>NC_068427.1:21066238-21726238 GCF_023373465.1 Oncorhynchus keta | reverse complement strand
ATGTATCTGCGCTGTTGTGTTTTTTTATCTTGACTTTGTGTAGTTTAAGATATATATTATTTTCTTTTACACTTTTGGGGAATTGCTTGGACATTGCAACGTTTTACTTCAAGGAGCAACATCTTATTTTTGTTGACCTGTATAAGGTGTATATCTAGTTTTAAAAACACTTTAAAAAATCATAGAATATGCAAAAAGAAGGAGGGGCTACCGGTGATGTTGATGTAACTTCCTGTGGGCCAGAGGAAGGGGAAAAGTTAGGGAGTCATGCTAGTCTTCTCCAGTCAGCCCGCCGGTCAGTCAGAGTTTCATATTTTCTATAAAAACAAACAGCCTTGCTGTTTTAGCGTGATAGTGAAATGCCTCACCTTAAAAATAAATCTGTAGATTATTTTAAAAATAAGTATATTTTTATAACAAAAAGAGTTTGCTTGAGAAGTCATACTTATTTACGTTTCATCTGACATTTAGGGAGAGGTATGCAGTGTGTGTAATGCAGGTTTTGTACACTACTTTGCTATATGGGTCATGGTTTGTTAAGACAACAAGATGGATTTTGAGTCCCTCATGAAAATATTATTAGATTCAAAAAGTGAATGCATTTTCAATGTTTTGGTTGAGTTGTTTAAGTATTCTTTCCATCCTGAGAATCCTTTGTTTTTAATCCATAGGAGAGGTCATGTTTAAAGAAAGAAGAAGCATAAGTCTGTGCTTTGGAATACGTTTTTTTAATTATATTTGAAGGTGTAATTTCTGAGTATGCATAGCAAATAGATATGTATTCTATATATGAAATAGATATTTATATAAATATATATATATATAAACACGATTTTCACTTGGAAAGAAATGTCTATCTTTATAGAAACACAATCATACTTATCAGTTGCCCTTACTTTCTCACTGCACATTAAAAATGTTGATCTCCTCTTGTTTCATTTATGTTCGGTCTATTTTACATGGTCTTCCATGGTCCAAAAGTCAGAAGTGTAAGTAGTGCTGTAGGTAAGGTTTATGAACAGATGATGATTAAAGGATCCCGCCCACAGAGGAAGTTGCCGCCACTATTTCAACGTTGTTTCCTGTCCTAGAGATGAAGTGAACGTTTAGTTTGCACCTCCGAAGAATGACGAAGGCCATTGATACATATTCACGAATTGGGTATGACAATTTCCATGTGGAGTTGATGAACATCAACAGGCACTGACAGCTATCAGTGTAGCTAGCTAGCATGCTAATTATCTAGCTAGCTAGCATGCTAACCTTAGCTAGCTAGCATGCTAACCTTATCTAGCTAGCTAATGTTATCTGTTGTTGCATTTTGTTTTTGTTTGTTTTTAAGATTAGGCAGCTGGCTCTATGGCTGCTTCTTGAGCTGGATTTGTCATAAGCATTGATTTAAGGAAAACTTTGCCACAGATGGAAACCACTGGCCTATCTTTGACTTCCAATGTTAATTAAGGCATCTTCCATAAATTGCCCGCAAAATCCGCCATATAAATAGTTAGAAAGAAAGAATAAGATGAAAAGCCAAGTCAGCCCGTGCTCATAGTTGTCACAGGGGAAGTGAAATGATAAGCTACAATGATTTAGCTCATGATCATCATTGCATGGCGCAAATAACCTGTAACTAATTGTAAGTTCCTTGAACTTTCTTTTTTTCATTATCCAGATAGACACTTGTGGTTTCCAGCTAACGTTACACCAATCACAGCAGTAGAGCGTGTAGTGAAGCAAACCCTTAGTGACAAAACCACTCATCTTGGGGAAATGGGGGGAGCGGGTTTGCCAAATGCTATCATATCACTCAATTATAGCATTTATAAAATGGTCATATATTTTTTTAATACAGACTAGCTCAAAAATAAATGCAAATGTATTATGAGGATTTTCTGGTAAAGAAATCAAGAGGAAGTGAAAAACTGTTTTATCTGCTCCATGACTCAGGGGCCAAGAGGACACAAGGCTGTTTGGCTCAACACATTCACGAAGATGAATATCTTTGTAGCTGTTTCTGATTAATAAGCTATGCCATACTGATGAGTGGTAACATTCAAATAAATCCCAGCCCTGAAACAAAACGCAGGCTGAAAATATTTGTCATATCATAGGAAAAGACACCACATTCACACAGAACTTCCCAAAGTGGGCAGTTCAGATTTGTCACTTCAAGCCCAAATATATCATACTTTGACTAAAGCTTATTGACTTATTGACTTAAATCGCTGTACAACATCATGGGTAAGCTTTGGCCATCGTCTTTCAGCTCAAAAAAAGTGGATTTCTGCAGGTGTCGACGTTAAACCCAGTCAAACACTGCCACCTGCTGGTGCATATTAAATTAGCAATGGTTCAATGAGACAATGATACGTACACACAAGCACACGCACAGTGGTGGCACGAATCAGTAATATGGCCAGTAAATGTGGCAGGCTGGCTTGAATACACACACATCTCTCTCTCTGCCTCTATCTCTCTCTCTCACACAACATGGTGGCAAGCATCACAGTGATATAGCTTGTGTGTGTGTGTCTCTCTCTCACCCTCTCTCTCGCTCGTCTGGCAGCCTCCTGCCTGACAGCTGGCTTTTTATTACTAGACACAGGATTAATAGGCTCTTTATTATCCTAAGCAATTAGGGGCTTAATTTGAAAGAAAATAGGCCCCTATGGAGAGGATGGAGGAGAGATAGAGACATAAATATGTACATCAACATATTTAGTGTGTGTGTGTAGAGGAATGGGAAGGGGGGGGGGTCTGGCCTATCAGAGGGCAAAGTGGAGCTACAATCATCTTGCTTACACCTTCATTTCAGGTCTACAACAGTTTAAAGGGATATAGCCTGATGGGGGGCAGGGGTAGGGGCTGGGGGTCCACCCACAGGTTCCCGAATCCCTCATCGTCATGGTAACAGCTCACACTCCTCCCGCCGCCAGCTCCATGGCATCTGTTGTGGTCTTCTTGTCGTAACGCTACTCCGCCTACCTCCCCACACAAAGTCGCACACAAACACACACACCCTCAGCCATTGGGTGCAATGCGTGGTTGCACACGGGTGAGTAGCTGTTCTGACTGCTCAGAGCACCTGACCGTCTTGTGTCTCCAAGCTTCATTGCATCCCTGCTCCTGAACTGTCACACACACACAGTCCTACAGCAGAGCAACAGTAGCAGGAAGATGCTCGGTTCCTAGAGAAAACAGAGCCGGAAGCAGAGATCTTCTCTTGCTCTTGCAGAGACTTTCTACAACTCTGTCATTTCCCCATGTATGTGGAACCAATTGTATCTGTGAAGAGTTCCTTAGACCAATGTGTGACTATGTTTTGTGTATCTGAGACATGTAGCTCTCCCTACCCCCTGATCCTCCTGCATATCTTGGCCAGTAAAATTACTGTTTGTTACATATCCGGCCAGTAATGATGGAATTTGGAGAGAATTCGAATGCTCCCGGAGGCAATCTAACTCTTGCAGGTAATTTCCTCAAGTTATATTCTGCGCACCTGTGCCTGCCCTAAAGTGTGTGTGAGTGTGAGAGCGACACGATCGGTGAAATGTGATTAAACAGTACCCTCTTGTGGTCTTAACAGTCCATTGCTGTTTCTTTTTTGTGATAATCCTACAATGGATACAATAACCCTCAGAGCTGAGTGCTAGCATGATAAATGAGCTTACTGTATCTCAATTGCACAGCAACAATCACCTATTGCCTCAGACAGAGACACAGGAAAAATGTTGTGAAGTTGTGAAATCAGAGCATGAGCATCAATATGTGTGGTGAGATGTGAATCCATCTTTGTATGCAGGACAATAGTCAATGGTAGATGACTTAGAAGAAAGCCCATTCTTCACTGCAGAGTACAAACTAGCTGCCTACGACTCAGATCACACACGAAGATGAAAAGAGAATGTTCCTACCTGGACAGAAAAGATCATATGTCGAAAAGAGTGAATGTCTGTTCAGTTTGCTGCTCCCACAAGTAACCTTTAATTCAGACCAATGTCAAAGGTCATATGTTGGATCAGCGAACTGTGAACTATGAACAGATATGAACGTTTACTCAGAACCATAGTTACCAATAAAGGAACATTGGGTTATATGATCTCTTTGGGTTGAACTTGCCCTAAGGCACAGATCTAGGATCAGTTTATCCCGAACCTTAACAACTAGGGGGTAAACCACAAAGCTGACCTTAGATCAGTGTCCAGGGGCCTTTCTGATCTCCAAAGTGACAGTCAGAGCACCACTCACCTGACACAAGCATGGCAAAGCAGTTCAGAGAATACTTTTATTATAGAAAAATAGTTTTATGTAAAAAGAAATAAGTTAGAGTCCGATCAGCAGCTCTTCTTGGTCTGTATCCTCTCCTTCACCCCTCCCCATCCCAAAACACACACCCCTTTGCCCCGACTGTTCTTCACCCACCAGTGTTCATAACATTCTTAACAAAACAAACAAATATCATCCTTTGTCTATTCTTCTGTTCAACAGTCCATTCAGATCTAACGGTTGGTTAACAGTTAGTTAGATTTACATTCTGTTTGTCTGTCCTTTAGATATTAAGGTCCAGTCCAGAACCAACCCCACAGGTGTTGAGCTGAAAATTGGATAGATGTAACAGAGCAAAACTGTTCCTTTATAGCCTACCAGAGGGCAGAGTGGAGCTGCCATATTGCTTATTTCTATACAATAATGTCAGATATACATGAAGTATGTAGAGGGTAGGGGCTAGCAGGTAGGGGTAAGTGGCTAGGGGAAGTGGGGGTAGGTGTAAGTGGCTAGGGGAAGTGGGGGTAGGTGTAAGGGGCTAGGGGAAGTGGGGGTAGGTGTAAGTAGCTAGGGGAAGTGGGGGTAGGTGTAAGGGGCTAGGGGAAGTGGGGGTAGGTGTAAGGGGCTAGGGGAAGTGGGGGTAGGGGCTAGGAGGTAGGGGTAAGGGGCTAGGGGAAGTGGGGGTATGGGCTAGGGGAAGTGGGGGTAAGGGCTAGGAGGTAGGGGTAAGGGGCTAGGGGAAGTGGGGGTATGGGCTAGGGGAAGTGGGGGTATGGGCTAGGGGAAGTGGGGGTAAGGGCTAGGAGGTAGGGGTAAGGGGCTAGGGGAAGTGTGGGTAAGGGCTAGGAGGTAGGGGTAAGGGGCTAGGGGAAGTGGGGGTAAGGGCTAGGAGGTAGGGGTAAGGGGCTAGGGGAAGTGGGGGTAAGGGCTAGGGCAGTGTTTCCCAAACTCAGTCCTCGGGACCTCAAGGGGTGCACGTTTTGGTTTTTGCCCTAACACTACAAAGCTGATTCAAATGATCAAAGCTTGATGATTAGTTGATTATTTGAATCAGCTGTGTAGTGTTAGGGCAAAAACCAAAACGTGCACCCCTTGAGGTCCCGAGGACCAAGTTTGTGAAACCCTGGGCTAGGGGCAAGGTTAAGTTTCTAGAGGGTAAGGGCTAGGTTATATTTCTAGAGGGTAGGGGCTAGGTTAAGTTTCTAGAGGGTAGGGGCTAGGTTAAGTTTCTAGAGGGTAGGGGCTAGGTTAAGTTTCTAGAGGGTAGGGGCTAGGTTAAGTTTCTAGAGGGTAGGGGCTAGGTTAAGTTTCTAGAGGGTATGGGCTAGGTTAAGTTTCTAGAGGGTAGGGGCTAGGTTAAGTTTCTAGAGGGTAGGGGCTAGGTTAAGTTTCTAGAGGGTAGGGGCTAGGTTAAGTTTCTAGAGGGTAAGGGCTAGGTTATATTTCTAGAGGGTAGGGGCTAGGTTAAGTTTCTAGAGGGTAGGGGCTAGGTTAAGTTTCTAGAGGGTATGGGCTAGGTTAAGTTTCTAGAGGGTAGGGGCTAGGTTAAGTTTCTAGAGGGTAGGGGCTAGGTTAAATTGCCGAGGGAGTAGGGGCTAGAAGTGCCTACTTATAGGGGGCCATATCTAAGGGTTGTTTCTGGACGAGACCATGGAAAGCATCTACTTCCCATAGAACATCTCCAGTAGGACATCCTCCATGTTGACAGCTCCGATGACGGGCTTGAAGAAAAGCTGTGCAACCACGGCGGGGCTGATGGCCCTAAGCATGGACAGGGTGATGAGCAGTTTGGCGAAGCGTGTGGTGTCGTCCCGGTGGATCAGCCTCACGTGCTCGTTGAGCGCCTGGTGAGCCTCGCGCCGCAGTGACTGGATGTAGTGGAGGTAGCGCAAACCCGGGAGATCTGGGGGGCAGAAAAACATAATCATCGTTTATAGAAACTTTGGGTTGTTGAAAGAGCCCAGGTAAATATGGTAAACAGGTAGTTTGTCAACAGCTTACTTACCAAATATCTCACAAGGCCCTTTGGCAAGGTTTCTGAAGTCTCCAGATATGGAAGGATATCTCCTAAAGCAATCATTCCATAAGCTCAAGGCCTACATACTTCCTTTGCAGTAGATGCAGGAATTAGTTGCCAAATAATGGTGATTATGTGTATTGGTATACCAGATTTTTGTAAATTTAGTTTCCTATGTAGCAATTGGCCATGAAGCACGAAATTATTCAGGGTCTTCCTGAATAATCAGTGCTGTTTGTTTTTTGTGAAACTGCTTTGCAATTTTTTTAAACGAGAGACAGTGCTAAATTATTAAATGTATGAAATTGGAGATATTTACACGCGCTCCAGTACGGACACAATGAGACAATGAATGTTTAGTGAGAATATTAGGCGCGTTTAGAAGCATCCTGCCCACCTGAGTTGAATAGCACTGCTCCTTTGATGTAGGCATACTCCTTGGTACTGATGTCCAAACCCCAACACTTCTTCAGGAACGCTTTGATGCCCTGGATATCCGCGAGAGATACCCCAGAAGTTTCCGTGCTCTGCTCCAGCAGCGGTTCACCCTGTCTGTCCGTTAAGCCGCTCTGGCTGCCAGAGCCACCGGTCAGGATCCGTTGCAACATGCTGGGCTCTGCAGTCTCAGTGGTCTCGAAGTCTACCCGGTCCTGCGCGAAGCCCAGCACGAGCAGCGGCGCCCAGCAGTTCCGAACGAGCAGCAGTTGGTCATCCTCCGGCAGCTCGCGGAAACACGGCACGTTCTTCACGAACCGCAGAGTCTTCACGAGGACCGCAGATGCGGCTTTGCAGGTAACCTGCGGGGACCGGAGAGACCCCCTTCGTCGTGAGGAGCTGCAGGAGCATGCCTGTTGTTGCCTTAGCTCAAGCCGCGACGAAGAGGAAGAAGATGAGGAACAGGAGGAGACCCTGTGCCAGCGATGCTGTTGGTGTTGTTGTGGTTTTGTTATTGTTTGTTGTTCCTCGGTGGTCGTGAGTCTGTCGTTCTTCAGTATATGGTACAGGATGCTGTTATTATTGTTTTGCCCCCCGGCGCCCGGACAGTGGCAGCCCTCGCGAGTGGCCATGGCACGTGGTGCGCGCTACATCGGGTGCTGCTCGGTGTGTCTGTCAGGCGCTTTGAAGAGTTGGAGGTCAGAGCTAGATAGAGAGGGATATGTTTTCTTGGCCCATGATACCGCCGCGCAAACGGCAGCACATTTATATTAGCTCCCGGCTGACCTCCAGCTTTGAGAACTTGTTTAAACTTGTACATATTCCTCCTCTGAGACGCCTCCCACCAGGGGCGGATTGGTCATCTAGCAATACTGGCAAATGCCAGTTGGGCTGAACATTTGTTCAGTATCGTGGGCTGGTCGAAATGAGACACACAAAAATCATTTTGAATAAAACAATAATGCAAAAGGGCCCATTGGATGTTAAGATACTTTGTTTTAAAAACACACTATTTCTCTAATATACAGTGAGCAACGGCCAAATCAAATGTTATTGGTCACATACACATGGTTAACAGATGTTAATGCAAGTGTAGCGAAATGCTTGTGCTTCTAGTTCTGACAATGTAGTAATATCTAGCAAGTAATCTAACAAATGTACAACTCCCTTATACACACAAACATAAAGGGATGAATAAGAGTATGTACATATAAATATATGGATGAGCGATGGCCGTGCGGCATAGGCAAGATGCAGTAGATGATATAGAATACAGTATATACATGAGATGAGTAACGTAGGATATGTAAACATTATTAAAGTGGTGTTATTTAAAGTGACTAGTGATACCTTCATTAATCTATTTATTAAAGTGGCAAGAGATTTGAGTCTGTATGTTGGCAGCAGCCTCTCTATGTTGGTGATGTCTGTTTAACAGTCTGATGGCCTTGAGATAGAAGCTGTTTTTCAGTCTCTCGGACCAAGATTTGATGCACCTGTACTGACCTCGCCTTCTGGATGTTAGCGGGGTGAACAGGCAGTGGCTCGGGTGGTTGTTGTCCTTGATGATCTTTTTGCCATTCTTGTGATATTCCACCAACTATAAAAGTGATTTGTGAGCGGCAGGTAGCCTAGTGGTTAGAGCATTGGGCCAATAACCAAAAGGTTGCTGGATCAAATCCCTGAGCTGACAAGGCAAGAATCTGTTATCCTGTCCCTGGGTGCTGTGGATATTGATTATGGCAGCACCTCTCTGATTCAGAGGGGTTGGGTTAAATGCAAAGACACTTTTCAGTTGTACAACTGACCCTTATTTGCAACATAGCCTAAGTCGTTAGCGGTGAGCTCTCTCTCGCTCGCAAAAACATCATGTTGGTTTATGTCAAACCTCATGTAAGACAGTTTGTCTGCACCTTTAAGCAGCATCACCTCTTCAGTTATGATAAAATAGCCTATGCAGGCAAGGGAAAGCACAAAAAGTGAGGGAGAGGAGGGGGCAGATCAACCTATCCAGTTCTTTTTAGATACAACGGTATCCCGAAAGCTACAAAATGATCCAGGTGTGTGTTTTTGGTTTTACTATCCTTCTGGGGAGTCCGCACGCGGATGGTAAAACAGAATATTCTGACAAATGGGGGCATTTCGCTGGTCCCCACAAGGAAAAACGCTATTTTAGGCTTAGAGTTTGGGGTTTGGTTAAGGGTTAGAGAAAGTAGGATTTTGAATGGGAAGCAATTGTTTGGTCCCAACAAGAATAGAAAAACAAACGTGTGTGCATATTTGTCTCCATGTGTTTGTGAGAGAGAGAGAGACAAAGAATCAGTCCTGTGCTCTATTCTGTTTTACCTTGACTTCCTCACTGCACCGTTAATCAGCCGCAAGCCGGTAAAAAAGTAAGCCAGAGACGAAGCTGAAGGCTTAATTATTTTAGGGAGAATTTATCTGATTTTCTATGAGAAAAGAGGATGGAGAGCAACGCTGTGAAGGCCGGCCGCCAACCTTGAGTCGGACACACTGTTATTGATTTAACCGTGAAAACGGGAACGCATGAATTATGATGTCATGACTCATCATAATTCAACGCTCCCCGTGCATCTGTCACCGGGGAAATGTGTGTGTGTGTGTGTGTGGGGGGGGGGCTAACCTGGAGGAAGGGGCACGGGAGGGCAAGGTAAAGGAGGAAGTGGAGGCAAGATTCAGGGAGAATGAATGTTTTTCTCTCAGATTGTATATCACAGGACAAGACTACTGACTACTGAAGAGGGAGCAAACGAAGGAGAGAGAGAGAGAGAGAGAGAGAGAGAGAGAGAGAGAGAAAAGAGAAAGTCAAGCGAGAAAGACACACATAGGGCGCAACAAGTATAGGAAAAGAGGTTTGAGAAAAAGGCATGAAGTGTACAGAAAAGGTTTAATGCCTAAAACCCGCTAAGCTAATCCTACTTGCCTCTCTTGTGAGTGCTTGTGAGCCTTGACATAGTGTGTTAGCACATGTGTTAGTTCAAGAAAGGGCCTGAACAAAGACCTCCACACTGCCTAAGTATAGTGTTAAGAAAAGATGGCATTGACAAAAGACTGGCATTGAGTTCCGAGCCGTATTCATAAAGTAACGGGAGTGGGACCTCAGTCTACTCGGTGTACTCCAAGGACAGCATTAAGGACCCAATACAGGATGGAAAACGTTCACAGCACTGTCAAAACATTGTTCAGAGAGAGAATGGGTTTCTATGTATTTACATCAGCAAGAAAACAGATATTTTTCACTTTTATACCCAAGGTCGATCAGGGATAAACAGCCGAAGCAAAGGCTGACTCCCTCTCCTAGCCTCTCCTCTCCTTGCTTCACCTCTCCTCACTTCTCCTTGCTTCACCTCTCCTCACTTCTAATTGCTTCACCTCTCCTCTCCTTGCTTCACCTCTCCTCACTTCTCATTGCTTCACCTCTCCTCTCCTCGCTTCATCTCTCCTCTCCTTGCTGCATCTCTCCTCTCCATGCTTCATCTCTCCTCTCCTTGCTTCATCTCTCCTCTCCTTGCTTCATCTCTCCTCGCTTCATCTCTCCTCTCCTTGCTTCATCTCTCCTCTCCTTGCTTCATCTCTCCTCACTTCATCTCTCCTCTCCTTGCTTCACCTCTCCTCTACTTACAAACTCAGGTAATAAATAATTCAAGGATACATTATTTCTTGTTCTCCCATTCTTTCAAAATCTTATTTTCCACTGATTTTTACTTTCTTAATGGCAATGAGGAGGGAAGAGAACTCAGGCCTCGAACCTCCCCTTTCACTTCCTTCATCCTCTTACAGTTTTCCTCAATCGCTTTGGCTCAATTCTCGAATGAGAATGTTTTTGTTTCAAAACAATTAGTTCAAATCTCTGAACAATTAGTTTATTGTTCACACCAGGTTTTAATTTCTTATTCATTTAGGCAAATTGCACGTATTTCGGCACGTGTGCAAAAAAGTAAATACAATTGTCTACAATTTGCACTATTACTACATGCACATGGTTTGCTGATCAAAACTGATGAGTTGATTCTTGGTGAAATTGTCATACTCTTCACAACTTCTAAACATGATTTCATGGTGTGAGCCATCACATGCAAAATGATCCATTCAATTATCAAAATCTGTCAGACATACAGTGGGGAGAACAAGTATTTGATACACTGACGATTTTGCAGATTTTCCTACATACAAAGCATGTAGAGGTCTGTAATTTTTATCATGGGTACACTTCAACTGTGAGAGACGGAATCTAAAACAAAAATCCAGAAAATCACATTGTATGTTTTTAAGTCATTCCCAGTGGAATTGTGATACAGTGAATTATAAGTGAAATAACCTGTCTGTAAACAATTGTTGGAAAAATTACTTGTGTCATGAACAAAGTAGATGTCCTAACCGACATGACAAAACTATAGTTTGTTAACAAGAAATGTGAAGTGGTTGAAAAACGAGTTTTAACGACTCCAACCTTATGTAAACTTCCGACATCAACTGTATATTCCATAAATATCTATGACATGGAATGTTTGTGATGTCTGCTAAATTTGCAAATTATTTGCCAGGTGACATAGTAATGAAATAGGAATCAGAATCTTACCAATCAACCAATCAAGTTTGGAAGGGTATATATGTAGCTTGCCCACAGCTCAATCACTACAATTTTTGAACATGGAGGAACATCCGAATCCTGAACAGCACTACATGCTCGTGGAAGAGAAATAAGAAGAAGTGTAAAAATGCGTGGTGGTGGTGTTAGGGGAATATATGATAGAGGAAGAGGTAGAAGGCAAAGAATAAGAGTCGCTGACTAAATCAGAGCTACAATTGTGGACCATGTCATAAACCATGGTCTGACAATGGAAGAGACTGGTCAGAGAGTACAGCCTAATGTCGACAGGTCCACAGTGTTATAAACCATGGTCTGACAATGGAAGAGACTGGTCAGAGAGTACAGCCTAATGTCGACAGGTCCACAGTGTCATAAACCATGGTCTGACAATGGAAGAGGCTGGTCAGAGAGTACAGCCTAATGTTGACAGGTCCACAGTGTCATAAACCATGGTCTGACAATGGAAGAGACTGGTCAGAGAGTACAGCCTAATGTTGACAGGTCCACAGTGTCATAAACCATGGTCTGACAATGGAAGAGGCTGGTCAGAGAGGACAGCCTAATGTCGACAGGTCCACAGTGTTATAAACCATGGTCTGACAATGGAAGAGACTGGTCAGAGAGTACAGCCTAATGTCGACAGGTCCACAGTGTTATAAACCATGGTCTGACAATGGAAGAGACTGGTCAGAGAGTACAGCCTAATGTCGACAGGTCCACAGTGTTATAAACCATGGTCTGACAATGGAAGAGGCTGATCAGAGAGTACAGCCTAATGTCAACAGGTCCACAGTGTCATAAACCACAGTCTGACAATGGAAGAGGCTGGTCAGAGAGTACAGCCTAATGTCAACAGGTCCACAGTGTCATAAACCACAGTCTGACAATGGAAGAGACTGGTCAGAGAGTACAGCCTAATGTCGACAGGTCCACAGTGTTATAAACCATGGTCTGACAATGGAAGAGACTGGTCAGAGAGTACAGCCTAATGTCAACAGGTCCACAGTGTTATAAACCATGGTCTGACAATGGAAGAGACTGGTCAGAGAGTACAGCCTAATGTCAACAGGTCCACAGTGTTATAAACCATGGTCTGACAATGGAAGAGACTGGTCAGAGAGTACAGCCTAATGTCAACAGGTCCACAGTGTCATAAACCATGGTCTGACAATGGAAGAGACTGGTCAGAGAGGACAGCCTAATGTCAACAGGTCCACAGTGTTATAAACCATGGTCTGACAATGGAAGAGACTGGTCAGAGAGTACAGCCTAATCTCAACAGGTCCACAGTGTCATAAACCATGGTCTGACAATGGAAGAGACTGGTCAGAGAGTACAGCCTAATGTCAACAGGTCCACAGTGTTATAAACCATGGTCTGACAATGGAAGAGACTGGTCAGAGAGGACAGCCTAATGTCAACAGGTCCACAGTGTCATAAACCATGGTCTGACAATGGAAGAGACTGGTCAGAGAGTACAGCCTAATGTCAACAGGTCCACAGTGTCATAAACAATGGTCTAACAATGGAAGAGGCTGGTCAGAGAGGACAGCCTAATGTCGACAGGTCCACAGTGTCATAAACCATGGTCTGACAATGGAAGAGGCTGGTCAGAGAGTACAGCCTAATGTCAACAGGTCCACAGTGTCATAAACCATGGTCTGACAATGGAAGAGGCTGGTCAGAGAGGACAGCCTAATGTCAAAAGGTCCACAGTGTCATAAACCAAGGTCTGACAATGGAAGAGGCTGGTCAGAGAGGACAGCCTAATGTCAACAGGTCCACAGTGTCATAAACCAAGGTCTGACACTGGAAGAGGCTGGTCAGAGAGGACAGCCTAATGTCAACAGGTCCACAGTGTCATAAACCATGGTCTGACAATGGAAGAAGCTGGTCAGAGAGGACAGCCTAATCTCAACAGGTCCACAGTGTCATAAACCATGGTCTGACAATGGAAGAAGCTGGTCAGAGAGTACAGCCTAATGTCAACAGGTCCACAGTGTCATAAACCATGGTCTGACAATGGAAGAAGCTGGTCAGAGAGTACAGCCTAATGTCAACAGGTCCACAGTGTCATAAACCATGGTCTGACAATGGAAGAGGCTGGTCAGAGAGGACAGCCTAATGTCAACAGGTCCACAGTGTCATAAACCAAGGTCTGACAATGGAAGAGGCTGGTCAGAGAGGACAGCCTAATGTCGACAGGTCCACAGTGTCATAAACCATGGTCTGACAATGGAAGAGGCTGGTCAGAGAGGACAGCCTAATGTCGACAGGTCCACAGTGTTATAAACCATGGTCTGACAATGGAAGAGGCTGGTCAGAGAGGACAGCCTAATGTCGACAGGTCCACAGTGTTATAAACCACGGTCTGACAATGGAAGAGGCTGGTCAGAGAGGACAGCCTAATGTCAACAGGTCCACAGTGTCATAAATCATGGTCTGACAATGGAAGAAGCTGGTCAGAGAGTACAGCCTAATGTCGACAGGTCCACAGTGTTATAAACCATGGTCTGACAATGGAAGAGGCTGGTCAGAGAGGACAGCCTAATGTCAACAGGTCCACAGTGTCATAAACCATGGTCTGACAATGGAAGAGGCTGGTCAGAGAGGACAGCCTAATGTCGACAGGTCCACAGTGTCATAAACCATGGTCTGACAATGGAAGAGGCTGGTCAGAGAGGACAGCCTAATGTCGACAGGTCCACAGTGTCATAAACCATGGTCTGACAATGGAAGAGGCTGGTCAGAGAGGACAGCCTAATGTCGACAGGTCCACAGTGTCATAAACCACGGTCTGACAATGGAAGAAGCTGGTCAGAGAGTACAGCCTAATGTCGACAGGTCCACAGTGTCATAAACCATGGTCTGACAATGGAAGAGGCTGGTCAGAGAGGACAGCCTAATGTTGACAGGTCCACAGTGTTATAAACCATGGTCTGACAATGGAAGAGGCTGGTCAGAGAGTACAGCCTAATGTCGACAGGTTCACAGTGTCATAAACCACGGTCTGACAATGGAAGAGGCTGGTCAGAGAGGACAGCCTAATGTCAACAGGTCCACAGTGTCATAAACCATGGTCTGACAATGGAAGAAGCTGGTCAGAGAGGACAGCCTAATGTCAACAGGTCCACAGTGTTATAAACCATGGTCTGACAATGGAAGAGGCTGGTCAGAGAGGACAGCCTAATGTCAACAGGTCCACAGTGTCATAAACCAAGGTCTGACAATGGAAGAGGCTGGTCAGAGAGGACAGCCTAATGTCAACAGGTCCACAGTGTCATAAACCATGGTCTGACAATGGAAGAGGCTGGTCAGAGAGGACAGCCTAATGTCAACAGGTCCACAGTGTCATAAATCATGGTCTGACAATGGAAGAAGCTGGTCAGAGAGTACAGCCTAATGTCGACAGGTCCACAGTGTTATAAACCATGGTCTGACAATGGAAGAGGCTGGTCAGAGAGGACAGCCTAATGTCGACAGGTCCACAGTGTCATAAACCATGGTCTGACAATGGAAGAGGCTGGTCAGAGAGGACAGCCTAATGTCAACAGGTCCACAGTGTCATAAACCATGGTCTGACAATGGAAGAGGCTGGTCAGAGAGGACAGCCTAATGTCGACAGGTCCACAGTGTCATAAACCATGGTCTGACAATGGAAGAGGCTGGTCAGAGAGGACAGCCTAATGTTGACAGGTCCACAGTGTCATAAACCATGGTCTGACAATGGAAGAGGCTGGTCAGAGAGGACAGCCTAATGTCGACAGGTCCACAGTGTCATAAACCACGGTCTGACAATGGAAGAAGCTGGTCAGAGAGTACAGCCTAATGTCGACAGGTCCACAGTGTCATAAACCATGGTCTGACAATGGAAGAGGCTGGTCAGAGAGGACAGCCTAATGTTGACAGGTCCACAGTGTTATAAACCATGGTCTGACAATGGAAGAGGCTGGTCAGAGAGTATAGCCTAATGTCGACAGGTTCACAGTGTCATAAACCACGGTCTGACAATGGAAGAGGCTGGTCAGAGAGGACAGCCTAATGTCAACAGGTCCACAGTGTCATAAACCATGGTCTGACAATGGAAGAAGCTGGTCAGAGAGGACAGCCTAATGTCAACAGGTCCACAGTGTTATAAACCATGGTCTGACAATGGAAGAAGCTGGTCAGAGAGGACAGCCTAATGTCAACAGGTCCACAGTGTCATAAACCATGGTCTGACAATGGAAGAGGCTGGTCAGAGAGGACAGCCTAATGTCAACAGGTTCACAGTGTCATAAACCTTAACTTTTGTTACAGCATTTAATTCATAACAATACAGCAACTATTGTAAAGGTAAATGCAAGTCTGAAAATCACAATGTACTTTAAGATATGTATGAGGAATATACAGTAAAACAGTAATACAGTAACACAATAATGCAGCACAATTTGAATACTATCTGAATACTATTGAATACTATCTGTAACATGATCTCTTTGTGCATATCCTTTTTCTGTGTACTACAGTATTGACTTTACCCAGGAAACTTTTACCTACTGTTGAAATCGGTATCTAAACAGCTCAGTGTGATACACAATAGCATTCAGATTGACAAAACTGCCATTCTTGTATAGTACAGTAAGCAGTCAGTATCCACAAAAAAAAGTAGAACAGAACTGAAATGTGTATGTAACAAACATATCCAGGGTTGACTGCCATGGTGAAAAAACATCTAAGCATTTTGACCAGTACGGTGGTCAAAATGTACACGATGACAAAAAAGTGCCATTGGCCAATTTACTGACAATTTACTGCTTTGGAGCATGAAATAAATGTTTCGGGTGAGTTACTACATTTTGCAGACATGCAATAGTGTTGCGGTGTCCCATAAAACAGTCGTGACAATTGCACTTACAGTTTAGAGAATGTTAAGACTGTTTCAAAAAATAGAAAAGCTTTCAAAACCTAGACCCAACACATAAGAGGACTCAAGATATTGCACACGGATTATACTGGCAAGATAAACATGCATCAACATGCAGTGGTCAGCATGTTGTGGTCGACTCTAATTGCAGTGTCTACAAATTGAATTTTCCTTCTCCTACGCACCTATGAATTACAGTGAGATTGTGACTCAGAAGTCTGTTTCTTCAATGCCACAGATAAGAAAAAGTGCTGTCCACCTACTGTAAAGATAGGCACTCACTTTTTACTGTACTGTTTTAAAATGTTCATTTCAGTAAGAGTGCAAAACAGACGTGTTGAGTTGGAAGCTGGTCATGCCATTAAAGTGCTAAAGACACTGTGTCAGAGTGGCAGCAGACTTATAGCATTAGATTCATAATCATGATCTCATATCTCTGGCTATGGCTTAGTGGAGGGGAGAGGGGGTGTGTGAGGAGGGAGGAGGGGTTGGGTAAGGAGAGAAGAGGAGGGAGAGAGTGGATGGGAGAGACGATGATATCACCCTCTCAGGTCCAGTATGTTCTCTCCTCTCCTGCCTGTCCTGACCTGTTGGTGTGTGATGTGATCCAGGCTGTCTCTCTGGGCCCAGATCCTGCTGGTCTCCTGCCCAGTCTAACATCGGTTAGCATGGGGCGGCTCATTCCCATACCCCTGTACTACCCTCCCACAACTCAACTACTACCTCTGTGCGTGTGTGTTTAGAGGGGTGAAGGTTAAAAAGGGATCTTGAATGGAAAACAATTGTTGATCCCCAAAAAGTTCTCACAAGTATAGTGAGACATAGCTGTGTGTGTGTGTGTGTGTGTGTGTGTGTGTGTGTGTGTGTGTGTGTGTGTGTGTGTGTGTGTGTGTGTGTGTGTGTGTGTGTGTGTGTGTGTGTGTGTGTGTGTGTGTGTGTGTGTGTGTGTGTGTGTGTGTGTGTGTGACTACTACCAGAAGTCCCCACAAGAATAGTAAACAAACAACAATTTGACCACCTGGGGAGAATTTGTGTTGGTCCCCATATGGTCCAATACTATTTCTAGGGGATTTAAGGTTAAGGTTAGAATTAGTGTTAAGCTTAGAATTAGGTTTAGGGTTAGGAGCTAGGGTTAGTTTTAAGGTGAGGTTTAGGAGCTAGGTTTAGGGATTAGGGTAAGAGGTAGGGTAAGAGTACCGGTTAGGGTTAGGGAAAATAGGATTTTGAATGGGACTGAATTGTATCCCCACAAAGTTAGCTGTACAAGACTGTGTGTGTAAGAGTGTGAAAGTGTGTAGGAGAGTAAAAGTGTACACGCGTGTCTGTACCCTACGCCACCTGCTAAAATAGGAAGAAGGTCACAGACTCACCTTGGGTCATAGTGGCTAAATTTAACCAGCGACCTTCATTTGTCATGTATACTCCCTCTCCCGCGCTCGAAGTCACCAGGCTGCTCATTGTTATGCACACCTGTCACCATTGTTAAGGGCACCAGCGCCTCACTCACCAGGACTCCATCAGCTGACTGATTACCTTCCCTATATATGTCACTGCATTTGGTTCTTTCCCCAGGTGTTATTATTTCTGTTACAGTGTTCATGTCTGTACGCTCCCTGTGATTCTTATTTTGTTCTATGTTCATTTATTTATTAACTACACTTCCTGAACTTGCTTCTCGACTCCCAGCGTACACGTTACATCATTACCTTATTATACTTTAACTTCTAAAAGTCTACTAAGCTAACATGGAATTGTTTGAACTCATTGAATAACACAGTAATAAATGGCAAAAAAGACAGTCAAAATAAATCATAAAAATAAGGTTTTGACCTGTCTGTCCTTTATCTAGCAGATATAAGATATATATATTTTTTTTTTTTAAACATATTTAGCCCCTTATTTTTGTTGCCACAAAACTACCTCCATACTTCCATTAATTTGTATGGGTTTCCTTCAGACAAGTCCAGTGACACTTGTGGTGTCTTGGAGCACAACGGAGAACACCATCGTGTTTGCGAGAGTCACCCCGTTCCCAGTGGTGTACCGAATTGTCATACTTCAGTAAAATTAACGATACCTTAATAGAAAATGACTCAAGTGAAAGGCACCCAGTAAAATACTACTTGAGTTTAAAAGTATTTGATTTTACATATAATTAAGTATCCAAAGTAGATGTGATTGCTCAAATATACTTAAATATCAACACAAAAGTATACATTATTTGAAATGTATTATGCTAACCAGATACTGTATATATGTATGGATAGCCAGGGGCACACTCCAACACACGGATATTTAAAATGCAACTGGTATTTTTGTAAAAAGTACATTATTTTATTGAGGAATGTAGTAAAGTAAAAGTTGTCAGAAATATAAAAAAGTAAGATACAGATACCCCCAAAACCACTTAAGTAGTACTTTTTAAAGTACCTGTTGACATTAGGCTGTACTCTCTGACCAGCCTCTTCCATTGTCAGACCATGGTTTATGACACTGTGGACCTGTCGACATTAGGCTGTCCTCTCTGACCAGCCTCTTCCATTGTCAGACCGTGGTTTATGACACTGTGGACCTGTTGACTTCCTTACCTCCTGCGCTGTCGGAGTCTCTCGCCTGTTCAGCACAGCCAGAGCCTTCCTTCCCTCCTGCGCTGTCGGAGTCTCCTGCCTGTTCAGCGCTATCAGAGCCTTCCTCCTCTACAGCGCTGCCGGAGCCTCCTGCCTGTTCGGAGCAGCCTGAGCTGCCAGTCTGCAGGGAGCTGTCAGTCTGCAAGATGCTGTCAGTCTGCATGAAGCAGCCAGAGCTGTCAGTCTGCAAAGAGCTGTCAGTCTGCAAAGAGCTGCCAGTTTGCAGGGTGCTGTCAGCCTGCATGGAGCAGTTAGAGCTGTCAGTCTGCATGACGCAGCCAGAGCTGTCAGTCTGCAAAGAGCTGCCAGTCTGCAAGGAGCTGCCAGTCTGCAAGGAGCTGTCAGTCTGCAAGGAGCTACCAGTCTGCAGGGTGCTGTCAGCCTGCATGGAGCAGTCAGAGCTGTCAGTCTGCATGGACCAGTCAAAGCTGTCAGTCTGTTCGAAGCAGCCAGAGGTGTCAGTCTGCATGAAGCCCCTCAGTCCCGAGCTGCCCCTCAGTCCCGAGCTGCCCCTCAGTCCCGAGCTGCCCCTCAGTCCCGAGCTTCCCCTCAGTCCCGAGCTGCCTCAGTTCCGAGCTGCCCCTCAGTCCCGAGCTGCCCCTCAGTTCCGAGCTGCCCCTCAGTCCCGAGCTGCCCCTCAGTCCCGAGCTGTCCCTCAGTCCCGAGCTGCCCCTCAGTCACGAGCTGCTCCTCAGTTCAGTGGGGTTCTGGTTGAGGACTATTAGGCCATGGTCGGCGGCGAGGGTGGATTATCCCAGGACGCGAAGGGGAGGAACTATGACTTTAATGGAGTGGGGTCCACGTCCTGAGCCGGAACCGCCACCATGGACAGACGCCCACCCGGACCCTCCCTATGGTTTTGAGGTGCGTCCGGAGTCCGCACCTTAGGGGGGTTCTGTCACGCCTTGGTCATTGTATTTTGTGTTTTCGTTATATATTTGGTCAGGCCAGGGTGTGACATGGGTTTATGTTATTGTATTTTCGTATTGGGGTTTGTAGTATTTGGGATCGCGGCTGATTAGGGGTGTTGTATAGGCTTGGCTGCCTGAGGCGGTTCTCAATCAGAGTCAGGTGATTCTCGTTGTCTCTGATTGGGAACCGTATTTAGGTAGCCTGGTTTCGCTTTGTATTTCGTGGGTGATTGTTCCTGTCTCCGTGTAGTTTCACCAGATAGGCTGTAATTAGGTTTCACGTTCCGTTTGTTGTTTTGTATTTTGTATCGTTATTTCATGTGTCACTTTTTCTATTAAAGTCATGAGTAACCACTACGCTGCATTTCGGTCAGACTCTTTTTCGACAAACGAAGAACGACGTTACAGTACTTTACACCACTGCCCTTTCCACAATGGGGTCATATTAGTTTGTAGCCCAAACAGTTCGGACAGAAATAAGCACATCAGGACTTAGACTTTCATTTTGTGAGAAGACCGATTTTCGGGATGTCTCATGGTCTGACAAACGCTGTTGTAGCTCGGCCACCTTACACTGCAGATGCGGAAAGACAATTTAGGGTGATTGAGACGCAGCCCATGCAAAAAAAAACATATCTGCATCTTAAAGCTGACTGAGTTTGATGGGGATGTTACTTTTAGCAGAACAACACGAACAGAACCTAACATGTGTGGCATATCAAGAAGCTGATTCAACGGCTGATTCTAAAAGCACAACCAAAATCCAAATAAAAAAAATTCAACAACACCAACTAAAAAGTAGCAGTGCTCAGGGACACTTGACATTAAGGCCTAGATTCAATAAGATCAGGCGTAAACACCCGATAGCTGACACACACACAGTTGGTATTTTGGCGGTGTCAGAGGTGGAAGTGGGTTAGAGCTGTGAAATCGGTGAACGGCTGCTCGTGTGGTCATTGTCATGAAGCCACACTGTCCTACTCGCATTAGAAGTTCTGAATGATAAAATTTAGGCTATATAAAAATAATGATACTCAAATTGAAAATCATTTAAGAAAATAATGAAGACTGATTTCTATCAGTCTTTTTGAAGTGTAGAATACATCTCACATTCCAGCTCGGGACTGAGGGGCAGCTCGGGACTGAGGCAGCTCGGCACTGAGGGGTAGCTTGGGACTGAGGGGTAGCTCGGGACTGAGGGGTAGCTCGGGACTGAGGGGAAGCTCAGCACTGAGGGGAAGCTCAGCACTGAGAGGAAGCCCAGCACTGAGAGGAAGCCCAGCACCGAGAGGAAGCCCAGCACCGAGAGGAAGCTCAGACAGGTAGTTGGATCCGGCAGATCCTGGCTGGCTGGCGGATCTGGAAGAGTTTGGTTGACTGGCGGATCTGGAAGAGTCTGGTTGACTGGCAGATCTGGAAGAGTCTGGCTGACTGGCAGATCTGGAAGAGTCTGGCTGACTGGCAGATCTGGAAGAGTCTGGCCGACTGGCAGATCTGGAAGAGTCTGGCTGACTGGCAGATCTGGAAGAGTCTGGCTGACTGGCGGATCCTGGCAGACTGACGGATCTGGCTGCTCCATGCAGACTGGCAGCTCTGGCAGCTCCATGCAGACTGGCAGCTCTGGCTGCTCCATGCAGACTGGCAGCTCTGGCTGCTCCATGCCGACTGGCAGCTCTATGCAGACTGGCAGCTCTGAACAGGCAGGAGACTCCGGCAGCGCAGGAGAGGAGGAAGGCTCTGGCTGCGCTGAACAGGCGGGAGACTCCGGCAGCGCAGGAGAGGAGAAAGGCTCCGACAGCACTGAACAGGCGGAAGGCTCCGGCAGCGCAGGAGAGGAGGAAGGCTCTGGCTGCGCTAAACAGGCGGGAGACTCCAGCAGCGCTGTAGAGGAGGAAGGCTCTGGCTGCGCTGAACAGGCGGGAGACTCCGGCAGCGCAGGAGAGGAGAAAGGCTCCAACAGCGCTGAACAGGCGGGAGACTCCGGCAGCGCAGGAGAGGAGAAAGGCTCTGGCACTGGTGGTACTGGGCCCGAGGACACGCACAGGATGCCTGGTGTGGGGAGCTGCCACCGGAGGACTGGTGTGTGAAGGTGGCACAGGATGGACCGGACCGTGAAGGCGTACTGGAGAGCCTGAGAGCAGGACTGGCACAGGACGTGCAAGGCTAGGTAGGTACACAGGAGGCCTATTGCATGAGGCTGGCACAATTTTCACCAGCCGACTAACACGCACCTCAGGACGAGTATGGAGCGCTGACCCAGGTGCCATTAAATCCCCGACACGCTCCGTCGGGCGAATATCGTACTTAAAGCACCAAACTAGCAACTCCCTCATAACTCTCTCCTCCACTTTCCCCATTAACTCCTTCACAGTCTCTGCTTCACTCACCTCCAACACCGGC
The DNA here is from genome assembly GCF_023373465.1 of Oncorhynchus keta. Classification (NCBI taxonomy): domain Eukaryota; kingdom Metazoa; phylum Chordata; class Actinopteri; order Salmoniformes; family Salmonidae; genus Oncorhynchus; species Oncorhynchus keta. The sequence goes on along the minus strand of NC_068427.1, from coordinate 21,704,064 downwards.
TCTGGTTCTGGTCTCCTCCTTGGCTCCTCACGATAAACAGGGGGAGTTGGCTCAGGTCTTAACCCTGACTCTGCCACACTCTCCCTGAGCCCCCCAATACATTTTTGGGGCGGACTCTCGGGCTTCCATCTGCGTCGCCGTGCTGCCTCTTCATACCAGCGCCTTTCCGCTTTCACCGCCTCCAGTTCTTCTTTGGGGCGACGATATTCTCCAGGCTGTGCCCAGGGTCCTTTTCCGTCCAATATCTCCTCCCAAGTCCAGAAGTCCTTTGATCGCTGCTCCTCACGATAAACAGGGGGAGTTGGCTCAGGTCTGAACCCTGACTCTGCCACACTCTCCCTGAGCCCCCCCCCCAATACATTTTTGGGGCGGACTCTCGGGCTTCCTTCTGCGCCGCCGTGCTTTTCTCTTCAACTCCATTCTCCTATAGCCCTCCTCGCACTGCTCCAGCGAATCCCAGGCGGGCTCCGGCACTCTCTCTGGGTCGACCGCCCACCTGTCTATTTCCTCCCAAGTCGTATACTCTAAACTTTGCTCCTGCTGCCGCTGCCTGTCACCACGGTGCTTGGTCCTGGTGTGGTGGGTGATTCTGTTACGGTTTTCTTCCGTCGAAGGAGAGTCGGACCAAAATGCAGCGTGGTTAGTTCGATACATCTTTAATGAAGAAAAACCACGAACAATACAAAAACAACAAACAGAATGTGAAAACCTATACAGCCTATCTGGTGACAACTAACACAGAGACAGGAACAATCACCCACAAAATACTCAAAGAATATGGCTGCCTAAATATGGTTCCCAATCAGAGACAACGATAATCACCTGACTCTGATTGAGAACCGCCTCAGGCAGCCATAGACTATACTAGACACCCCCAAGACGAAACACACCACAAAAACCCATGTCACACCCTAGCCTGACCAAATAAATGAAGATAAACACAATATATTTCAACCAGGGCGTGACAGGTGTAGATTACATATCACATTCCAGTGTTCCTAATGGAGGTGTAGATTACATATCACATTCCAGTGTTCCTAATGGAGGTGCAGATTACATATCACATTCGAGTGTTCCTAATGGATGTGTAGATTACATATCACATTCCAGTGTTCCTAATGGAGGTGTAGATTACATATCACATTCCAGTGTTCCTAATTGAGGTGTAGATTACATATCACATTCCAGTGTTCCTAATGGAGGTGTAGATTACATATCACATTCCAGTGTTCCTAATGGAGGTGTAGATTACATATCACATTCCAGTGTTCCTAATGGAGGTGTAGATTACATATCACATCCCAGTGTTCCTAATGGAGGTGTAGATTACATATCACATTCCAGTGTTCCTAATGGAGGTGTAGATTACATATCACATTCCAGTGATCCTAATGGAGGTGTAGATTACATATCACATTCCAGTGTTCCTAATGGAGCGGTAGAATACATCTCACATTCCAGTGTTCCTAATGGAGGTATAGATTACATATCACATTCCAGTGTTCCTAATGGAGGTGTAGATTACATATCACATTCCAGTGTTCCTAATGGAGGTGTAGAATACATCTCACATTCCAGTGTTCCTAATGGAGGTGTAGATTACATATCACATTCCAGTGTTCCTAATGGAGGTGTATATTACATATCACATTCCAGTGTTCCTAATGGAGGTGTAGATTACATATCACATTCCAGTGATCCTAATGGAGATGTAGATTACATATCACATTCCAGTGTTCCTAATGGAGGTGTAGATTACATATCACATTCCAGTGTTCCAACTTGTAAACAAGTGTGCATGGGATTTCTGTTAATGCGACTCCGTGCAGCCAATGGCAATTTCCACTTCAGGTATAATGCCAGGAGACGCTTGTGGATTAGACAGCTCTAACGCAGTTCCTCCTCCGACACTGCCAAAACAACCACTTTGTGGGTGTCTGCTAGCATGGCTCTGATAGTATCTAGCCTTAAGCATGCTTTGATATGCTTTGAGCCGCATCACAAGAGACATGCCAAATGGAAGATGTATAAAAAAATGACATCATTGATGCAATTTTAATGTCGTTTGAGTTGCTTTGTTTATCACCAAATTTGCTTGAGATGATTTTACTGCAAGAACTGCTCACTGCATCCAAGCTTCTTGACACAGGCATCAAGGTGAGCTCCCTGCCCAATCAGCCTGTCCTTTAAATCTTTCTAGTAGTTAGCAATGACAGAAAATGTCATTTGTCAAGGACTTTGAGCTTTTCTATTGCCCCAAAAATATTATGGGTGATATTTTAGTCACTCGAAAGACTACTTTTCATGGGAATCAGAATTACTGTTTAGGACCTTTAAGTTACTGGGAAATAATCAATAACCTCTTCATAATTCAGTTCATTACTGACACATTCTCTTACAAAATGTGCAGGACAGACAGTGTCTAAGAAGGTGCTCTACTTGTAGCAGAATAACCATCAAACATTTAAACTGCTTCAGCACGCCCACTGACGGTTGGCACCAATACACACACTATATATTTGACCATGCCCCCAAATATTCAAATGAACTATTATTGGTGTCTTGAACGATTTGGTGAGGGCCTTGGTCATGATTTTGTAGTCAACAGAGAGGAGGTTGATGAGGCGCCAGTTCCGGGGGCCCTTGAAGTCCCCTTTCATGGGGATAATTGAAATCATACACTGTTGCAGCCTCTTTTCCCTGTTTACTGCTCTTAAGACCTCCACCACATTGTCCTTTAGGAGATCCCAGAAGGTCTGATAGAACTCTCCTGGGATCCCATTTGATCCTGGTGCTCTGTGTTTGTTCAGGTAATGCAAGGCCCGGGTGAGCCCCTCAGTGCCTAGGTCGGGGTTCTCTATCTAGACTATCTAGGAAAGTGGCCATGAGAGCCTACCTTTTCGTTGGTAGGCTTGCTCCAGGATGCTACTGTATATTCCACCCACTCTTTTGCTAGTTTAACCCCTCTGGTTGTTTCTAGACCCAAGCTCCCTACCTTTTTGCACGTTGTACAGCCCAGCTTTGAATTCTGCATGAAAAGCCAGGGGTTATACGTTTGCTTGTTCTTGAACTGAGCATCCGTCCAAATTGCACCTGCTCCAGGAACCTGCTTCGAGCACTCCCTCTAAGTCTGACTCGCAAGTATGCCTACTAGCTAGTGGAGGTGCCGGTGATGATGCTGAACTGGCAGGATTAGCAGCACTGTTAGCTAAGGCATCTCAATCAGGAACAGTTTGTCCCTCTCCTTTCCTCCGGCACTGACAGTTCTCTGGCTCGTTCTCTGTTTGATTCATCATCTTTCTCTGGATATTTGGACTTGAAAAATGTAATCTAACTGGATTGCCGGGGTGGTCCATGGACTGGTGAGTTGGGCCGCAGTCAAGCCACTGTTACTCTTCCATCTTCCCCAGACATTCAGGTGATTCCGGCCTTGTCTGTTGGACTAGAGAGACAGCGCCTCCCGCGGTCAAGCCACTGCCAATCTCCTGGTTCATCCAAAGAAAAGGATAATGATAAAAGAGTGGGACACAACCCCCAGAAAATCTCTAGTTTACGCGTAATGCAGAAAAATGAGTCTCAAGCAATTAAAGATTTGCCATTCTGATCTATTCTCTATATAATTTGAATTGTTAGATAACCACTGCCACATATCACTTACATTGGCACAGCACTCTCACTAACGGGTTCAACAAATATAGCCTCTAACAAGACACGCCTAAAAAAAAGAGTGAGAAACAACAATAGCATGCACTCACCAGTGTTCAAAAGGTTTTTGGCTCTCCAAAAATGTGGTATGGTACTGTATTCTGAATTACAGTAAAATACTTGCAGCAATTGGCCAGTAATCTACTGTACAATTTCAGGATAAGGTTTGTAGAATTCCTAAAATATAGTAAATTACCGTATTCTGAGAGGTTCAGCATTCTCTCGCACGGAATTAACAAACACAGACTCTTACAAAGCATGCCTTAAAATGCAGTATGTTAATGAGCCAGAATCTTTTTTCGCTCACAACAGTTTCCCACAATGCACCATAATTAATAGTGTAAAACACATTTATGGTATTTTACTGTGCATTCTACAGTGTTTTAATGTTGAAAATACAGAGGTCTTACAGTGTGCTGTAAAACAAATGTATTTTACTGTGCCTTCTATGGTAATCTACTGTATTCGGTTTATACAGTGTCATACTGTTTATTAATACAGTAAGTTACTGATCAAATAAAAAAATAGCTAACAGTGCATACATACAGACACACCTCTCTGATATGCAGTTGTGCCAGTAATTGGTGTGCAGTCAGACAGCATCAGGTTTCTGTCACACACACACACACACACACACACACACACACACACACACACACACACACACACACATTAAAACAAGGTCACTGTCAAAGACAGGAGGCACAGAGACAGAAGAAGAGAGAGAGAGAGAGGAGAGAGAGAGAGCGAGTGAGTGAGTGAGTGAGTGAGTGAGTGAGTGAGTGAGTGAGTGAGTGAGTGAGTGAGTGAGTGAGTGAGTGAGTGAGTGAGTGAGTGAGTGAGTGAGTGAGTGAGTGAGTGAAAGGTAGAGTGAGTGAGCGAGTGAGTGAGTGAAAGGTAGAGAGAGTGAGCGAGAGCGATTGTTGAGTCCACCGAATTGACCTTTATCTCCTGACGAGCAGTACAATTATTCTTGTAATGCCTTCTCAACGCCTTTTCTGAATTACATTTTTTAATCACCTGTAATGAGCTTGGTCCGAGTTATCAACCCCGACATGTGTGTGTATCTTGTGTTAGTGTTCAATGGCAGCTCTGACCCGTGTCAGTCCAGTGACAGACATAGTAGACATTGTTTTTTGTGTGGTTGTACACACTGAATGATGGAGTTCCTGGTAGCCTAGTTGATTAGAATTACAGTTAGACTAGTCAGCAGCTGTTTTGCAATAGGACATTTGCATGTAAAATTACCAAAAAACACCAACATGTGAAGTTCATAGGAGCATAAATAAATAAAACCTAAGAGTACATTTATTTAGAGAAATTAAGGCATACATACATTTTTCAACCATTTTTCAAAAATAAGAGATTAGGAAATTATAACTATTTATTTACCCATATTTAACAAAAAAAAATTGCCACCACAATACTTCTTAAAATATGAAGACAACATGAAAAGTGTTGGTTTCATGAGCGGAAATAAAAGATCCCAGAAATGTTCCATACGCACAAAAACCATATTACTCTCAAATTCTGTGCGCAAATTTGTTTACATCCCTGTTAATGAGCATTTGTCCTTTGCCAAGATAATCCATCCACCTGCCAGTTGTGGCACATCAAGAAGCTGATTAAACAGCATTGTGAGAACTAATTCTGTGCTTCCTCACTCGTCCCATTTCACATGGCAATATAATTTCTTGGTCATCTCGCCAAATATACATTTTGGTTGAGTGTGTTACCTGTGTTTGATCTATTGTAAATTATTTCTAAACATTGAATAGAAATTGCATGTTGCTATTCTAAAGTAATACCTACAAATGTTTGTGTATAGATCTGTCTTGTAGCATGTGGACGGGCATTGCCACCAAGCACACAGGTGACATTGGTCTGCTCATTATTTAAGGGACACTACTAATTGGAGGGAAACATTTCTGCTCTTCTCCAGCTCTTTAAAGTATTCTATAAATCTGTGTCGTACAGGTTATTGTATCTACACTGTTGTTGTAGAGTTGTTTACTTTTTGCTAAGTGTTTATTGGCCCCATTTGACAAAGTGCTTTCTATTAAAACCTTTACAAGATCGAAATTGCACCTAACCTGGAATAATACATTGTGACCGTTCTCTTCCATTTCAAAGATGATTAAAACATAAATAAATATTATATTATCTAAATAAATAAATATGATCTTTTACCAGATCTAATGTGTTATATTCTCCTACATTCATTTCACATTTCAAATGTGTTTCCTTCCAAATGGTATCAAGAATCTGTGTATACTTGCTTCAGATCTTGAGCTACAGGCAGTTAGATTTGTCATTTTAGGCGAAAATTGAAAAAAAGGATCTGATCCTTAAGAGGATAATTATTAATTCAAGTTTTTTCTGTCACCTAGTCTCTGCCAGGTAATTTATGATTAGGTGTAGAGCATTATGGGGTAGAAGATGGCTGCCTGTCTCTGCAGGAGTTAGTTAGTTAGTTAGTTAGTTAGTTAGTCTATGCCCTCCCAGGCCCACCCAAGTCTGCGACCTTGCCCAGTCATGTGAAATCCATACATTTCCTTATACAAACTGTAACTCAGTCAAATCTTTGAAATCGTTGCATGTTGCGTTTTTATTTTTGTTCAGTATACATTAATTTATTAACCCTTGTGTGGTGTTTGGTTCTGTGGGACCCATTTTCAATGTTTGAACCTGAGACTCATTGGCCTTGGCTCATTTTCTGTGAAAAACATGTAAAAGAACACCTTTTCATTGAGTGCACACTGTGCACCCCCCTACACATTTATATTACATATGTGGGTGTAGGGGGGAAAAAGCATGGGGGTAGGTGAAAACAAGTAAACATTTACCAAAAAGATTGTATGTGTGCCTCTGTTTTCCTCCTCCCTGGGCCTGCTGTTTCAACACAGCACCAAGAACCTGTCTGCCTCCCTGCCTGTCTGTCTGTCTCCCACTTTTCTTGCACTCTTTACCCTTTGTAGTGTGTGAAACTACACAATATCTTACGGGAACCTGCACAATGTTATTACAATACGTTATTACAATACGTTATTACAATACATTACATCACAACGTACAGACTTGTTTACGTGCTGCTGTGCGTTTTGTTGCTAACCTTACTTTGCTACCTGACAACTTTACAGTTTTTACTTTAAATTACAGTTGATATTTTTAGTGTTTCCCTCAACCTTTTTTCATTCAACTTTTTCCCTCCCAACGCTTTATGGTTATCAGGACCTCCACCAGCCGAAGCTAAGTAGTAACATTAACATGATGCCTTCTAATTGCAGTCGCTGTACTCATAATATACAGGAGAACGATCGCCTTACGGCGAGGAGAGCTGTGCTGCAAGCCCAGCTTCAGACGCAATCGTTAGGCAAGGGTAATTTCAGTGTAGGAAAGGATGAAACAGCGTCTGTGCCACCAGTAAGTACAGATAGTAACGTTAGTATAAATCCCCTCACACAGTCCCCGCAGCCGGGCCAACTTTCTCAGGGCTTCTGGAGGGAAATGCTGTAGGAATGCTCAACCGGTGTTGCTCATTCAGCCGACAGAAACTTTCAACCGCTTCTCTGGTCTCTACTCCTCCCGTTACGGGGTCTGAGACGCCGAAGCCTCCCACCATTAGCTCTGACAAATTGAAAACCCTAGCCATTGGCGACGCCATCACCCGCAGTATTAGACTTAAAACTAATCATCCAGCGATCATACACTGTTTACCAGGGGGCAGGGCTACCAACGTTAAGGCTAATCTGAAGATGGTGCTGGCTAAAGTTAAAACTGGCGAATGTAGAGAGTATAGGGATATTGTTATCCATGTCGGCACCAACGAAGTTAGGATGAAACAGTCAGAGATCACCAAGCGCAACATAGCTTCAACTTGTAAATCAGCTAGAAATGTGTCGGCATCAAGTAATTGTCTCTGGTCCCTCCCAGTTAGGGGGAGTGATGAGCTCTACAGCAGAGTCTCACAACTCAATCGCTGGTTGAAAACTGTTTTCTGCCCCTCCCAAAAATAGCATTTGTAGATAATTGGCCCTCTTTCTGGGACTCACCCACAAACAGGACCAAGCCTGGCCTGTTGAGGAGTGACGGACTCCATCCTAGCTGGAGGGGTGCTCTCATCTTATCTACTAACATAGACAGGACTCTAACTCCCCTAGCTCCACAATGAGATAGGGTGCAGGCAAGGCAGCAGGCTGTTAGCCAGCCTGCCAGCTTAGTGGAGTCTGCCACTAGCACAGTCAGTGTAGTCAGCTCAGCTATCACCATTGAGACCGTGTCTGTGCCTCGACCTAGGTTGAGCAAAACTAAACATTGCAGTGTTCGCCTTAGCAATCTCACTAGGATAAAGACCTCCTCCATTCCTACCATTATTGATAGAGATCGTGATGCCTCACATCTCAAAATAGGGCTACTTAATGTTAGATCCTTCACTTCCAAGGCAGTTATAGTCAATGAACTAATCACTGATCATAATCTTGATGTGATTGGCCTGACTGAAACATGGCTTAAGCTTGATGAATTTACTGTTTTTCATGAGGCCTACCCTCCTGGTTACACTAGTGACCATCCCACAAAGGCGGAGGTGTTGCTAACATTTATTCAATTTACAACAAAAAAACAACGTTTTCATCTTTTGACCTTCTTGTAATGAAATCTATGCAGCCTACTCAATCACTTTCTATAGCTACTGTTTACAGGCCTCCTGGGCCATATACAGCATTACTCACTGAGTTCTCTGAATTCCTATCGGACCTTGTAGTCATGGCAGATAATATTCTCATTTTTGGTGACTTTAATATTCACATGGAAAAGTCCACAGACCCACTCCAAAAGGCTTTCGGAGCCATCATCGACTCAGTGGGTTTTGTCCAACATGTCCCTGGACCTACTCACTGCCACAGTCATATCCTGGACCTAGTTTTGTCCCATGGAATAAATGTTGTGGATCTTAATGTTTTCCTCATAATCCTGGACTATCGGACTATCGTTTTATTACGTTTGCAATCGCAGCAAATCTTCTGCCCAGACCCCAACCAAGGATCATCAAAAGTCGTGCTATAAATTTTCGGAAAACCCAAAGATTCCTAGATGCCCTTCCAGACTCCCTCCTCCTACCCAAGGACGTCAGAGTACAAAAATCAGTTAACCACCTAACTGAGGAACTAAATTTAACCTTTCAAAATACCCAAGATGCAGTCCACAGCCTTAAAAACAAAAAACATTTGTCATAAGAAACTAGCTCCCTAGTATACAGAAAATACCTGAGCTCTGAAGCAAGCTTCAAGAAAATTGGAAAGGAAATGGCGCCACATCAAACTGGAAGTCTTCCAAATAGCTTAGAAAGACCGTGCAGTATCGTGCAGTATCGAAGAGCCCTCACTGCAGCTCGATCATCCTATTTTTCCAACTTAATTGAGGAAAATAAGAACAATCCAAAATGTATTTTTGATACTGTCGCAAAGGTAACTAAAAAGCAGCATTCCTCGAGAGAGAGAGGATGGCTTTCACTTCAGCAGTGATAAATTCATGAATTTCTTTAATGAAAGATCATGATAATTAGAAAGCAAATTACGGACTCCTCTTTAAGTCTACGTATTCCTCTAAAGCGCAGTTGTCCTGAGTCTGCACAACTCTGCCAGGACCTAGATTCAAGGGAGACACTCAAGTGTTTTAGTACTATATCTCTTGACACAATGATGAAAATAATCATGGCCTCTAAACCTTCAACTTGCATACTGGACCCTATTCCAACTAAACTACTGAAAGAGCTGCTTCTTGAGCTTGGCCCTCCTATGTTGAACATAATAAACGTCTCTCTATCCACCGGATGTGTACATAACTCACTAAAAGTGGCAGTAATAAAGCCTCTCTTGAAAAAGCCAAACCTTAACCCAGAAAACATGAAACACTATCGGCCTATATCGAATCCCCCATTCCTCTCAAAACCTTTTGAAAAAGCTGTTGCGCAGCAATTCACTGCCTTCCTGAAGTCAAATATTGTACACAAAATGCTTCAACCTGATTTTAGACCCAATCATAGACCTTAGTGCTGATTTCAAGCACCACATTCTTTAGAAGAGATTGGAAACCCAAATTGGTCTACACGGACAAGTTCTGGCCTGGTTTAGATCTTATCTGTCGGAAAGATATGTTTGTCTCTGTGGATGGTTTGTCCTCTGACAAATCAACTGTAAATTTCCGTGTTCCTCAAGGTTCCGTTTTAGGACCACTATTGTATTCACTATATATTTTACCTCTTGGTGATGTCATTCAGAAACATAATGTTAACTTTCACAACTATGCAGAAGAAACACAGCTGTACATTTCGATGAAACATGGCGGAGCCCCAAAATTGCCCTCGCTGGAAGCATGTATGTCAGACATAAGGAAGTGGATGGCTGCAAATGTTCTACTTTTAAACTCGGACAAAACAGAGATGCTCGTTCTTGGTCCCAAGAAACAAAGAGATCTTCTGTTGAATCTGACAATTCATCTTGATGGTTTTACAGTCGTCTCAAGTAATACTGTGAAGGACCCCGGCGTTATTCTGGACCTTGATCTCTCTTTTGAAGAACATATCAAGACTGTTTCAATGTCAGCTTTTTTCCATCTACGTAACATTGCAAAAATCATAAACTTTCTGTCCAAAAATGATGCAGAAAAATTCATCCATGCTTTTGTCACTTCTAGGTTAAACTACTGCAATGCTCTACTTTCCGGCTACCCGGATAAAGCATGAAAATAAACATCAGTTAGTGTTAAACACGGCTGCTAGAATCTTGATTAGAACCAACAAATGTGATCATATTACTCCCGTGCTAGCCTCTACACTGGCTTTCTGTTAAGGCAAGGGCTGATTTCAATTTTGACTGCTAACCTACAAAGCATTACATGGGCTTGCTCCTACCTATCTTTTCGATTTGGTCCTGCCGTACATACCTACAAGTATGCTACGGTCACAAGACACAGAACTCCTAACTGTCCCTAGAATTTCTAAGCAAACAGCTGGAGGCAGGGCTTTCTCCTATAGAGCTCCATTTTTATGGAATGGTCTGCCTACCTATGTGAGAGACGCAGACTCGGTCTCAACCTTTAAGTCTTTATTGAAGACTCATCTCTTCAGTATGTCCTATGATTGAGTGTTATCTGCCTCTAACCCTATTACAGGGGCTGAGTCGCTGACTTACTGGTGCTATTCCATGCCATCCCTAGGAGGGGTGCGTCCCTTGAGGGGGTTGAGTCCCCGGAGATCTTTGTGGGATATACTCGGCCTTGTCTCAGGATAGTGGTTGAAGGTGTGGGGCTGTGCATTGGCAAAGTGGGTGGGGTTAAATACTGCCTGTTTGGCCCTGTCCGGGGGTATCGTCGGACGGGGCCACAGTGTCTCCCGACCCCTCCTGCCTCAGCCTCCAGTATTTATGCTGCAGTAGTCTGTGTCAGGGAGCAAGGGTCAGTCTGTTATATCTGGAGTATTTGTCCTGTTGATTTGGTGTCCTGTGTGAATTTAAGTATGATCTCTCTCTCTCTCTCTCTCTCTCTCTCTCTCTCTCTCTCTCTCTCTCTCTCTCTCTCTCTCTCTCCCTCCCTATCTCTCTCTCCCTCCCTCTCTCTCTCTCTCTCTCTGAGGACTTGAGCCCTAGGACCATGCCTCAGGACTACCTGGCCTGATGACTCCTTGCTGTTCCCAGTCCACCTGACCGTGCTGCTGCTCCAGTTTCAACTGTTCTGCCTGCGGCTATGGAACCCTGACCTGTTCACCGGACGTGCTACCTGTCCCAGACCTGCTGTTTTCAACTCTCTAGAGACAGCAGGAGCGGTAGAGATACTCTGAATGGTCGGCTATGAAAAGCCTACTGACATTTACTCCTGAGGTGCTGACCTGTTGCACCCTCAACAACCACTGTGATTATTATTATTTGACCCTGCTGGTCATCTATGAACATTTGAACATCTTGGTCATGTTCTGTTGTAATCTCCACCCGGCACAGCCAGAAGGGCACTGGCCACCCCACATAGCCTGGTTCCTCTCTAGGTTCTTCCTAGGTTTTGGCCTTTCTAGGGAGTTTTTCCTAGCCACCATGCTTCTACGCCTACATTGTTTGCTGTTTGGGGTTATAGGCTGGGTTTCTGTACAGCACTTTGAGATATCAGATGATGTAAGAAGGGCTTCATAAATACATTTGATTTGATTAGTTTGATACATAATTTTTTTAAATGCAGTATTTTCCCACACTCTACCACAGCTAGGTGCAAATTGGGGGAGGGACACTACAAATAAATAGCTTTGCATGTTTGGCTCCTTACTACAATCAATCAGCACAGCAAAAATAATCTCTGCTCAGGGTGCCTTGTTTTTGCAGAGAGAGAAGCTAGTGTGGATGGAGCGTCTTCCACTGTGGAAGATTTAGAATTTTCCCAAATATGAGGATCATGTCAATTCAGAGTGAAGATCATGTCAATTCAGAATCTGACAGTGAGTTGGAAGAAGAGGATGAGATTGACCCTCAGCTAGCCCCAGGACCAGCCCATCAGCAGCCATGACCAGGACCAGCCCTTCAGCAGCCAGCACCAGAATGCACCACCCTCTGGAGAGCCCTGCCGGCGGTGCAGTTGCCGTACCAGGTGGTGATACAGCCCGACAGGATGCTCTCAATTTTGTGTCTGTAAAAGTTTGTGAGGGTTTTAGGGGCCAAAAAATTTCTTCAGCCTCCTGAGGTTGAAGAGGTGCTGTTGCACCTTCACCACACTTTCTGTGTGGGTGGACCATTTCAGATCATTTTAAGATTTCCACCTTCTTCACTGCGATCCCGTCGATGTGGATAGGGCAGTGCTCCCTCTGCTGTTTCCTGAAGTCCACCATTTGTATTTTTTATTTTGTATTTATTTCACCTTTATTTAACCAGGTAGGCCAGTTCTCATTTACAACTGAGACCTGGTCAAGATAAAGCAAAGCAGTGAAACAAAAACAACAACACAGAGTTACACATGGGATAAACAAACGTACAGTCAATAACACAATAGGAAAAATGTATACAGTGTTTGCAAATGAAGTAAGGAGGTAAGGCAATAAATAATTACAATTGAGCAATTAACACTGGAGTGATAGATGTGCAGATGAGGATGTGCAAGTAGAAATACTGTTGTGCAAAAGAGCATAAAGAAAATATGGAGATGAGGCAGGTAGTTGGTTTGATTTGCTATTTACAGATGGGCTGTGTACAACTGCAGCGATCGGTAAGCTGCTCTCACAGCTGATGCTTGAAGTTAGTGAGGGAGATATAAGTCTCCAGCTTCAGTGATTTTTGCAATTCGTTCCAGTCATTGGCAGCAGAGAACTGGAAGGAAAGGTGGCCAAAGCAGGTGTTGGCTTTGGGAATGACCAGTGAAATATACCTGCTGGAGCACGTGCTACGGGTGGGTGTTGCTATGGTGACCAGTGAGCTGAGACAAGGCGGAGCGTTACCTAACAAAAACGTATAGATGACCTGGAGCCAGTGGGTTTGGCGATGAATATGTAGCGAGGACCAGCCAACTGGCTTTGTTGTGAAATAGGAAGTCGATTCTAGATTTAATTTTGGATTGGAGATGCTTAATGTGAGTCTGAAAAGAGAGTTTACAGTCTAGCCAGACACCTAGGTATTTATAGTTGTACACATATTCTAAGTCAGAACTGTCCAGAGTTGTGATGCTCCGCGGGCGGGTGCGGGCAGCTATCAGTTGAAGAGCATTCAATTAGTTTTACTTGCATTTAAAAAAAAGTTGGAGGCCACGGAAGCAGAGTTGTATGGCATTTAAACTCGTCTGGAGGTTTGTTAACAGTGTCCAAGAAGGGGCAGAAGTATACAGAATGGTGTCGTCTGCGTAGAGGTGGATCACAGAATCACCAGCAGCAAGAGCGACATCATGAATGTATACAGAGAAAAGAGTCGGCCCGAGAATTGAACCTTGTGGCACCCCCATAAAGGTCCGGACAACAGGCTCTCCGATTTGACACACTGAACTCTATCTGAGAAGTAGTTAGTGAACTAGGCGAGGCAGTCATTAGAGAAACCAAGGCTGTTGAGTCTGCCGATAAGAATTTGGTGATTGACAGAGTCGAAAGCCTTGGGCCAGTTGCTGCGGGGGGTGCAGAGCTGTTGGCCGGGGTGAGGGTAGCCAGGTGGAAAGCGTGGTCAGGGGTGGAGAAATGCTTATTGAAAATCTCGATTTTCGTGGATTTATTGGTGGTGACAGTGTTTCCTAGCCTCAGTGCAGTGGGCAACTGAGAGGAGGTGCTCTTATTCTCCATCGACTTTACAGTGTCCCAAAACTTTTAGGAATTAGTTTTGTAGGATGCAAATTTCTGTTTGAAAAAGCTAGCCTTTGCTTTCCTAACTGACTGTGTATATTGGTTCCTGATTTCCCTGAAAAGTTGCATATCACGGGGACTTTTCAAAGCTAGTGCAGTACGCCACAGGATGTATTTATGTTGGTCTAGGGCAGTCAAGTCTGGTGAACCAAGTGAACCAAGAGCTATATCTGTTCTTAGATTGTTATTTTTTTGAAAGGGGCATGCTTATTTAAGATGGTGAGGAAGGCACCTTTGAAGAACAACAAGGCGTCCTCTACTGACAGAATGAGGTCAATATCCTTCCAGGATACCCGGTCCAGGTTGATTAGAAAGGCCTGCTCGGAGAAGTGTTTCAGGGAGCATTTGACAGTGATGAGGGGTGGTTGTTTGACCGCGGACCGATAACGGACGCAGGCAATGAGGCAGTGATCGCTGAGATCCTGGTTGAAAACAGCAGAGGTGTTTTTAGAGGGCAAGTTGGTCAGGATGATATCTATGAGAGTGCCCATGTTTATGGATTTGGGGTGGTACCTGGTAGGTTCCTTGATCATTTGTGTGAGATTGAGTGCATCTAGCTTAGATTGTAGGACGGCCAGGATGTTAAGCATATCCCAGTTTAGGTCACCTAACAGTACGAACTATGATGGTATATTGGGGGCAATATATTCACATATGGTGTCCAGGGTACAGCTGGGAGCTGAAGGTGGTCTATAACAAGTGGCAACAGCGAGAGACTTATTTCTGGAGAGATGGATTTTTAAAAGTAGTAGCTCGAACTGTTTGGGCATACTACCTGGATAGTAGGACATAACTCTGCAGGCTATCTCTACAGTGGATTGCAACTCCGCCCCCTTTAGCAGTTCTATCTTGACCGAAAATGTTGTAATTGGGGATGGAAATTTCCGAATTTTTGGTGGCCTTCCTAAAACATGATTCGGACATGGCTAGGACATCAGGGTTGGCAGAGTGTGCTAAAGCAGTGAATAAAGCAAACTTAGGAAGGAGGCTTCTGATGTTAACATGCATGAACCCAAGGCTTTTCCGGTTACAGAAGTCAACAAATGAGAGCGCCTGGGGACACACAGGGCCTGGGTTAACCTCTACATCACCAGAGGAACAGAGGAGGAGTAGGATAAGGGTACAGCTAAAGGCTATGAGAACTGTTAGTCTAGTGCGTTCAGAACAGAGAGTAAAAGGAGCAGACTTCTGGTCCTTGTAGGATAGATTCAGGGCATAATTCACAGACAAGGGCATGGTAGGGTGCGAGTACAGTGGGGGTAAACCTAGGCATTGAGTGACGATGAGAGAGGCTGCATCTCCGGAGGCACCAGTTGAGCTAGGTGCTGTCTCCGCATGTGTGTAGAGCGGGACTAGGAGCTCCGCAGTAAAACAAAACAATGAGAGCTACCCTAAATAACAGTATACAAGGCATATTGGCATTAGAGGGAGGCATAAAGCAATCACAGGTGTTGATTGGGAGGGCTAAGACAACAATGGGTAAACAGTTAAGACAACAACAACTGGTAAATGGCAATGATTGGATAGAGAGTGTCAGTTAGCTACACACAGGGCCTGAGTTCGAGACTGGTGCCGACAGATAAACAAAATTAAGTATCGTGTTAACGATCAGCTCCTTTGCTTTGTTGACGTTGAGCGAGAGGTTATTTTCCTGGCACCACTCTCTAAGGGTCCTCACCTCCTTCCTGTAGACTGTCTCATCATTGTTGGTAATCAGGCCTACTACTGTTGTGTAGTCTGCAAACTTGATGATTGAGTTGGAGGTGTGCGTGGCCACGCAGTAATGGGTAAACAGGGAGTACAGGAGGGGGCTGAGCACGCACCCTTGTGGGACCCCTGTGTTGAGGATCAACGAAGTGGAGGTGTTGTTTCCTACCTTCACAACCTGAGGGCGGCCAGTCAGGAAGTCCAGGACCCAGTTGCACAGGGCGGGGTTCAGACCCAGTGCCCCGAGCTTAATGATGAGCTTGGAGGGTACTATGGTGTTGAATGTTGAGCTTTAGTCAATGAACAGCCTTCTTACATATCTATCTATTCCTCTTGTCCAGATGGGATAGGACAGTGCGATGGTGATTGCATCATTTGTGGATCTATTGGGGAGGTAAGCAAATTGAAATGGGTCTTGGGTGACTGGTAAGGTAGAGGTGATATGATCCTTAACTAGCCTCTCAAAGCACTTCATGATGACAGAAGTGAGTGCTACCACCATAGTCATATAGTTCAGTTATCTTAGCTTTCTTTGGAACAGGAACAATGGTGGACATCTTGAAGCAAGTGGGGACAGCAGACTGGGATAGGGAGCGATTGAATATGTCCGTCAACATTCCAGCCAGCTCTGAGGACATGGCTAGGGATATCGTCTGGGCCGGCAGCCTTGCGAGGATTAACAAGCTTAAATGGTCACGTAGAAGGAGAGCCCACAGTCCTTAATAGAGGGCCGCGTCGGTGGCACTGTGTTATCCTAAAAGCAGGCGAAGAAGGTGTTTAGCTTGTTCGGAAGCAAGGCTGCCACAACGTGGTTTTCCCTTTGTAGTCTGTGATTGTCTGTAGACCCTGCCAAATACGTCTCGTGTGTGAGTTGTTGAATTGCGACTCCACTTCGTCTCTGTACTGACGTTTTGCCTGTTTGATTGCCTTACGGAGGGAATAACTACACTGTTTTTATTCGGCCATATTCCCTGTCCCTTTATCATGGTTAAATGCGGTGGTTTGCGCTTTCAATTTTGCTGCCATCTATCCACGGTTTCTGGTTTGGGTAGGTTTTAATTGTCACAGTGGGTACAACATCTCCTATACACTTCCTGATGAACTCAGTCACCGTATCCATGTATTCGGCAATGTTATTCTCAGAGGCTACCCAGAACATATCCCACTCCGCGTGATCAAAACAATCTTGAATCATGGATTCCGATTGGTCAGACCTTCTAGCTAATTTGATGATACACAAAGCAACTCAAACAACAATGAAATTGTATCCATTACTGCAGCACTGACAAATCTTTTGATTTGATTTCAAACCTTCCACCCCTTTGTTCCATGCTGGCTGAAGACCTAGCTAGTCAGTAACTAGCTAAAACCAGACACAGATGAAGACCTAGCTAGCCAGTAACTAGCTAACACCAGACACAGATGAAGACCTAGCTAGCCAGAAACTAGCTAACACCAGACACAGATGAAGACCTAGCTAGCCAGTAACTAGCTAACACCAGACACATATGAAGACCTAGCTAGCCAGTAACTAGCTAACTCTAGACACAGATTAAAGGGGAAACATCTAAGTACAGTATCTTTGTCAAAGAGAAATAGTGTAAACTTTTAATTATATTTACTGACGTCCTATAGTTACATTTTGGCACCAGTAGAATAGCTATCTAACTGTATAAACCACGTCCCTGCAAACACGCATTCTCCAATGTTGGTTACAAGGTGATTGTCACACTCTGACCATAGTTTGCTTTGTGTATTTCTATGATTTGGTTGGTCAGGGTGTGAGCTGAGTGGGCATTCTATGTTACATGTCTAGTTTGTCTAGTTCTATGTTTGGCCTGATATGGTTCTCAATCAGAGGCAGGTGTTCGTCATTGTCTCTGATTGGGAACCATATTTAGGTAGCCTGTTTGGTGTTGGGTTTTGTGGGTGATTGTCCTTGTTCCTGTCTCTGTGTTACTGCACCAGTATTAGGCTGTTTCGGTTTTCCTGTTACGTTTTTGTATTTGATTCGTGTTTACTTTGTTTCATTAAACATGGATCGCAATAGCCACGCCGCATTTTGGTCTGACTCTCCTTCAAATACAGAAAACCGTTACAGTGATACTTATTTGAATTAGGTAGGAGAATATGATGTTACTGTTGGTGTATTAAACTAGAGTTAAGGTGATGTCACCTTGTCCCCTTAATAATGAATCCATGTGTTTGACATGGGGGAGGGGACCTGTAACTTTATGATCAAACTTTATCAAAGTAGAAGAAACATTTATTTGTCATACTTTTCATACTGGTCATCATACTTTGATCTGTTTTCATTTGAATATCATCAAATTTCATGAAAAACATTATTTTGATTGTTCATGACCTGTAACAAGTTTGGACAGCACAGCACAGTACATTACAGTAGATTACAGTAAAGAAAAGTACACAGTAGAGCACACTAGAGTTGACTACACTATAATGTACCGTATAATACTGTACTGTACTGTTCCGTACTGAACTCTACTGTACTCTATTGTACTTTACTGAACTCTACTCTACTGTACTAAACTGTGCTCTACTTTACTGTACTCTAATGTACTGTACTGAACTATACTCTACTTTACTGTACTGCTCTGTACTGAACTCTACTGTACTCTACTGTACTATACTGAACTCAACTCTACTTTACTGTACTCTAATGTACTGAGATATATTGTGCTGTACATTGATGTCCAAACTTGTAAAACATAGACGTCTACGATTGGTTCAGATTTGGTCCGGTCTAGAACAACCAAATATTGCTCTTGTTTGTGGGCAAAGCTCATTAAAATAATAGCCAGTGTGTAGAAATACTACCCAAATTTGCAAAGGAGGATATTGCATATTTATATATTTGTTGTACCTATTTATTTCTGCAGACATCTTTTAATCTTCATTCAGAGAAGATATTTATGAACGGAGCTTTGGGAAAACCTGGACACAAAGAACTGGGGGAGATTTTACTGTAATTCTGTTACCACAGTTGGCATTGGCACAGTTCTTCCAGTAAATGTGTTTTAGTAAAATGTTCTGTGTAAATTGTTCAAACGTAGTCCTTGTGCATAGAGTGGTATGGTTTGTTCAACTTTGAAATGAATGGTTTCTGTTTGGCAAACATTTTAAGAGTCTCAGCGCAATTCCATCCACGTGGAATTGTCCAGTGGTAAGCCCTTTATAGAAACTGATTTACACTCGTGAGAAGTCTGAACAGGCTTTAGGGTTGCCATGACCCAAGAAGACAGCACTTAGGCACAATTCAGCATCTCCAGCCTTGGAGAACTAGTCTGGAGAGAAAGATGATTGGATGTGGACACACACACAAACACATAAACAAACTCACACACACATATAAACACACTCACACACAAACACACGCATGTACATTCTCAGAAAAACTTTAAAGGACCATTTTCACAGACAACTTTTGTGGGCTTCAAGGTTTTGTGTTAAATGGTTCTGCTGGAAAAAGCTTTTTGTTTGTTGATGTGTTGTGCGTGCTTCAGACGGTTGCCATGGAGACCGCCTCCATTTTCTCCTCTCTGTGGCTGAGCTCATAAAGGACTGTGGCCTTGTCTTCATAGAAGTTACAAATTGAATACTGCACTTTCCAAGGACTCCGGTCTCTAACATACAGCTGTGTGTGTGTGTGTGTGTGTGTGTGTGTGTGTGTGTGTGTGTGTGTGTGTGTGTGTGTGTGTGTGTGTGTGTGTGTGTGTGTGTGTGTGTGTGTGTGTGTGTGTGTGTGTGTGTGTGCACACACTTTTTACTATAATTGAAAGTACCAGAAGTCCTCACAAGAATAACAAACCAACTACTGTAAAATCCAAAGAAGTGAGGACATTTTGCCGGTCCTCACTTGGAAAAAGGCTATTTTAGGCTCAGGGGTTAAAATTAGGGTTAGGCGTTAAGGTTAGGTTTTGGGTTAGATTTAGAGGGGTTAAGGTTAAAAAAGGATCCTGAATAGGAAACAATTGTTGGTCCCCGAAAAGTTTTCACAAGTATAGTGAGACATAGCTCTGTGTGTGTGTGTGTGTGTGTGTGTGTGTGTGTGTGTGTGTGTGTGTGTGTGTGTGTGTGTGTGTGTGTGTGTGTGTGTGTGTGTGTGTGTGTGTGTGTGTGTGTGTGTGTGTGTGTGTGTGTGTGTGTGTGTGTGTGTGTGTGTGTGTGTGTGTGTGTGTGTGTGTTTAATTGAGTCATCTTATGCTACACAAAGATAAATACAAATTGTCAAACGAATCCAGTCAGTTAATTAGATTTATTGCACTTAAATGGTTGTTCCAGTTTAAATGTTTTAGATAGTCTATTTTATCAATGTTCCCAACCCTGACAGTTGTTCTGAATACAGGTTGCAAGTGAATAAAAATTCCAACTGTTGTATGTCCTAACGCTGGCTGGATTCCAAAATGAATTGCATATCACTTTGCAAGCCAGCATAATGTGACTTGTAAACCAGTAGGTTCCTAACACTACCAGTGATGTTATGTTTGATACTGGAGCTCAGAGGCATGCGTCAAAATCGCTAAGCAGCTAACTCTGTCGAAATCCTTAAACAGCTAACGTCGAAGCAGTGTGTCGATGCGTGTATGATGTCCGAAGGCTTGGTTTGATCGCACTTTGTTTGATCATGCTTTTTCAAACCATGTGTTGCAAAATGCGAGATCCCACTTATTTAGCCGTGTTTCCAGTGCTTTCTTTGAATCCAAGCTGCTTTCAAACAATGATCTGAACATCGGAAACTATTCAGAGCCTTTGACTTTTTCCACATTTTGTTACGTTACAGCCTCATTTTAAAATGGATTCAATTGCTTTTTCCCTCACCTATCTACACGCAATACCCCATAATGACAAAGCAAAAACAGGTTCTTAGACTTTTTTTCAAATTTATTAGAAATAAAAAAATGAAATATTACATTTCCATAAGTATTCAGACCCTTTACTCTGTACTTTCTTGTAGCACCTTTGGCAGCGATTACAGCATTGAGTCTTCTTGGGTATGACGCTACAAGCTTGGCACACCTGTATTTGGTGTGCCAAGCCTGCACAGCTATTTTTAGGGTTCCAGTCCGATCGGCTGGGCCACTCAAGGACATTCAGAGACTTGTCCCGAAGCCACTACTGCGTTGTCTTGGCTGTGTGCTTAGGGTCATTGAACCTTCACCCCAGTCTGAGAACCTGAGAGCTCTGGAGCAGGTTTTCATCAAGGATCTCTGTTTCTTGCTCCGTTCATCTTTCCCTCGATCCTGACTAGTCTCCCAATCCCTGCTGCTGAAACCCATCCCCACAGCATGATGCTGCTGCACCACCATGCTTCACCGTAGGGATGGTGCCAGGTTTCCTCCAGACCTGACATTTGACATTCAGGTCAAAGAGTTAAATCTTGGTTTCATCAGACCAGAGAATCTTGTTTCTCATGGTCTGAGAGTCTTTTGGCAAACATCAAGTGGGCTGTCATGTGCCTTTTACTGGGGAGTGGCTTCTGTCTGGCCACCCTTTTATTTATTTTACCTTTATTTAACTTGGCAAGTCAGTTAAGAACAAATTGTTATTTTCAATGACGGCCAGTGGGTTAACTGCCTGTTCAGGGGCAGAACGACAGATTCGTACCTTGTCAGCTCGGGGGTTTGAACTTGCAACCTTCCGGTTACTAGTCGAACACTCTAACCACTAGCCTACCCTACCGCCCCTACCATAAAGGCCTGATCGGTGGAGTGCTTCAGAGATAATTGTCATTCTGGAAGGTCCTCCCATCGTCACAGAGGAACTCTGGACCTCTATCAGAGTGATCATCGGGTTCTTGGTCAACTCCCTGACCAAGGCCCTTCTCCCCCGATTGCTCAGTTTGACCTGGTAGCCAGCTCTAGGAAGAGTCTTGGTGGTTACAAACTTATTCCATTTAAGAAAGATGGAGGCATTGTGTTCCTGGGAACCTTCAATTCTGCAGACATTTTTTTGGTACCCTTGCCCAGATCTGTGCCACAACACAATCCTGTCTCAAAGCTCTACGGACAATTCAACCTAATGACTTGGTTTTTGCTCTGACATTCACTGTCAACTGTGGGACCTTATATAGACAGGTGTGTGCTTTTCCAAATCATGTCCAATCAATTGAATTTATCACAGGTGGACTCCAATCAAGTTGTAGAAACATCTCAAAGATGATTTATGGAAACATGATGCACCTGAGCTCAATTTCGGGTCTCATAGCAAAGGCTCTGAATACTTATGTAAATAAAGTATTTCTGTTTTTTTATTTCTAATAAATTTGCTAATATTTCTAAAAACCTGTTTGCTTTGTCATTATGGAGTAATTGTGTGTAGATTGCTGAATATTTTATTTATTTAATCTATTTTAGAATAAGGCTTTATCTTAACAAAATGTGGTAAAGTAAAGGGGTCTGAGTACTTTCCGAAGGCACTGTATAGTTGAAATCACACTTTCTGCAATGTATGAATCATTTGTTTTATTTGGTATAGTATAAGCATCCTAAATAAATGCCATAGATTCCGTTTTTGACAAATGAGTAAGCCTGAAGGCAACAAACGGAAGCATAATGTAAGATGCAGACATGGTACTTCAACTGATTATAGGCACACAAAAAACTGTTATTTATTTCTGAGAGTAATCAACTGTTTTTCCGACAAAATTTGGTGAAAGCGGCGAAGCCTTCAGAAAGCCTTGGTTTCCCATCACTGAACAGTACTGTGTTAGAGTAAAACATTGCAATCATAGTAAGGCCGTATGATATATGTAATGTATTGTGTTAAACAGTTACACTTGTATGGTAACCATTTCAGTAACGGGTGTAATAAATCAAACTAACTGATTGGTTGGTTGAGAAAAATGTATTTTATTTATCTTTGTGTAGCGTACGATTAATCAATCAATGTACATGCAAATACATATATAGATATACAGTACCAGTCAAAGGTTTGGACACACCTAATCATTCAAGGGTTTTTCTTAATTTTGACAATTTTCTACATCAAAACTATGAAATAACACATATGGAATCATGTGGTAACCAAAAAATTGTTAAACAAATCAAAATATATTTTATATGTGAAATTCTTCAAAGTAGCCACCCTTTGCCTTGATGACAACTTTGCACACTCTTGGGATTCTCTCAACCAGCTTTAATTTCTACCAGCATGTTATTTAAATGTGCAACCAGAGGGGAAAAAACTCTAGACCACCATTAATTACTCCACACACAGAACTTCCTCGCCCTCCATTTGGCAAATCCTGATTCCTGCTTACAAGCTTAAACTAAAGCAGGAATTATCATCAAATCAAATCAAATTGATTTGTAATGCCCTTTTTACATCAGCTGATATCTCAAAGTGCTGTACAGAAACCCAGCCTAAAACCCCAAACAGCAAGCAATGCAGGTGTAGAAGCACGGTGGCTAAGAAAAACTCCAGGCCAGAACCTAGGAAGAAACCTAGAGAGGAACCAGGCTATGAGGGGTGGCCAGTCCTCTTCTGGCTGTGCCGGGTGGAGATTATAACAGAACATGGACAAGATGTTCAAATGTTCATAGATGACCAGCAGGTTCAAATTATAATAATCACAGTGGTTGTTGAGGGTGCAACAGGTCAGCACCTCAGGAGTAAATGTGAGTTGGCTTTTCATAGCCGATCATTCAGAGTATCTCTACTGCTCCTGCTGTCTCTAGAGAGTTGAAAACAGCAGGTCTGGGACAAGTAGCACATCCAGTGAACAGGTCAGGGTTTCATAGCGGCAGGCAGAACAGTTGAAACTGGAGCAGCAGCACGGCCAGGAGGACAGGAGACAGCAAGGAGTCATCAGGCCAGGTAGTCCTGAGGCATGGTCCTAGGGCTCAGGTCATCCAAGAGAGAGAAAGAAACAAACAAAGAAACAAAGAGAAAGAGAATTAGAGAGAGCATACATAAATTCACACAGGACACCGGATAAGACAGGAGAAATATTCCAGATATAACAGACTGACCCTAGCCCCCCGACACAAACTACTGCAGCATAAATACTGGAGATTGAGACAGGAGGACACCGTGGCCCCATCCGACAATACCCCTGGACAGGGCCAAACAGGCAGGATATAACCCCACCCACTTTGCCAAAGTAAAGCCCCCACACCACTAGAGGGATACCTTCAACCACCAACTTACCATCCGAGTATAGCCAAGGCCGAGTATAGGCCACAAAGGTCTCCGCCACGGCACAACCCAAGGGAGGGGCGCCAACCCAGACAGGAAGCTCACGTCAGTGACTCAACCCACTCAAGTGACGCACCCCTCCTAGGTACGGAATGGAAGAGCACCAGTAAGCCAGTGACTCAGCCCCTGTAATAGAGTTAGAGAGATACTCCCAGTGAGGGATTCTCTCTCTTCCCCAGGAGAGAGGGGAAGCGGCCAGTTAGAAACAGCAAGTGCGGTTCGTTGCTCCAGTGCCTTTCCGTTCACCTTCACACTCCTGGGCCAGACTACACTCAATCATAGGACCTACTGAAGAGATGAGTCTTCAATAAAGACTTAAAGGTTGAGAGTGAGTCTGTGTCTCTCACATGGGTAGGCAGACCATTCCATAAAAATGGAGCTCTAAAGGAGAAAGCCCTGCCTCCAGCTGTTTGCTTAGAAATTCTAGGGACAGTTAGGAGGCCTGCGCCTTGTGACCGTAGCGTACGTGTAGGCATGTACGGCAGGACCAAATGAGAGAGATAGGTAGGGGCAAGCCCATGGAATGCTTTGTAGGTTAGCAGGTAACCCTTGAAATCAGCCATTGACTTAACAGGAAGACAGTGTAGAGGCTAGCACTGGAATAATATGATCACATTTTTTGGTTCTAGTCAAGATTCTAGCAGCCATATTTAGCACTAACTGAAGTTTATTTTCATGCTTTATCCGGGTAGTCGGAAAGTAGAGAATTGCAGTAGTCCAACCTGGAAGTGACAAAAGCATGGATTAATTTTTCTGCATAATTTTTGGACAGAAAGTTTCTGATTTTTGCAATGTTACGTAGATGGAAAAAAATCTGTCTTTGAAACAGTCTTGATATGTTCGTCAAAAGAAAGATCAGGGTCCAGAGTAACGCCGAGGTCCTTCACAGTTTTATTTGAAACGACTGTACAACCATCAAGATTAATTGTCAGATTCAACAGAAGATATCTTTGTTTCTTGGGACCTAGAACGAGCATCTCTGTTTTGTCTGAGTTTAAAAGTAGAACATTTGCAGCCATCTACTTCGTTATGTCGGAAACACAGCCTTCCAGTGAGGGCAATATTGAGGCTTCACCATATTTCATCAAAATGTACAGCTGTGTGTCATCCGCATAGCAGTGAAAGTTAACATTATGTTTTCCCGAATGACATCACCAAGAGGTAAAATATATAGTGAAAACAATAGTGGTTCTAAAACGGAACCTTGAGGAACACCAACATTTACAGTTGATTTGTCAGAGGACAAACCATCCACAGAGACAAACTGATATCTTTCCAACAGATAAGATCTAAACCAGGCCAGAACTTGTCCGTGTAGACCGATTCGATTTTCCAATCTCTCCTAAAGAATGTGGTGATCAATGGTATCCAAAGCAGCACTAAGGTCTAGGAGCACGAGGTCTGATGCAAAGCCTCGTTCTGACACCATTTAAAGGTCATTTACCACCTTC
This sequence comes from Oncorhynchus keta, assembly GCF_023373465.1. Taxonomy (NCBI): domain Eukaryota; kingdom Metazoa; phylum Chordata; class Actinopteri; order Salmoniformes; family Salmonidae; genus Oncorhynchus; species Oncorhynchus keta. The sequence goes on along the minus strand of NC_068427.1, from coordinate 21,678,633 downwards.
AAAAGTGCAGTCTCAGTGCTATGATGGGGTCTAAAAACCAGACTGAAGCATTTCGTATACGATGTTTGTCTTCAGGAAGGCAGTGAATTGCTGCGCAACAGCTTTTAAAATATTTTTGAGAGGAATGGTAGATTAGATAGTTTTAAAAATATTTTCTGGGTCAAGGTTTAGCTTTTTCAGGAGAGGCTTTATTACTGCCACTTTTAGTGAGTTTGGTACACATCCAGTGGATAGAGAGCCAGTTATTATGTTCAACATAGGCGTGCCAAGCACAGGAAGCAGCTCTTTCAGAAGTTTAGTTGTGTCACAATTTCCACCGTAGTCGGCTCCTCTCCTTGTTCGGGTTGTGTTCGGCGATCTACGTCACCGGCTTTCAAGCCATCGCCTCTTCATTTTTCACATGTCTATTTGTTTTGTCTTGTTTCCACACACCTGGTTTTCATTATCTAATCACACTGCATGTATTTAGTCCTTTGTTCCCCTCCATGTCTTGGTGTGTAATTGTTATTTGTTATGTGGGTATGTTCACGCGCTAGACTTTTGTACATGTTCCGTGTTTTGGGCACTTTGCTGTCATTTTGTGCTTATTTATTGGCCAGAATAAAAGTGCGCTTGCTAACTCTACTCTGCTCTCCTGCACCTGGCTTCGCTTCCCGTACACACCCGTAACAAGTTGGAATAGGGTCCAGTATGCAGCTTGAAGGTTTAGAGGCCATGATTATTTTCATCATTGTGTCAGTACCAGTGACTCTCTCAATAAGGAAGTGGTCAGATGATACAGATGCTAAGCTACATGACTGTTTTGCTAGCACAGACTGGATACTTCCGATGGCATTGAGGAGTACACCACATCAGTCACTGGCTTCATCAATAAGTCCACCGATGACGTCGTCCCCACAGTGACCATACGTACATACCCCATCCAGAAGCCATGGATTACAGGCAACATCCACACTGGGCTAAAGGATAGAGCTTCCGCATTCATGGAGTGGGACTCTAACCCGGACGCTTATAAGATATCCCGTTATGCCCTACGAAGAACCATCAAACAGGCAAAGCATCAATAAAGGACTTAGATTGAATCGTAATACACCAGCTCTGATGCTCATTGAATGTGGCAGGGCTTGACAACTATTACGGACTACAAAGGGAATCACAGCCACAAGCTGTCCAGTGACACGAGCCTACCAGACGAGCTAAATAACTTCTATGCACTCTTTGAGGCAAGCAACACTGAAGCATGCATGAGAGCATCAGCAGTTCCAGACGACTGTGTGATCACGCTCTCCGTAGCGATGTGAGTCAGACCTTTAAACAGGTCAACATTCACAAGGCATAACCTGTACTCCAAGTATGAACAACTAGCAAGTGTATTCACTGACATGTTCAACCTGTCCCTGACCGAGTCTGTAATACCAACATGTTTTAAGCAGACCACCATAGTCCCTGTGCCCAAGAAGACCAAGGTAACCTGCCTAAATGACTACGGACCCATAGCACTCACATCTGTAGCCATGAAGTGCTTTGAAAGGCTGGTCATGGCTCACATCAACACCATTATCCCAGAAACCCTAGACCCACTTCAATTTTCATACCGCCCAAACAGATCCACAGATGATGCAATCTCTATTGCATTCCACACTGCTCTTTCCCACCAGGACAAAAGGAACACTTCTGTGAGAATGCTATTCATTGACTACAGCTCAGCGTTCATCACCATAGTGCTCTCAAAGCTCATCACTAAGCTAAGGACCCTGGGACTAAACACCTCCCTCTGCAACTGGATCCTGGACTTCCTGACGGGCCACCCCCAGGTGGTACCTGCCACTCTGATCCTCAACACGGGAACCTCTCAGAGGTGGGTGCTCAGTCCCCTCCTGTACTCCCCGTTCACCCATGACCGCATGGCCAAGTACGACTCCAACACCATCATAAAGTTTGCACAACAGTGCCTCATCACCGACAACAACAAGACAGCCTATAGGAGGGAGGAGGTCAGAGACCTGGCAGTGTGGTGCCAGGATAATAACCTCTCCTTCCACGTGATCAAGACAAAGGAGATGATTGTGGACTTGGGGTCCACATCACCAACAAACTGTCATTGTCCAAACACACCAAGACAGTATGGCCCACTACATAACTGGATTAAAGCTTCCAGTCATCCAGGACCTCTATGCCAGGCGGTGTCAGAGGAAGGCCCAAATATTTGCCAAAGACTCCAGTCACCCTAGTCATAGACTGCTCTCTCTGTTACCGCATGGCAAGTGATCCGGTAGTGCCAAGTCTAGGTCCAAAAGTCTTCTTGTCAGCTTCAACCCCCAAGCCATAAGACTCCTGAACACCTAATCAAATGGCTACCCGGACTATTTGCATTGTCTCCCCCTCACCCCCATTTTTTCGCTGCTGCTACTCTCTGTTAATTAACCATGCATAGTCACTTTACCTCTACCTACATGTACATATTACCTCAATTACCTAGACTAACCGGTACACCCGCACATTGACTCTGTACCGGTACCCCCTGTATATACTGTAGCCTCGCTACTGTTATTTTATTGTTACTCCTTAATTATTTGTTATTTTGTTATTTTTTTACTTCAGTTTATTTTAGTAAATACTTTCACAACAGTTTTTTTCTTTAAACTGCATCGTTGGTTATGGGCTTGTCAGGAAGCATTTCACTGTAAGGTTATTTTTATTTGAATTGATGAGGTAGTCACCTGGAATACATTTCAATTAAGAGGTGTGCCTTAAAAGTTTATTTGAAGAATGTATTTCCTTCTTAATTCGTTTGAGCCAATCAGTTGTATTGTGACAAGGTAGGGATGGTATACAGAATATAGCCCTATTTGGTAAAAGACCAAGTCCATATTATGGCAAGAGCAGCTCAAAAAAGGGAAACGACAATCCATCATTACATTAAGTCATGAAGGTCAGTCAATGTAGAACATATCAAGAAAGTTTCTTCAAGTGCAGTCGCATAAATCATCAAGCGCTATGATGAAATTGGCTCTCATGAAGACTGCCACAGGAAAGGAAGCCCCTGCAGTTACCTGCAAAGGATGAGTTCATTGGAGTCACCAGCCTCAGAAATTGCAGCCCAAATAAATCTTCACAGAGTTCAAATAACAGACACATGTCAACATCAACTACTCAGAGGAGACTGCTTGAACCCTGCCTTCATGTTCGAATTGCTGCAAAGAAACCACTACTAAAGGACACCAATAATAAGAAGAGACTTGCTTGGGCCACGAAACATGAGCAGTGGACATTAGACCGGTGGAAATCTGTCTGATGAGTCCAAATTTGAGATTTTAGTTACAACCGCCGTGTCTTTGTGAGACGCAGAGTAGGTGAACGGATGATTTCTGAATGTGTGGTTCCCACCGTGAAGCATGGAAGAGGAGGTGTGATGGAGTGGGGGTGCTTTGATGATGACACTGTCAGTGATATATTTAGAATTCAAGGCGCACTTAACCAGCATGGCTACCACAGAATTCTGCAGCGATACGCCATCGCATCTGGTTTGCGCTTAGTGGGACTGTAATTTGTTTTTCAACAGGACAATGACCCAACACACCTCCAGGCTGTGTAAGGGCTATTTGACCAAGAAGGAGAGTGATGGAGTGCTGCATCAGATGACCTGGCCTCCACAATCACCTGACCACAACCCAATTGAGATGGTTTGGGGAGGAGTTGGGCTGCAGAGTTAAGGAAAAGCAGCCAACACGTGGTCAGCATACGTGGGAACTCCTTCAAGACTTTTGGAAAACGCATGTTTTTGGTTACAACATGATTCCATATGTGTTAGTTCATAGTTGTGATGTCTTCACTATTATTCTACAATGTAGAAAATAGTAAAAATAAAGAAAAACTAGGTGTGTCCAAACTTTTGACTGGTTCTGTTTATGCATGTATTCATTTATTAAAAACAACCTGCATAGCTGTCACGTTCTGACCTTTATATTTTGTGTTGGTGGGTGATTGTTCCTGTCTCTGTCTTTGCACCAGATAGGACTGTTTTAGGTTTGCTCACGTTTGTTGTTTTTGTTAGTTTGTTCATGTGAAGTGATTTATTAAAGCAATGAATCAAAACAACCACGCTGCGCTTTGGTCCGCCTCTCGTTCCGATGAAGAAAACCATTACAATAGCTTGCTGGGAAATGTGATAATGATGGGTGTGGTTTTGATGGGACTATTTTACTCACTGCCCAATTTGCTGTGTAGCACAGTAGTTTTCTCCCACATGCAGCCAAGGCTGCTTGGCATCTGCTGCTTTGTTTGCTGTGAACAGGCCAACCTTGGGTTTGTGTACCAACCTTGTACACTGTTACAGGAGAGAGAGAAAGAGCGAGAGAGACTGAGAGAGCCAGGGAGGAAGAGAGAGTGGGTAACTGGGAGAGAGTGGGGGACAGGGAGAGAGAGACAGAGAGATAGAAAGAGAGAGTGAGTGTGATAGAGAGATGGAGACAGAGAGAGAGAGTGGGGGACAGGGAGAGAGGAAAGGGTGTGTAGGAGAGGGAGGAGATTGGAGAGAAAGGGTGTGTAGGAGAGAGTGGGGAACTGGGAGAGAGTGGGGGACAGGGAGAGAGAGAGAGGGAGAGAGAGGAAACATGAGACAAAGAAATAAAAATGTGGCAGAAGGAGAGAGGAGGGGGTGTGTGTGTGTGTGTGTGTGTGTGTGTGTGTGTGTGTGTGTGTGTGTGTGTGTGTGTGTGTGTGTGTGTGTGTGTGTGTGTGTGTGTGTGTGTGTGTGTGTGTGTGTGTGTGTGTGTGTGTGTGTGTGTGTGTGTGTGTGTGTGTGTGTGTGAAGGGGGTAAACAGTAGCCAGTGTTTGTTTGTTCATTGTGAGATGTTGTGAGATGATGGAACTGTCACTGAACTACATTTATTAACTACTGGATTTACCCATAATGACTCCATGATAGAAAGAGATAGATAGAGAGAGAGAGAGTAAGGTAGACACAATTCATTATTAGAGGCTGTACTGCACGGTATATAAATAACAAGCAAAATAAACAAGAAGCAAAGAGCAATCTATAAAAAAAAGTACAATGTGAGTCATCTCTCAAACTACAGAGACGCGCACTCATGCACCTGCCATTGCCATTGCTGGTGAAAGGACAGAGTAAGTGGAGGAAGAGGTGGATTAGCCAAGGTTGAGAAGGACAGGGGGAAGATGGGGGAGGAGGAGGGAGGGGGCGAGGTAGTCAAGGTCAAAGCCATAAGTCTGCAACATGCAACTGAATCCATACACATCTGTCTGTCTCTGCTTCTGCTTCCTTTACAGCAGGGGTTCCCAAAATGTTGGCCATTTTGATAACAAAAAATGTTAATGACCCCACCATGTAAAAAAGGTTACGTAATCAACGGCCACTGTTTACTTTTTAAATTGGGGTTATGACAGTCTATTACAAATCAGTCTGACAGTACTGTTGACAGTATTTCAATCTGAAGGAAGTATGGTTTGAAGTGACTGAAATACATCAGAAAGGAAATCATCAGGTAAGAAGATCTTCTGTATAGAAAATAACAGTTCCCCAGTCTGATTTAGTGCCTGTTCTTGTCCACTCTGTTCTACCCAGTCATGAGCGGCTTGTGGGCATTGAAGAGGGAACATAAGTGTTCCTTAGTCTTATCTTTCAGTGATGGGGTCCTAATGTTTTTAGCTTAAACCGTTCAAAATATTTGTGTGAATATTGTGAGCCACATTTGTGTGAATTTGTATTTAAAACATTTATTGAACCTTAATTTAATATTTAATCATGAAGAAAACATAACCCGCTCTGTTTATTACAACCGCATCTAGAAGACCACATCAAGCAGACCACATCTAGGAGACCGCATCTCGAAGACCACATCTAAGCAGACCGCATCTAGAAGACCACATCTAGCAGACCACATCTAGCAGACCGCATCTAGAAGACCGCATCTAGAAGACCGCATCTAGAAGACCACATCCAGCAGACCACATCCAGCGGACCACATCTAGATGACCTTATCTAGAAGACCTCATCTAGAAGACCTCATCAAGAAGACCACATCTAGAAGACCGCATCTAGCAGACCGCATCTAGAAGACCGCATCTAGAAGACCACATTCAGCAGACCACATCTAGCAGACCACATCCAGCAGACCACATCCAGCAGACCACATCTAGCAGACCACATCTAGCTGACCTCATCTAGAATACCTTATCTAGAAGACCTCATCTAGAAGACCTCATCAAGAAGACCACATCTAGAAGGCCGCATCTAGCAGACCACATCCAGCAGACCGCATCTAGCAGACCGCATCTAGAAGGCGGCATCTAGCAGGCCGCATCTAGCAGGCCGGATCTAGAAGGTCGCATCTAGCAGACCGCATCTAGCAGACCATATCTAGCAGACCGCATCTAGAAGACTGCATCTAGCAGACCGCATCTAGCAGACCGCATCTAGAAGACCGCATCGAGAAGACCGCATCTAGCAGACCTCATCTAGAAGACCTCATCTAGCAGACCACATCTAGCAGACCTCATCTAGAAGACTGCATCTAGAAGATCGCATCGAGAAGACCGCATCTAGCAGACCGCATCTAGAAGACTGCATCTAGAAGACCGCATCTAGAAGACCGCATCTCGCAGGCCGCATCTAGAAGGCCGCATCTAGCAGACCGCATCTAGAAGACCGCATCTAGCAGACCGCATCTAGCAGACCGCATCTAGCAGACCGCATCTAGAAGACCGCATCGAGAAGACCTCATCTAGAAGACCTCATCTAGCAGACCACATCTAGCAGACCTAATCTAGAAGACTGCATCTAGAAGATCGCATCGAGAAGACCGCATCTAGCAGACCGCATCTAGAAGACCGCATCTAGCAGACCGCATCTAGAAGACTGCATCTAGCAGACCACATCTAGAAGACCTCATCTAGAAGACCACATCTAGCAGACCACATCTAGAAGACCACATCTAGCAGACCACATCTAGCAGACCACATCTAGCAGACCCCTAGTTTGGTAAAAGCTGTTCTCACCACTTCATTTTATTCACTTATTGTCTCTATTCTCCTCTCTCTTATATTCTTTTCTCTTGCTACTCCTCTCCCTTTCTTCTATTCTGTGCTTTTTTTATATTTCCCTTTACCTCTTTCTCAGGTTCACGATCCAGATCTTTACTCCATGTATCTCTTTTGTCCTCTCTCTCTCTCTGTTCTTCTTTTGCTCTCTGTCTCCCCTCTCTAGCCTACTACTTACGGTACACAGCATATTGGCCAGTGTTACCTAGTGGTGTAAATAACCCCAGTGTTGGTGTTAATAACCAGTGTAGAACGTAAGAGTGTGATTGTGTCAGTTTTACTCTGTGGAGAGTAAAACAATCCCATCAAAACCACACCCATCATTATTTCCCAGCATGCTCTACTGCAGCTAGATTGCTTAGGATTGTTTTTAATGCACACTATATACACAAAGGTATGTGAACATCCCTTCAAATGAGTGGATTTGGCTATTTCAGCCACACCCGTTGCTGACAGGTGTATAAAATCGAGCACAAAGCCATGCAATCTCCATAGACAAAACATTGTCAGTAGAATGGCCTTACTGAAAAGCTTAGTGACTTTCAATGTGGCACCATCATAGGATGCCACTTTTCTGAAAAGTCAGTTCAGAACATTTCTGACATGGTAGAACTGCAAGTGCTGTTATTGTGAAGTGGAAACATCTAGGAGCAACAACAGTTCAACAGGACTGCTGAAGTGTGTATTGAGTAGAAATAGTCTGTCCTCAGTTGCAACACTTACTACCGAGATCCAAACTGCCTCTGGAAGCAACATGATCACAAGAACTGTTTGTTGGGAGCTTCATGAAATGGGTTTTAGTGGCCTAGTAGCCGCACACAATCATAAGATCCCCATGCGCAATGCCAAGAATCGGCTGGAGTGGTGTAAAGCTTGCCACCATTGAATTCTAGAGCAGTGGAAACATGTTCTCTGGAGTGATGAATCATGCTTCAGCATCTGGCAGTCCAACGGACTAATCTGGGTTTGGACTAGGCCCCTTAGTTCCAGTGAAGGGAAATCTTAATGCTACAGCATACAGTGACATTCTAGACGATTCTGTGTTGCCAACTTTGTGGCAACAGTGAGGAAGGCCCTTTCCTGTTTCGGCATGACAATGCCCCTGTGCACAGAGCCTCAACTCCATCGAACACATTTGAACACCTTTGGGATGAATTGGAGCACCGACTGCGAGCAAGGCCTAATTTCCCAATATCAGTGCCTAACTTCATTAATGCTTGTGGCTGAATGGAAGCAAGTCCCTGCCGCAATGTTCCAACATCTAGTGGAAAGTCTTCCCAGAAGAGTGGAGGCTGTTAAAGCAGCAAGGGGGGGGGGCAACTCAATATTAATGCCCAGGATTTTGGAATGAGATGTTCGACAAGGTGTCCACATAGTTTTGGTCATGTAGTGAATGTGTTTTTTGCATGTACATTGGTTGAATTATTAACCTTATGCTACACAAAGATAAATAACATACATTTTCCTAAACTAATCCAATCAGATTTATTGAACCTGTTACTGAAATGGTTGTTCCAGTTTAAATGGTTTAGGTAGGTGCCATTATTAATATTCCTCACACTGACAGTCATTCTGAATGCAGGTTGCAGGTGAATGACGTTAAATCGAATTCAATCAGTGTAGATGAAGGGGAGGAGACAGGTTAACAAATTATTTTTAAGACAATTGAGTCATGGATTGTGTGCTATTCAGAGGGCTAAATGGGAAAAGAAATATGTAAGTGTCTTTGAACGTAGTAGATGCCAGGTGCACTGGTTTAATTGTGTCAAAACCCTGCTGGGTTGTTCACACTCAACAATGTCCTGTGTGTATCAAGAATGGTCCACCACCCAAAGGACATCCAGCCAACTTGACACAACTGTGGGAAGCATTGGAGTCAACATGGGCCAGCATCCCTGTGGAACTCTGTCGTCACCTTGTAGAGTCCATGTCACGGTTCTGAGGGCAAGAGGAGGAGCAACTCAATATTAGTATGTAATGTATTGTCATAAACAGTTTCATTTTAATGATAACATTCACCTACAGTAGAAATTCATATGGTGAAGTCCACAGGACTGAAAATGAACAAATTCAACAACCATGTCTCTGTCACTAACAAATGGTCACGGGTGGTAACTACAATTTAAAAAGGCACACTGGGAAATGATATTGGAGGTTAGTCTGTATAAATGTTTACAAAAGAGCATGTAGCAATCAAGACTTGTAAATATTATTGTGGTGTTCTTATACCGACACCTTGTCAATAGATATGGACTTCTTGGTGTGATGGTTAAAATGAACACCATTTGTGCAAACTATGTACACTGAGTGTACAGAACATTAGGAACACCTGCTCATGCCATGACATAAACTGACCAGGTGAATCCAGATGAAAGCTATGATCCCTTATTGATGTCACATAAATCCACTTCAGTCAGTATAGATGAAGGAGAAGAGACAGGTTAACTTAAAATATGTAGAGGCGAAAGAAACTCACAGCTATTTAGGCGAGGCGCTGGCTAGTGGAGTGGAACTCTTAAAATAATAAAGGTGAGCCACACACTCTAGGAGCTCAGACGCAAAAGTATTTATGTCTACCATTTTGACAGACAAGCTGTCTTCATCAAGGTATAATGACAAACACTGCGAGGTGACTCATTTATATAGTGTAAAAAGACACACACAGGTGTCTGTAATCATGGCCGGGTGTGGCCTGATATCATTGGTTAATTCTCATATATTAAAATAGCATACAAGAAAACATAAATTGATAGTGTACGATCATAGATACAATTTGGCTACATAAGCCTACAAACATTTACAATAGCAAAATCACAAAAATCACATAAATATGGACATAAATATTTTCGCATCTGAGCTCCCAGAGTGTGCGGCTCTCCTTTATTTTTTCAACTTAAAATATGTGCAATTCAAAGGGTGAGTGGACAAGAGAACATTTAAGTGCCTTTGAACGGGATATGGTGCTAGGTACATGTCCCAATTAATTGAGGCAGTTCTGAGGGAACAACGGGGTTGTCACACCCTGACCTTAGAGATACGTATTATTTATTTATTTGGTTAGGTCAGGGTGTGATGTGCGGTGGGCATTCTATGTTTTGTTTTCTATGTTTCTTTGTTTCTATGTTTTGGCCGGGTATGGTTCTCAATCAGGGACAGCTGTCTATTGTTGTCTCTGATTGGGAATCATACTTAGGTAGCCCTTTTTTCCCCCTCCTTTCAGTGTGGGTAGTGACTTTGTTTAGTGGCACTATAGCCCTGTAAGCTTCATGGTTGTTTCTTCGTTTGTTGTTTTGTTGGTGACATTTTAAATAAAAGGTAAATGTAGGCTCACCACGCTGCACTTTGGTCCACTTCTTTTGACGGCCGTGACAGGGGTGCTATTCAATATTTGGAAGGTTTTTCCTAATGATTTGTACACTCAGTTTAAACTTTGTGTTAAAAAAACTATATGAGGTGTTATTGCATGTAACACTGAACGTGTTAATTCCCTAACACTGACAAAGTGTAACAGCATCAGCACTAAGCACAGTGCTAACTTAAAAGTGTGAACCCGTATAGACACTGGCCCGGTGTTATGTAATACTGTCAGTCTTGGTTTTAACACTGAAGAATTTGCTGTGTATGTAGATTCTATGTACAAATGTGACTTATTGCCTCCTGTTATGTATAGCCTTCACATAGATACAGACACCCACTAATGTACGCACACGGCATGGGAGAATATATATTTTTATGTAAAGCCAATGTCAGTCTGCTCCAAAGGGGGGTGGAGTTACGTTGTGTGTACGTGTATCAGGGTGTGTGTCTGTCTGCATCTGTGCGTGCGTGTGTGTGTTTGAGGTGCTCTGTGAAATATGAAATGGCTGTTCTGAGGTAATCTATGTCTGTGCATGTGTCATCCTTTATTGGTCTCACGGTGACTTCCTTTTGAATATTCTGCCTGTGGGCTCCGAGCGGACAGGGTCATGTTTGCATATGGACGTAAATTAGGACACTAATAACAACGTTGCCGTGCCAGGAACAGACAGCAGGGAGGGGGGTTGGCTGATAGAGGAGGAGGGAAAGAGAGGGAGAGGCAGTAATGGAAGAAAAGATAGATAGGGGAAAAAAATACAGAATAGACAGAATAGAGTATTTCCCCCTAATTGTAATATGCAATATGAATGATAGTATTGTGGGTAAACACTTAAAGTCAACCAATGAAATCCATTAGGACCTGCTATAAACATGTATGTTGTTCATTGTTTGTTTGTTTTTTTGTATTTTCAATGTTGGACATAAAACACTGTAAAATCAGCAGGAAATCAGCTCCAAGTGATTTTAATGTTGGAAATGTGTTCCCAAATATTCCCACGTATAATAGAGGCACATGCGATCGTATATAAATGTAAGTTATGTTTGAAATGATTGTTTTATTTAAATATTATATCTGTTTGGGCTTCTTGCGGTCAATTTGCAGTCTACTAATTATTTGTTATGTTCCGGACCCCCGACCATCTGCTCAAGAAAAAATCGGTCCGTGGTTGAATCTAGTTGATGATCCCTGATGTAAAGTGTTACCTTATTGTGTGTATATGACTTCACACAATTAGATATTAGGAATATTTTTGGAACTAAAAATAACGTTATTAACCAGTTCTCAAGATTTTAAAATAATGGTTCTGTCCAGAAAACAAGAGATAACTTTAGTTCCCAGTTCTGTTTCTGTTCCCCTGAAAATGAGGTTCTTTTTATTTGGTTCTCTTCCCTAAACGGTTTACAACGCCTGAACACAGCTGCTTTTCAGTAAGTGTTAAAGTAGATGTGTGTAGAATGTCCAAATCATTAGTATAGGGTATGGGGTGATATGTGGAGATGCATTAGCCCATTATGGTCTGCTGTCTGCCTGTCCCCCTCTCTGCTCCCTCTCTCAGCCCCGTCTTGCTGGCCTGCTGTCTCTCAAGGTCTCTCTCCTGGACTCTGGCTGAGCCAAGGTCACTCGCCCGACACAGGCAGGCAGCGCACAGACCTTGAGCTGCTAACTGACCGGGGAATGTGTGCTCTCCTGTTCTCTCTCTCTCTCTCCCTGTGTGTGTGTGTGTGTGTGTGTGTGTGTGTGTGTGTGTGTGTGTGTGTGTGTGTGTGTGTGTGTGTGTGTGTGTGTGTGTGTGTGTGTGTGTGTGTGTGTGTGTGTGTGTGTGTCCACATTTCAATCAGCCGGATACAGAGCAGCTTTGGGCGTTCCAGTGTGTTAGCTAGGGCTTCGATGCTAGGTCGCCCAGTGTATGTAATCACAAACAACCAACCTTCTCAAGGCCATCCCAACAATGAGGATAAGCATTGTGGCTTCTGAACAGATGTAAATTAATATCTAATTAGAAGGGCTGCCATTGAAGTATATACAAATCAAATCAAATTGTATTTGTCACATACACATGGTTAGCAGATGTTAATGCGAGTGTAGCGAAATGCTTGTGCTTCTAGTTCCGACAATGCAGTAATAACCCATGAGTAATCTAACCTAACAATTCCACAACAACTATCTTCTACACACAAGTGTAAAGGGATGAAGAATATGTACTTAAAGACATATGAATGAGTGATGGTACAGAACGGCATAGGCAAGATGCAATAGATGGTATAGAGTACAGTATATACTTATGAGATGAGTAATGTAGGGTATGTAAACATTTTAAAGTGGCTAGTGATACATGTATTACATCAAGATTGCAAGATGCAGTAGATGGTATAGAGTACAGTATATACATATGAGATGAGTAATGTAGGGTATGTAAACATTATATTAAGTGGCGTTGTTTAAAGAAGCTAGTGATACAGTTTCCGTACCAGGCGGTGATACAGCCCGACAGGATGCTCTCGATTGTGCATCTGTAAAAGTTTGTGAGTGCTTTTGGTGACAAGCCAAATTTCTTCAGCCTCCTGAGGTTGAAGAGGCGCTGCTGCACCTTCTTCACCACGCTGTCTGTGTGGGTGGACCAATTCAGTTTGTCTGTGATGTGTATGCCGAGGAACTTAAAACTTACTACACTCTCCACTACTGTCCCGTTGATGTAGATCGTGGGGGGGTGCTCCCTCTGCTGTTTCCTGAAGTCCACGATCATCTCCTTTTTTTTGTTGACGTTGAGTGTGAGGTTATTTTCCTGACACCACACTCCAAGGGCCCTCACCTCCTCCCTGTAGACCGTCTTGTCGTTGTTGGTAATCAAGCCTACCACTGTAGTGTCATCCGCAAACTTGATGATTGAGTTGGAGGCGTGCATGGCCACGCAGTCGTTGGTGAACAGGGAGTACAGGAGAGGGCTCAGAACGCACCCTTGTGGGGCCCCAGTGTTGCACATTAACCTGAGTCCAGTCACCTTTTCTGATGTTGCTCTAACACTGTGTGTGTGTGTGTGTGTGTGTGTGTGTGTTGTTGTTGTTTATGGTTTTGCCTCCATCATAACCCCTGCCCTATAAGAATACTGGGTTAAAAAACAAAGATAGAACCAATTATACTTATAGGGTACTCTAGATGTGCTTATGGAACACTTAACAATTACCCGTGATTTGGCAGTAAGTTACTGGATACTGAAAAAAAAAGTATTTTTATAGTTTAATTAATTAATTAAGGTTGAAAAATGACTTGTTTACCTTACTTTCACTGCATTTTGAAATGAAGGCGGGGCACTCCCTGTTAATGCAATCTTTGGTTTCGCTTCATTGCACAACCCTGCATGTTGGGGATTTTCTGGGGTTGTGTCCCTCTCTCTCACTATCCTTTTCTTTGGACGGACCAGGAGGCAGCTACGGTAAAAGTGGTTTGACCGTGTCTGGCGCTGTCTCTTTAGTACAGAGGACAAAGCTGGCATATCCTTGAGGCAAGTAGAGCACTGCTGACCCTGTGCAGCCAGACTTATTTGCCATTCCTTTTGCCTCATCCCTCTCAAGGATACATGTTTTCTATTCTTCATCAATCCATGGGAATTTAACCGTTTTTACAGTAATTTTCTTAATGGGTGCGTGCTTATTAGTAACCGAATAAGCAATTTCATAAATACTTTGTAACGATATGCGTTGAGAGTCAGAAAGCTGGTTCAGGGAGTGGGTGTTTTAATCAAATAAACAGGACATAATACTAAAACAAGAAATACTAACAGCACACCTACACGAACCACTAACTGCACACAGAGATGAACCACTAACTGCACACAGAGATGAACCACAAACTGCACACAGACATGAACCACTAACAGCACACATACATGAACCACTAACTGCACACAGACATGAACCACTAACAGCACACAGACATGAACCACTAACAGCACACAGACATGAACCACTAACAGCACACAGACATGAACCACTAACAGCACACAGACATGAACCACTAACATCACACAGACATGAACCACTAACAGCACACATACATGAACCACTAACAGCACACAGACATGAACCACTAACAGCACACAGACATGAACCACTAACAGCACACAGACATGAACCACAAACAGCACACAAACATGAACCACTAACAGCACACAGACATGAACCACTAACAGCACACAGACATGAACCACTAACAGCACACAGACATGAACCACTAACTGCACACAGACATGAACCACTAACTGCACATAGACATGAACCACTAACAGCACACAGACATGAACCACTAACAGCACCCAGACATGAACCACTAACAGCACACAGACATGAACCACTAACAGCACACAGACATGAACCACTAACAGCACACAGACATGAACCACTAACAGCACACAGACATGAACCACTAACAGCACACAGACATGAACCACTAACTGCACACAGACATGAACCACTAACAGCACACAGACATGAACCACTAACAGCACACAGACATGAACCACTAACAGCACACAGACATGAACCACTAACAGCACACAGACATGAACCACTAACAGCACACAGACATGAACCACTAACAGCACACAGACATGAACCACTAACAGCACACAGACATGAACCACTAACTGCACACAGACATGAACCACTAACAGCACACAGACATGAACCACTAACAGCACACAGACATGAACCACTAACAGCACACAGACATGAACCACTAACTGCACACAGACATGAACCACTAACTGCACACAGACATGAACCACTAACAGCACACAGACATGAACCACTAACTGCACACAGACATGAACCACTAACAGCACACAGACATGAACCACTAACAGCACACAGACATGAACCACTAACTGCACACAGACATGAACCACTAACAGCACACAGACATGAAACCGAAACAATAACACCTGTGGAAAGAACCAAAGGAAGTGACATATACAGGGAAGGTAATCAGGGAAGTGATGGAGTCCCGGTGAGTCTGCTGACGCGCAGGTGTGCGTAACGATGGTGACAGGTGTGCGCCATAACGAGCAGCCTGGTGACCTAGAGGCCGGAGAGGGAGCACATGTGACATACTTTAAGTGCAGCGTCAGGATGGTCCCCATTACACACATCAGACCAACAAATATTTTTTCACATGTTCAACATAGGAATCATTGCAAAATCTCTTGTATGATCGCTTATACTCTATTTTAGGTCCAGTCTTTGGAACTTTGGTTTTCATAGATATGGTTATTATATTATGATCACTATATCTGATGGGTGTCGGTACTTCTTTAGAGCAGATTTCTACAGCATTGGTGAACATGTTGTCAATAAAAGTGACCTAATGTTGTAAGCTTTCCTGTAATAAGAAAATATAATTAACTTGCTAGTTGGTCAGCGCAGTCTGCTTCAATATCTGTGTTTTTGAATATACATTGATTGATTCAGGTAGTCTCATTTCTAGCACTGGCAGTCATTCTGATAGCATATTGTGGGTGAATAAAAGTTCCAATTGTTGGATATCCCCAACCATGTTGGATTCCAATAAGATTTCAAAATCCTTTTGCAAGCCACCACCATGTGACTTGATGCTGGTTTTGCTAGTGACCAGCATATGCCAGGCTGGTGACCAATGTCCAAAACACAGCGAAGGCTGGACACCAGAAAAAACACAACAAAGGATGGTCATCATCGAAAACACAGTGAAGGCTGGTCACTGGTGAAAGCACAACGGCGGCTGGTTACCAGCAAAATCACAACGAAGGCTGGGACACAATAAGGTTTTCTCTAATTATACAGACTACACACACATCAACCTGACAATTAACCAGACAACATTTTATGAAGGTTTCGTTCTGGAGGAAAAAAGTGACAGCGGAGAAAGGCACAAAGCCTGCGCCAGTGACAAGAATCACAGTGGCCTTGTGTGTGATGAAATCCTGCGTCCTTGCCTCTCTCGACCTCTGTGTTAAAAGCTCTTTGTGTCCCGGAAATTACTTTATGAACCCCTGAAAGACACTCCAAAGCTCCTATTCAGCCCCGACTGATAGCTTCACTGCGCCACTGTTTCGTCAGAGCAGAAGTTTATTTCTCTTTTTGAATTGTCCTCACCTTGTCCTTCATTTTCCTTTTCAGTCCCGCTCTCCTTTTGTGGTTTCTTCTCGTTCACTGGGACATCAGACTGTCTGCTTTCTGTGAGCCAAACACAAAGTAATGATCAAGGTTTCCTCTATGGAGGTTATTCATCAAACTTAGCATCCTGACATTTGCTTTGGTTTAGTTCATAAAACAAATGAATAAAGATTTGATGGATGCCTGATACTCTGTACGTCACTCAAGCAGAAAACCGCAAAGGTTGCTAAATCCCAATGAGTCAAATTTGACATGAGATGTAATTTTCTGGTAAAAGTCTAGTTTAAGAGCTATCAGTTAAGCATATTACAACCAGGTAAATCTGTTTTATTTTTGACATCAATGCCTGGGAAGAACATCATATTACAACCAGGTAAATCTGTTTTATTTACGACATCAATGCCTGAGAAGAACATCATATTACAACCAGGTAAATCTGTTTTATTTACGACATCAATGCCTGAGAAGAACATCATATTACAACCAGGTAAATCTGTTTTATTTACGACATCAATGCCTGGGAAGAACATCATATTTTGGTTGTTACCTGGTCAGGTAAAGACATTGCTAAAATATGTAGATTTCTTTGTGTGTTTTTGATCTCTCTGGCAATACAAGCCTACAAGTTTGAAATGCAATGGAGTGGTAGGGTTTTATGTACAAGCCCACTAGGTCTTGTAGTGTTAAAGCCTTGCATTCAGCCATCTCTACTATCCCAAACCTCAGTTGGAAAAAAACAGGCCTGTTTTTCATTCTGTCTTTCAAGGTCTCTGGAAATCAGTTTGTTTGAATATGCTCACACTGTGGGGACTGGAAGTGCGGTGTGTGTGTGTGCGTGCTTTCGTGTGCGTGAGTGTGTGCGAATCATATTTACGTGTGTGTTTTTGTTTATGTCTGACCGGACTAGGTTGTTTATACTCATACCTAGGCTGATGGAGCCAGATAAAAGCAGAAATACTAAACATGTGTCTCCACGGCCTTGAGACTTCACACAGGCCTTGACTACAGAGCTCCGCTTTGTGAACACAGTTCCCTCCAGTTGCTGTGTGTTTGGACAGGAAACATCGAAGCTGATCAAACACTGGCTCAGACGGCCACTGCTGCGCTGAGACAAAATTGTGCAATGGTTCCTTCAAATCGAAGGAAATGTGAAAAATAAACAGCAATGGAGTTGAGTCCCACTGATGTTCAAGCGTAGCTGGTTTTGTTTTTAATTTTGTTCATGTGGACGTGTCAGCAGCTGTCCCTAAAATAAAACCATGGTGAGCATAGATTCTTATCTTTACATGAGTCTCAGGCTTTGTAGAGGCAGCAGAAGCATAGACATACACATACACAGGTACAACTACACACACATGCAGAATTTCACACAAACATGTACATCTACTCACACAGACATACATACAGTACCAGTCATACAGTACTACATTTTGGACACACCTATGAAATAACACAAAAAAAGTGTTAAACAAATCAGAATATGTTTTATATTTGAGATTCTTCAAAGTAGCCGCCCTTTACTTAAATGACAGCTTTGCATACTCTTGGCATTCTCTCAACCAGCTTCTTGAGGTAGTCACCTGGAATGCATTTAAATTAACAGGTGTGCCTTGTTAGAAGTTCATTTGTGGAATTTCTTTCCTTCTTAATGCGTT
Source organism: Oncorhynchus keta (assembly GCF_023373465.1). NCBI lineage: Eukaryota > Metazoa > Chordata > Actinopteri > Salmoniformes > Salmonidae > Oncorhynchus > Oncorhynchus keta. The sequence continues at coordinate 21,660,414 of NC_068427.1, read as the reverse complement.
TGAGCCAATCAGTTGTGTTGTGACAAGATAGAGGTGGTATATAGAAGATAGCTCTATTTGGTAAAAGACTTGCCATATTATGCCAAGAACAGCTCAAATAAGCAAAGAGAAAGGACAGTCCATCATTACTTTAAAAGATGAAGGTCAGTCAATACGGAACATTTCAAAAACTTTGGACGTTTCTTCAAGTGCAGTCGCAAAAACCATCAAGCGCTATGATGAAACTGGCTCTCGTGAGGACCGCCACAGGAAAGGAAGACCCAGAGTTACCTCTGCTGTAGAGGATAAGTTCATTAGAGTTACCAGCCTCAGAAATTGCAGCCCAAATGAATGCTTCACAGAGTTCAAGTAAAAGACACATCTCAACATCAACTGTTCAGAGGAGACTGAGTGAATCAGGCCTTCATGTTTGAATTGCTGCAAAGAAACCACAACTAAAGGACACCAATAAGTGTTCTGCAGCGATACGCCATCCCATCTGGTTTGTGCTTAGTGGGACTGTCATTTGTTTTTCAGTGATGACCCAGAACACACCTCCACACACACACACACACAGCAAAGTTTTGTGTGGCCTGTACAATAGATTTAACACTTAGTTGTGATAACATCATTGGCAGTAGACAACAGGGAGTGGAAAATAACAACCCATTAGCTGGATGGGTTCAAGGAGAGGGTTAGGACAGGACAGAGAGAGAGAGAGAGAGAGAGAGAGAGAGAGAGAGAGAGAGAGAGAGAGAGAGAGAGAGAGAGAGAGAGAGAGAGAGAGAGAGAGAGAGAGAGAGAGAGAGAGAGAGAGAGAGAGAGAGAGAGAGAGAGAGAGAGAGAGAGAGAGAGAGAGAGAGAGAGAGAGAGAGAGAGAGAGAGAGAGAGAGAGAGAGAGAGAGAGAGAGAGAGAGAGAGAGAGAGAGAGAGAGAGAGAGAGAGAGAGAGAGAGAGAGAGAGAGAGAGACAGAGAGACAGAGAGAGAGAGAGAGAGAGAGAGAGAGAGAGAGAGAGAGAGAGACAGAGAGACAGAGAGAGAGAGAGAGAGAGAGAGAGAGAGAGAGAGAGAGAGAGACAGAGAGAGAGAGAGAGAGAGAGAGAGAGAGAGAGAGAGAGAGAGAGAGAGAGAGAGAGAGAGAGAGAGAGAGAGAGAGAGAGAGAGACAGAGAGAGAGAGAGAGAGAGAGACAGAGAGAGAGAGACAGAGAGAGACAGAGAGAGAGAGAGACAGAGAGAGAGAGACAGAGAGAGAGAGACAGAGAGAGAAAGAGGAAACATGAGACAAAGAAATAAAAATGTGGCAGAAGGAGATTGTGCCTGCCTTCCTGCCTGTTCTGCAGAGATACAACTCTCGGCTCCCCTCTTGTGGTTGCTTGAAAAAAGCACACTTCACAACTCAGCTACTGTCTATGGCGCATAAAACTACCTCAAACTTATCTAGATGGTTGTGAGATCTACCTGGACATTCAATGAAGCAATTTGAGTGTTTGCGCCAACGCTTTGACCACTCAAATGTTATATCACCACAGGACTACATTTAGTGTACGCTACTGTTATGATAATGTATTGGGAACGATCCACTGTAGTGGGATCCGTATCAGAGTAACTGACATTTGTGTGATCAACATATTTATTGATTTTTCACAGACAAAAAAACAAGATAAAAACATTAGATAGAAGGTCATGTTCTCTTCATGAAAACATGACAACAGTGCAGATGTCTTCACTCTCCACCACTGCGTTTCCACCTCAATATCGATATTATATCACTGCAACTATTTGACAGCTGTTTCGTTTCATCATGAGAGAACGGTGTATAGGGGGAACTGAGAGGATAGACAGAGTCTGAGTGAAGGTAATACCAAAGTAGGTAAGGTAGCAACAATTTACATGTTCCATTAGGTTAAAAACATAGCTGCTGCACACACTCCCTCCTGGTCCTTCCCTGTTCAGAGGCTGTTTTTTAAAACTAGGGGGACAGTGAAACTGTCTAGTACTGGAGGAGAACTGAGTCAAGTTGGTTGGACCTCAGTAACAAGACGGTTTCTGAGTGCAGTTGTTTCAGGGGTCAGGGGTCAAAGGATGTCTTTAACTGGGGGGTCAGTGGTGAAGTTGAGCGGTCCCTGAGGTACTCCTAGGCCCCCAGCACCAGCACCAGCAGCAGTAGTAGTAGAAGTAGAAGCAGCAGCAACAGTAGCAGTAGTAACAGCAGTAGTAACAGTAGCAGCAGTAACAGCAACAGTAGTAGTAGCAGCAGTAACAGCAGTAGTAACAGTAGCAGCAGCAGCAGCAGCAGTAGCAGTGGGGAGCTGCAGGTCAGTTGAGATCTGGAGCAGGGGAGTACTGATCTCACTGGACTGCAGGCCGCTGGCCACCCTCAGCAGGCAGCTGAGCACCATGTCTTTGGCCCGGCCTGCTTCTAGGTGGCCCTCACGGCTCAGCTGCAACGTGATCTGATCCAGGCTGGTAAGAAGCATCTCTGAAGCCAGCAGGTGGCTGGGGAAACCCTCATTACAACCCCCTTCCCGGGCCATGCTCTCCAGCATGTACTGCTGGTACAGGTCCAGTAGCTTGTGCTCCAGGTAGCGGTTGAGCAGTGAGTTGGAGAGGGGCCCCTCACACCCCTGGAGGAGGAAGCTCTGGTCGCGGCCGCTCCCCGCCCTCCAGCGGGAGGATCCCAAGCCTGAGCCCCCCTGGAAAGGACGCAGTGGCCTGTCTTCAGAGGCCCGATCTGGGGGAGAGTCATCTGCGGCTGGGAGGACGTCACAGGAATAGAGGAAGGGGCCGTCGGCCTGGGTATCGCTGCAAGGCAGGAGCTCCCCATCGTGATCTGAAAGAGGCAGCACCTGGTCCCCACCGATGTGGAGGTCGCTGTAGTTCTGACAGATGCTCTGGCAGGAAGAAGGCACCAGGAAAGGGACGTCGCCACCAGAACGAGCCTGCCCAGGGATCTCCATCTCTGGGGAAATGTGTCTGCCAGGATGGGGCCTCTGGGAATTCAAGGCCTGCTGTAGAGAAGAACCCTGGGGCTGGATTTGGGCATTCACCCGGGAGGGCCTCTGATCTTGGGCCACTCTAGGCAGGATGGAGTGGCCCTTTCTGCTTGGCTGGTCTGGAGAGGCCTGGAGTGTGAAGAGGGGCCCGGCTTTAACCTGCTGTGAGCCAGGCCTCACACTACTCGTGGGGGGCTCTATCACAGGGGGGAGAGGGTCCAGTCTCTCCTGGTCACTACAGTAGGTCATGCTCCATAGTATGCTCTCACACAGCATGGCTGGAAAGGAACACACATATACAGCCGTTTGGTCAGTTTACAGCAGCTTGTGGATAAACTGTCTTTGGTCAGTTTACAGCAGATTGTCTTTGAGTCCCTTTTGAATATATTTGTTTATATTTTACAATGTATTCATACACTGGGGAGAAAAATGCATTTTTGTTTTGACTCCTTACCTTCAAATTCAAACGATGCAACACGTCAAATGACGCAACACTCTTCAAGCAGTCATGCAGTCCACCAACTGTTGCTCTGAGTTGGATGTGTGCTCCTCTCCTCGCTCTATTCATGTAAGTGTCTCCAGGTCTATTGTACCAAGCCAGTGCAGTACCATAGAGCAGTGTGAGTGAGTGGTTGTGACAAGTGTAGGTACCATTGCTTTAAGCTTTATACAAGACCAAGAGGAAGTGAGAGGGCTGTCTTCCATATCCTCCATCATAGCATCTGTCAATGTCCTGAACATGAAACAATACAGTTTTGTTTTCCACTGAAAAAAGCACAGGGGTTTAAAAGAGGAAGGAAAGCACAGGTGAGGGGTTTAAAAGAGGAAGGAAAGATTGATTTAAGGAGAAAGAAACTTCACACTAAGCCAAACAAATATAAATTGGCCTCTCCCTTTCACCTTATGTCTCAAACTGACAGAAGAAAGTGTGTGTGTGTGTGTGTGTGTGTGTGTGTGTGTGTGTGTGTGTGTGTGTGTGTGTGTGTGTGTGTGTGTGTGTGTGTGTGTGTGTGTGTGTGTGTGTGTGTGTGTGTGTGTGTGTGTGTGTGTGTGTGTGTGTGTGTGTGTGTGTGTGTGTGTGTGTGTGTGTGTGTGTGTGTGTGTGTGTGTGTGTGTGTGTGTGTGTGTGTGTGTGTGTGTGTGTGTGTGTGTGTGTGTGTGTGTGTGTGTGTGTGTGTGTGTGTGTGTGTGTGTGTGTGTGTGTGTGTGTGTGTGTGTGTGTGTGTGTGTGTGTGTGTGTGTGTGTGTGTGTGTGTGTGTGTGTGTGTGTGTGTGTGTGTGTGTGTGTGTGTGTGTGTGTGTGTGTGTGTGTGTGTGTGTGTGTGTGTGTGTGTGTGTGTGTGTGTGTGTGTGTGTGTGTGTGTGTGTGTGTGTGTGTGTGTGTGTGTGTGTGTGTGTGTGTGTGTGTGTGTGTGTGTGTGTGTGTGGCCGTGGCCCTGCCCAAGCGTCTGGTCTGTTTACAGGTGACAGAAAGGGAAGTGTGGCCTCACGCTCCAACCTGTGGTCATGCAACCACAACTCATCATTTCCTGTTTGAAACCCAAGACTTTGGGCAGCTCAGTGTTATGCTAGAAACCAGGCCCTGCATAGTCAGGTCCGCTCTGACACATTGTGTAACCATAGGTGCCCATGGAGGGTTGAGCCTATCTGATAAGGGAATCAATTAATGTGTTGGGGGATCCCTCAGTTTACAATCTATATACTGTATAGTTCTATTGCAGTCATGAAAAGATTTGCAGAGTAGAGGTGGGAGGGGGGTCGTTTTCTTGTGTTCACTCTCCAGTCTAGGGCTCCTTAGTCAATAGATGAGTCAATGCAGATTGCAGATCTTCGCCTTGCGTCTGTTGGCCAGCAAAGAACCAGCGCAACAATGGTGTTCACAGGGCCTGAAACATGACACCACAGTCACCTTAATTATTTATTTGGAGGGGATATTTAGACAGATATTATGCATAGTGTAATCCGTAATTTATTAAATGAACACTGAAAGTGTGGACCTGTACAGACACTGGAACAGTGTTAAATCCACACACTGCTTATTGTAAAGCTTTATTTACCAGAGTGACTTGCTTTTCGACTGAATTGTAGTTGCCACCCACGACTCTATTTGTTAGTGAAATTCGTTCATTTTCAATCCTATGGACCTCACCAAGCGTTTTCCTACTGGAGGCAAATGTTATCATTAAAGGTCCCGAACAGGCATTCTGATTCCCATGGAAAATAGCCTTTTGAGTGAATGAAATGTCACCCATTATATTTTAGGGGGATAGAAATGCTCAAGGTCTTTGAAAAATCTACATGGAAGTTTGAAAAAACATGCTGTTTTCAGTGAGCTTATATTAATGAGTTTGCCTTTACTGACAGCTCTTTGAAACGCCTGTGTCAAGAAACTTGGATGCAGTGTTGTAGTAAATTCATCTATTTGGAGCAACTCAAACAACATTGCAAATGCATTAATGGTGTCAATTGTTTTTTTTAAATCCTTTTTGGGATAGGGGGCAGCATTTTCACTTTTGGATGAATAGCATGCCCAGAGTGAACTGCCTCCTACTCTGTCCCAGATGCTAATATATTCATGTTATTATTAGTATTGGATAGAAAACACTCTGAAGTTTCTAAAACTGTTTGAATGATGTCTGTGAGTATAACAGAACCCATATGGCAGGGGAAAACCTGAGAAAAATCCAACCAGGAAGTGGGAAATCTGAGGTTTGTAGTTTTTCAAAGCTTGGCCTATCATATACACAGGGTCTATGGGTCAAGTTGCACTTCCTAAGGCTTCCACTAGATGTCAACCATCTTTGGAAACTTCTTTCAGGCTTCTGCTATAAAGGAGGGGGGAGTGGGAGCTGAATGAGTCATGGGTCTGGTAGAGTGTCTCAGGCTCGTGATGCGCGGTGGAAAGAATGAAAAGTAAAGGAAAGAATGAATGGGGTCATGTATCGTGAGATTTTGAGTGAAAACCTCCTTCCATCAGCAAGGGCATTGAAGCTGAAACGTGGCTGGGTCTTTCAGCATGACAATGATCCCAAACACACCGCCCGGGCAACGAAGGAGTGGCCTCGTAAGAAGCATTTCAAGGTCCTGGAGTGGCCTAGGCAGTCTCCAGATCTCAACCCCATAGAAAATCTTTGGAGGGAGTTGAAAGTCCATGTTGCCCAGCAACAGCCCCAAAACTTCACTGCTCTAGAGGAGAACTGCATGGAGGAATGGGCCAAAATACCAGCAACAGTGTGTGAAAACCATGTGAAGACTTACAGAAAACATTTGTCCTCTGTCATTGCCAACAACGGGTATATAACAAGTATTGAGTATTGAGATAAACTTTTGTTATTGACCAAATACTTATTTTCCACCATAAATTGCAAATAAATTCATTAAAAATCCTACAATGTTATTTTCTGGCTAGTAATAGGGGTTGCAAGACTTTAGGGTCCAGATTGTCTCGCCCAGCTGATTTGTAGGGATACAGATTTTGCAGCTCTTTCAGAAGAGGTCTGGATTTGGGTGAAGGAGAAGCGGGGGGCTTGGGAAAGTTGCTTTTGGCCGGGGTTAGGGGTAACCAGGTGGAAAGCATGGCCAGCCATAGAAAAATGCTTATTGAATAGATTTACCAGTGGTGACAGTGTTTCCTCGCCTCAGAGCAGTGGGCAGCTGGGAGGGGGTACTCTTATTCTCCATAGACTCTACAGTGCCCCAAACCTTTTTGGAATTAGTGCTACTGGATGCAAATTTCTGTTTGAAGAAGCTAGCCTTTGCTTTCCTTACTGACTGAGTATAATGGTTCCTGACTTACCTGAAAAGTTGCATATCAAGGGGGCTATTCGATGCTAATGCAGAACGCCACAGGATGTTTTTGTGCTGGTCAAGGGCAGTCAAGTCTGGGGTGAGCCAAGGGCTATATCTGTTTTTAGTTCTACATTTTTTGAATGGTCCATGCTTATTTAAGATGGCAAGGAAAGCATTTCTAAAGAGCAACCAGGCATCCTCTACTGACAGGATGGGGTCAATATCCTTCCAGGATACCAGGCCAGGTCGATTAGAAAGGCTGTGTTCCAGCTTGAATTTTTAAAAATAAAACAAGTAAAAATATCCATACAGTTGAATTCTGAAGTTTACATACACTTAGGTTGGAATAATTAACTCGTTTTTCAATCACTCCACAAATTTCTTGTTAGCAAACTATAGTTTTGGCAATTCGGCTACTTTGTTTATGACACAAGTAATTTTTTCCAACAATTGTTTACAGACAGATTATTTCACTTAAAATTCACTGTATCACAATTCCAGTGAGTCAGAAGTTTACATCCACTAAGTTGACTGTGCCTTTAAACAGCTTGGAAAATTCCAGAAAATGATGTCATGGCTTTAGAAGCTTCTGATAGGCTAACTGACATCATTTGAGTCAATTGGAGGAGTACCTGTGGATGTATTTCAAGTCCTACCTTCAAACTCAGTGCCTCTTTGCGTCATGGGAAAGTCAAAAGAAATCAGCCAAGACCTCAGAACAAAGACCTCAGAACAAAAAATTGTAGACCTCCACAAGTCTGGTTCATCCTTGAGAGCAATTTCCAAATGCCTGAAGGTACCACATTCATCTGTACAAACAAAAGTACACAAGTACAAACACCATAGACCACGCAGCTGTCATACCGCACAGGAAGGAGATACATTCTGTCTCCTGAGATGACCGTACTTTGGTGCAAAAAGTGCAAACCAATCCCAGAACAACAGAAAAGGACCTTGTGAAGATACTGGAGGAAACAGGTACAAAAGTATCTTTATCCACAGCAAAACAAGTATGATATCAACATAACCTGAAAGGACCATCAGCAAGGAAGAATCCACTGCTCAAAAAAAGCCAGAATACGTTTTGCAACTGCACATAGGGACAAAGATCATACATTTTGGAGAAATGTCCTCTGGTCTGATGAAACAAAAATAGAACTGTTTGGCCATAATGACCATCGTTATGTTTGGAGGTTTAAAGGGGGAGGCTTGTAAGCCGAAGAACAGCATCCCAACCGTGAAGCACGAGGGTGGCAGCATCATGTTGTGGGGGTGCTTTGCTGCTGCAAGAGGGACTAGTGCACTTTACAAATAGATGGCATCATGAGGAGGACAATTATCTGGATATATTGAACCAACATCTCAAGACATCAGTCAGGAAGTTAAAGGAAGTTAAAAATTGGTCTTCCAAATGGACAATGACGCCAAGCATACTTCCAAAGTTGTGGCAAAATGGCTTAAGGACAACAAAGTCAAGGTATTGGAGTGGCAATCACAAAGCCCTGACCTCAACCCTATAGAAATGTTTGTACAGAACTGAAAAAGCATGTGCGATCAAGAAGGCCTACAAACTTGACTGAGTTACACCAGCTCTGTTAGGAGGAAAATTCCTCAACTTACTGTGGGAAGCTTGTGGAAGGCTACCCAAAATTCTTGACCCAAGTTGAACAATTTAAAAGCAATTCTACCAAATACTAATTTAGTGTATGTAAACTTCTGACCCACTGGGAATTAAAGAAATACAACTGAAATAAATCATTCTCTCTACTATTATTCTGACATTTCACATTCTTAAAATAAAGTGGTGATGCCAACTGACCTAAGACAGGGAATTTTTACTGGGATAAAATGTCAGAAATTGTGAAAAACTGAGTTTAAATGTATTTTGATAAGGTGTATGTAACCTTCCGACTTCAACTGTATGTAACGGCATTCAGAGGTGGAAGAAGGATCGGACCAAAGCGCAGCGTGGTAAGTGTTCGTGATATAATATTTAATGAAACGAACTGAACACTGAAATACAAAACAATAAAGTGAACGAAGGAAAACCGAAACAGTACCGTGTGGACCAAACACTCACATGGAAAACAAACACCCACGAACCAAAAGTGAAACCCAGGCTACCTAAGTATGATTCTCAATCAGGGACAACAATTGACAGCTGCCTCTGATTGAGAACCATACTAGGCCGAACTCAAAACCCAACATAGAAAAACAAACATAGACTGCCCACCCCAACTCACGCCCTGACCATAGTAAACCATAGACAAAAACAAAGGAACTAAGGTCAGAATGTGACACTGTAAGTATTCTCAACCCTGAGTCAATACTTTGTAGAAGCACCTTTAATGATGATTACATTTACATTTACATTTACATTTAAGTCATTTAGCAGACGCTCTTATCCAGAGCGACTTACAAATTGGATTACAGTGCTGAGTCGTTTTGGGTAAGTCTCTGAGAGTTTTGCACACCTGGATTGTACAATATTTGCCCGTTATTCTTTCTAAAATTCTTCAAGCTCTGTCAAGTTGATTGTGTATCATTGCTTAACAGCCATTTTCAAGTTTTGCCATAGATTTTCACGCTGAATTAAGTCAACACTGTAACTGGGCCACTCAAGAACATTCAATGTCATCTTGGTAAGCAACAGTGTAGATTTGGCCTTGTGTTTTAGGTTATTGTCCTGCTGAAAGTTGAATTAGTCTCCAAGTGTCTGTTGGAAAGCAGACTGAACCAGGTTTTCCTCTAGGATTTCGCCTGAGCTTATAGCTATATTCCGTTTCTTTTTATCCCAAAAAAACCCTCTCTAGTCCTTGCCAGTAACAAGCATACCCATAACATGATGCAGCCACCACCATGCTTGAAAATATGAAGAGTGGTACTCAGTGATGTGTTGTGTTGGATTTGCTCCAAACATAACACTTTGTATTCAGGACAAAATGTTAACTTCTTTGCCACATAAATTTCCTTCAAACCAAATTCCACTTTGACATTATGGGGTATTGTGTGTAGATCAGTGACACAAAATCACAATTTAATCAAATGCAAATTCAGGCTGTAACCCAATAAAATGTGGAAAACTTAATGGGGTGTGAATGCTTTCTGAAGGCATGGTGAGTGCCTTTTCCATAGATGAGTAGTGTGAACTTTCAATTATATTTGCTGACACCCAACAGTCAAATTCTGGCACCAGTACAGTATCTGTCGCTCTGGATAAGAGCGTCTGCTAAATGACTTAAATGTAAATGTAAACCACACTCCTCTGCATACTTTGATTTGGTTTCATCCAAATATCATCCAACTTCATGAAAGACATGATTTTGACTGTTCGTGTTCTTTAAAATTTAAAACTCTCAAATGTAAAACTTTAAAACTCTTTAGAACAATAAATGAAATATATAACGCCTTACTTTGATGGCAAAGTGCTACCCTAACACAGCGGGTGTTAGGACCCTCATTGTTTACAAGCCACAGCATATCTGCAATGACACTTGGCTGGCTTGTAAAGTTATATGTAAGTCCTATTGTAATCCAGCCAGTCATCCAGCCATCTGACAATTTCTATTCACCCACAACCTGCATTTAGAATGACTGTTAGGGTTAGGAATATTGTGAGGAGACTAATATATAAGGGGACCTAATATAAGGGCACAAGGCGAGACCCAGATGCAGACATGGGAGGCAGATGGTTTGAATCTTTGATATTTATTATAATCCAAAACGGTTGGCAAGAGATTGGTCGTGGACAGGCAAAAGTTCAAAACCAGTTCATAGTCTAGGAGGTACAGAGTGGCAGGCAGAATGGTCAGGCAGGTGGGTAACAGAGTCCAGAAATAGGCACGGGTCAAAACCAGGAGGACTAGCAAAAAGAGAATAGAAAAAGCAGGAGCACAGGAAAACCACACTGGTTGACTTGAACATACAAGACACACTGGCACAGAGATACAGGAAACACAGAGATAAATCCACTGGGGAAAATAAGCGGCACCTGGAGGGGGTGGAGACAATCACAAGGACAGGTGAAACAGATCAGGGCGTGACACCTAAACCATTTAAACTGGAACAACCATTTCAGTAATGTGTGCAATGAATCTAACTAACTGATTGGATTAGTTTAGAAAAATGTATGTGCTATATCTTTGTGTAGCATAAAATTAAAAAAGCAATCAATGTGTATGCAAAAACACAGATATTAAAAACAATCCTTAAAAAAGAGCATGCTGGTTAAATCTGATAATGAACGGCATGGTTTTGATGAGAAGGTTTTAGTCTCCACAGAGACAAAACGTATATAATCACACTCTCACACTCAACACTGGCTATTAACACCAACACTGGGGTTATTTTACACCATTTGGGTGTTAATTTTACTCTTAGAGCCTTCATTTAACTCCTGAATCAACACTAGAAATGTTACACTGAAATATGCAACACTGGACGATTTTCTGTGTATAATCCACTGGGCAGCGGGACTACAGCATGTGCGTTTTGGTGACAATGGGAGCTTGAGGTGCCCATAAAGACATTTGACACGGGACAGCTGTTCAATAGTAATGACACAAGAGTGGGTTGAATTTCGAGGCCCGTTGCCATAGCACAACCCCCCATAACACCACAGTGATGGCCGGGAATGTTTTTTTTTAAGTGAGAGGAGTCTGAAGTTATCTTCTCTGCCAACGATACTCACGGGCAGTTTCATCCCCATGGACAAGACCAACTTTGTTCTTTTACGCGCCATGTGCTTGTTTTCGAATTGATTTCTGAGGAATACTACTTGGAAACGGTTATGGGCACCTGGATTGAACTAACATTATATTTTTTATAACTGTGAGTTACTCCACGCACAGGGGGGATGTTTAGGAAGATCAACAACGCACTCCGTCCCAACAATGGACACAGGGCTGGTGATGGCAGTCCGCGGTCCGAGCAGGACTACCACAGCGCGTGCACCGTCAAGTTGGTGCGAAGCACCTCCATGCTGATGGTGGGCCAGAGGAATCAGTCATCTGTCAACTCCACACTGAAGCGGAGCAAAAGTTTTGTGAATGTCGAGTCCACCACCGCCTTGTATTATTATCAGAGGCAGGAGGACCGGATATGGCTCTACTCCCAAAATCAGAACTGCCTGGAGTATTTGGAAGAGCTGGTGGCGTTGAGACGGCAGTACACGAGGAGTGTCAACAACTTCAAAAGCAACGAGATGAAGGCCACAATCTCCCCCAAGAAGAAGCCTGCGCCTCCCCCACCCAACTCCAAGAACGCACAGGTAGAAAGGCTTTGTGAATCACTTAATGGCTATGACCTCACCTCATAATTATCTTTGTGTCCTAAATTAAATTGTTGAACCACTGAATGCCTTCTACTAAAGAAATCGATAGACAATCATGTTCTCTCTTATTTTGTAATTTTTTTAAAGATCATGAGGACCAAACCGTCTGCCCCTCCAATCCCCAATGAGGAGGACACTCTGGACTTCTTTGATGCTGTCATCGCGAGCTGTGACCCTGAGCACACGCGCAAGCCCCATGTAGACGATGGGCACGCTGACGTTGACTTCATTGGTGAGTTGTGTTTTGGTTTGAAGTACGATCAAGTTGCCTAAACAGTGAAGACAGTGGACAGCTACCTGGTGCTGATATAGAGACAGTGGACAGATACATGGTGCTGATCTGGAGATACACAGCAAATTCTCCAGTTTTAAATCAACACTGACAATGTTAAATTTAAAACTGGGCCAGTGTCTACATGGGTCCAGACTTTTGCGTGTTAAAGGTCCCGAAGATCATTCTGATTTCCATGTAAAATAGCCTTTTGACTAACCATCCAACCTTTTTACGTGAGTAAAGTACATGTTGGATAAAAAAATGTCATGACTGGCCTGATGGAAACATAAATATTTTATGTAAACTTTCCAAATGTCAACAAAACAAAATACGCTAGACAAGGTGGATCTTCTTGTGTCGGTAAAATGATTTATGTGAGAAATGTCAGTGAAAACGATTTTATGCGCAAATATTGATATACTGTAATAACCATCACATCGAAGTAAATTTGTCATGCAATGAGATATTGTGTGGTCCAACTAGGACTGGTTGGGAAAGCATGCAGTTTATTAGACCACAGATGGAACAAGTTATGGTGAACTTCACAGGGTGGTGAAAGTGCACGGTGATGAGCTTGATGCTCCTTTCTACTAAATATTGACGGTCTTATTCTTGTGACATGATCACCAATGCTTGGCTGCCATTTGACAAATAAAAATTATCTCGCTCTTTTGTCCATAATAATTTCATCATGTAGGCTATACAATATGTGCACTGTAGCCGGTTAGAGTGCGCATGCAAAGACCAGAGTGGGCACACTCACTATAAAACGCACATTTTTGGGGTGAGATGACATGAGTAGAGTTGTTAATGCAATGACATTTTTTTACTTGTGTTTATTTGTGAATTTAACCGTGTACTTTTATGTGCACCTTTTATCTGCAACAAGTTAATTAGATGGAAACACCTTTCTGGTGGGAAAATCCGCAAATTGTTTTAATGCAGATTTTTAAAATATTCGCATGAAAATCTGTCGCCAATTGGATGGAACCCTAGCTCTAAAATATCCCCCAGAATATTTTGGGGGGATAGAAATGCTCAAAATTACAGAAAAAAAAGAGTCTACTTTCTCTCATGACTAACTACCAGGAACTTTGAAAAGACAAGCTGAGTGGGCAGGAGGTTATATTCAGGAGCTCACCTTGACTGACAGCTCTTTTGAAGGACTATGTCAAGAAATTTGAATGCAGTGAGCAGTTACATAATCTCATGCAAATTTTGTGATACACAAAGCAATTTAAACAACATTGAAATTGCATCAACGATGTCAATTTTACACCTCCTGTTTGACATATCTTTTGCGGTTCACAGCAGCGCTGACAGATTTTAACATGACAAAGGTGTCAGCATTTTGAACTACGTTCTCTAGTAAATAGCTAACACCAGATACATATGAAAGTGGAAACATATAAGAATATTTGCCATAGATGAATAGTGTAAACTTTTAATTATATTTGCTGACACCCTGCAGTCAAATTTGGTCACCAGTAGAGTAGCTATCTAGCTTTATAAACCACGCCCCTCTGCAAACACGCAGTCTCCTATGTTGGTTACAAGGCGGTACTTATCTAAATTAGGTACGAGAATATCATGTTACCATTGGTGTATTAAAATGAGAGTTAGGTGATGTCACCTTGTCCCCTTAATAATCCCGCCTCCTGAAATCAAGTGTTTGACAAGGGGGAAGAGATCAATAACTTTATGCTCAAACGTTATCGATGTCGGCACAACATACAAAAAACAGAGCCCCAATATAATTTCCCAGTGTGCCTTACCTTTTTGAGTGACTTGTAGAGTTACCACCCATGACTGTATTTGTTAGTGACAGAGACATGGTTGTTGAATTCCTTAAAATCTGGTCCTGTGGACTTCATAGTGAGGTTTTGCTGTAGGCAAATGTAACAGAGCCATTATGCACTCACGGGGCATGGCGGGGGCACCAGGCTGTCGGTAAGGCACATGCTCTGGGAGTGCAGAGCTGCCAGGGACCTGTGGATGGAAGCAGGCCCCCTGATCACCCCGTGTCTGCCAGCAGGGGAGGACCTAACACCTCAGCTCGTGCTGTATGGGGTGGGCCGAAGGCCTATTCCATCGAAGGCCTTCACCAAGTCCTGGCCCACCCTCACGTGCACGAAGGCCTTCACCAAGTTCTGGCCCACCCTCACGTGCTTGAAGGAAGCACTGTGGTCCTCCTGCAACCTGCTGGTAGGGAAAAGCGTAGAGACCACCCCCAGGCACTGGCCATGGTAGCCACGGAAGCCCTGGGGTGGTACAGAAGGAAGGGGGCAATGGGTCCCCCACAACACCCTAGGTCCCGGCGGCCACGGACTGACAGCGCTGCGGTGCCTAGGGGAAGGATCTCCTCTGGGCCCTGAAGGACGGGACGTTAATTTATTCAGAGGAGCAGGATGAGGCGAGTTTGATAAGGACTCACCCCGAAGACAGCCTTTTAACAAAGTGACTTTTTAACATGTTTTTCATGTCTTAAAAATGTTTTACCTTTGTTAGATCATTAGTACATATTTTAAATGGCTTTTACAGATTTGATGTTTACAAGGAAAGTACTTTTATTCATGGTTGTTTTAATTGATTTTAACATGTACTTTTTAGCAAATTTAAATGTAACTTTCAAATGCTGTGTTTTATGCTTTGTTGCAGTTTTATGTGTATGACATGATGTAAAAAATGTATGGGCTGTTTTTAAAAGAAATGTGTTAAAACTTTTCCAAAAGAAAACAATTCAAATAAAACTGTTAATGACAATATCTTACATATATCATAAGGCCTTCCTTACTTTATTGGCAATATTTTACCCCAACACAATGGTGTTAAGAACCTACTGGTTTACAAATCACAATATACTGACTTTCAAAGTGATATATAATTCCTATTGGAATCCAGCCTGAGTTAAGATAGCCACCAGTTACACTGTTTATTCACACACAACCTGCAGTCAGAAAGATGTTAAAGGTTAGGAACTTTGATGAAAGAGACTACCTTAACTATTTAATTAACGTGTGCAATAAATCTAACTAATTGATTGGATTGGTTTAGAAAAATGTATGTTATGTATCTTTGTGTGGCATAAAATTAATCAATCAATGTACATGCAAAAACACACATATTAAAAACAATCCCCTCCAAAAAATCTAGATCCAGTAGAGCGTGCTGGGAAATAAGATAATGATGGGCGTGGTTTTGATGAGAATGTTTTAGTCTCCGCAGAGTAAAACTGACACAATCACAGTCAACAATGGTTATTGACACCAACACTGGGGATTTTTTTGAGTTAATTTAACTCCTATATCAACACTAGAAATGTAACACTGAAAAATCAACACTAGGTGTAGTGAAGCCCTAGCTACCTGGTGCTGATCTAGAGACAGTGAACAGTTTGTTGCAGTCTCAGAGTAATTGTAACCGTAATAGATCACAAACTACACTTTAGTGTTTTTTTCTCTCCCCATGTACAATTTGGATGGGCATTTTGAGAACTGACGTGAACCCATCTCTCTCTTCATCAGTGGCCACCAGCACCAGTGAGCACGACCTCCACTCCAACTGGGTCATGAGGGTCCCACGGTGTCCCACAGATGAGTCCAAGCTGAAGAAGCCGGCCTCAACCAGCAAAAGCAGCAGCACGGCCAAGAAGAACAGCGACAACGGGACGACGAGCAGCCGACGACACCTGCAGAGAAACCCCATCCACCTGCCCAAAGTGGTGGAGAGCGCTTTCCAGACACTGCGCTTCAAGCCGAAACTCAAAAAAAAGTAGTGGGAACTTGCTTGTCCTGAGTTTCATAACAAGTACAAGGAGTCAACTTGGGGAGGTCCCGTGACATGCAAGCATTCAGCTGGTGAGGAATTGGCAGGGAAACCACAAAATAACCATGGATAGTAATATAGGAAGTGAGAGAGAGAAGTAGGCCTAGAGGAAGTGAGAACTGAGAGAAAGTAGCAGCCAATGATTATGGTATTGTGTTGGTGTGGACAGGCATAGCATGTGACATTGTTCGCTATGCCACCAGCCTGATAAATTATCCAGTCCGCTGTGGCCCGTGGGACTGATGGGACAGTAACCCGATCCACAAAGGACCGTGCGTAACTTGGACAGCGTAATTACCAACAAACACTCTCATTACTTAGTTACTGTGACTAAACAGACCACCTACTCCACCTGACATCACAATCAGTCAAGTCTTTTAACTGAACAATGCAACTGTCCATTTTCTTTTGCAAGTATTTTTATTACACATTTAGACTCGGCTTATTATATCCAGGTTTACCTGTCGCATCAGTCTCCCTAGACTCGATGATCAACATCACTGTATGAAATGTAAGATGTTCACCATGTGCCTCAGATTGAATCATTGAAATGATTCTTAAACATTAACCAAGGTACTGCAAATGGCACTGCTTATTTAGTTTTATACTGTAGTGGGCTACCATTGTACTGTAACAATATAATTTATCCTGTTAAGTCTATATTATTTATGTACATTAAAATGGGTCACCATGGCACTTTTTCCATGACTTGTGGACCCTTGGTGGGTGTTGTTGAAATGGTTGTACTTCATTGCAGGAGACGACAGGCTGAACTGATGCTGGTTATCGACACAATAATATGAGAGCACAGAAGGGATTTTTTATTTAGCTAGGCAAGTAAGTTAAGAACAAAGTCTTATTTACAATGACGACCTACCAGGGGGCAAAACGACATATTTTAACCTTGTCAGCTTGAGGATTCAATCCAGCAACCTTTCGGTTACTGGCCCAAAGCTCTAACCTCTAGGCTACCTGGAAGCACAGTTTAAACATAATTTATATACTCCCCCAAACCTTGAAGTAATAGCTATTCATGTTCTTGTTTTTTATCCTCTTATTCTCACAACTAGTGTGAATCAACTCCATTTCTCAAGGCAAGTTCAAATCACCTTGCTACAGATCTGTTTCCCTCAAAAATACTATTTTCTTTTATTTATTACTAAAAGCACAAATGTGCAAACAAACACACACAAGGTACACTGAGTGTAAATAACATTAGGAACACCTTCCTAATATTGAGTTGACACCCCCCTTTTCCCTCAGAACTGCTTAAATTCGTCGGGGCATGAACCCCACAAGGTGTCGAAAGCATTTCACAGGGATGCTGGCCCATGTTGACTCCAACGCTTCCCACAGTTGTGTCAAGTTGGCTGGATGTTCTTTGGATGGTGGACCATTCTTGACACACACAGGAAACTGTTGAGCATGAAAAACCCAGCAGCGGTGCAGTTCTTGACACACTCAAACCAGTACACCTGGCAATTACTACCATACTCCATTAAAAGGCACTTCAATAGTTTGTCTTGCACATTCACCCTCTGAATGGCACACATAGACAATGCATGGCTCAATGGTCACAAGGCTTAAAAATCCTTCTTTAACCTGTCTCCTCCCCTTTATCGACACTGATTGAAGTGGATTTAACAAGTGACATTAATAAGGGATCATAGCTTTCACCTGGTCAGTCTATGTCATGGGAAGAGCAGGTGTTCCTAATGTTTTGTACACTCAGTGTATCCACACACACATACAAATTCTGATGCACCATCCTAACATTCAGTTTTTCTGCTTTGCCCTTGGGGCTGAAGAAGGCAGACATGCTTTTCATGCCTGTTTTGTCCACCTTGGCCAGGATCTTCTGTGCCGCACTCATCTTCTAGGGCGGCTGGAGGAGGAGAAAAGATGTATTCAATAGTTTTGCTCATCGGCCTTGAGTGAAGACGGCTGAAACATAATTACACATCATCATGACTCCTTTCCAGACAGAATATACAATGTTACTTGAACCTTCGTCTGGATTTGAAGGCCTCTGCATTGCATTGCTTTAAACTGCACTCACGTGAACTTCAGCAAGGATCCTCCCCCATATATATATATATAATTCTCTCATGGGTCCATTCATGCAGGCTGCACCTAATCTCCCTCACTTTGCGGGAGAAATCGGAGCTGTTGAATATGGTGTAGTCCTCTCCCGCCTCCACTGATTTGTCAGACAGCTTTCACTTCTGCCGAATGAGGATGGGATGTATAGAGTGAGACCTGCTTTCCATCACTCTAAACACCAACCACCAATCACACCACAGACACACGTTTACAAGTTACCGTGGCAATACCGTGAGTATCACAAACTGACCAACCACATCCACCAACAATAGGCATAAGAACACACTAATCTACCTGTACACTGCTACCATCTGGTGAATCTCAAGAGAAAATCACGGTGGAAAAGCCAGACCCTAAAATAGTTTATATGTCAAATCAAATATTTATCCCGCTTTGGTTCCTAATACATGCAGAAAAGGAACAATGTCCCCAAATAAATAGAAAACTAGGAAAACAATAGGTCAGTATATACAGTAGGCCTAACTACACAGTGTGATGACACAAGTAGCCTACACAGAGAAGCTGAATAAAATACCTTTGAATGATGCTCCACTTTCTTAGTGCTTGAGAGCTCAGGTAACCTGTCAGGAGGAAGGTGAAAGGTGACTGACCATCAGACTGTTAAACACTAATAATGCTGCTTAATGCATTACCTTCAAAAGTATCACTGTCTTAATAGCACAATGTCACTTTCATCACCAGTACATTTCCAGTCAAAAGTGCTGACCTGGGCCCTGCAATTGTCTTCAAACTGTGGGATGTGTCTTGAGAAATCTAACTGCCACGAGTTATTTGATTTCGGTCTCCAAAACCGCACACTCATCTTCAGTTTTTTGGGGGTGGTTAACGTGTATTTCAAATGACTCAGTGACACTTACGATGAAGCGACATGAACATTTGATTTTAGATTGTGCATGTACATACTGTAGATGCTTGAGGAGAGCTTTTCTCAGGTCTTCACTGATGTCCGCAGATGTCAGACCACGGGCATACTGCAGGTAGTCCTCTGTGTTACAATGAAGAGAGGGCATAAGAGGGTTGATACCACAGCATCCCTTTATACACTTCATTATGGAATGACATCCATCCTATTGATATCACAGGAAACTGGGTTGACAGTCTGAGCTTTAAATATAAAATGAATGTGAAACATAAAATGTAACAGGTGAGGCTATGTTTGGTGTGGAAAGCTCCTGATCTCTAAAGTGGGTTTGGTGCCATCCTCTGGTTAATTTGATGTTTGCAGGCCAGTGAGAACATGGCACAGGTCTGCGGTATTAGACCAGGCCCTGAGAGTGACTCGCCTTCCTGGGTCTCTGACTCCTTCTAGACTCTGACGTATGTCATGGACTTCACCCTTTCTCCCACTGAGATGTTAGTCTTTCCGAGGGCCTTCACTGTCCTCTCAGCCTAGAACAGCAGGTACACAGCAAAACCAGCACACTGTTAACACTGTTAAATCTACTGCAGAGCAGCAATTCTGAACTCCTGATTCAACTAATCAAGGATTTGATGATTAGATTAATCTGGTGTGTTATTCCTGGGCTAGAACAAAAGCCTGCACAACCTGGAGGTTGCCAGAATCAGATTGCTTCAGGATGTACTATAGAGCATGACAAACCCTGCTTATGCAGCTCATAGATTGATCAATGGGTACCTTCTTTAACCCTTCCCATGGTCCTTTCCTGGCAGTAGCGGTGAAACTTCGGACTGCCCATCTCTGAAAGAGCAGTACACAGAACACGTATAACACCTGAGACCCCTCAACATTACACTTTTATAATGTGTTCATGTGCAGCTCATCTTCAGAAAATCTCAAACAATTTCAAGGGTGCTGCAGTCACGGAATTACCTGATATACTAATTAAATCTATTAATGTGCACTTCAGTCTGACATAGAAGTGAGAAATTAATTATTGGGTTTAGGGGTCTACAGTTGATTGTTTCTGAGGAGCACATTAACTTTCAACATTAGTTTGTGTGGGCTGAACAGTGATCTCTGACCTTTTTCCTCAGCCACGTGGTGCAGGGAGGCTAGGGAGTGCGTGCAGCTCAGCAGCCTGGTGTATGCTGGGAAGTCCTCATCCATCACCATCTGGTACACAGACTGGAACTTTGCCTGCACCAGAATGGTATCACAAAGAGAGGAAGACAGTGATGACATCACAAAAAGAAGGGCAGAAATTACCTTGCAAAAAGAGACAGAATGATGAATGATATGACATCACAATAACCAGACAGAGATCGAAGCACAGAGGACAGAGATGACATAACAAAGAAAATAAGAAAAATTAATGACAAAAAAAATCTGGATAAAGATAGAGTCACAGAGGGCAGGAGGTAACGTCACAAAGAAAATAATGAAATGACAGAAAAAAGACAGGGGATGTAGCAAATAAAGAAAGAGACAATGTATGACATCACAAAGGGATCAAAGGGATCAAAGCAAGAAAGACTGACTAAGATGAGATCAAAAAAGGGGAAACAAAGTTAAAGTCGGAAGTTTACATACACTTAGCTTGGAACCATTAAAACTCATTTTTCAACCACTCCACAAATTTCTTGTGAACAAACTATAGTTTTGGCAAGTCGGTTAGGACATCAGCTTTGTGCATGACACAAGTAATTTTTCCAACAATTGTTTACAGACAGATTATTTCACTAATAATTCACTGTATCATAATTCCTGTGGGTCAGAATTTTACATACACTAAATTGGCTGTGCCTTTAAACAGCTTGGAAAATTCCAGGAAATTAGACATTTAGAAGCTTCTGAAAGGCTCATTTACATCATTTGAGTCAATTGGAGGTATACCTGTGGATGTATTTCAAGGCCTACCTTCAAACTCAGTGCCTCTTTGCTTGACATTATGGGCAAATCAAAAGAAATCAGCCAAGACCTCAGAAAAAAAATTGTAGACCTCCACAAGTCTGGTTTATCCTTGGGAGAAATTTCCAAATGTCTGAAGGTACCAAGTTCATTTGTACAAACAAAAGTACGTCAGTATAAACATCATGGGACAACGCAGCCGTCATACTGCTCAGGAAGGAGACCGGTTCTGTCTCCTAGAGATGAACATACTTTGCTGCAAAAAGTGCAAATCAATCCCAGAACAACAGCAAAGGACCTTTGTGAAGATGCTGGAGGAAACAGGTACAAAAGTATCTATATCCACAGTAAAACGATTCCTATATCGACATAACCTGAAAGGCCGCTCAGCAAGGAAGAAGCCACTGCTCCAAAACTGACATTACTCAGCCAGACTCCGGTTTGCAACTGCACATGGGGACAAATATCATACTTTTTGGGGAAATGTCCTCTGGTCTGATGAAACAAAAATAGAACTGCTTGGCCATAATGACCATCGTTATGTTTGGAGGAAAAGGGGGAGGCTTGGAAGTCGAAGAACACCATCTCAACCGTGAAGCACAGGGGTGGCAGCATCATGTTGTAGGGGTGCTTTGCTGCAGGAGGGACTGGTGCACTTCACAAAATAGATGGCATCATGAGGAGGACAATTATGTGGATATATTGAAGCAACATCTCAAGACATCAGCCAGGAAGTTAAAGCTTGGTCGCAAATGGGTCTTCCAAATGGACAATGACCCCAAGCATACTTCCAAAGTTATGGCAAAGTGGCTTCAGGACAACAAACTCAATGTATTGGAGTGGCCATCACAAAGCCCTGACCTCAATCCCATAGAAACTTTGTGGGCAAAACTGAAAACGTGTGTGCGAGCAAGGAGGCCTACAAACCTGACTCCGTTACACCAGCTCTGTCATCGAGGAATGGGCAAAAGTCCCCCAAATTATTGTGGGAAGCTTGTGGAAGGCTACCTGAAACGTTTGACCCAAGTTGAACAATTTAAAGGCAATGCTACCAAATACTAATTGAGTGTATGTAAACTTCTGACCCACTGGGAATTTGATTAAATAAATGAAAGCTGAAATCATTCTCTGCTATTATTCTGACATTTCAGTCTCTTAAAATAAAGTGGTGATCCTAACTGACCTAAGACAGGGAATTTTTCCTAGAATTAAAGTCAGGAATTGTGAAAAACTGAGTTTAAATGTATTTGCTTAAGGTGTATGTAAACTTCCGACTGTAAATACGCAATAAGCACACTATAATTTCAAAAATATGTATTGACATATGGGCCTTGCCACTTTACTTTGATCAAGTAGGGCAACAGAAGGTAGAAGGGATCTATTGGAGTTAAGTACGGTAGTCTACCATCTGTTCAAATAAAAACATTTGGATCTTCAACCCCATTATTTACACCTTGTACTAAACCCATTAAGCTTACCTATCATTAGCCAAGTAAATCTCACTCCACTATGCTGATCACGCCAACGGAGTGGAGTGGAGACGAGTATGTGGCGAGAAAGACCAGAGTGGTGCAGCGGTCTAAGGCACTGCATCTCAGTGCAAGAGGTGTCACTACAGTCCCTGGTTTGAATCCAGGCTGTATCACATCCGGCCGTGATTGGGAGTCTCATAGGACGGCGCACAATTGGCCCAGTATCGTCCAGGTTTGGCCGGTGTAGGCCGTCAATGTAAATAAGAATTTGTTCTTAACTGTCTTGCCTAGTTAAATAAAAGTTCAAATAAACATTTCAAAACATGTGGACTGTATTGCCAACTACATCAAGTCGCCAAAGGTCGATACTTGTAAAAACTTGTATTCTTAAACCCTTACCGTGTGGCTATGTTTGTCCTCCGTGGCTGCGCATCTTTCTTTGTTGGCTGAAATCTATACTTTTTAATGAAATGTTAATCAAATACAACCACTGACTGTTTCCTCATATCAACTATCTAGTTCCATTTGTATCCACAGTGGGACGTTGCATGACGTCATCTTAAAGGCACATACTACAATAACAGAAATAGGCCTCCATCTATACTGAAAAACAAATATAAACGCAACATGTAAAATGTTGGTTTCATGAGCTAAAAGATCTCCGAATTGTTCAGTACTCACAAAAAGCTTATTTCAAATTTTGTGCAAATTTGTTTACATCCTGGTTAGTGGGCATTTCTCCTTTGCCAAAATAATCCATCCACCTGACAGGTGTGGCATATCAAGAAACTGCATAATCATTACACAGGTACACCTTCTACTGGGGACAATAAAAGGACACTAAAATGTGCAGTTTTGTCACAACACAATGCCACAGATGTCTCAAGTTTTGAGGGAGCGTGCAATTGGCATGCTGACTGCACAAATGTCTACCAGAGCTGTTGCCAGAGAATTGAATGTTCATTTCTCTACCATAAGCCCCCTCCAATATCATTTCAGAGAATTTGGCAGTATGTCCAACCGGCCTCACAACCGCAGACCACGTGCAAACACGTTTTAAGTACTTAGTGATTTACTGACATTGAGGGAGAGGTTATTGTTCCGGTCCCACACTGCCATGTCACTGACCTCCTCCCTGTAGGCTGTTTCATCGTCACTGGTGATCAGGCCTACCATCGTTGTGTCGTCAGCAAACTTGATGGTGTTGGAGTTGTGTGTGACCTCTCAGTTGTGGGTGAACAGGGAGTACAGGAGGAGACTAAGCACACAACCCTGTGGGCCCCCGTGTTGAGGGTCAGCATGGCAGAAAGAGGCACTGAGTTTCAAGGTAGGCCTTGAAATACATCCACAGGAACACCTCCAATTAACTCAAATGATGTCAGTTAGCCCATCAGAAGCTTCTAAAGCCATGACATAAATTTCTGGAATTTTCCATGCTGTTTAAAAGCAGTTAGTGTTTGTAAACTTCTGACACACTGGAATTGTGATACAGTGACTTATTAGTGAAATAGTCTGTCTGTAAACAATTGTTGGAAAAATTATTTGTGTCATGCACAAAGTTGATGTCCTAAACGACTTGCCAAAACTATAGTTTGTTAACAAGAAATTTGTGGAGTGGTTGAAAAATGAGTTTCGTTTGAACGTTCGCTGTCTTCCGAAAAATCATGACCACCTTGTTCATTGTCTGTCTTCACTGTCATGAATTTTCCATTGTTGCTCTTTCAGAAAGCTTTGTTACATGTCTCCTTATAATGCTCTTCACCACTGTAGAACATCAAGAATTGGAGGAGGGGTGTATTTTTGTTCATAAACATTTTCAATTCTTTGTAAGAAAAAAAAAAACTCACATCTGTTACGCACGCCTCTATGAAGAGGGAACGCAACACCCTGCTACAACTACACTCTCCGTGAAGTGAACAAGGTATGGACTGTAGGTGCAAGTGAGAATGACAACAGGCAGAATGTGGTACCGTTTACAAGGACTTTATTCCTTTACACGGTAATATGGGGAAAAGGGGCTGGACGGAACCAAAGCAAAGAAAGTAAATCTCAAAGCCCCCCTCTCCCATCTTACCTGCCGAAACCAATACTTAATTTAGCACCACCTGGTGCCCTAACCAAAATACAGGGGGTGGGCCGCCCAGGTCTTACCTAGTGTGCCTAGACAGCGAATATGCTACGGGTATATGTATGCCCGCGGGCCTCTTGCCTAAGCACTCCCTAGGTGCCTTCCCCTTCTCCCCTGGGAACAAATGAAACAGAATATTAAACCAGTTCACAAACAAACTAAGAAACAAAGGACATCAAATAAGCTCTATCTGAGCAACAAACTCACAAAACATACCAACTTTCCAGCAATGAACTCAGCAAAATCGACCCCTAGCAAAATCAGCCCCTAGCAAAATCAGCCCCTAGCAAAATCAGCCCCTAGCAAAATCAGCCCCTAGCAAAATCAGCCCCTAGCAAAATCAGCCCCTAGCAAAATCAACCCCTAGCAAAATCAACCCTAGCAAAATCAACCCCTAGCAAAATCAGCCCCTAGCAAAATCAGCCCCTAGCAAAATCAGCCCCTAGCAAAATCAGCCCCTAGCAAAATCTCTCTAGCAAAATCTCTCTAGCAAAATCTCTCTAGCAAAATCTCTCTAGCAAAATCTCTCTAGCAAAATCTCTCTAGCAAAATCTCTCTAGCAAAATCTCTCTTGCAAAATCTCTCTTGCAAAATCTCTCTTGCAAAATCTCTCTTGCAAAATCTCTCTTGCAAAATCTCTCTTGCAAAATCTCTCTTGCAAAATCTCCCTTGCAAAATCTCCCTTGCAAAATCTCCCTTGCAATTATCTCCTTGCAAAATCTCTCTTCTGAACAGAACACTGGCTTTTATATAGCTTCAGAATGAATGTGTAACTGGAGACAGCTGAGTCTTGACGAGGGGGCGGGGTCAGCTCTCCAATTAGCCATGGAGTCGACTAATCAGCTGCTTGAGGGATTTCAGGAAGCCATTTCCTGAAATAAACACATGCAAATACACAAACTACAACACATAAACTGGGGAACGTAACAACATCTGATAACATTAATGTTGAATCTGGAGTCAAGGAAATTCACAAATTCTGGTAGTTTCATTGATATACTTGCATCAGCTTTGGATTTGATTAATCATGAAGATCAAATGTGTTTTCTATTGGGTGATTACAACATACTGTAAATGTATTTAAATGTGAGAACCACTCACTGACATCAGATTTTGTGTATCCCCTTGTCTGTAAGCCCACAAGACTGATCAATTCATCTGACACCCTTATTGATAATATTTTTACAAATTATTTGAATAATGTGTCTAATACTTTATACTGACATTTCTCATCACTTTCCAATTTTCCACTTCTCATTGGCAGCTGGAAATGAACTAATTGGAATGATTAATAGCATTACATTTAGAATATTTAACAAAGGTTATTGTGAGCCCTTTGAGATGTTGATTCGTGATATTTAATGGGAAAATGTTTATAGTCAGGCTGATGTGGAGTCTGCTTACCAGACTTTTCATTCATCTTTCAATTCTATATTTCACCTCTGCTTTCTTTCATTTAGTTAAACCATGTAAGAGAGCAGCAGAAGTGTTCTGGAAACCTTGGTTTACAACGGGTCCAGTGGTGATTTTAAGCAAGTAAATCTTGCTGAGGAAAACTCCCCCAATATTTTTTAGACACATGCCAGCAAAGCCACTACACTACACAACACAACCCTAAACAATACATGAATTGCACTATAACGATGACAAGCAGTACCCACAAACTGTTACAGGCTGACTACACCGCTCGCGTTGCAAAATAAAATAATTCTTCAATTATTGCACCCACACTTCATGCGCGTGCCAACTACCGTCTGCTTTACCAAGGGCTAAAATAGAAGTCAGTTCTATTTCTGACGCAGATCGCGCTGCAAGTCCTGCCTCTCCCATCACCTCATTGGTTTATAGAAGTGAGCAAATGCAAGCTAGCTAGCTAAATTGCCATAAATGTTTAATGCTTTTCGACCTGTCCCCAATGAATATAATTGGTTCAGAGTTTGTTTTGATATTTTAATCTGCGTGTCTTGATCGCGTTTGGTGTGGGGGGACAAAATACATTTATGCACAATGGCGCACGCGCGCAGCCAGTTTGGATTCCGTGTTAGGGCATACATAAAGCTGGCCCAACAGCAGAGCTTTCTTTCCAGGGCAATGGAGTGAATCCTTACCAACACTACACTTGGCTATCGGTGGAGCCTAGTCTGGCAGCAAAACAATCAGCCTCGTTTACTGCCTTTTTTTGAAACATAGCTGATATGGCTTGCTTAAACCAATGTGGTTTCTACTGAAAATTGAGATGTACAAACTATGGCATAAAGGAACGATGAGCGAATAAGAGACAATCCGTAATTTCCATTAAGACATGAGCGTGCTAAGGTGGACGTAGTCAATATCACTGTTCAGCACTTTTGAAATGTACAACGTCAGCATGCAGAACATGGGCTACACTTAAAGTATTTTCCCTGTAGACCAAGTCAGAACTGTAGGATAAATAAAGGAGGCATATAAGCAGATAATGAAAGCTCATGCAATATTAGATGATGACATTTCTCTTAAAACAGGTTATAGGCTACATTTGCACCACCGAGTCAGAACAGTAACGTGAGGTGAAAATAGACCAAATAATTAGGGTGAGGCACATGGGCTACTAACAAACACTTAGTATTACTTTCTTAGTAAGTGCGGTGGTCCTTCGTGGGCAAATTTTATCATCAAAGAAAGAGAAAGATTTACAATTCCCATTTGGATGACCGTTCAAAACAAATGAGCCAAGTCTGAGCTCGTATATATTCTCCACTTACCAGTTGCCATGCTTGTGGTTAGCCACTGTCACCAAACCACTCAATGTTGAATTTGTGATTTCCAACTTGTTGTGTTATGTTATGGCCAATGGTCGATGAGCACCGATACGTTTTATCTATAATTTATCTTCATTATTTCTCTTCATATGACAAGGATTAAACATTATTTGTCAGTAGATTGTCGACTTGATTCTTGATGATGACTGCTAGTTAAGATTTTGAAAGTGAGATGTTTACATGGTCAGTCCAATCAAAGCTACTGTACATATAACGTGATTTGACATTATTTTATCTGTGGCCAATGACCTTGAGCCTTCTTGGAAGGGCTCTACTAATTTAACTTTATGGCAGGATGCAGAGGGCTAAAATGTACGATGTCTACACTTACTAAGGACTGGTGACGTAGTGGTGATGTAGTATCCCCATGCGTGACAGAACACTGAGCCAATCACGGCACAACACTCCTATTTTCTGCTGGCTTGCCCCACATCACAGATAGCACTGAGCTAAGCTGAAACACCTGCATTTTGGAGCTGCCTTACTCGAGAAAACAAAAAAGAGACCATGTTTGTATGCAGCTTTATTAACTCAATAATATATATATTTTTTTTACATTGTTTGCAAACCGATATGTGACTTGTATTAATGCCAAAATAACATGCAAAACAAGTAAACTTTTATTTATTTTGTTTCCTTTTTATTTTACCAGGCAAGTCAGTTAAGAACAAATTCTTATTTTCAATGTTGACTAGGAACTGTTCAGGGGCAGAATGACAGATTTGTACCTTGTCAGCTCGGGGGTTTGAACTTGCAACCTTCCGGTTACTAGTCCAACGCTCTAACAACTAGGCTACGCTGCCGCCCCTTTTGCTAAGAATGTGGGCCTGCCCCACCTGCCCTGAATGACGGGTCGCCACTGAACGGGTCTCAAAAAATCCTCTGTTAAAAAAAAAAAGTTGTATTAAAAATCCCTCTCCCCTGAATTCCGCAAATTCCAAAAAGTATAAGAACAAATTTACTCACCTACTTCGGATATCCCCAAAAAATATATATTACAAAAAAATGAATTCTTAAATAATATAAAATCAACTTGGAAAATCATCAATCATCTGTTGAATAAGAAAAAGGCGAATGACACAAATCCACAAAGTTTGCTGCTTCAGTGTCTTTAGATATTTTTTTTGTCAGATGTTACTATGGAGTACTGAAGTATAATTACAAGCATTTCATAATAGTCTTAATTTTTTTTTGCCAATTACATGAAGTTGATGCAAAGAGTCAATATTTGCAGTGTTGAACCTTCTTTTTCAAAACCTCTGCAATCCGCCCTGGTATGCTGTCAATTAACTTCTGGGCCACATCCTGACTGATGGAAGCCCATTCTTCATAATCAATGCTTGGAGTTTGTCAGAATGTGTAGTTTTTCTTTGTCCACTCGCCTCTTGAGGATTGACCATAAGTTCTCAATGGGATTAAGGTCTGGGGAGTTTCCTCGCCATGGACTCAAAATATCGATGTTTTGTTCCCTGGGCCACTTAGTTATCACTTTTGCCTTATGGCAAGGTGCTCCATCATGCTGGAAAAGGGCATTGTTCATCATCAAACTGTTCCTGGATGGTTGGGAGAAGTTGCTCTCGGAGGATGTGTTGGTACCATTCTTTATTCATGGCTGTGTTCTTAGGCAAAATTGTGAGTGAGCCCACTCCCTTGGCTGAGAAGCAACCCCACACATGAATGCTCAGGATGCTTTACTGTTGGCATGACACAAAACTGATGGTAGCGCTCACCTTGTCTTTTCCGGACAAGGTTTTTCCCGGATGCCCCAAACAATCGGAAAGGGGATTCATCAGAGAAAATGACTTTACCCCAGTCGTCAGCAGTCCAATCCCTGTACATTTTTCAGAATATCAGTCTGTCCCTGATGTTTTTCCTGGAGAGAAGGGGCTTCTTTGCTGCCCTTCTTGACACCAGGCCATCCTCCAAAAGTCTTTGCCTCACTGTGTGTGCAGACGCACTCACACCTACCTGCTGCCATTCCTGAGCAAGCTCTGTACTGGTGGTGCCCTGATCCCGCAGCTGAATCCACTTTAGAAGACACTCCTGGCGCTTGCTAGACTTTCTTGGGCACCCTGAAGCATTCTTCACAACAATTGAACCGCTCTCCTTGAAGTTCTTGATGATCCGATAAATGGTTGATTTAGGTGCAATCTTACTGGCAGCAATATCCTTGCCTGTGAAGTCCTTTTTGTGCAAAGCAATGATGACGGCACGTGTTTCCTTGCAGGTAACCATGGTTGACAGAGGAAGAACAATGATTCCAAGCACCACCCTCCTTTTGAAGCTTCCAGTCTGTTATGTGAACTCAATCAGCATGACAGAGTGATCTCCAGCCTTGTCCTCGTCAACACTTACCCCTGTGTTAACGAGAGAATCACTGACATGATGTCAGCTGGTCCTTTTGTGGCAGGGCTGAAATGCAGTTGTCACGCCCTGACCTTAGATATCTCTGTTTTCTATATATTTCGGTTAGGTCAGGGTGTGACTAGGGTGGGTACTCTAGGGTTTTTGTATGTCTAGGGGTTTTTTTAGATCTAGGGCTTTTGTAGGTCTAGGGTTTTTGTAGGTCTAGGGTTTTTGTAGGTCTAGGGGTTTTTGTATATCCATGTTGGCCTGATATGGTTCCCAATCAGAGACAGCTGTTTATTATTGTCTCTGATTGGGGATCATATTTAGGCAGGCATTTTTCCCACTTTCTGGTGTGGGATCTTGACTATGTGTCGTTGCCTGTCAGAACTATATTGTATAGCGGCATGTTTAGTTTGTTATTGTGTTAGTTTGTTTGGTGTTCATTCTTTTAATAAAGAGAATGTATGCATTCCACGCTGCACCTTGGTCCGATCCTTGCAACAAACATGACAGCAGTGGAAATGTTCTTTGGGGATTCAGTTCATTTGCATGGAAAAGAGTGACTTTGCAATTAATTGCAATTCATCTGATCACTCTTCATAACATTCTGTAGTATATGCAAATTGCCATCATACAAACTGAAGCAGCAGACTGTGAAAATGTACATTTGTGTCATTCTCAAAACGTTTGGCCACGACTGTACAATTATTCCATCACAATGTATTGTTGTAAATAAGACCTATCTTGATGTTATTTTATGTGAATTTATTAACTTTTTGTGAGTGTGGGTTCCTCTCTGTGAATGAAAATTGAGAAAACTAATTGGATTACATTGAGGGACATTTCCCTTCTCTGATTCAGTTTGATCCACCTGATGTAATGGTGTTGGAGGTCATCGGTAACTTAAAGATATCAGCAGCAGGTCATGATGAGATTGGTGCCTCTTTGATGAAATCAGTGTCTTCCTTGATTACTGGGCCTCTAATGTACAGTATACATGTATCTTCACCAAATCTATGCCAATTAAAGACTAGAAAATTGGCAAGGGGATCCTAGATATTTTACAAATTATTGCCCAATATCTGTACTTCCATGTTTTTCTAAAATCAGAGAAAAATGGTTGAATAAGAGAATGTTGAAACATTTAAATCAACACTGTATTCTATATGAGCACCAACATGGTTTTCGTAAAAACTACTCCACACATATGGCTCTTTTGCAACTTGTGGATAAAATCTTTACAGCCCTTAACAATGATGAATACACTCTCGGCATCTTTTTAGATTTATCCAAAGCCTTTGACACGGTTGATCAAGAAATATTACTTTCTAATTGCGTTTTTTACGGTTTTCATGATTATACGTACACTACATGACCAAAATTATGGACACCTGCTCGTCGAACATCTCTTTCCAAAATCATGGCCATTAATATGGAGTTGCTCCCCCCTTTGCTGCTATAACAATCTCCACTCTTCTGGGAAGGCTTTCCACTAGATGTTGGAACATTGCTGCAGGGCTTTCATTCAGCCACAAGAGCATTAGTGAGGTTGGGCACTGGATGTTGGGTGATTAGGTCTGGCTGACAGTCGGCGTTCCAATTCATCCCAACAGTGTTCAATGGGGTTGAGGTCAGGGCTCTGTGCAGGCCAGTTAAGTTCTTTCACACTGATCTTGACAAACCATTTCTGTATCGATCTCGCTTTGTGCATGGGGGCATTGTCATGCTGAAACAGGAAAGGGACTTCCCAAAACTGTTGCCATAAAGTTGGAAGCGCAGAATTGTCTGGAATGTCATTGTATGCTGTAGCATTAAGATTTCCCTTCACTGGAACTAAGGGGCTCAGCCCGAACCATGAAAAACAGCCCCAGACCATTATTCCTCCTCCACCAAACTTTACACTTGGCACTATGCATTGGGGTAGGTAGTGTTCTCCTGGCATCCGCCAAACCCGGAATCGTCCTTCGGACTGTCAGATGGTGAAGTGTGATTCATCACTCCAGAGAACGCATTTGCACTGCTCCAGAGTCCAATGGCAGCAAGCTTTACACCACTCCAGTCGATGCTTTGCATTACGCATGGTGATCTTAGGCTTGAGTGCGGCTGCTCGGCCATGGAAACCCATTTCATGAAGCTCCCAAAGAACAGTTATTGTGCTGACATTGCTTCCAGAGACAGCTTCGAGACAGTGAGACAGTGTTTCAACCAAGGACAGACGATTTGTACACGCTACACGCTTCAGCTCTCTCCAGCCCCGTTCTGTGAGCTTGTGTGGCCTACCACTTTGCGGTTGAACCATTGTTGCTCCTAGACGTTCCCACCCAATTCACAATAACATCACTTAGAGTTGACTGGGGAAGCTCAATCAAAGCAGAAATTTGACGAACTGACTTGTTGAGCTCTTCAGTACAGTCCATTCTACTGCCAATGTTTGTCTATGGAGATTGCATGGCTGTGTGCTCGATTTTATACACCTGTCAGCAACTGGTGGGGATGAAATAGCAGAATCTACTAATTTGAAGGGGTGTCCACATCATTTTGTATATACAGTGCATTCGGAAAGTATTCAGACCCCTTGAATTTTTCTACATTTTGTTACGTTACAGCTTTATTCTAAAGTTGATTTTTTTTTATTCCTCATGTACACACCATACCCCATAATGACAGTGTAAACATGTTTTTAGAAATGTTTGCAAATTTATTGAAAATATAAAACAGAAATACCTTATTTACATAACTATTCAGACCCTTTGCTATAAGACTTGAAATTGAGCTCAGGTGCATCCTGTTTTCATTGATCATCCTTGAGATGTTTATACAACTTGATTGGAGTCCACCTGTGGTAAATTCAATTGATTGGACATGATTTGGAAAGGCACACACCTGTCCTTATGGAAGGTGGTCCTTCTGTAGCATAGTTGGTAGAGCATGGCGCTTGTAACGCCAGGGTAGTGGGTTCGATTCCCGGGACCACCCATACGTAGAATGTATGCACACATGACTGTAAGTCGCTTTGGATAAATGCGTCTGCTAAATGGCATATATTATTATTATTATTATATAAGGTCCCACAGTTGACAGTGCATGTCAGAGCGAAAACCAAGCCATAAGGTCGAAGGAATTGTCCGTAGAGCTCCGAGACAGGATTGTGTCGAAGCACAGAACTGGGGAAAGGTACCAAAAAATGTCTACAGCATTGAAGGTCCCCAAGAAAACAGTGGTCTCCTTCGTTCTTAAATGGAACAAGTTTGAAACCACCAAGATTCTTCCTAGAGCTGGCCGCCCGGCCAAACTGAGCAATCGGGGGAGAAGGTCCTTTGTCAGGGAGGTGAACAAGAACCCAATGGTCACTCTGACAGGGCTCCAGAATTCTTCTGGGGAGATGGGAGAACCTTCCATAAGGACAACCATTTCTGCAGCACTCCACCAATCAGGCCTTTATGGTACAGTGGCCAGAAGGAAGCCACTCCTGAGTAAAAGGCACATGACAGCCCACTTGAAGTTGGCCAAAAGGCACCTAAAGGACTCTCAGACCATGTGAAACAAGATTATTAGGTCTGATGAAACCAAGATTGAACTCTTTGGTCTGATTGCCAAGCGTCATGTCTGGAGGAAACTTAGCCCTATCCATACGGTGAAGTATGGTGGTGGCAGCATCATGCTGTGGGGATGTCTTTCAGCAGCAAGGACTGGGAGACTAGTTGGGATCGAGGGAAAGATGAATGGAGCAAAGTACAGAGAAATCCTTGATAAAAAAACCTTCTCTAGAGCGCTCAGGACCTCCGACTGGGGCAAATGTTCACCTTCCAACAGTACAATGACTGTAAGCACATAGCCAAGACAACCTAGGAGTGGCTTTGGGACAAGTCTCTGAATGTCATTGAGTGACCCAGCCAGAGCCTGGACATTTTTTACCTTTATTTTACTAGGCAAGTCAGTTAAGAACAAATTCTTATTTTCAATGACAGCCTAGGAACAGTGGGTTAACTGCCTGTTCAGGGGCAGAACGACAGATTTTGTACCTTGTCAGCTCGGGGATTTAAACTTGCAACTTTTCAGTTGCTAGTCCAATGCTCTAACCACTAGCCTAGTGGACACCTCAAAATAGCTGTGCAGCCATGCTCCCAATCCAACCTGAAGGACCTTTAGAGGATCTGCAGAGAATAATGTGGGAAACTCCCCAAATACAGGTGTGCCAAGCTTGTAGTGTCATTCCCAAGAAGACTTGAGGCTGTAATCACTGCCAAAGGTGCCTCAACAAAGTCCTGAGTAAAGGGTCTGAATACATACGTACATTTTTTTTAACCTGTTTTGCTATGTAGATTGATGAGGGGGGAAAACGATTTAATCCATTTTAGAATAAGGCTGTAACCAAATGTGGAAAAAGTCAAGCGATCTGAATACTTTCTGATTGCACTATATAGTGCATCGCTAGCTTAAACTGACTGATTTTGATGGGATTTTTTAAAGCTTATATTGATGCACAGGTGTGTCCATAGACTATTGATGAAAATCCTGACTAAAATCCCTAATTAATAAAAATGAGACACATTTCGTCGTGGGACTTGTTGTAGCAGTTGCACACTGATGTCACTAGATGGCGTCAGAAAATCATGAAGATAGGGCCTGGAGGCTGGAACTGCTTTAAAGGGACAATTGGCAGTTGCTACATACATTTTTTTAACTTTAAATTGAAATTAATTATATGTACATATTAATTCTTGAAGAATATAACTTGTAAATGCCTCATGAGCTTACTTTAACTGTCGTACCACCATCAGAACCCAAAATATAAGCTTGTTTTACTCCAATGTTTGTAAACAAATTTTGATATCATAGATGGTCAGTCCTTGCATTCATAGCTCTGTCCATTAATTTGACAGTGATTGCATTTCAACTGCTGATTGGCCCTTTAAGAAATGTCTGTATCGTTATATAAGTCAACACAGACATGTTGTAAGGCAATTGTTCTTCATTACTTTAAAGTTATCCTACCTCTTACAATTCTACCAGTAGTTCTTCTGGACCTTTATTACTTCATTTTGGACTCCTTGGCCCTCATGGATGTCTCATACATTAGACGTATCTCCCAGTGGGATTCATGTGAGTCACTTGTTTTTTGTTCCTTCACCGTTCAGTCTGTTAAATAAGCCTGTGTGTTTCCTCCTCAGTTTGTTTATCCCAGCTGGCGTACTGCCTCTCTTTAGAACAGCTGGTCTCTCTTATGTTCATCCTTATCAGCCAGTTCCTGAGGATAAAGTGTTGCCTCTGTTTGGCTCTGTGACTTGAAGATGATATCATGCTTGAACACTCATATAGGGAGATGGAGAAAAAAGTAAAGACAGAGTAAATCATTGTGTGTGTGTGTGTGTGTGTGTGTGTGTGCGCGTGTGTAACAGTATAAGTTTAAACCGTTCCCTCACCCATACCCGGGCGCGAACCAGGGACCCTCTGCACACATCAACAACAGTCACCCACAAAGCATCGTTACCCATCGCTCCAGAAAAGCCACGGCCCTTGCAGAGCAAGGGGAACCACTACTTCAAGGTCTCAGAGCAAGTGATGTCACCGATTGAAATTATATGTAGCGCGCACCGCTAACTAAGCTAGCCGTTTCACATCCGTTACACTCAACCCCCTTTTGACCTCCTACTTTTCCGCAGCAACCAGTGATCCGGGTCAACAGCATCAAAGCTAGCCGTTTCACATCCGTTACACGTGTGTTCATGTACAATATGCGTGTGTACTTTTGATCAAGTGCTTACTTAGCACATTTGTGTTTACTAGTTTGTCTCAGCTTAGCTAAAGTGCGGGTGCCTCTGGCATGTTTCTAAGTCTCCTGTGTCATGTTGATCTCTCTGTCCTAGATGCACTCATAGTACAGCCCATTAACAAGACTCTAATTAGCTTATTTTGCTAACAAGGAGGGGAGGGAAGGGCTGTGTATACCGGGTGACCAGTGGAGCTTTGAAGCACCGCCATTGTGTCTATGGGGCAGAATGCAGCGCACTGAAAACCTACCAC
The DNA here is from genome assembly GCF_023373465.1 of Oncorhynchus keta. Classification (NCBI taxonomy): domain Eukaryota; kingdom Metazoa; phylum Chordata; class Actinopteri; order Salmoniformes; family Salmonidae; genus Oncorhynchus; species Oncorhynchus keta. The sequence goes on along the minus strand of NC_068427.1, from coordinate 21,624,516 downwards.
AGCTAGGCGTACATCTGAGCCAAGGAGCTAGATATGGCTCAATTTCCTCGTCTCCATCTGTCTCTCTGGCTTTTTCTTTCCTTCCATTTTGTTATTTGTCTCACTGATCCTCTCTTCATCTAGTTCTCAATGTGGCCCATCAGGGTTTCACAACTTTCCCTCGGATTTCCCATCTTTTTTGTTTGTTCTTTCTCTGCAGCTCTGCGTCCCTCTCACCTGAGGCATCTGGGACAATTAAGGTGAATTGAATAGCAAGTAGGAGAGAGTGGGGTAGGTTGAGCCATTTTTCAATTCAGCATCACTCCATCAAGGGAAATATAGTATTGTTTCTAAGAAAGATATCTACATATAAATTATTTCAGGATGTTGTGTATTCCTGGAAATATGTACAACATTACAGTTTTAAAAACAAAGCTTGTCCCAAAAAGTTATTTTTTTTGGCACAACTTACCCTTGGTATTGGGTAAGATGAGCCACCTACAGATTTCTGTACTGAATGAAATATTACCACTACATTTTTAAAACTATGTCTATCTTTATTTCCCAAACACAATTGAACAGAATCACAATCGCTTTTAAGATAGGCCTTTTGTTACCTCATATCCCCGCGATTAATGCCTTGCATTACGCCTAGGAAGAAAACACTTCAGTTTGCTCAACTTGCCATTGGCTCAATTTACCCCATGGCCATTGATGACTTACTGATGACATCCAACCAGAACCTGAACAAGAGCAGGCCAAACTATCCCTCTCAGCACTGCCTGGACTGTGACAAAATGCAAACGCCTTCCGTTTGAGTTATGTTATAATTCTTTGATGACTTACTGCAAGGCAAACATTTGGACTATATTAGCCCGCACAGTTACAAGGATGCACTTTTATGCTAGGTTTAAGACCTCATATTGAAACTTATAGAGACTCCAACTATTTTATTTTTTATATAACCTTAATTTAACTTTATTTAACTAACTGATGTATAGAGCAATCTTAAAAGGATCTAATATTCTTTAGAACCAAACATCATGAAACCTCTCTCACAATAAATTCATTTGACTTGGTGAAAATCCGTTTTTTGGACCTAACTTACTTACCACTTTTTCCATGTTGTTTCTTTCTTCAATTAATCCATGAAATGATGACGTCTTCCTAAATATTTGGTAAAGTGACTCATTTTGTGTATGGTGTCCTAGATAAAAGGGTGGCTCGACTTATTCCACTCACCCTACTGCACTTAAATCCATGCTAAATATAGTAATAATACCCCTCTGTTCTGCCCTGGACATAACATACTGTGGCATTAAACCCTCACACAAAACCACATTAGCCCTTTGATTGTAATTCTATTGATGTGTTGATGGATTATGGTCTGTGACAGACATAGATCTAGGGTGAAATATGTGGATTACATGTTTTATGGCCCAGAGAGATGTACATTAAGCAGAGCTGGGTTCAAATAGTATTTGTTTTCTTTCAAATATTTGTAGCATTTGATTCCGCCTGCCTGGAGAGAAGGCTGGGTAGGGTCTGCACTTTTTGTGTTCTTCCATGGGTTCCATTGCGCAAGGCGAGCTCAGTCCAGCGCAGCTAAAGTATTTGAAATAAAATAGGAATTGAACCGAGGTCTGATATGGAGGTGGGATATTGAGCAGCCAGACAGACAAAACAGTGAATGAAAGCATTCTTTCAGTAGGTCCAAAAGACAGTTATTGGGTCCGGGGGGGGTTCTCTCTTAGTGAGAACAATAACAGCCTTTCTGACTGAGGATGGCACCAGAGGACGATAGACAGCAGAGGTCTCTGTCTTCCACATGCACACAAGAACAAAGTGGCTCTAAATTTAGATCTGGTTCAGGGTTAGAGTGGGCCCAGACGACTAGTGTGGGCTACTCCCCTCTTCCTCAAACCTCTGCTCTCTCCTTCAACCGTACAGCTACAAAGAAGCACAATGTCATGGAAACACTCTTTCTTACTTACTCACTTTCTTTCTGTTTTATTTTCTTTCTTTCTCACTCTATCCCTTCTTTGGGCTAGTGGTGGGGGGTGGGGGACCACACCCCAGTGAACCGCTCATCTCCATAAGTCCTGCGTCCCAGTTCCATTCAGAGCCCAGCGAAGCATTACTCAGATGAGTTCTTTATTGCTCTGGTTACAGTTAATGCCTCGGACCTCCCTGGAGTTGTCCTCCTCAATCATACCAAGTAGAGGGGGCTGCTGCATCTGTCCACAGCCCCCCCACCCCACCCTCCCCACTACTGGCCTTCTGTGGTCTGTCTACTGGCCCTACCATGAGGCGTTTGGGGAAGGAGGGAGAGTTTGGGCAGGATGTGGTCTGAAGAGGGTAGACAGCGTTTACCCCTGGGGTTCATACTACTGTCATACAGGAAGCTATGTGGCCTCCTGTAAAGTCTAACAGTTTGTCTCAAATGGGCAACACATCTCTGGTCAAAAGTAGTACACTATTTAGGGAATATATAAGTGTGTGTGTTTATTTAATGCTCAGCTACAAAAGATTCTGAAGTAGGTTGTGTATCCTCTCATGAATGTTTTATGTGCCTCTCTCTCTCTCTCACACACACACACACACACGTGGAGAATTCCCCCTTGGCAGCAGAAACCTCTGAGTCACCATCCGGGTTTCCCTTCCTTTCTCTTCCAAATATGGGAGGGAGTAGGAAGGAAGAGCAGGAAGCGGAAGGCGGAGTGGAACCCCTTTGTGATGTCAGAACATTCTAACAGCAGGATTCAAACGACTTCACGATCCCACTGCCTGTAAAGACACACCACACCGGAGGAAAGAATTCCTGGCAATCATAATGGCATTCCCTGTAGTATAGCACTAATGTCTAAACTCTCTACTGGACACACACAAACACACACATACACCTCCCCTTCCCTTTTGGTCTTTGCACCAGAAAAAAACCTCTTCCCGTAAAATATCTTGACATTTTTCCCTCCTTGTTGTCCCTCCAGACGTTGACCAGTTATTCCCAGCATCACTCTTTCTATGGGAGAGCAAAGGACAAATGGTATTACTTCACATCCTTATTGGAGTTTGTCTGTCCGTCCGTCCATCCATCAGTCTCCTTCTCTCCCGCGTTAATTGTGTGAAGGTGGAACAGGTCTGGGTTCATAATATTCTGTATGTTATAATGAGTAGTTTGATGACAGTTGCATAACCATTGACCATGACTTCCAACACTTTGAGGCCCTCAAAGAGTGTTGTCTACCCCACAAATGGGCTCCGCCGTTTGGGTAAATCCTCACAGATAGCCCCCATGCCCTGGCCCCTTTTTCCCTCCTCTCCTCTTCTCTCTGTTCTGCCATATAAAAGTCCTGCATCACAGAGTACAGCAACCCCCCATCACCGCTATTCCCAACCCTAATTACTGTTTACCAGGAATGAGGTCCACACACTCATGCTCTCTCTCTCCCTAGCTCTCTCTCTCTCTCTCACACATGCACACACATGCACACACACACACACAACTCGCTGGTCTCTGAGGAACTGTGGATCTGATGTAGTAATTACATCTGTGGACCACTAGACTGCCATGACCCACAGACGGCTCCAAGTCTTTCTGCTGGCAGAAATTAGAGACTGTTCAGCAAACGCACTGAGATGTAATTAAAACAAACACTCATCAAGCGGAAATGTGTGGACATGTGTGTGTTTATTTATGAGAGCCCAGGCCGCTAGGGCACCAGTGTCGTCTTTGGTCTCCAAGGTCAGATGTGTAGCACAACAGTGGTGCTAGAGCTTAGAGGTAGTATAGTAGTAGAAGTTGTTCACGAAAGTTCAATCAGGAAAGCTGGTCTGAATGCTCATTTAACTTCAACAAGTCAGCATAACATCATTCACTTGGTTTCCTATTATACAGGCATAGTGGGAATGAATGCCAACGTATCATCATCAGCATAGTGTCTTGCTTCTACTCCTCTTTCCTATTAGCCACATGTGGAATGTTATTTACCTTATAGCCTATAAGCACGGCACAATAATGGACATTCCTCATGATTGCTGTTCAACCACACTTGAAATTATCACCTTCCTCTCTCTCAACCAATGGGTGTAAATCTTGGGATGTATTTATATGTCCTCTCACTTGCTGTTTTTCAGCAGCAGTTGTTGACCGTGTTGTTTAAGTCATGTCAAACGAAATCTCCCAAATCAATCTACACCCCACTCCCAGCAGGCGATCCAGGTGATTCCTCCACGACTAGGTTTCCCTGAGTAGAAGTAGAGAATTGCCATTAGGCAAGTGGACCATTGTCCAATGCTCAACTTCTGGGAATCCTGGATGAGAAGGGAATTCACAGTGGTTCCAGGCATTTCCAGCATGAGCTCCTCACAACTGGCTACGAATGTACTCGGCTCATTTCTGCACTCTCAGACAATGGTATTCCTTTCTCAAGAGAAGAGGACGTTTTTCCCCAGAGGGGAGAAAAGGCTCAAGAAATCGGCATCACCAGCGAAGGGGAAATTCCAAGACGTGGGACTATGGGCGTCTCCGACCAGGCTGGTCCTTCCGCCTCTCCCCATGCCACTCTTCAGCCACCTCCACCACATCCATCCAGGCCCTTCTCGAGCTGCCGCAACCAACGACCCGGAGCTGGCAGGAATCTATTGTGGTAGCGTTTAGCATTTACCGCAATATTTTGCTCCATGTTTACCACCAGGAGAAGAGAGCTTGATAAATTACACCTCTAAGATTTGCGGCTGTGGTTTTCCGTCATTCCACGTTGATATATAATATAATTCATGTCAGCCTTCAGATCTGTGCAGATATTTCGTAAATGCTCCTTTTTATGGATAGTCTCTCGAGGCTATGAACTGGGAACATTTAACCATATGGGCTTTCTTTACATCCATGATTCATATTCCCTATCATGAATGTAATGTAATCATGATTGATTATTAGACTACTCAGAACTTCTTTAATAAAACTTCTATAAGAATACATGTTGTGCTTCCCGCACTCTCACCAGTAGTACTAACATCCTGTTTTGCAATGCCTGAAGTAAATGCCAATAACAATTAACGGTGCGCACTCTAGTGTCAAGGGGGGCAAAATCAACAACATTACAATACATTTTTACTGTTTGCTAAACAACATGTTGTCTTGCGTCAAAGGGAGCGCACTGAGTTATTTCCAATATAGCTGTCCTCTGCATGGACAAGGGTGCATATCTGCTGCTGGTAGTGGCTCCCAAGTATTATTCATGATAAGCCTATTTATTTGACAATATTCATCTTAACTCATGGTTACTTCATTCTTAAGTTCTGCACACAATGCATAGGCATAGTCATTTTAATATAACCTCCATTGTAACGGCTATCGTGCCTGCACAAATCAATACAATCAAATGTTATTTTTGTATGTATAGGATGGATGCGGTGTAAGCTTCACAGTTAAATGAAATGCTTATTGTGGCAATCGTATTCACTCATCGAGCTGTGGCAATTTTTATCATGTTATGTTGATCTAGCAGGAATCTATTGCATGTCTAGGATTTATGTTTCAGGTGTGTAGTCCACGGGCCTACTCTTTCCCCCTAATGTGTGGTGCTGTTTCCTCTCCCCTTGCTTTCGCTCTCTTCTCTCTATTAGAGCTCTGCTACCCTACCCAAGCCTGACGGGCCCAGACACTATACACCTGGTTAAGGGCCGGGTAGAGCCTGTTTTTTAAAATCAATAACTAGGGTATGAGCAGGGCTCGGGTATCACTGAATTGAGCCATTTTCTCGTGCTCTGCTGCGCAGTAAAACGATGATTAACATCATAACATGGTGTCAAAGGTGCTTCAACCTCGTCAAATATAATACAGGAGAGATTATTTCACAGAAAATAATGTTCCTTGAGTTTTGTGAGTTTAGAGTGACAAAACGTAGCTAACAGTTAACTGCTCTCTCATGTCCCGTCACTGAGCAGAACAGCCCCAGCGGAGACAGGGTTATGGATACACACGGACTCAGAGCCAACATGAGCAGAGCGCATGCAAATGTGAGCTGTGCACAGGGAACGAGTGACAGACAGAGAGGAGCAGCTAATGGATTTAGAGAAGTTATTTTGGGTTTCGGGCAGAGCAATTGGGCCTGGGTATGGTAGCGCCTGAACATTGCAGGCATGGGTAGGGCTAGGGCTTAAAATTCATGCCCGTACAGGGCTCTACTCTCTATGAATTCTATTAGAATGTTGGAACGCCATATAACACAGGCTCGTCTTTCATGGCCGTGCCCCGCCGTGTTAACTCCAATCCACTGTTCTACACAGGCTGATTGCTGCCGTAATGTTCACAGCTAAACTCAGCTTACTTATTGTCAGCAAACTTAACATGTGTAAATATTTGTATGAACACAACAAGATTCAACAACTGAGACATAAGCTAAACAAGTTCCATGTGACTAACAGAATGGAATAATGTGTCCCTGAACAAAGGGCCGGTCCAAATCAAAAGTAACAGTCAGTATCTGGTGTGGCCACCAGCTGCATTAAGTACTGCAGTGCATCTCCTCCTCGTGGACTGCACCAGATTTTCCAGTTCTGGCTGTGAGATGTTACCCCACTCTTCCACGAAGGCACCTCCAAGTTCCCGGACATTTCAGGGGGGAATGGCCCTAGCTCTCACCCTCCGATCCAACAGGTCCCAGACATGCTCAATGGGATTGAGATCCGGGCTCGTCACTGGCCATGGCAAAACACTGACATTCCTGTCTTGCAGGAAATCACGCACAGAACGAGCAGTATGGCTGGTGGCATTTTCATGCTGGAGGGTCAGGTCAGGATGAGCCTACAGGAAGGGTACCACATGAGGGAGGAGGACGAGTCGCAAAACAGCGACTCGTCAGTGAAGAGCACTTTTTGCCAGTCCTGTCTGGTCCAGCGGCGGTGGGTTTGTGCCCATAGGCAACATTGTTGCCGGTGATGTCTGGTGAGGACCTGCCTTTCAACAGGCCTAGAAGCCCTTAGTCTAGCCTCTCTCAGCCTATTGCAGACAGTCTGTTACACGTGGTCTGCCACTGCGAGGACGGTCAGCTATTTGTTCTGTCTCCCTGTAGCGCTGTTTTAGGCGTCTCACAGTACAGACATTGCAATTTATTGCCCTGGTCACATCTGCATTCCTCATGCCTCCTTGCAGCATGCCTAAGGCATGTTCACGTAGATGAGCAGGGCATCTTTCTTTTGGTGTTTTTCAGAGTAAGTAGAAAGGCCTCTTTAATGTCCTAAGTTTTCATAACTGTGACCTTAATTGCCTACCGTCTGTAAGCTGTTAGTGTCTTAACGACCGTTCCACAGGTGCATATTCATTAATAGTTTATGGTCCATTTAAGCATGGGAAACCGTGTTTAAACCCATTACAGTGAAGATCTGTGAAGTTATTTGGATTTTTACAAATAATCTTTGAAAGACAGGGTCCTGAAAAAGGGACGTTTATTTATTTGATGAGTTTATATGGTTGCATAGGAGGGGACTCAAATTAAGATGATCCCAAGAGCAGCTTGTTGAACGACCTCGCCGACACTCTCTCGCCAGCGTTCATGGATTGGTTTTGGATAATAATCAGAGACAACATGTTTCCTAATGTCCGTAAGCATAGGCATTCATACTTGACAGTAAGTTTCAGAGATTTTACTGTTCATATAAGGAAATCAGTCAATTTAAATTAATAAATTAGGCCCTAATCTATGGATTTCACATTACTGGGAATACAGTGTCATGCTCCATGACACTGTCGACAGCCCCAGTAGCCGGATCTTTCACTGGCGTGCCAGGATAAATCGGGAGGTGACAGGGTGCAGCAAGGTAAGCATTCTGTTGCTTTCACCAGTGTAATTCAAATCTAGGATTAAGGAAGGAAGGAAGGATGTATTGAAACAGGCCCACGTGTGTTACTGTTTTTTTCAGCAGTTTTCTCTCTCGTTCTCCCTCTCTCTATAGGATGACGTCTTCTCTCAGAGGCATCCGGTCCCTTGCCTGTCTGAAATGTATGGCTCTACTGACTCAATCTTAATCCATTGAGGGACATGCTCACAGGCACTGCACCGACACCTGTCAGTCCATCTGTACATTTGTACATCATTTGATGAAGTCAAACAGATTGACTCTTCAGATGTTCCCAAAGGATGCTCATAAATATGATGCAATGACTTGACAATCAGAATGGCTAAAAAGAGAGATGGAAGGATGGATGGATGGATGAATGGACGGATGTGCGTGTGGTACAGACGGATGGACGAATGGAGGAAAGTTTAGGAAGATGGCTTTTAATGTCAATGAAACCTGACTCTCGTCATTAATGTCAAATGACTCTCGTCATATTTTCATGCATTCTTGAATTCATGAGCACTCAAGCATTTGGAAAACGCAAAGCTCCACTGGTCTGACACTACAAGAGCAAAGTCAAACAAAATTTTGACCCAACATGCATAATCGATAAACCGATTGTCATTTAAAAAAAAACTAGAGTCTAAGCCCGGGGGTGGGGGGGACCCCTTTAGGTATATAAAACATATATAAAAACGATATGATGAAACATTGAATTTGGCTTCATTGCTATTAACCCATAGACACTCATTTCATAACAGATTCATACATGGGAAAATCGATAGTCATATTAGTGTGTAAACTGTTGGGACGCTACAGACGGAAGTTGGCAGATTGGCGGTACCGACTTCAGACGAGTCGCGTGACGCTTGTGGGTGTCGTAGAGCAAAACCTTCTCATGAGAAGACGGATTTTCAGGATGTCTCCTGGTCTGACAAACAGCGCACATTCCACATTCCACGGCAGATTTTTATGGAGATTTTTTTATAATGCTAATTAGATGTCAGCTGGAGCGCGGACATCGACTCTAGGGGGTTTGCACATTTGTGTCTAGTGTACAAAATGGTTTATGTCAGTATATATTAACAGTAAGACAGACAGTGTATAAGAATAGTGACATCATTCTTCATGTCCAGAAAGACAAAAACTTGATTTAGGCTCCACATGAGCAGTTTAGCGCGTGGTGATGTCCATTATGGGTGTATCTCAATAGTCTAAAGTGGCTTCCTCTACTCTCCTCATATACATATACCTGCTGTGCTATAGTTAACAGTAGCATCCCCAATTGTTAAAACTATATCTAGGAGAAACAACTCTACCTAACCTCTGTGGTGACCTTTGGTCACGGTGACGACCTGGAGGCGCAGGGCAATCCGGATGGAGGAATTCTCGCAGCAGGGAAGGATCTAACACGTCCTCCACCCGAACCCAGCATCTCTCCTACGGACCGTGCCCCTCCCAATCCACGAGGTACTGAAGGCCCCTCGCCCGACATCTCGAATCCAAGATGGAGCGAACGAAGTATGCCGGGACCCCCTCGATGTCCAGAGGGGGAGGAGGAACATCCCGCACTTCAGCCTCCTGGAGGGAGCCAGCCACCACCGGCCTGAGGAGAGACACATGGAACGAGGGGTTAATATGGTAATTGGTGGGTAGCTGTAACCTATAACATACCTCGTTCACTCTCCTCAGGACTTTAAACGGCCCCACAAACCGCGGACCCAGCTTTCGGCAGGGCAGGCGAAGGGGCAGGTTTTGGGTCGAGAGTCAGACCCTGTCCCCTGGTGCGAACATCGTGGCCTCACTGCGGTGAAGGTGTGCTGCATCAAGAAAAAAAAGTTTAGTAATATAATATGGTCTGAGAAGAACAATATTGTCAGGCCAGGCATATAGCCAATATGCTGTGATAATGTATTAGGCCTACTGCACAAACTGCATTTTTATTAGGTTAATGTTAAATGTTTAAGTCGTGTTTAAAAAATAAATTTGAGCAGTAGATCTTGGCTTGCTTTTTGACTGCGAAAGTGATCTTGACTCAGAAAAGGTTGGTGACCACTGGGTTAGGCAGACAGCAAAAACGGCTGGTAATTGAAGGTAGTTAGAGAAATGGGGCAATGATGAGAAATTATCCAATTAGAAGCTCTGCAGGAGCACAGGAAGCATTGAGGAACCTAGACAAAAGGCACAGGTAATGAAACTAGCACTCATAGCATTAAGCATCTTGGTAGTAACTTTTCAGAAATTATCTTTGACCAAATATAATTGTGATGGGCTACCAAATATTATCAACTACGAAGATATTTTAAAGAAAACAGACTAGAGGTCGACCAATTAATCGGAATGGCCGATTAATTAGGGCCGATTTCAAGTTCTCAAAACAATCGGAAATCTGTATTTTTGGGTGCCGATTTGCCGATTTTTGAAAATATATTTTTTTATACCTTTATTTAACTAGGCAAGTCAGTTAAGAACACATTCTTCTTTTCAATGACGGCCTAGGAACAGTGGGTTAACTGCCTCGTTCAGGGGCAGAACGACAGATTTTCACCTTGTCTGCTCGGGGGTTCCAATCTTGCAACCTTACAGTTAACTTGTCCAACACAATAACGACCTGCCTCTCTCTCGTTGCACTCCACAAGGAGACTGCCTGTTACGCGAATGCAGTAAGCCAAGGTAAGTTGCTAGCTAGCATTAAACTTATCTTATAAAAACAATCAATCATAATCAATAGTTAACTAAACATGGTTGATGATATTACTAGATATTATCTAGAGTGTCCTGCGTTGCATATAATCTGACTGAGCATACAAGTATGTAAGTATCTGACTGAGCGGTGGTAGGCAGAAGCAGGCGCGTAAACATGAATTCAAACAGCACTTTCGTGCGTTTTGCCAGCAGCTCTTCATTGTGCGTCAAGCATTGCGCTGTTTATGACTTCAAGCCTATCAACTCCCGAGATGAGGCTGGTGTAACCGATATGAAATGGCTAGCAAGTTAGTGCGCGCTAATAGCATTTCAAACGTCACTCGCTCTGATCCTGTGGTTGTTTCCCTTGCTCTGCATGGGTAACACTGCTTCCAGTGTGGCTGTTGTTGATGTGTTCCTGGGTGGAGCCCAGGTAGGAGCGAGGAGAGGGACGGAAACTATACTGTTACACTGGCAATACTAAAGTGCCTATAAGAACATCTAATAGTCAAAGATTAATGAAATACAAAAGTTATAGAGGGAAATAGTCCTATAATTCCTATAATAACTACAACCTAAAACTTCTTACCTGGGAATATTGAAGACTCATGTTAAAAGGAACCAACAGCTTTGATATGTTCTCATGTTCTGAGCAAGGAACTGAAACATTAGCTTTCTTACATAGCACATATTGCACTTTTATTTCTTCTCCAACACTTTGTTTTTGAATTATTTAAACCAAATTGAACATGTTTCATTATTTACTTGAGGCTAAATTGATTTTATTGATGTATTATATTAAGTTTAAATAAGTGTTCATTCAGTATTGTTGTAATTGTCATTATTACCAAAAAAAACAAAAAAAAATTGTCCAATTAATCGGTATCGGCTTTTTTGATCCTCCAATAATCGGCATCAGCGTTGAAAAATCATAATCAAAAAAAAAATCAAACCTCTAAAACAGACACTTTAAAAGGGGTGGCAGGGGGCAGCAGGTAGCCTAGTGGTTAGAGCGTTGGACTTGTAACCAAAAGGTTGCAAGATCAAATACCCAAGGTTAAATCTGTCATTCTGCACCTGAACAAGGCAGTTAAACCACTGTTCCTAGGCCATCATTGAAAATAAAAATTTGTTCTTAACAGACTTGCCTAGTTAAATAAAGAAAAATATAATAAAATTCCTATTCCTTCCTCTTCTTGTTTTTGGGCAGAGTGCAAATTCATTAATCAAATTGAAGGCATTCAAAATTTCAATTTGGAGCAGTCAGCCATACTGCAGCGTGGCCGTGACCTGCTGTTCGGCTCGTCAATTATCTGCAGCAGTGAGTTAAAAGTGAAAGTGTGACCTCACCCCAACCAACAATCACATGGGCCAAAGTCACCCTGGCCCTCAGCACTGACATCATGGATAATGATGTCATCCCAGGATTCTAGAACTTCTCCCATTCCTTCTTATACTTTCAGGCTTAGTAAGAAAACACACCCGAACACACACACATACACCACACTGCCCCACCCCTATACGTACTGAAATACTGTATGTGTGGCTTTCAGAGGGCAAGACAAAATATTTAAGTTCCTTTGAACGGGGTATGGTAGTAGGTGCCAGGCACACCGGTTTGAGTGTGTCAAGAACTGCAACACTGCTGGGTTTTTCACACTCAACAGTTTCCTGTGTGTATCAAGAATGATCCACCACCCAAAGGACATCCAGCCAACTTGACACGGCTGTAGGAAGCATTGGAGACAACATGGGCCAGCATCCCTGTGGACCCTTTCCACACCTTGTGGAGTCCATGCCCCGATGCATTGAGGCTGTTCTGAGGGCAAAGGGGAGTGCAATTCAATATTTGGTGTTCCTAATGTTTAGTACACTCAGTGAATAATGCACATACTCAGAACAGCGCACACACACACACACACACACACACATACACTTTCCAGGAACCTTCGCAGTGTGAATATTTATATAAACAGGAGCAACAACAGGTGCGATAAGGATGTCATTTGGCCACAGAACAAATTAAACAAGCCTCCATTCTCAACTCAAAAGGTATAATAATAAGCTGCTTGCCTTTTAGCTTTCTGACAGAAGCCAGACCACAGTTTCTCGTATTCCGTCCTGCCAGGAAAAAGCTCTCTTTAAATCAGCCACTGAACCTAATCACATTGAGACTACTTTAAAATGGACAGAAATAGTACCCTTGGACCATTGTGTTAATTTTCTTTAGCTTATATACCGAACATTTTGGAGAGTTAAAAACCACAAGTAGAAATAAAACAGACCCTTTCCCCTCTTTCTCTCTCATTCTTTCATTTTCTCTCTTTCTTTCTGAGATGTCTGTACATTTCGAACAGAGCTGAATGTCAAATCAAAATCAAATCAATGTTTGTTTGTCACGTGCTGAATATAACCTTATGTTAATCAACAATGCAGTTTTATGAAAATATTTACGAAATAAACTAAAGTAAAAATTATTTGTAAAGTTACTCAATAAAATAACAATAATGAGGCTGTATACAGGGGGTACCGGTACGAGTCAATATGTGGGGGTACAGGTTAGTTGAGATCATTTGTAAATATAGGTAGAGGTAAAGTGACTATGCATAGATAATAAACAGAGAGTAGCAGCAGTGTACATGTAGGTAGAGGTAAAGTGACTATGCATAGATAATAAACAGAGAGTAGCAGCAGTGTACATGTAGGTAGGGGTAAAGTGACTATGCATAGATAATAAACAGAGAGTAGCAGCAGTGTACATGTAGGTAGGGGTAAAGTGACTATGCATAGATAATAAACAGAGAGTAGCAGCAGTGTACATGTAGGTAGGGGTAAAGTGACTATGCATAGATAATAAACAGAGAGTAGCAGCAGTGTACATGTAGGTAGGGGTAAAGTGACTATGCATAGATAATAAACAGAGAGTAGCAGCAGTGTACATGTAGGTAGGGGTAAAGTGACTATGCATAGATAATAAACAGAGAGTAGCAGCAGTGTACATGTAGGTAGGGGTAAAGTGACTATGCATAGATAATAAACAGAGAGTAGCAGCAGTGTACATGTAGGTAGGGGTAAAGTGACTATGCATAGATAATAAACAGAGAGTAGCAGCAGTGTACATGTAGGTAGGGGTAAAGTGACTATGCATAGATAATAAACAGAGAGTAGCAGCAGTGTACATGTAGGTAGGGGTAAAGTGACTATGGATAGATAATAAACAGCAAGTAGCAGCAGTGTACATGTAGGTAGGGGTAAAGTGACTATGCATAGATAATAAACAGAGAGTAGCAGCAGTGTACATGTAGGTAGGGGTAAAGTGACTATGCATAGATAATAAACAGAGAGTAGCAGCAGTGTACATGTAGGTAGAGGTAAAGTGACTATGCATAGATAATAAACAGAGAGTAGCAGCAGTGTACATGTAGGTAGGGGTAAAGTGACTATGCATAGATAATAAACAGAGAGTAGCAGCAGTGTACATGTAGGTAGGGGTAAAGTGACTATGGATAGATAATAAACAGCAAGTAGCAGCAGTGTACATGTAGGTAGGGGTAAAGTGACTATGCATAGATAATAAACAGAGAGTAGCAGCAGTGTACATGTAGGTAGGGGTAAAGTGACTATGGATAGATAATAAACAGCAAGTAGCAGCAGTGTAAACACATGGGTGGTGTCAATACAAATAGTCCGGTGAATGTGCTTCATGAATGCCACTCAACAGTATGTTCACACTGATTTGGCTGTCATGCCTGTTTTGGTTGAAAATGTTTGTGCTTTAAATTGGGTAGTGGACATTTTAGATATGATCGTACCCGTATATTTTAAATGGGGTTGGGGTCGATTCCAATACAATTAAATAACAATTGCTATCTGCAATGAGAATGCACACTCACTTCTCTCACTCACCGTCTCTCGCTCTCTTTCTCTATCACACACACACTCCAAACCCCATACATATGGACTACATTTTTACATTTAACCTTTATTTAACTAGGCAAGTCAGTTAAGAACAAATTCTTATTTACAATGACGCCCTACCACGGCCAAACCTGGACTACCTTAAGGGTTCGATGGCCATTCCCTGACCTTAGTAAATACGTGGCTAATTTGAAGCATGTGGCGGCAAATTGGAGACGCAGCTTTTAAAACTGTGGGCTTTTCTTTTTCTCATGCTAATTATTCCCTGGAGATCAGATCGGCTGCACAGACCCAGAGCATGTCAATGCAGGGGGGGGGGGGGACGCGCACACACACAGGTGGAAATTCTTGGGTTCTTCCTCTTGGACAAAGGAGTGTTCCGTGTACCACAGAGACTACAGGACAACAGGTGCTAGTATATTTTTGCCTACCTCTGGTTTATAGCCTACGCCCATATGGGAGACCACCCCTCCCGTCATTCTTTTTCCCCCCTCCTCTCCTCTCCCTCCTCCATCCTTGGCACGTGGATGAGGGTCCCGGTCCTCTTACAATCTGGAGGCCCTCGCTGCCTCCTCACACCCCATGGCGGAGCCTCCTCTCTGGGCTAAGTTTAGCAGTGTTCCTCCTGGTTGCTGTAGCAGGTGACGGTGACGGGGATCTTGGCCCTTACTCAGGTGACAGACGCGTGAACGGCACTACCAGAGCCCCTGATGAGATCTGTCACAGTGTGTAACACCCCTTTATCACACACACACACACATCGAAGACACACATACACACACTCAAACACAGACCAGACCACACACACACACACAAACACCTAGCCCATTGACACTGACTCACACAGGCACAAACATACACATATACAATCACACTGTGCGTCTCACCGTCACGATACATTCCCGCCAGTTCCACTACCACCTCCCTAACACTGTAAATATTACAATGTGCGTCATCATGTGTCGCACACCCAAACGTAAACGGCAAAATCCATCCACAGCTATGGTACACATACTGCATATACTGTAGATGTATAATATCTTTATTTACCTCAACCCAGCCTGCTAAAAACACCTCAGAGTAGAAGTTGTCACAGATCTAGCATCAGCTTACCCTCTTCCATTCCTGACCGTAAGCATTGAGATAGAAACTCAAAGCGGACATTAGATCTGAATTCAACAATGCATTCTACTCCTTGCACTCCCCAATCACCCCCCATCCCCCTCCTTTTGTCTCCACCATTTCTCCCTCAGCACCAATTCCTTCCCAAACCCTCCCATCCATCTCTCCCTCGCTCGACCACCCCTCTCGCTCAATCTCTATCCCTCCACCTCACTCTCTCTCCTCACCCCCACTATTCCTAATTTCTGAATCTTGCTGATCCCCTTATTGCTGGCCCAGTACTGAGAATGACATCATCGGCTCCCGTCTGTGCCAACAGCTCAATAAAACTCAGGAGTTTTTCATTGTGGGTGTGCACCAGCTGCATTGGGAGACCTGGTTGTATGTACTTCATGTGTGCTGCACATGCAGGATGTCAATCATTCAAGTAATATCAAATATTTAACAAATACTTTGAAACATTATTTATTCTGACAAAAAGGTCTGTTGACCTGACCTGGTGGTGGAAATGGTTCTGTTCATGATTGTGTGGCACTACCACAGCTGGATAGGTAATATTCCACTATCATTTTAGTGTTATTGTGTATTCGACAAACTAACATGTAGCTGTGATTCAGCTTGCACTTTATACTGACGGAGCACCCTATACCTGAAAACATATATCTCTTTGTTTAGAATTTTTGTTGTGTTGATTGTAGTTTTGATTTTTTTTCTTTTTGTTTTTGTGTCCAATAATGAACCTTTTTTTTAAAAAGTCTATCAGCTCTTTGCCCAGGGCTGAGTAGACTAAAATAGTGTGGTGAACACAGCAGACAATGGATTCTGAAGGCAGCAGCCTATGCCAGCCATTCTCCCATGGGCAGACCTAATGACAGTGTTTGTCTAGGCCTTGTGGTGGAATGGTGGCAATTAAACTAGGCTGCCCGTTTCTTCCTCTTTCCCACTCTCATTCTGTCCCTCTCCCACTTCATACCATCCCTTTCTAAATATTCCTCCTTCCGTCCCTCTCTCTCTCTCTCTCTCTCTCTCTCTCTCTCTCTCTCTCTCTCTCTCTCTCTCTCTCATCCCACATTCTCTATCGTTCACTTTCTCCTCCTGATGGCATTCCTTCTCTCTCTATCACTCTTACTCCCTTTATCCTCCTCTCTTTCCATCCTTCCCTTGCTCCCCATTTGGGCACCAGGTAGCCTAGTGGTTAGAGCATTGGGCCAGTAACCAAAAGGTTGCTGGATCGAATCCTCGAGCTGACAGGGTAAAACTCTATCGTTCTGCCCCTGAACAAGGCAGTTAACCCACTGTTCCCCGGTAGGCTGTCATTGTAAATAAGAATTTATTTTTGACTGACTTGACTAGTTAAATAAAGGTTATAAAAATAAATAAAAATTATCCTGTGCCTTACTTCCCTAACCTCTCTCTACCTCTCCACTCCTGTCCTTCCATACCACCCTCTATCCCTCTTCTTCCTCCTTCCCACCCTCTCACTCTCCCTCCCCTTAAATAGTAAAGCTAGCGAGACAGCGGGTGCTTGGCCGATGGTCTGGGTTCTGGCAGCTTTTTTCAAGCAGCACCTTCCCTCTAAAGGAGGGGGGCTGGAGGGAGGAGGGGTGACATCGCATGGTGATGTCATCCAAAATGACATCATCCTCTGGGCTGGAGCCAAGGGACCTGACGAGTTAGCATCCTCCGGCTAGCGAGAGAGAGAGAGGGAAAGAGAAGGAGAGAGAGAGACAATAAAAAGAAGAGGGAGAGCTGATGACCACTGACAGCAGTTGCTCCCATTTTATCAGTCTTGTCTTTCTCGCCTTCCATGTTCTCTTTTTCTTTCAGCATATCTCCCTTTCGCTATGTGAGCAGGTAGTGTAACCCCTTAGTGAAATGCACAGCGAGGGTGCAGACAGGCAGCAAAAACATCTATACAAAACAACACCCCACCCACCCACACAAAAACACACACATACCACACACACACACACACACACACACACACACACACACACACACACACACACACACACACACACACACACACACACACACACACACACACACACACATGCACAAATTAAAGTCCTACTCTAGCCTCCCTTTCACATCAATTATCACCTGATTTTCTTAACAAAATGCACATCTCAATAGTGGGTCCAGGTATGACTTGACATGGCACAAGTGGGGGGCTTTCCTTTATTATTCTCTATTGTACCCGCAAGCAAGGGGAAGGACGACGACATCACATCAGATCACCAGACCAACTTCTTGAATGGCGTTTTTCTTGAAGTTTGCATTTGTGTAAAAAAAAAAACACTATTTTGATCTAAACTTCCCTTGCTTGGATATAGATACTTTTGTACCTGTTTCCTTCAGCATCTCCACCAGGTCCTTTGCTGTTGTTCTGGGATTGATTTGCACTTTTCGCACCAAAGTACATTAATCTCTTGGAGACAGAACACATCTTCTTCCTGAGCGGTATGACGGCTGCGTTGTCCCATGATTTTCAATCTTGCGTACTATTGTTTGTACAGATGAACGTGGTACCTTCAGGCGTTTGGAAATTGCTCCCAAGGATGAACCAGACTTGTGGAGGTCTACCATTTTTTTCCTGAGGTCTTGGCTGGTTTCTTTTGATTTTCCCATGATGTCAAGCAAAGAGGCACTGAAATACATACTTTGAAATACATCCACAGGTACACCTCCAATTGACTCAAATGATGTCAATTAGCCTATCAGAAGCTTCTAAAGCCATAACATTTTCTAGAATTTTCCAAGCTGTTTAAAGGCACAGTCAACTTAGTGTATGTAAACTTCTGACCCAGTGGAATTGTGATACAGTGAATTATTAGTGAAATAATCTGTCTGTAAATAATTGTTGGACAAAATACTTGTGTCATGCACAAAGTAGATTCCTAACCGACTTGCCAAAACTATAGTTTGTTAACAAGAAATTTGTGGAGTGGTTGAAAGACGAGTTTTAATGACTCCAACCTAAGTGTGTGTAAACTTCCGACTTCAACTGTGTATGGAGACTGATTACTGCCATAAATAAAGGGTCAAATACATGTAAAACAGACATGGATTTGACTGTTTAGTGCTGTTAGTGTAGACTGTTTAGTGCTGTTAGTGTAGACTGTTTAGTGCTGTTAGTGTAGACTGTTTAGTGCTGTTAGTGTAGACTGTTTAGTGCTGTTAGTGTAGACTGTTTAGTGCTGTTAGTGTAGACTGTTTAGTGCTGTTAGTGTAGACTGTTTAGTGCTGTTAGTGTAGACTGTTTAGTGCTGTTAGTGTAGACTGTTTAGTGCTGTTAGTGTAGACGGTTTAGTGCTGTTAGTGTAGACTGTTTAGTGCTGTTAGTGTAGACTGTTTAGTGCTGTTAGTGTAGACTGTTTAGTGCTGTTAGTGTAGACTGTTTAGTGCTGTTAGTGTAGACTGTTTAGTGCTGTTAGTGTAGACTGTTTAGTGCTGTTAGTGTAGACTGTTTAGTGCTGTTAGTGTAGACTGTTTAGTGTTCGGAAGTGTCTGTCCTATATCTGAGAGATTTAAGAAAGATCAGGAAACTATTTTTGTCATTTTTGACATGTATTTATCCCCCTATTTTAGGCACTAATCTATCTCCATATATAATTCTCTAAATTGTTTTAACTGGTACCAGGACCTTGAGACAAGTCTTGTTGTTGAGAGTCTCGTCTTTCCATGGAGGAGTCATAATAGTCAGTAGGCCAAACCGTTCAGACGCTACAGACGTTCCTGGTCTGACAAACAACACTTTAGCTCTGCCACCTTTCACCACAGATGCGGATGGGCGACATCGGCAGATGCGGAAGGGCGACATCGGCAGATGCGGAAGGGCGACATCGGCAGATGCGGAAGGGCGACATCGGGAGATGCGGAAGGGCGACATCGGCAGATGCGGAAGGGCGACATCGGGAGATGCGGAAGGGCGACATCGGCAGATGCGGAAGGGCGACATCGGCAGATGCGGAAGGGCGACATCGGCAGATGCGGAAGGGCGACATCGGGAGATGCGGAAGGTGACATCGGCAGATGCGGAAGGGCGACATCGGCAGATGCGGAAGGGCGACATCGGGAGATGCGGAAGGGCGACATCGGCAGATGCGGAAGGGCGACATCGGCAGATGCGGAAGGGCGACATCGGGAGATGCGGAAGGGCGACATCGGCAGATGCGGAAGGGCGACATCGGGAGATGCGGAAGGGCGACATCGGGAGATGCGGAAGGGCGACATCGGCAGATGCGGAAGGGCGACATCGGGAGATGCGGAAGGGCGACATCGGCAGATGCGGAAGGGCGACATCGGGAGATGCGGAAGGGCGACATCGGCAGATGCGGAAGGGCGACATCGGGAGATGCGGAAGGGCGACATCGGCAGATGCGGAAGGGCGACATCGGCAGATGCGGAAGGGCGACATCGGCAGATGCATAAGGGCGACATCGGCAGATGTGGTGGATTGAGACACAGGCCATGCTGTGATACCTCTAGTTTATATTAGATTTCCGCGGGAGCGTGGAAATTGTAGGCTAAGGTTAGTAGAAACACAAACACACACACATTTATATGTCACACCCCTCTCGTTTCTCTGCGTGATTCCACAGTTGTCCACTTGGCTGTGCTGTGCTCCACTGTGAGCTCCCAGCGTGCCTCATGGTCCTGCCATCTGAATCCACTACTGAGAATGAAGACCAGCCTCATCACTGACAAATAACTCTTACTATAGCTCCTGATCAAATACTCTGATAAAGGCTCATGTCAAAATGCATTGGTGCATTATTGCAATAGGCTCTGTCTGTCTTAACCTGTGTATTCTGACCTGGACCTAAAGGGATCGGCTGGCTGAGGGAATCTATCTGTCTCATCACCCTCCTGACAACAAAGGTAAATAATAACATAAAGATCTTCTGAAAGCAAATAGGAAAATATGCCATACACATGCACACATATGACACATCTGACTCAACTGGAGAGATAGAGAGATGGCTGTATATGTGTGAAAAGGGCAGAAGTAAGAGATGGAGAAAGGCAGGGGGAGGGAGGGAGGGAGGGGGGAGGGAGGGGGAGGGAGGGAGGGAGGGAGGGAGGGAGGGAGGGAGGGAGGGAGGGAGGGAGGGAGGGGAGGGAGGGGGAGGGGGAGGGAGGGAGGGGAAAGAGTCGTGATAGCAGAGTGTCCAATGTGCTACTCAGCAGGAAATGTGTCATCATGGTTTGCAAATCATAAATAAACACTGGCATGAGAGAGAGAGAGAGAGAGAGAGAGAGAGAGAGAGAGAGAGAGAGAGAGAGAGAGAGAAAGAGAGAGAGAGAGAGAATTATTTGTAGACCCTCAATGCATGAATATAGCTTTACAGACGCTCTTAAACTTTCATACAGACATACACATAATCAAACAAAAACAAACAAACAAACGCACACACACACACACACACTGTCCAAACACGTTTCCACCAGGCACACACATTTATTTTCACATCAAACACACAGCAACACCACATATGCGTAGACCACACACACACACTCATCACAAACAGATTTCACTTGTGGGATAAAGATGTTCATCAGCTTATGCCCGGATGTGAGGAATGACACCCCACACAAACACACACACACACACACAGTGATGCCAGTGTGTGGGTCTATTTCAAGCCATTTTGAGTTACCTTCCCCATCTCTCTCCTCCCATCTTCTCCAAACAGCCATCTCCCTTTTCTCTATCTATCCCTCCATCATTCTCTCACCCCCCCTTGGCTTTGAATGAGTATCTCTCTGTTTCTCTCTCGCTCTCACTCTCCACCTCCCCCTCTCTCCCAAACCTCCCCTTCTCTATTTCTCCTTCTCTCACCCCCAATCTCTCTCCCTCCCTGTTCTCTCTCTCTGTCCAGTATTGGTATGGTCATCATCCTCCTAGTCTCGGCCCGTCTTAGTCACAGGCCTCTCTCATAAATCTCCAGCTGAGCCCCAGTGGATATGTGCGCCTCTACCAGTGTCTTTATCAGTGAGGAAAGCAGAGAGCTTCATCATTACCACAGTGTTGTTTGTTGACGTGGTGAGTTAAATTGAATGTGTTTGTGCACAGCATGTGTGTGAGAGAGAAAAACAGATAGAGTGAGAAACAATGGGAAAACTATATGAGAAAATATATTTGCTCGAAAACAGCAGGTGTCTCTGACTCAACTTGCCACGTTGCCTGTAGATTACTATTGTGCTTCCATCCAAACTCTATGAACTGACAGAACGAGACAGGCCAGGATGGCCAAGCATAGCAGCCAGGTCACTTGTGATTCAAGTCAGTATTTGAAGTCCATCCATGTCTGAGGACGTTGTGAGATGACATGGAACCCGGCCACTAGGGGGCAACACTGAGCGCCATTACCTTTAAGTAGGTTTCAGTTTTGCTAAGGTGTTCTGGACAGAGATGCTGGATGGGGGTTAAGCATCTGTCTCTGATTCCAGCGTTTTTGAGTTTTTGGTTTTAAGCCTATCCCAAACCTTACTTTAACTATTTGGAGTTAATGCCTAACCTTAAAATGTTGAAGTTAATGCCTAAACTTAACTCTGACCTTAAAAATGCTGAGTTAATTCCTAAACGTAGCCTTAACACTTTTAAATGTTATGTTTCCAACAACTTTGAAATTGGAAGTTTGAGAAACATGGCTGAACGTCTAATTCTGACATGAGACTGTGAGAGCTAGTTGAGCACAGACACACAGCAACAGCTGGCCCTATGGGAACAAACCTATAAGCATTGCCCTAGAAAATATAACACCTATTGTGCTGTGTGTGTGTGTGTGTGTGTGTGTGTGTGTGTGTGTGTGTGTGTGTGTGTGTGTGTGTGTGTGTGTGTGTGTGTGTGTGTGTGTGTGTGTGTGTGTGTGTGTGTGTGTGTGTGTGTGTGTGTGTGTGTGTGTGTGTGTGTGTGTGTGTGTTTGTGTACGTGTCTTTCACTTCCTGTTGGCCTGTGTATCCTGTTGACATACCTGTCTGGTGGGTTCTACCATAGCAGTGTAATGTAAAGAGCAGAACCAAAGAAAATAAACCGTTGAAAGTAGAGGGTGTTTTGTCGAGCTCAAGTGAGTGTTTCTTAGTGTTTTAGTACTCTCTGTCTCTCTGTCTCTTTCCCTCTCTCTCTCTTTCAGTGTAACATGACTGTCTTTATTTGATTATGACCTGTCCTATACAGACAAAGATAGAGAAGCAAGATAGAGAAAGAGAGAATAAAATCTGTTAGTCAAATGAATTGACAGACTTGAAATGCAATTGATCCCAATGGTGGAGTAAATACTGAGAACCCATTAACAGCGGAGCCCCCGAAACAGTTCAACTGTACATTCACAGAGGAGCCCCCGAAACCGTTAAACTGTGCATTCACAGAGGAGCCCCCGAAACCGTTAAACTGTCCATTGCGAAGCGTTCAGAAGAAAATGACCAACGTTTGGTTTATTTAAGGGGACAAATAGGTCAAACACTCTCTAATTATCCCTCAATCCAAGGCAAGAATTCCTTCTATGTTTTTCTTTCTTCTGTGTGAGAGAGCAGCACCGTTCCAACTGACCAACCAGTGGTCTCCTCTGACCTAGTTCTAACAAGGACCCAGGGAGGCCTCACCCAGCACTATATACACACACACACTCACACACACTCACTCACACATGCATGTACACAGATACACACATTCACATACACATACAAACAAGAGTGTCTTACATGTAGCTCTGTTTTACCACTGTATTTGAATGTGTTTTTTCCTGTACATTGTTTATAAAATGGCTGACATTAACCCTTCAGTTACACACCCCACCCAAAACCTTGTTTACAGGGTGAAAAGCTGCTGGTAGCTGAGACATCGTGTTGTATCAGTGGAAGTCTTACACACACATGCTGTTACACAGATACACACATAGAAATGCAAACGTACAGAGCAACACACATGCATACCATAATGCGCATACACACACCAACACACACATACACAGACACTCACACACACAGCATCAGTGTGTCAGTGTGAGTCATTAAAGGAGGCCTCCCACACAATATGACCTTTCAGTTCCTCATATTCTAAATATCGGCCACAATTTGGTTAAAAAGCGTATAGTGTTACAATGTTGTTTTATTTGAATCATTTCCATGGCAATCCTTGTCTCCTTAGTTCTTTTGCAGTCTGCTGTTTGTTTGAAAAATGCCTACCCATGAAACTCTACATTGAATCACAATGTAGTTAGTTACTGTTTATGAAGTGACTGAGGTCGGTGCCATTGCAGACAAAGAATACAATATTGTGTAAATGTGCAATATCTTCATCCTATTATTATCAGCTCCAGTGGTATGCAGCATGTTATTCATTCATTTTGTGTTGAAAATCCTAATCAAACACTTTGTTTCTTCAGTGACATTTTGGTACAAAAACGATTGGTCTCAGTGGTCTGGCTGAATGTCATTGTTCAACTTTTTCCCCCTCATTTTCAGCAGTTAGTCTGGAGGCTGTTTGAAACACAAACGCACACACTCACACACACACACACACACACACACACACACACACACACACACACACACACACACACACACACACACACACACACACACACACACACAAAGTGTGCAGTGCAGCCTTCGTGTAAATCAAAGGCCTGGTCGTTAGGAGGGAGGAGGACGTCCTGGCTGTCTGTCACGCACAGATCTGTCTGCTCCTTTGAAGACAACAGCGCTGTGTTTGGAACACAAGTGGAACCAGACTTATAACGGCATGTTCTCCCACACACACACACACACACACACACACACACACACACACACACATACACACATACACACATATATATATATATACAAGCACGGCACATTACACACTCATGTGACCTGCACACAGTGTCACTGAGTTCAAGTTCAATTTGACTATGTCTCCTTTCACATGAATTGTCTTTGTATCATGTAAATTCCACAGAAAGAAACTCACATAGAGACAATGGTAAAGACATTTAGGATGCCACTTAGACTACTGAGATGTAGTCATTTTGCTCTGAACCTGTGGTTCTGGTTGTGTGCTGTCTGCTGTGGCATGAATGACCTTTCAGGGAGCAACAGATCAGTCTGATGATTACCCTGTCCTGTTTGCATTCTGACTGTACGTCTGCCCACACACCATGCAAATGAGCTGATAGTTATAATACTGTGCCACAGAAGACACGTTGGCAGACAGGCAAACTAATCACACACAAACATACGCATTTAACGACATCAAACAAGTTTGTAGGAGACTGGTGTGTGTGTGTGTGTGTGTGTGTGTGTGTGTGTGTGTGTGTGTGTGTGTGTGTGTGTGTGTGTGTGTGTGTGTGTGTGTGTGTGTGTGTGTGTGTGTGTGTGTGTGTGTGTGTGTGTGTGTGTGTGTGTGTGTGTGTGTGTGTGTGTGTGTGTGTGTGTGTGTGTGTGTGTGTGTGGTGGGAAAAGTACTCAGTTGTCATAATTTAATAAAAGTAAGGATATCTTAATAGAAACTGACTCAAGTAAAAGTGAAATTCACCCAGTTAAATACTACTTGAGTAGAAGTCTAAAAGTATCTGGTTTTAAATTTAGTCAAGTACAGTGGTGGAAAAGGTACTCAATTGTCATACTTGATTAAAAAGTTAATTATATATGTTATTTTTAATTATGGTTAGACAGGTGCACACTACAACATTCAGACATAATTTGCAAACACAGTATTTGTGTTTAGTGAGTCTGCCATCAGAGGCAGATGGGGTGACAAAGCGTTATATTGATAATTCTGTCCTGCCTGAGCTTTCGAAATGGAAAGAGTACTTTCTATTTTTTGGGGAAAACGTATGGGAGTAAAATGTAGATATTTTCTTCGGGAATGTAGGGGAGCAAAAATGGTTCAAATATAAATAGCGAAGTACATAATACGCCAAAAAAGACAGACTGTGTACGTGTCTGTGTGTCTGTGTGTCTGTGTGTCTGTGTGTATGTGTCTGTGTGTCTGTGTGTCTGTGTGTCTGTGTATGTGTGTCTGTGTGTCTGTGTGTCTGTGTGTATGTGTATGTGTGTCTGTGTGTCTGTGTGTTTGTGTCTGTAAGTGTGAGCGTGATATAATTATTCATAAAATGACCTGCTTCCCCCTATCAAAGCCTTTATCCAAGACAGAATAATCAATAGAATATTTGTATTCATTTCCGATCTAAAAAAAAATGCTATTTTATAGCAAACATACCCCAGTGATTCGGTCTCTTCTCTTGTTTTCTGACCGTGTTTTACAGGCCTAAAAACGGGTACTAGTAGATTTGAATTGCATACTAGATAGATATGAATTAGTTGGCCTCATTTTACCGGAGATTATGTTTGATAAATCAGCAACTATGCTATTATTCCCAGGTAAACCAGCAATTTAAGATGTAGATCAAACCTTGAATGTGAATTGATGTTGATGTATGCGTCCTGTAGTTCAATTTTTACATTTAAGTCATTTAGCAGACGCTTTTATCCACTGTAACTTACAGTAGCCCAGTGAGTGCATACATTTTTTGTACTGCTCCCCCGTGGGAATCTAACCCACAACCATGGCGTTGCAAGCGCCATAGTCCACCAACTGAGCCTCACTAAAGTGGCACATTAGCTAGGTTACCATCCAATTGGCGACAGATTTTCATGCGAATATATTCAAATCCGCATAAAAACATTTTCCCACTAGAGATGTTTCCATCAAATGTAATGTTAAAAGCGTAGTGCACATAACAATAACTTGTGCGGTTAAATTCCCATATACCAAATAGAACAATACAAGTTTAATAGGTTTCCATCGCATTTTCAACTCCACTGATGGTTTTGTCACTAAAACTGTTACATTAGATAGGTAATGTGATATTGGCTCATGCGCTATAGCCAAAAGCTCGCAGATACATGAATGAGATTATTATGGATAAAATAGCAAGATTGTTTTATTTTGTCAAATTGCAGCCAAAAATCGATCATCATGTCACCAAAATAAGACCGTCGATATGTCTTGGATCACTTTCACCACCTTGTGAAGTTCATCATAAGTTGTTTCATCTATAGCCTATTAAACTGCATGCTTTCACGAGTCGTACTGGGAGGACCACAAAACACATCATGGCGTGACTCCAAGTTTACTTTGATATGATGGTTATTTATCCATACTTGCGCATAAAGAAGTTTCCATCACCATGTATTGCATAATTAATTGTAACAACACAAAAAGATCCCACCGTGTCTGACATATTTTGTTTTTGTCGACATCTTTCCATCAGGGCTGTCGTGACCTTTTTTTATCCAACGTGTAAGCTACTACATAAAAAGGTTGGATGGAAACCTGGTAACTGGAACCATCGCTCTCTCACACAACAAGTAACACGAAAGCATGATTTGGCGATGGGCTGAAGACTGTAGTCACATTCATTCGCATGATGAAAAAAAAGGTAGGTCATCCAAAGGCTATATTGAGGTGAGTGTAACTGCTGTAGGCCTATCTATATGGTGAGTATAAACAGAGTGACGGTCAACCTCAGTCACAGTGCCTCTGCGGTGCGTGGCTACTTCAATGAATGGACAGCCAGCAGCATTAGCATACTTTTGGTAGTAACTTGGACATCGTTTATAAGATTGGCACAACATTGTCCCTATTCTAAACGCTAAGCTAAAGTGCGTGTTTTGTCAGTGACAGGAAAAGCTGGACATCTTATTTTTTTACCCCTTTCGAATTGCGCGGATTTCAACATGCATGTAATTATGAATACAATTATAACTCATCTTTCTTATAGGCGGCTACCATACGCAGTGAATAGTTGTTCAGATTTCGAAAGGAAAAACATTTGATATTTTTCAAAATATAAGAAAAAAATATATTTTTAAAGGATCTCAGTTGTCATTCACATTGAACCTTGATCTTTACTTAAATCCAATATGCTTATTCTGATAATGTTTGGCAAAGATCTCTGATTTCAGCTATTGTCCCTCAACACATTTCGTTCATTTGCTAATTGTGATTCATACAAATATTAGGCCATCCCCACACAATCCGTAGCAAATGCAATGAACCACGACAAAATCGAAGTCATGTTTAGCCTCCATTGATTTGATTTCTTCACTTTGTTTGATAAATAGGCCTATAGTGAAACAAATGCGGGACAATAAGATGCGGCAATGGGCCTAGTTCAGAAGTATACACAGCATCGCCAGGTTATTATGTTGATAAAGAAGTGGCCGAGCATCTCAAAATAGCCACATATTTGATGTTTTTAATGCGGGTCGCTACACTGAAATTCATGACCGAATATGGGTGTAAAATAAAACTTTTTCAGCCCTACTTTGAATTAAATATATTTAGAAGTTTACACCTGTTTCCACAAACACTCGTTTCATTTAATTTCCTTTTGGTAGGCCTATAGGGCATTTAAAAAACAATGATGAATAGGTAATTGCTGGAAAACGCCGACAGCTCACCTCAGCTGTGCAAACAGTTATGTGCAAGAGCAATGTTTTTCTCTTCCATAAATAGAACACTTTGCAAATTAACTTCCTAAAAGCTTCGTCCCTTCAAAAATAAAACTTTACGCGGTATTGTGGGCCACTGGTCTCTCTCTCTCTCTCTCTCTCTCTCTCTCTCTCTCTCTCTCTCTCTCTCTCTCTCTCTCTCTCTCATGAATACCTTCAAACGTTGTAACATTATTCATACGTAGATGAGGCCTATGCCAATAATAGGCCTAATGTATCGACTATTCAGTTCTCCATTAGTCAGTACAGTATATTCCTTAAAATGTATTTTTTAAAGTTTTTGTGGAAAATAATATTTATGTTTTATAGGCATACAATACACAGACCTCGTGTCAAAATACTTTGGTCAAACAGGCCTTCTCGGCCCTGTGTTTTAGTGACTGTTTGAAAGCATGGATAATGTCCTTATTATTCCAAATCCATGACAGACGCAGCTGGATTTTTTTATTTTTTAAGATTCAGACAGGCATTTTTGCGAGAACTGGACCATCAAACAGTATAGGTCACGCAACACACACAAAAATCACAATATTAAACGGCCATGAGTAGCCTAGACTAAATGTATGGAACCCACTGGCTATTTTGGTGACGTCTGGTCGACTATAGGCTAGTCCTACTCTAATTTAAACCAATGAAACCAGAGACTGAGAGAACTTGGGACACTAAGTGTAAATAGCTTAAATGTTGAGTCTTGGTTTTGGGGTTTCTGAACCGAACAAATAGTCTCTGATGCAACAGGATAATATTGGGTTCAAGTGGCCTCATGCTTTATAGCTGATGTTAGCCGTGTTTTTTTAAATAACTACATTTAGAAGCACGGCTGCAGGCCGCAGTTGGCATGTAATTAGTTTATTTTAGTCGCTGCTTTATTCCATTTCGAAACTGAAATATCCTATTTGGTGCAGGTTGAGCTGAACGTCACCCTGTGACTTTACGTGCTGATTGGAAGCTCTATGGGCTAGACCTTTCATAATGCATAATGATGTAACTGTAATCTCACATGAACCAATCCACATGAACCAGTCACTCCGAAAAATATGCAAGCATTTTATTATTCACAAAATGGGACAGTTTACGATCCACACTACATTTGCACATGCGGGTCCGTGTAGCCTATTGCCAAAAATGGGATACTAGCTCGCCTATAAAGTGCATTGCTTATTTTTTTGTTCAAAGAGAACAATCTAGCCTTTTTGCTCACTATTCCCCCGTTCGGTTATTTATGATTAATTGAAAAAACTTGACTTGTATTGCCTATAAAAGTTGCTGTGGTGCGCTTGGAGAGATGGTGCAGTCTGCTGCAAGCAGGTAGTTATTGTTCTGGCGGGGCGCAGCGTTGCAGATAATGTTGGTTCTCTATTCCACAGTTTTGAGTCATGTATGTTTTATTTACCTAATGTTGCAGTATATGGATATGATAGACTAACTGACTGACTGAGTAATTGGTTTTACAGCATTTGCGTAAAAACATAGGCATTCCTTTGTTTATAATGTTTATGTGGAATGGATAGTTTAGACAAAGAAATCCTACGGGTGATATCTGAGTCATTTCCCACACGTTCTGTTGCCTGTCAACTTTGACAAATTAAATGGGGAGGAGATGAGAACATGGCTTGTTGGTGGTGACATTGTCACGAGCGAACTTCCTGATGCAACAGTATGGTAACTGCGGGAAACGGACAAGCTCACCTTTTGATCCGAGGCACTCCGAGCAGTCTTTTGGAGGCTATTCGATTTTACAATTCAATGCTCATCAATCCCCTTCCAAGTTGTGATAGGATATAAAAACAATATTGAGCGCATCTAAGCTTAAACTGTATTTTGTCCTCCCTACCGGAGACTCCAGGGAGCTCTCCAGCTTGCCAACCATTGGCGCATGAAACCTTCAGCCTATACGTTGATTCAGTGAGTCATCACGACGTTATAGGAAGAGTTTGGTCTGCACTTGGCGTGTCCCTGCATTTCCCGGTCCTATAGCTGGCTAGCAGCTCTCGTCTCCGCAACTCTCGTCTCCGCTGCGCACGGTGAGCGCCCGGTAGCCTACCTATCATACCCTTGGCGGAGATGGGTCTGCTCGCTTGTGTCTGTTGGAGTTTGGAGGGGTGCTGGTCGTTTGAGAACACGTGACCTAATCTGATCATACGATTGTGTCTAGGATTTGGAAGAAGGGGTTTTCTGGCTACATCGTGCGCTCGAGGCTCGAAGGTTTTACGCTCATAGCCTATATGTTTTTCCCTCCACTCTCTCTCTAGCTCGCTTGTGCCACCGCTCCGCCTACCCTTTTCGCAACATTGACGCAACCTATAAATACTGGAACAAAAGAACAACTTCCTTGACTCCTGCTGAAATTGCACTTAATCGGGACACGGATCCCTGTTGTCAAGTGAAAGGAAATATTGATACTGGGGTTTATCTGGCAGCGATTTGAGCTGTGTCATCCCACTCGAACACTGGTCTCCGAGGCGCATAGTAAGTAGAATTAACCATTCGTACTCTTTAAACTTTTTGATTTTGATGCCGGGGTTCTGTCATAGATCTAGCCAGTTGCATCCTCCTTAATGGACTTCAATGTCGAAAATAAATGTTGATTATTCGCCATAGGATTGTTTAGGCTACTTGTGGTGTCTTGTCATCTTTTAATTTCTGACAACAGTAGCCTAATTAAAGACCCATTCTAGACACAATTCTTCAGCGTTTCTTTTAGGCTACAGAATTGGTATTCATGCATAGCGTAGCTTATGTATATTTTTTGAATAAACGTCAAATCAAAGTGTTGCCCTGTAGGCAATCGTAGCGAGTAGCCGGCTTCGTGGAATATGCTACTAGCTTGATAATAAACTCAAATTCATTTATACTTGTCATTTTATTCACAACCCCATTTAAACCTTGTTCCGTGTTTTAATCCACCACTTGCGCTGGCAACCCGTTATTGTCCTATTGCTTTGTCGCGCTGGTATTTGCAGTGTGTGAACAAAGGACTGGGGATAGTCGGCTCGGCAGAGAGCGTCAGTGGAAAGCAGGCGGGCTGTTTACAATAATAACACGATCCCGGTGACGTCACCTAACTGACAGAAGCCTCCGCCAGAGGTAAAGCCGCTTAACCATCGCCAACACTCTATACTTGGAAAGTGGTTACATCATCGAGGTACAGAAGGAGGGCGGGACTTCCGAAGGAGTTCAAGAGCTGTTCTGAGTTCAGACAGCCAAAGTGTGAGACTAATGGAGTTGTACGTTTTAAAATAGGAAACAATATTTGTTTATAGTGTTGTACAGTTTTTGCAGTTCATGTTTGCTTTGAACGCTAGAGGAACAAATACTTCACATATTAAACTTGATTTGATAGCCTGTTATGGGTTTCATCTCATAGCCTTGCCTACTCCTAAAGGTATTCACCAATGAATCCAGTATTCACAACAGCCTATTGTTTGTTCTATGAAGTTGTGTGAAACATGGATGATAGCCTAATATTCACTATGTGGTTTGAGAAAGTGCCAAGTAGAAGTTTGTCAGGCTTCTCTCCATTTTCTCTCCCTTTCACCCTGGATGTGTAAAATGCAATTCGTACTCCTGGCGTTTTAATGTGATAAGTGTGTGTGTGTGTGTGTCTACACAGCCACAGACTGTGGCTACTTGTGCTGCCTAAGTCCTAAGCATGCCAAGAAAGTGAGCTCAGTTGGTAGAGCATGGCGCTTGTAACGCCAGGGTAGTGGGTTCGATTCCCGGGACCACCCATACGTAGAATGTATGCACACATGACTGTAAGTCGCTTTGGATAAAAGCGTCAGCTAAATGGCATATATTATTATTATATTATATTATATTATATTATTATATCGTTTAGCAGGTAAAACATTAATTTTTTTCTATGTTGGTAGACACACTTTAGCCATATTTTTTTAAAAATACTAGACCATATGAATGCCTAGGGCGGAGATCTTTTTTTTACTAATCGCGAATTCAACTTGTTTATGAGTTATGAATATGTAAGGAAAGTGCTATTATAAAACATTATACATCTGTGTCCACATAGTAAGTCCACATGAGTAAGAGAGAAAGAAAGGGATAGAGCGAAAGAGAGAGGAGATACACCAAGGACTAGTGTGACCAGTGCACCGGCTTTGTGTTAAAAAGGGTCAGAGGTCGATGTTGTGTTTTCAGGGTGACCTGCCAGCGACTATTAGCCATTGATGAATGTGATGTTACTCAAGTGTGCTAGTTGGCCCCCTCCCAAAGGGGAGATGCCCTAACACACCCCCTCTAACCCTACCCCACCTCCACACACACATGCACACACACACACCACCCCACCCCCTGCACTGCCCTGCTGACAGGAGTACAAGGGGGCAGCTGCTACAGATGTCTTTTGGAGCGAGGGGGAGGAGCACCAGGGACACATCAATAGAGGGGCTCTGGGAGTGTCTCTTTAGAGCACTCTCTCTGGGACTCACAAAGCTGTTTGGAACCAAGATGTTTGGGACCAAGACATCTTCAGATGCAAACAAGTGCAATAGAGACAGGTTATGTTATATGCATTTATGCAGGACTATGTACGTGTGCTCACATATGTAATAATGTTAATAATAATCTGTTCAATAAACAAACTCTATTTAGGTGCACTGCAGTTCACCAGTCCCCATTCAAATGTACTTTTCTTTAAA
Organism: Oncorhynchus keta; assembly: GCF_023373465.1. NCBI lineage: Eukaryota > Metazoa > Chordata > Actinopteri > Salmoniformes > Salmonidae > Oncorhynchus > Oncorhynchus keta. Next base: position 21,591,805 of record NC_068427.1, on the reverse strand, counting down.
GAATTGCTCCTGATATCTGTATGCACCAGTTTAGTGCCCATACAGGCCACATGACAGTCCCCATGACAGTCCCCAACCAGAGCATTTTTCTGGAGTTGACTCTACTCTGTAAACAAGCTGCCTTCACATCCACAACCATCAGCTGAGCACAGCCACTCACATCCACACTTCTCCATAACAGAGGGAAGTGGTCTTTCACTCTGTTTAGGACTCTCTATACTCTTTATTCTTTAGGTTACAAAAGTGATTTTAAATTGTGTTTTTATTTGGGGTGTAGCAGGGTGAAAGGTACATCTCTGACTTTGTTTGTGGACCAGGCTGAGGTGTTAGATTCGATAATGTGACACAGATCAATCTCGGGGCATTGTCTCAGTGTAGAGCCGGGCGTGGAGAGTATTAACGTATTTCAAATAATAGACTGGTGCTGTCTATATTTGGCCGTGGGTCAAGTGTGTATTTGCTCTTTTATGTTTTTTCAGCTGAACACAGGAGGGATTTCCCCTGACTGTTCTGTCCGAATCCCTATGTTGTGACGGAGAGGCAGGGAGACTTACAGTGTGACAGATTTGGCCTAAATTTGGCCTAAACCCTTCCATTTGACCCCTTTTTCTCCCCAATTTCGTGGTATCCAATTGTTGTAGTAGCTACTATCTTGTCTCATCGCTACAACTCCCGTACGGGCTCGGGAGAGACGAAGGTTGAAAGTCCTCCGATACTCCCTTGGTTAGTCCGCCACAGGAGTCACTGGTGCACGATGAGACAAGGACATCCCTACCAAGCCCTCCCTAACCCGGACGACGCTAGGCCAATTGTGCGTCGCCCCACGGACCTCCCGGTTGCGGACGGTTGCGACAGAGCCTGGGTGCGAACCCAGGGACTCTGATGGCACAGCTGGCGCTGCAGTACAGCGCCCTTAACCACTGCGCCACCCGGGAGGCCCCTTCCATGACTAAGTTGAGGGTGGCTAGGTGAAGGACAGGTAGATTGGCCAGGTTTACAAACTGTATGATGGATGACTGGACTGAGGGAGGGTTGGACAGACAGAGGTCGAGAAACCGATAGATGGCATTATGTCGGTTTCTCTTTTTTTAAATATACTGAACAAGAATATAAGCGTAACATGGAAAGTGTTGGTACCATGTTTCATGAGCTGAAATAAAAGATACCAAAAATGTCCCATACACACAAAAAGCTTATTTCTCTCAAATTTGTTTACATCCCTGTTAGAGAACATTTCTCCTTGGCCAAGATAATCCATCCACCTGACAGGTGTGGCATATCAAGAAGCTGACTGAACAGCATGATCATTACACAGGTGCACCTTGTGCATGGGGACAATAAAAGGCCACTTTAAAACGTGAAGTTTTGTCACACAAAACAATGCCACAGAGGTCTCAAGTTTTGAGGGAGTGTACAATTGACATACTGACGGCAGGAACGTCCACCACAGCTGTTGCCAGATAATTTAATATTAATTTCTCTACCATAGCAGCCTCCAGAGTTGTTTTAGAGAATTTGTCAGTACGTCCAACCGGCCTCACAACCGCAGACTACGTGTAACCACACCAGCTCAGGACCTCCATGTTCGGCTTTTTCACCTGCAGGATTGTCTGATACCAACTACTTGGCATGCTGGAGAAGTGTGCTCTTCATGGATGAATCCCGGTTTCAACTGTACCGGGCAGATGGCAGACCTTCTGAAACTGTCTACCATCTGCTTGGTACAGTTGAAACTGGGATTCATCCATGATGAGCACACTTCTCCAGCGTGCCAGTGACCATTAAAGGTGAGCATTTGCCCACTGAAGTTGGTTACATTGCTGCAGTCAGGTCAAGACCCTGGTGAGGATGACAAGCACGCAGATGAGCTTCCCTGAGACGGTTTCTGACAGTTTGCGCAGAAATTCTTCGGTATGGCGTTGTGTGGGCGAGCAGTTGGCTGATGTCAATGCTGTGAACAGAGTGCCCAATGGCGGTAGGGTCATGGTATGGGCAGGCATAAGCTATGGACAACGAACATAATTGCATTTTATCTATGGCAATTTGAGAGATACCGTGATGAGATCCTGAGGCCCATTTTCATGCCATTCATCCACCGCCATCACGTCATATTTCAGCATGATAATTCACGGCCCCATGTTGCAAGGATCTGTACACAATTCCTGGAAGCTAAAAATGTCCCAGTTCCTCCATGGCCTGCATACTCACCAGACATGTCAGCCATTGAACACGACAGCGTGTTCCAGTTCCCGCCAATATCCAGCAACTTCACACAGCCATTGAAGAGGAGTGGGACAACATTCCACAGGCCACAGCCAACAGCCTGATCAACTCTATGTGAAGGAGATGTCGCGCTGCATGAGGTAAATGGTGATCACACCAGATACTGACTGGTTTTCTGATCTACTTCCTACTTTTTTCTTTAAAGGTAACTGTGACCAACAGGTGAATCTGTATTCCCAATCATGTGGAATCCATAGATTAGAGCATAATGGATTTATTTCAATTGACTGATTTCCTTATATGAACTGTAACTCAGTGAAATATTTGAAATTGTTGCACGTTACGTTTATATCTTTGTTCAGTGTATATGCACACTACCTAGGCCTTGTCAGGGTGTGAAGCCCCTCCTTGGTGTGTGTGTGTGTGTGTGTGTGCTGTGCATAGGCCCACATGTAATATCCAGGTTTGCAGTAGAGACTGCAAGTGTGTTGTGTGAACTCCCCTGTTGCCCACATCCCTTTATGATGCGATGTCGTCCCATGTCTGTTTGCGGTGTGAAGGGACCCATCCTCAGTCACATGACAAAAATAAACCCTCAGAACCAAGAACACCTTGAATGAGAAGCAGCTGAGAGTGTTACAGCCAACCTGGCCATGTACGCAAGTAGTCTAACATGAAATCAAAGTATCAGGCTAAATCAGCAGCTCCAGCGTGGTCAGCTGTGTGCTTGATCGTCCGCTGTGCCTGAATTGCGCCGCCACAACCACCACACTGTGGCTCTTGTTCCCCCCTTCTGTTCCAAACGTCCCCTAATGAAGAGATGCATTATGTGATTTCATTTAGGGACCCTGCGAGAGAGAGAAAAATAACAGAACCACAGATTTGTGTGTGGTGACATGTGACTCATGAAGATCTCTCCCTCCTTAATGCAAAGCTGTGTGTGTGCTCATGTGACAGTGACACAATGCAGAACAAGCTGTGTAGTATTCCAGGGAATGGCTTGGGCTTGGGCACGGCTACTGTGTACAGTTGCTATTAGTGGGAGACCCATAGGGCTACAGCTCACATTATCTCCTAGATTTGTCATAATAAAGCTAAGAAGTGAATCTCATTGTCTGGTCCAACTAGTTGCTTTTAACATTTTAGCAATGACAGTGAGTTTGTGTCACTCTCTTAATCTCTTGCTTTTCCCCTCTTATTTTCCGCTTGTAAGAAAGATCGTATTTAGCTGAAGTGTACTGATCCTGTAGATAACTGACAAGTGTGTGTTGTGTGTGTGTAAACTTAGGCTAGCATTAGGGTTTTCCCTCCAGGCCATGAGGGTGTTTTTGCTGGCTCATCTCTGCCTGTTTAACAACACGGAGCTCCTCCTAACTGGCTTCCTGTACAAACCAGTTTATCTGTAAACAAACATGTTTTTTTCCTCCCAGTCCCATTGTCCACACTGTACCAGAAGGCATGTACACAATGAATGCACGTGCTCTCTCTCTCTCTCACGCGCTCTCTCTCTCTCTCTCTGAGATGTTTGTCACAAGTGCCTGTCTCTCTCTCTCTCTCATAGTGTATGCCTCTGTACTGAGGAAGCTTTTACTGAGAACTTAAACACTTGTTTAATTATCAGGTGCAGTTAGTTTGATTTGAACATATTTATGTATTTAATAAATGGTGTATGTTCTCTGAATGTGACAGGATGGGGAAGACACAGTGACAGAATACAAACCGAAAGTTTACCAAATTTATTAGATTAAAGTTATAAGAAACAAGAGTTCCACTTTGTCTGTCACCAGAGCTGTTTGTCACGAGTGCATGTCTAAAAATGATTTTAAAACCAGTCACCATATTCAAAATAATGTATCATTCCCAAGCTCTCCTTCATGTATAATATATCAGGAAATTAGGCCTGGGTGTTGAGCAGAGCAGATGCTGAGTGCCCTGGGGTAGTGTAGACATGGTGTGTGGGGGTGGGGGGTGGCTTTCTGTGTTTAACTTGCTAGAGGTGCACACAGCGCTGGAGGTGATAACAGGCCCCACCCACCCCCTGTCTTGGCCTGGCCTGGCCTGTCTGTACACGGCTGTGTGTAGTCTCAGGATCTGTTCTAATACTTAAATGCATTATTGGATGAATCCTCCATTCCCTGAGGTAGGCTGTATCACTTCAACATATAGGTGAGAGTAGGGCTAGCAGGATACCATAGCCTTACATTGCTTTACTCCGATCGTGTCATGTCAGATCAGATCATTTTCTGGTTGCTAAAATTTGAATTGTTTGCTTAATTTCAGTTTAAGTGACAAAACATCAAGTATAGTGTAGAGAATCATTGTACCATCTAAATCGCTGTATAATTATTTTTTTAATAACCCTAAATATTGTATTTTAAGCTGTTTGAAGCTAGTGTACAAAACCAAAAGTAAAAGACGCAAAAAATAAACTTAGCTCACATAGAGCAGATCTACCGCTTCTTAGACTTGCTTTCAATGAGAATGACAGATCTAACACACATGTCTATGTGAATTTGGTCAGGAAGCCCAAAGATTTCCATGTTGTTGCTTTAAAAGTCACTTTGTATAAAAGTGTCTGCTAAATGACCGTGTTAAACACATTATAGAGAACATAAGGTAGTGAAGAATGATGGATTAATGAACGAAAGACTGGAGAGCTGATAGCTGCTTGTTCCTTGGTTAGGCCTACTGTCTTTTTTTGCAAGCCTCTTGTTCCCCTGCTTATAGGCCTACTCTTTTGAACGTCATCTTGTACCATAATCCTCATGTGGATTGAGAGGATTTGTGTGGTATTTAATTTAACCCAGTGCCCTCTTACTTTGTGGGGAACTCCCAATAAAACTAGGCCGATCACATTTACTTCACTGTCCATGGAAAAAATAGTAAATTCTGGGGTATTATACAAACCAAACAGCAATCCAGCAATCCATGTTACCATCATCATTGGTTACCACCCTATGTAGGCTATTCCTACAATTCTGCATAAGGTTATATACAATGCATTCAGAAGTATTCAGACCCCTTGACTTTTTCAAAATTTTGTTACGTTATTCTAGAATGCATTAAGTAATTGTTTTTCCTCATCAATATACACACAATATCACATAATGACAAAGTGAAAACAGGTTTTTAGACATTTTTTCACGCTTATTAAAAACAGAAATACCTAAAATACATAACTATTCAGACCCTTTGCTATGAGACTTGAAAAAATTGAGCTCAGGTGTATCCTGTTTCCATTGCTCATCCTTGAGATGTTTCTACAACTTGATTGGAGTGGACCTGTGGTAAATTCAATTGACTGGACATGATTTGAAATGGCACACAACTGTTTATATAAGGTCCCACAGTTGACAGTGCATGACAGAGCAAAAACCAAGCCATGAGGCCGAAGGAATTGTCCATAGAGCTACAAGACAGGATTGTGTCGAGGCACAGAAAAAAATCTGCAGCATTGAATGAACCCAAGAACACAGTGGCCTCCATCATTCTTAAATAGAGGATGTTTGGAACCACCAAGACTCTTCCTAGAGCTGGCCGGCCGGGGAAACTGAGCAGGGCCTTGGTCAGGGAGGTGACCAAGAACCCGATGGTCACTCTGACAGAGCTCCAGAGTTCCTCTGTGGAGATGGGAGAACCTTCCAGAAGGACAACCATCTCTGCAGCATTCCACGAAACAGGCCTTTATGGTCGAGTGGCCAGACAGATGCCACTCCTCAGTAAAAGGCACATGACAGCCCACTTGGAACAAATATTCTGTGGTCTGATGAAACCAAGATTGAACCCTTTGGCATGGCTGCCAAACATCACGCCTGGAGGAAACCTGGCACCATCCCTACAGTGAAGCATGGTGGTGGCAGCATAATGCTTTGAGGATGTTTTTCAGCGGCAGGGACTGGGAGACTAGTCAGGATCGAGGGAAAGATGAACTGAGCAAAGTACAGAGAGATCCTTGATGAAAACCTTCTCTAGAGCGCTCAGGACCTCCGACTGGGGCAAAATATTCACCTTCCAACAGTACAATGACTTGAACCTGATCAAACATCTCGGGAGAGACATGAGAATAGCTCTGCAGCGACGCTCTCCATCTAACCTGACAGAGTTTCAGAGAATCTGCAGAGAATAACAGGAGAAACTCACCAAATGTAACAGTGCCAAGCTTGTAGCATCATACCCAAGAAGACTCGAGGCTGTAATCACTGCCAAAGGTGCTTCAACAACATACTGGTTACAGGTTCTGAATACTTATACAAATGTGATATTACTATTATTTTTTTAATACATTTGCAAAAATGTATAAAGGTTGTTTATGCTTTGTCATTATTGGGTATTGTGTGTAGGTTGATAAGGGGGGAAAACAATTTAATTTATTTTAGAATAAGGTTGTAACGTAACAAAATGTGGAAAAAGTCAAGGGGTCCGAATACTTCCGGGATGCACTGGAATAGGCCCCTCACTCACTCTTACACACTCTCTCTCTCTCAGTTAACAAGGGGTTGTGCTTATATAATAAGGCTATCTGACAATTTAAGTGAATAATGTATCTAAACTTATTTAGCATTGTGTGCTATAAGCAGGCGGCAAGGGAATGGATCCTGCAAAGTCGCTCAGTCAGTCTCAGCTACTCAAGCCTGTCCTAAACTTGCGCAATAGGCTGGTGTCTGTTCAAATAGCCTATTGTTGTTCCTTGAGAACTCCGTCTATCTTTCATGTGTCTGCGAGAAAGTATACACTTCATAGCAGCCTTACAAATTATGCAGCGGTTCAAGTTGCCATGGCAGGAGTGACTGAGAGAGGCGACCAGTCTCTCCACCAACCCAATGACTGTAAAAATAATTGACAAAGCCATCGATCACGTGACAACATTCATTCTTATGTGAAGACTCAATAGCACATTGAAGCCAAATTCAGTCAATTAAGATGGCATCTCATGGAGAGATAACATGCGCAGTTTGAGCTACTCCAGGAAGTGACATTGCAGGCTCTCCGTGCTGCCCCCTCTCATTGAGTAACTATAGTTGAAGGCCGACCAGGGTACTGCAGGCTGCCATTAGTAACTAAATGATCCTTATAACTGCTTCTGTGTGCGATACTTTTTTTCGGTTCAAGGACATGCATCTAGTGCATTCGAAGCAATTATTAATACTATGATTGTCTTCTAAACATTTCTTTATTTACTTATTTACAGAAAGATTGACCACGAAGATTGCCATTCCCATATTCACAATATGGGGGATCACGTTTTCGGCAAACAATGCCTGCAGCACCGCGTTCGGCCTTTCACTCCCGTGGCTTTAATGAGAGTTGGCAATCGTTCCCCCTGCTCCCCCTCATACTGAGCTGCGCTGCTGCTATGTTTAGTTGGGAAGACTACAGGTCTTTCCCTTAACTTTCTGTTAGGCAGAAAGCTTTTGACTTTCCCTAAATGTGAAATGTGCCCAAACCAGAGAAGACACAAGCCACAAGATGTGCTTTCTTTAAAAGTCTACATCCATGAGCGCCACAGACTATGCCCCCCGCCATAATGTAGTCCGGCAGTTGCAGTCAAAGTGTTGCCTACTGAAAATCAATTGCGTAAGCCAAAAACATCCGATTTGTCGAAAGGTTTGAAAGTAGCTTGAATCCACACCCCCTGCCTAAAATATGGTTATTTTATCACCCGTTTGCATTGTCAGGATGGATTTCGTATAGGTAGCGTATCGTGCTCTTTTGCTGTTGACATCGAAACTGGAAAATATTCGCTTTTTTAATCTGAATTCTTATCTTTCAAACGCCTCATCTTTACTTTAGTAATACGTCTGTGTTCAAATGGACCATTTGTGTTTAAGTGTGACAGTATGACTATGTAGGATTTTATACGTTTTAAAACGGGCTGTAAAATTGTCTTTCGGGGACCTAAAGTGTTAATTTCCCCCCTCCGTTGGCCATAGAAGAGTACGCTGCGTGGGCTGCAAGATCATTTGAGAGTGCATTTTGTCTCTCCTCCAATCCGATACACAGAGCTCAATCCCGATATGCCCAATGGGGAGAAGGGGTGGCTCTAACGAATTTGAATGAAGAGAGTATCTTTCGGCGCCATTTTCGAGTGAGCTGCGTTTGCTTCAACAGCTGTGAGGAGCGGCTGCTGAGAGTAGGCGAGTCGAGCGCTGGAGCTGTCGAAAGAGAAGGAAATTATTTCCAGACACTCAAAAAATATCACAAACATAAAAATCATCCCGGTAAAAGAACACCGACGGATGGTGGACGAATTAAAGGAAAATAAGTAAAATAGTACGTCGTATCGCCCGGTGGAGACGTTAGCTAGTGGATGCTAGCGAGAAGAAAGGGGTGTCTGACTTGGCTACCTTGAGAAATGCAACATTTAGAAATACATTTGCGACAAATTAGTGGACCTTTCTAAAAAATAATTTAAAAATTGAGAAATTATTTCAGGGTCAAGTGAGTGGAGTATGACCGGTGGAATGTGGATTTGTTACAGTTATAGTCCGTTTTTGTTACGTTCGGTTTGAGCGGGAGGCGCTGAACGGGCTGTCGGTGCGGCTGTCAACATGCACGGCAAGTTGTGGCTTTTATTGCTCCCTTTTGAAGACGATACAATGGTTTACATTAAGGGTTGTAAGGCTGAGGACACCGTTTCATGTTATCCACTTTTTTATATTTTTGAGGAATTTATGTATAAGTAGTCGCTTACCTACTAATTTGATAATGTTTTCTAGTTAACGTTAGTGGATTCGCCTGATGGAAAGCTTTTCACAACCTCTCGTGGTAAGTGTGTGTGTGTTGATTGCTGTTTCAACTAACAAGAGAACATTTATTAGCCTGCCACCAAATCGACAATTCTACCAGCTTGTGATACGTCTATTTGGTCACTGATTGTCTCGTTTGTTTTGACACCCCGATGTTTTTAGCCCAATGAATAACTAGCTGCGTTGTGTAGGTAGTCTAATTGTCTGTCTGAACAGTTGCCAGTTTTGCTATCGTTTAATGTATCTTGACTTAACTAACATCTTAGTTATTTCCAAAGCGACCAAAATAAAAATCAGCTGGCCTAGTTAGCACCTTTTTCCTATGAATGAGATGGTGTTTGCTCAGTCAGTCGTTACAATGTGGCGCTCGCCTGTGATTGCAACATACGGTTTAACTTTGACCAAACTACTGTCTACTGTAGCCAGTACGTGAGTTAAGACAATTAAAATGTACAAGCGGTGTTGTCAAGGCTGCGTGAATGTATGATGCAATGTTTCAGCCTTGATTGACTTGCACTAGGTAGCCAGAATATTAATCGCATTGAATAATAATACTATGCTATAATGTAACGTTTGTTACCAGAGTGAGTCCTTTACTGCAGTTTAAACTACCAATTCATTTACTTGTGCGCTTTATTCCGTGGCGGGGAGGCGGCTTGCTGACACGAGACCGATGCAATATGGTAGGCTCTATCTAATACGAGTCATACTATTTTCGTCCTGTCGTTCACTGTATTGAAATCGTGGCGCTGTGTAAAACTTTATCCAACTAGAAAAAAGCGTGTCGTATTGTTAGGCCTGCTCAACAAGGAAATTATATTATTTCCCCACGTAATATACACTTCAGTTCTTTTAATCCTGCCCCACCATGGCCTTCAGCTACTACAACTCTTCATACAGAATAAACTACTTATTTCAGTTTACTTTTTAATCCTGAGCTCCTTTCTACCAAGCAATTATAGTCATCTGATTTATGTTTTGTAGCCTACCAAACTACTCAGAACTCCCCCTTCCTTGTCGACAAAACTAAAAGTGGCGACTGGTCTGCTGCAGTAGGGGTCAAATGTCTTAATTGATGTAAAGGGTTCTACTCTTGTCATGTGATGTCAAAATGGGGTTAACAATAATTAAAACTTATTTAGACAGTCTCCCCTCGGGAACTCTACCTACTCTAGAGTTGAGGCTTTTCTAATTGTATTCATTTGAAATTGAATATGACCTACTCTTGCAATGTATTTTTCTCAAGGAATTTCCCCCCCAAAAACAGAAGGTTTGATTGCTTTTCTTTTAAAATGTTTTTGATTTGGTGCAACCCTGTCCCTGGGTTGTCTAAACTGCTCACGACTTCTACAGCATAACCAAATATCTATTGAAATGGCTCCTGTTGAATCCAAGGCTTGTATTAAGTGACATAGCCTGACTCGTATGTACAGGGAAATATCAATTATACTTGAACTTAAGACAATGTCTATTGTTACTAGCTACCATTGTAGCAGAACAGAGATGATAGAGATGTATTTGATTTTGTATCAATTAGGCCGCCCTACTATGGTCAGTTAAAGCAGATGGGTTAGTTTTAAACCCTGGGCTTAGACAGGAGTAGTTCTAATATAATTTTGTTCCTGTGATCTCTGCTAAACCTAGCGTGAGGGAAAACCCCTCAAAACCACATTGTGGAGGTGGTAATGCATGAAGCTTTTTTGTTTTTTATTTATTTTTTATAAGCCCAATCTTGAGCATATGAAGTTCTCACGTTGTCATTCCTATAAGGAAAGGCATCAGCATTTGAAAAGATACCTTTTGGGTTTGTAGAATGCACCATGTGAAATACACTTTACTGTTTTGAGTGATATCAAGTGAACATTTTCCCCCAATGTTGATTATTGGTATGTTTGTGTTGACTTAAACTGGCAAGTACAGACTGGTGTCAAGTATTCATTTGCCCATTTTAACTCTCTTTCTCCAGAGAGAAAGGGGGGGAAAAAAAGAGACCCTCCAATGCCCCATGAGTGTAGTTGTGAGTGTCATATGCAGCCCATATCATGCTCACTACGGTAGTTTTGTCTTGCAAATTTTTATCAAGAAGTGATAGTGAAGTTAGCAGTGCAGCATTTGCAGGAAGTAGACACAGTGGCATAGGAAACATTTTTAATTATCTGCATCAACAAAAAATGTAGGCTAATGGATATTTTTTGATGTGAAATATTGATGCTAGCTATATCATCGCTGAGAAAAGGGATATATCTGACCAAGTGTTAAGTCAGGTGAGCCCGGTAGTGAAACACAAGTGTTTGTGTAGTTCTAGAACGTTAATGACATTTAGTGACTCATCATTCTGTATTCTCAGGCCCCTCTGGCAAAATGGGCTCCCACCCCCATTTCCTGGTGGAGTTGTGCCTCCTCTGCTCTCCCGGCCTGCTCACACGTGTGATAGCCGGTCTGTAGAGAACCACCCCATGCAGCACAAACTCTGTAGTATTTAAATTCACCATGATGCAAGCAGGTTTTTACAGGTTTTGTTGGTTATTTTCAAGGACACTGTCGTGGAGTGTGGTTCCACAACTATGCCATGTCTAAGGCAGGCCATAAAGAGGCAAGTGGTGACTCCCTCATAAAACAGGATACTACTTCACAAGTCCTGATAGTTTTTACTCTTAACTGGTTCACTATGGGGAATCCATGTTTGAAATTATTTGTTGAGTATTATGGTATTATGTAAAATGTAGTATTGATATGTTCTCCCCACAAAATGTATGGTTGATGTCACAAGTGCTTATATAATGTGGAGCGTATTAAGTTGCTTCTGTCATGCATACATTTTTCCTGACTTGTTTTGCATTGGCGTCAGTCTTTGCATAGGCCACAGTGCATCTTAGTGTCACATTTGCACACAGCAGATTATTACACCTGCCCCTTCTACTAAATGACGATTCCTGTAGTGTAGGCCTGCTAAAAACTATATCTCAGGTTGGTGTGATGGGCAAATATATTAGTCTTACTTTTTTATGCTGATGAAGTGGCAATGCCACTTGTATATCAGTAAGGGCTTGGGAAAATGTTGGTGAAGTTTGTGCAGTTCTTATTTAGTGTGTATCTATCACACACAGTCCCTTCAGATAGTCACACCCCTAGACTTTTTACACTTTGTTAGACTGAATTTAAAATGGCTGAAATTGAGATTCACTGGCCTATAGACAATACCCTATGTCAAAGTGGAATTATGTTTACAAATTAATTAAAAATGAAAAGCTGAAGTATCTTGTGTCAAGTATTTCTACCCCTTTATGGGAAGCCTCTAAGTTCAGGAGTAAAAATGTGCTTAAGTTTCATGGACTCGCTCTGTGTGCGATAATGGTGTTAAAAAATGTTTTGAATGACTACCTCATCTCTATCCCACACACAATTATATGTAAGGTCCCTCCGTTGAGTAGTGAATTTCAAACACTGATTCAGCCACAAAGACCAGGGAGGTTTTTACAGTGCATCACAAAGAAGGGCAGCTATTGGTAGATGGGTTATAAAAACAGACATTGAATATCCCTTTGAGCATGGTGACATTATTAATTACACTTGGTATCGATACACCCAGTCACTACAAAGATAATGTCCCCCCTAACGTAGCTATTTTAAAATCTAAGGCAGAACCTGAAAATGGTTGTCTAGTGATGATCAACAACCAATTTGACAGCTTGAATAATTATTTTGTTTAAGAATAATAGGCTAATGTTGCACAACTCAAACTCACAGCTGTAGTCGCTGCCAAAGGTGCTTCTGAAAAGTATTCACTTGGGTGTGCATTTCATTTTCAATAAACGTGCAAACATTTCTAAAAACATGTTTTCACTTTGTCATTATGGGGTATTGTGTGTGTAGATGGGTGAGGAGAAAACATTGAATACATTTTGAATTCAGACTACCACAAAATGTAGAATAAGTATGAATACTTTCTGAAGGCCGCGTGTGTGTGTGGGGATATAGTACTGTGCAGTGCAAAACCTTTTAATAATATATAATAATAATATATGCCATTTAGCAGACGCTTTTATCCAAAGCGACTTACAGTCATGTGTGCATACATTCTACGTATGGGTGGTCCCGGGAATTGAACCCACTACCCTGGCGTTACAAGCGCCATGCTCTACCAACTGAGCTACAGAAGGACCACATAACCCAGTAAATATTGCTCAGTCTGTATGGACAACATAATGTTTTGTGGTCACTAACACTGTAATTCTATGGCTTTGCTGTGTAGACACCTTATGGTGGTTGTATGGATGTGCTAGACTGCTGATATGTCTAAATGCAGTATTTAATGTATTAGTGATACCGATAACATCACTCATTACATTTTAACTAATGCTGTCTGGTTACACCATTTTTAAATCCTCCACAATAAGTTTGACTCCATCCTATTGAAACACATGGTGTGTTTTACAAGTCAATTCAGGCTTGACTTAAGGGAAGCTACTGGTAAACATGGCTGCCCCACTTAAAATACTCATACTTACAGAATATTATGTAGTAACATTTGAAAATATGGTTGTCCTTTCTAGCTTCAGCCTTCCAGTTAGGCTTTTCACTGTTTCTTTTTTACACTGGTTGTAGTCAAACGGTTACAAGCTGTCCTTGAGCTTAATTGTGTAAAAATATATTGTTCATATTGTTTGTGTATGGGTGCCAGTCCACACAACTGTAAGATGACTGGGGTATAGTCACTCTCTTTAGGCCACATCAAATTAAATGGAGTATCTTATCAGTCAGTCAACCGTGTGGGGGAGATGTGAGAATGTAACCGTAGTGGCACTCTGCTGGGCCTCTCTTCCTCTGTGTTTGGGGATGTTTCATGATGTCCCCACTCCACCGGCCCCCATTATCACAAAGCGGCATAGCCCTCTTTACACGTCACAAACGGGAACTGTGGATAAATAATTTTTTTTTATCAATGTGTAATATTGTAGTTATATTTTGGGGCCCTATGCTAAACCTAGCTTGTGGGATGGGGAGGGAGAGACTGTCATAGGACTCAAATGTGGGAATGCATCGCAGAACAGCTTAACTGTAAATTGGGGTATGTGTGTGAGTTTAGACACTAGTCAGAATGGAGAGTGAGTTTTGGCCCAAGCGTGTTGATGGGGTGCATTGTGTACGTGTGAGAGTGCTTTGGATACACTGGGGGTGTGTCTCTTAAATCCACACCCCTCTTTTCCTCTTTCTCTCACACACCCCTCTCCCTCTTTCTCTCACACACACACTGAGCTTGGATCCTAATCTCCTTCACTGCTAGTTCTCTGGCCTGCTCCTCTCATGGAGAGATGACTCATGTTGATTACTAATGCGACAGGCGTTGGTTTGGTGTCAGTGTTTATGGCCGGGTGAGGGTTGTTTCTGTCATTTCTCTGTGGGTCCAGTGCCGAGGAGGCGTCTGTCAGGACGTAGCTCTGAAATGGCCGGCGTCACACTGCTTCTGCTTTGTCTACTTCCTGTTGATGGCTTTTCTGGCCCTGCAGTGGGGAGATGGAGACGCTCTATTGAAGTGGTGAGTAGTCAAGAGAAACACCTAGTTCTAGTGTTTTGGTAGTTAACCAAGTTTTGTGTACAATGTACATTCATGTGTTTGGTTTACTGTACAGGCAGGGCAGTTGTGTGAACCTGGGATTTTCTACAGTTCTACACTGGGATGTTTGCTATGTGAGGGGACGGGTGTGTGGGGCATGCTTTTTCTCCAGACGCATGCTGGTCATGGGAATAGTTGTATGGGAAGCCCTCTCCCTAACCTTGACTGGATGTCTCCCCCCCCAGTTTACTATACATGCATCTGGACTGGTATGTAGAGTTGAGATAAGGCTGGTTGTGTTAAGGTTTTCAATTGGGTTTTATGTTTTCCACATACAACCGGGTTTGAATTTTGTTTATACCTCTCCTCTTCTGCATTATCAGATGGTCGGCCTGCCAGGCTTTTTTTTCTCATCCCTCGTGTTCTCAGTCCTCAACATTAATTGACTTGAAAATATATTGTGTAGTGTTTTCCAGTTGATCTTTTTCCTTTATTTTCTCTAGTGCTGTGTTGGAGTGAGAAGGGCCCTACTGTAACAGACCCGCCTGACCGTGAATGGGGAGATTGCACACTGGGCTGATAGATTGGTGCTCGGAGGTCACTCGCAAGTCTCCATTAGTGGAGTCGCGTGAAATGAACAAACTGTGTAGGCTTGGTTTGTGTGAGTGTGTACCTTCTCTGACATTGGTGTTGTGCAGAGGGAACCCCAGTCAGTCAGTTAGCTCTGCGGTCACTGCCTGCCTTGTGCTCTACTGGGCATGTGTTGTGTGTTGGACAAGTGGGAACGGACTGCTGGAGTTTTTGCAGGATTAACACCCACAACTGCATGACTGGTGTTTCTATGGCTCAGAAGGGTTCCTATTTATAGATGTCAGGCCTGGTGTAAATTACTATAAACAATAAACTGAACCTCTACCTCCCTGCCTGCACACACCCCTGTCCAAAACAGTTACCTCTGGCTAGTTACTCACCACATTAAACTCTACTATTTTAGGGTGAAATTAACTCTCTAAAATACATGAATACACCCAAACCAAGTGTGGAATGGTCAGCTTTAAGTCCCTAACCATTCTAGATGAATGCTGATAATTGTGATTTTGGTTTAATGTGACTGGATTTTGGTAGTTGGATTCTGTTAATAGTGATTATATTCTGTTCAATTTATTGTAATAATTTTATGAAAAATGCAGTGTCGTGTGTGGGATAGTAAGAAATGTGTTTGTAGGTTGTGTGTCGATGAAGTATAATTCAAATGTAGGCCTATATTATATTTTAGAAAGTGATTGCTATCTTTAAAAGTCAAACATTCTTAGATAATGGACAAGAACATGCCTCCATACACAAGTACCCAGTTCTTCCAACTTCAGTCTAGTTACACCATGTAGTTACACCATGTCATGGTGTAACTAGACTAAAGTTGGAAGTACATCTGGGTTATTGTGTATGGAGGGATGTCCTTGAAAATAAAGCCATAGCTAAGGAAATTGCCCTATGTTGAGTTTGACTAAAAAATAAATAAATAAATAATAATAATAATATAGATTTATCTAGTGTGCCATTTTAGATTTATGTGAAGTTGCATGGGACTGCTTTCAAAACTAAAATCCTTTCCCAGAATGTAATATCAGGCATGTATAACTTGTCCAGTTATTTGAAATGTATTTGCATGTTTGGTACTAGTTGTTGTCTAAACTGAATTATGATGTAACTGCTTTTTATACTCGACAGCATTGTGCATACAATCCTCATAACCTACTTAAAATAATCAAAGAAATGATAACTTTTCCCTCAACTAAAGTCTGGATGTATCAATTCTTATCAAATTAATTATTTAAATGATAATCATTCTCCTATTGAATAACAATAATGCAACATTTTAACATTTACATAACTATTGTCAGTATAGTTTAGAAACTTCTTAGAAATGTACCATATAGCCTACACAACATACGCACATAGCAGAACAGACTTGTATTACAAGTGAGGCTAAACTAAATTTGCTCTTGACAAGAGAAGGGTTTGTGATGGGGGGGTCTAGAGTGTCCTGCCCCTGTGGAAGGGGGTCACTCAACTTTGCCCCCAGAGTCAGATCACTCTGAGTTGCTTATTCATGGTGCGAGCCATAGGAACTGGTTAAAAGGCTGAGGAACAGAGGTGACAATGGGAGAGAGCAGGGAAAGGTTAAAGCCATAATGGTGTGTGTGTGTGGATATTGGGTTGTAGTGACAACTGGTCAAGGCTCCTCTTGGCCCACTGATGCAGTCTGAGGCCTCGTTCAATCACCTGGTTCGTGAGTTAATTTATGATTTTTCATGAAGGTAAAGCAGGAGCGAGAGACCCAGGGAGGGAATGTCTCAAGGAGTGGGAGTGGTGTGTGTGTGGAGTGCACAAGTGTGTTATTTTTCAATCAACCGGGAGAGCGGGAATGCAATTTAATTAGAAAAATATGACATGCCTGATGTGAAATGTAATCAACTGAAATGAAGTCTGTATACTGTAGTTGCTGGTATGGAAAGTGGGTAAAGTGGTACAGATAGTTTAATTCTTTATTACGATGTACATGAGTCTGAAGCATTAATATTATTCAGGCAATAATTAACACTTCTCGTGTTTGTATTTATATAGTGACCAGAATACACCTTTGCTACCGCAGATCTTGAATTGAAAATATCTATGGATTTTCACTTTTAGTGTTCTAGATAAACCACTATAAAACTTGGACCTTATATTTCTCGTTTTCTTGTCAGCGTCATGAAATATGGGCCAGTTGCAATTGAGGCCCCCATTTCAAAACCTCTTTTAAAAAGGGGACATATTAAAGTGACCTATCTAGAAGTAATTTGTGGTTTGCTTTGCTGCACATTTAGTTGTCAGTGGCTATTTAACTAATTCTCTGAGAGAATTTGTATTCAGTATGAGGGAAACGGAAATCTATTAATCATTAGTTTTCTTGCGTGTCTTTTGACCCACCTTGTCCAAATTAATATTTGTGCCTCAGAGAGGGAGAGTGTGTATTTGTAGCCCTTGCTCACACTCTGTCCTGGTTAAGTACTTTCTGTTCTATGAACACTTAGCAGAACACAATGGAGCAGGCATTATCTTTGTAACCCAAAAGTACTCCGCCACAGAACACCTGGGATACTGCCATCAATGATGCATGTTCTTGTCCATTATCTAAGAATGTTTGACTTTTTAAAGATGGCAATCGCTTTCTAAAATATAATATAGGCCTACATTTGAATTATACTTCAATGACACACAACCTACAAACACATTTCTTACTATCCCTCATGTAAATTTTATGTATCATACTTCCCGTGGAGTCTTGTACAGGTGAAAAGGCTTCAAGTTGAGGCTCACCAATCTTAAGTGAAATGGTAAAAAATATGAAATACTGAAAAGATTGTGTTAGGAGGCCATAGGATGCAACGATCTGAAAATCCAATAAATTAAAGCACAGCCTATCAGCTGTTTAGTACAACTTCACCTTTTGGGAGGGTAAATGACTAAAGATATAATTTCTCATATGGTGTAACTTGAGTGAAGAGAAAATCCTAGGCCAAATGTCTTTTTAGCTAACTGGCAGTGCTGCTGTTAATTTAGAAGTTGTACTGTAATTAAACTGTAAGATGCAAAATGTGTTTGTTCACTTCTCTGCTCCCACCTCCCGACACAGCACTGTTAACGCTGGGTTATTTCCTTATACACCCACAGTTGCCCAAGATGGCGTCATTGTTTGTTAATCATTATAAACACCCGCTTAGAGACTAGAAAAACCACACATTATTCTCTCATTTCTGATGTGTTTTCCAAATGCTTTATTTTAAACTCTGACAAGGTCCAGTTGTAATTCATGGTGATGGACTTCATATCCTTGAATTTTGGATGCCTCTGTTGTACACACAGATTTGTGGTCATTTTTCACACAACCCAGTCCCCTTCTAATAAGTTACACCAATCATTTATGAAGATGCTATCACTGGCTGGCCAGGGGGGAGTGGATCATCAACTAATTAATGGTCTTCCAGACGTCCCTTTTTTTCTGTTGGTGACATTGATCAGAGTTGTTGAATTGTGCCATAGTGCATTAGTGATATTACCAGAGTGGTTATCGGACCTGATCAAATCAGCGGAAGCAGGCGATATTTGGAAACTAGGGTAACCATAATTGTGCCTATGATGCTAGTTAATACCACACCATAACTGGTGTATCACATTATAAACCCTGTTTGTCTGTTTGCTGCTCTACTTTTCAATAGGTTCCCCTTTGACCAGATGGAAGTTGAAGGATGTTTCGTTCAAACAGCAGTCAACCATATTTTTTTCCCCCAGTATAATAAATGTGACTTAGCAGAGTTGGACTAGTCTGTCAAGTGACTTGGACATTGACATTGTGATTAGATATTTATGTCCCTTTGTCATGCTGTGGTTCAGTCTAATAGTACTTATGTTCTACTGATCTTAGGGGATATAGTGAGTAAAGAATTTTCATTCTTGAACTGACTGATTACTTTCAAAATGGGCATTTTCTAGAGGTATAGCAATTGCCATATTTGTATTGTTGAATAATTAAGATGTACATGTCTGAGCTGTAATATTTGTAATTTTGGAAACAATGCTGTATGCAGATGAATAATATTTACTCTAACCCAAGCCGTGGGGCCAGATTTATAAACGTGGCACTATAGTTTAGCTAAGTAAAACTGGCCTGATGTGCGATTTGAAAGTGAAGTGATTGAAACTGCATCACATTTACATTTAAGTCATTTAGCAGACACCCCTTCAATGTAGCTGATTCAGTCTCAACCTGTCATAATACACAAACACACGTGATCTGTTGTAGAAGAGAGAGAAAGTACAACCTCAGTACTTTGCCTTTTTTATTTAGATTATTTACCCACATTCTCTTCTGTGCTTTTCAGATGGTTTGAGAGTCCTGGAGTTCCTTTCAGACACTGATAGGCCATCTGGATGCTGCTTTCGGGTGATTCCTCACAACTTGAGAAATTGTTTTAATTTCCACAATGTAATCCATATAATGTTCCTTTGGAGGAAGTATTGTTGGCATATATGGGGCACAAACATAATCTTCATGTCATTTAAAACCTCATTGTGTGCTCTAAAATGAGAACATTTACATAATTAAATCTTATTAGGATTTTGAAAAGTATGAAAATTATACATTTCTCATTGTGTTTTATGGACTGTTTTACTGACACAGAAGGTAAGAGTGGGATCTCTGGGACATTTTTTGTTATGACCAAATATATGTTGGATATGTAGAACTCCATTCTTCCTATTGCGAGTACATTATACTGTACTCTGGTGTACTGTACTGAATGCTACTCTGTTGTTCTGTACTGCAATAGAAAGAATGGAGTTCTACATATCCCACATATATTTGGTCATAACTAACAAAAAAAAGTCCCAGAGATCCCACCGTCTGTCAGTAAAATATTAGAAATTGAAGTCTCTATTTGTGATACTTTTCAAAATATGAAATGTACATTGAAATCTTGCATAATGAAATGTTTTACTCATTTTAGTGGACACAATGAGGTGTCAAATGACAAGATGTAGTTTGTACCCCATATAGATCAACAGTTGTGGTATCTTGCAATGCTCCTGGGTAGGGCTGAAATGTAAAATATGCTAACTTGGAATAATTATTTCTCAAATATGCTTCTAAATACACATTTAAAATATATGTCAACAATACTTCATCCAAAGGACCATTTTATGGATAAAATTGTGACAATCCAAAAAAAAATCCCTTTTGTTCTAGTTTCATGTGGAATTACCGTTTCTTTCTCGGAAGTGTGAGGGGGAGAGAGAGCCAGAGGATGAGGGTATGCAGGAGAGGGAGTTGGAGAGGATATGTGTGTGTGTGTGTATGCAGGGAGTGAGATATGTGTGTGTGTGTGTGTGTAAGGGAGAGAATCAGATTATGAGAGATGGAGTTGGTTGTGGTGGTGCTGTAGCAGCACAGAATGGTTTGTGGGTTACACAGAGATGCAGGCCGTACTGTGCTGCCGCAGTAACGCCTGGACAGACAGCATCTGTGGAACTACCCGGAAGAGTGTGTGTGGGATCAGACTGCCTCATCACTGGCTGCCTTGCTGTAGCAGCACGTAAATATTGGAGTTAAAACTACTGCTGAAGCCTCCAGTATTGAACGTGCTGCTGAAGCAAAGCTGACCGCTTACCACCGTTAACTTACGGCGAGTCTGCATTGCATCAGTCCCTCAACTGCGCATCGCAGGAGAGCGGTGCACAGGAGAAGATACCGAATGGAGAGGGACGCTGTGTGTCATCTTTATGACGGGTACATAATTATTAGGTTAAGCGGTTTTTGTCCATTGAACTTTTTTTTTTTTTTTTTTTTACATGTATGTTGTATTTTATAGTTCATTTTTTGGGGGTTATGTTCATATATTTGCATATATATTCTTTGCACATTAAATCATGCAAACAAGTAATAATTTAGACTGGCCCATGTTTTTTTTGTATTGAAACGCATTTGTATTGCATTCTCTAATAAACGTTTTTGAAATGATGCACGGTCTCCTTTTTTTTCATATTCTCACTATATTAAGTTCGCACTTCGCAGTGTTTTAAAGTTACCGTACAACAATAGACCATCATGCTGTTAATATGTGTTTTCAAGCCAAATGCTAATTATATCTCCATGCACTTATCTTCAGAGAAAATTCAATTATTGAAACGATACAAATAAGCAACGTAATTTATCAATTGACCATATATTTGAATTCTATGAAGGTTATAATGTGTATATAGGCCTCTTGCACCAGCTTTTGGTAAAACGTTTTACTGTGCTGTAACAAAATCTAGTTTTTCAACCGCCTACAATGCCTTTTTGTGGGAGAAGAATACACATTAGAACCTTCACCTTTGCACTGCTGAGCAAATCAATTGAGCATTATTTTGGTCAAGATAGGCCTTGAACAAGAGTTAGTAAAACGAAGTAGCCTCCTAGCCTGTGTATAGGCCTCAAGTGAGCCGCACTGTAAGTTCAACTGTCTAACTTACATCCATTCAGTTTGACTGACAAACGGGCTATACCGGCCTATTCGGGTAAATTAGCCTTTTGGTTTCTGGGAATATTCCAAACACTAATTTCCAGCTGATCCGTTTTAAATGTAAACTTAATGTGTATAATAATGTAACTCCAATTTCGAAGCTTTTGGGGGTGGTTGCCTATTTTGACAATTAAATGAGGCAGAGACAAATAGGCGTACTTGGCTAATTGAGTAGAATTTTGCAATTGGCATGTATATTTTAGCAAGTTATGGGCAACCGAAGACTCGTAAACTTGTCCAACTCATTGTGTCTCGCCTACAATTAGCTTATATTTATAGCACCAGTCTTGTGTCAACACCTAAACAATCGCGAATGTTACCTGCGAGTTTATCACATCACACAGCGAGTTTCACACCTGTATATAGCGGTAAGGTCACCGAATAGGCGTATTGGGACTGACAGATCTTTGGCTAATCGTGGGCAGAAAGGCATGCTATACTGTAGCGTAGCATATATGCTACTGATGATAGGCCTAACTTTGATAAAGGCCAGTGATATATTTACAAGGCATGGCCTACGAGTTCCTGCAAGGCCATGCATGGTCACACTCGCCAATTTGCAATCTACCGAGGATAACGGTTGATCTATACTTTTTTGTCAATGGCCTTCAGATTATTGTGGCGTTGCAGCGCGTGATCAGCCTATTAAGTGTTCCTTCCAGGGAATTTGGCCAATTTGAAATGTACCAATGATATTCCCTAAGTGACCTGTCTATTGACCTATAGCGTGTCTATATTATCAGCAATTTAAAAGAGGATAGTCTACATAGATAATATATTGTGCCAGCTAGCATAAACAAATCAATTTGATAAATTCCTATATACAATCAATTATCACACATGGAATAAACCTCGTCGCCTGTTATCAAGATGAGTCCCATTATATATCACTTGTGGCCTAAAATCTAATTTAAAGTTTCAGGCTAATGCAGTCAACCACCAAACCACGCCCTATATTCTAGTGTGTATTATTGGGAAACTTTAGCAAAATGATTTCTTGATCTCTGGCTTGCCTATAACAGGCTTGATTTTTGGGCCACCGTTTTTGTAGCCTCGACCAGACTTTCAACGTGAGCGAGGCCCGGAAGCCGAGGATACGGTTATTGTGACAAGCAAATGGTGCAGAGCGCTGCAATGCCAATTAAAGGGAAAAGGGCTTATCACTGGCTACCATGGACAGATAAACGCATAGTCAGGATATGCATGGTTTGAGTCCATATCTTATTTTAGGCATATTCTAACTTTTTAAAGCAAGAATATAAAGCAATATGTTAATTTAGTATAATACACAAATAGACACATAGGCCTAGCCTACACACATTGCACTATAGACTACCATCCCGAGATGATCCGTGTCCCACACGTTTTTACAAGGCTATTTAAATAATATTTAAATTATACATATGATACATTTTTTTGCAATTACATGTTTAGCCTAAAAACTGAATTGCTAAATTACTTCTACAGACCTATTTCGGGTATCGACTATGGTGGGTTTTCAGGGGAGTTTACTTTATGTAGGCAGTTGGTGTATAGAATGCTTTACACTGGTCAAAAATAGTTCTATGCATTTATCCTTTACTTCCCAAACTTTGTCACTGCACATAATTAGCGAAAAAAACATTACCATTTTAATTACGGGTATTTTCTCTTAAAACTATTTTGAAGAGCACCCATCCCTTTGCCATGACTTTTCCATGCTTTATTTTGTGAAATTATTCGACAATATTTAGTGAGAGGCCCTAATTGTACGTCTGAAGATGGAGTGCCTTTGAAATATAAAATAACATGTCTGTTTGGGAATAGAAAAGTGTTGGCCACGCTCTCGTTGCGCGTTTGGAAAAGGCTACCAATCATTTTTTTTAACATGTATTTTTTATTCTGGTCATTTAAGTTCCTTCATATAAGACTAATCATTTTACTTTCGAAATAATAAAATTCACTAGTCAGACTCGGCCTAAACTATTGCATATTCTTAAACACTTAGTGTTCATCATAATATAAACTAAATATCTACATTTGGTCGATAACTTTTTGGGGGTTACAAATACATCAGTGGACATGTTTTATTGTAAAGAAAGGCCTCTGAGACACAGTTCTGATGATTGCGCAATTTGCGCACCATATGCAATTAGAGGTATAGCGTATATCAGCATTTCCCATCCTCGGATCCCAAGTGGTGCACGTTTTGTTTTTTTACCCTAACACTACACAGCTCATTCAAATGATCAAAGCTGGATTATTAGTTGATTATTTGAATCAGCTGTGTAGTGTTAGGGCAAAAACCAAAACGTGCACCACTTGGGATCCGAGGACCAAGTTTGGGAAACCATGGCCTATATGTTATTCCCACGGAATGTTATCCAATATGTTGAATTTAGTTGGATTATGAATAATGAATTGGAATTGTTAGAAAATTATTATTATGTAAGATCATTATGCATGCAGGCACCATTTCATCAGGTCATGTCATCACCCAATATTTTGGATGCATCATTATGCCCAATTATATAATATATGGGTATATTTGCATTTGTTTGAAGTCGTATTAGTTATATTAATTTAGTTATTATAGGAAAGAGAAAGACCAACTTTACATTTTCATACCTTATTTGCCCGGTAACAGTCGGGCTATATATATACATGCGGTGACGTTGGTCCTGAATTGTGGTCAGTGCTTACATCATAGGTTCATGATAGGTTTGTTGTCTGATCACGGAATTTCCGTCAGGATTTCGTTCCTTCAGAAAAGTCCAAACTGCAGGATATGACCAATGGACAGTAGAGCCTGCACGTGAAATTTTATTGGACCTATATACATGCAGTGCTGCAAATTTCAATTGAACAGTTGTAGGACCTATGACATGGTTTGTTTTCTATATGTTGGAATAAAAAAACGCGATGAGTTCTAAGAATTGCTCTTTTGTGATCCACTCGCAACATGCATGGATTGCATAGTTGCCCAGTGTAGGCAACAAGTGCCATCTATGACAACCCATGACATTCAAAGTTGAGCACACATCGACAGGGACTGGTACAGTTGAGTCAATCTGTATTTCATCCCAGATGTGTAGGCTATAATTCATTGTTGACTTTCAATTTTGCAAAAATAAAACGTCTGCACAAGCCAAAAACATTTTTTTGAATAATGAAAATTAAATTGCTATATAGCCTAACGTGATATTTAGACAAACCATGACGATGTCTGTATAGTTATGCAACATTCAACCTTGCCCCCCGTCGAGGTTAAATCGCACAGTGATGACGGATCCACAGGGA
Source organism: Oncorhynchus keta (assembly GCF_023373465.1). Lineage (NCBI taxonomy): Eukaryota > Metazoa > Chordata > Actinopteri > Salmoniformes > Salmonidae > Oncorhynchus > Oncorhynchus keta. Next base: position 21,566,903 of record NC_068427.1, on the reverse strand, counting down.
AGGCCAGCATCAAACAAGAATTTGGAACGTCTGAGCGAGTGCATGGCATTTCATAATGTCAGTATTTCATCTTACTTGAGCAGTGTGCACACCAATAGAGAAGGCTTCACTTCTGACGTTTACCGGGAAAAGTGCACGTGCATAAAACAGCTAGACAATTTTGCTGAAACCCCCAGTCACTCAAAAATAAGGATGAAGAAAAAGACCAAATTTAAGTTTTATTTTTGGCAAAAGATGAGTCTGGTGACCCGGTATGTGGCGTTATGACAACAACAGACTGCTGGTAAAACTTAAGGCAAAAAATAAATAAAACTCAGACTTACTAGGTGTAAATATTAGGCCTTTGCTAAATAATCTAGCCTATGGCATGATCGTTATTTACTTTAATATGCACATGAGGTGACTCAGGCTTTGACTTGTAGTTGTTAAAGTGTATGATCATATGGCTTGGAGAAGGATGGCTGGTGCTCCAGGACAGAGCTGGTGCTTAAACATTCACCAAACAAGCTGTGAAATCTGACATTCAATGTGCTGCAATAGTGTTTTGATTCTCGTTAAGTGTTATGGTTGTTCTGTTTATATATTCTATATAAAATACTAAAATCATGAATAGCTTTCTAGTGAATAGCTTTCTAGTGTTTTTTATAAATCTACTTAGGCCTATAACTTTTACATATAGGCTTTCTATCAGACTGCTGCAGCTTGCTTCAGATCCAAAAATAACATATTTGGAAATCTAAAGCAACCTACGACGTCAAAGAAATTAGCCAGTTGTTTGAAAGAGGTTCAGGATACATTTCAGCCATGCACCCACCAGTCATCCACTACCTCTCTCCAGCACTGCCACGCACCGGTAGCCATCTCCAGCCAGCCAGATAGCACGGGCAGGCAACTATGGCAGAGCGAGGAGAATTGGGCTGACACCACGGTCAGGCTGTCCAGCTGCGGAAGCACCAGGGCGTATAGTAACAGGCACACAACAATCACGATGACTCTCCCCAGCGTTCTGCCGCTGACACGCTGGGTCGTTGAGCAATACGCGCTACTCTCTTGGGGGACCGAGAGCGTGTCCACATCTTTGAGCTTCACCGAGTCCCAATTTTTGACGTCGAAGTTCCGGACCATGTGACCGATATCCATGTCTATCCGGGAGGGTAGCGTCGTTTCCCGGACAACGCGCAACTTCTCCCTGAACTTCTGCATCTGCTGGAGGAAGCAGAGGGGGTCAGTCACATTCCTGAAGGACTCAGCGATGCTGAGCGCGCGTCTCTGCTCCTCCAACGCAGCGCTTAGTTTGTTAATCTCGGGATCGTAGGCTTGCATCACCACCAACTTCAGCGTCTCGAAATCAGAGAGGATCTCGTTCTTTTTGTGGTCCAGGGTGCTGATCAGTTTGCCGAAATAGTCCGTTACTTTCTCTGCATCCCTGGAAACTAACTGGAGTGCATTCTTCTTACTGGCTTCCAGTGTCTCCAGGCAGGTTATGGTATCTGCGCTGCGCCAGTTCTCCACTCCCTGGAACAGCTCCTCAAACGCAGCTTTCTCCTGCTCATATGCGTCTTCCAGGGCACAGAATTTATGTCCTTTATGGTCGCCAGTTGTTATGCAAAATCCACAAATAAGTTTAAAGTCTGTGGCACAAAATATATTAAGCGGTTGACCACTGTGGTGTTTGCACAGCACCATCCTGGGTAAAAGTCTGATTTTGTTGTATTTCTCTACAATTCCGCGTAAGGAGTAGTTGATCTGGAGGGTGTTTACGCCGTTTTGAGGGGTCTCCTTGCGGCAACTGGGACACTTGAATGGGGGTCTCCAAACAGGTCCTCGGTTGTTCTCCTCCAGAATTCCCTCCAAGCACTTCTTGCAGAAGCTGTGCGAGCACGGCAGAACTCGGGGGTCCTCAAAGAGACAGCAGCAAATTGGGCAGGTGAGATCCTCCTCGAGAAGCTCCATGGTGTTCTGAAAAAAAAAGACAACCAGGATTGAGTGGAGAACTAATCGAAAATAATAGGTCAATACACTATTCATCAATCATACATACCCGTTTATCTACATCACCTAGCAGCGCAATGATTCAGAGCCAGTGATGGTGGAAATGCACATCACTAGAATTACACACAACACCGGCTAAAACACACGAAACTCCTGCGACTCCAGCGACTGGTGTTAAAATTCAGCCAACGTCAAAATGAGACGCGTCGATGTGTCCGCGTAAAGGATGAAAATAGAAAGCGCTGTGGAACATCATGCCAGTTGCATTGGCTATTTGTCTGAAAGACGCTTCGCCACGGACCATTGCCTAAGTTCAACGACCTACTTTTTAGTGTTCACGCTAGATTTGTTTTGTTTTCTGAGACGACATATCAGGCAATCGTTAAAGTTGCACGCACAACACAACCGTTTCATCCAACTGTTCTATATGCAGAAGAGATGGTAACGATTAAAGTTCGCTGAAACGTTTCCTTAGCAGTAGAAGCTATGCTACATAAACACAAACGTACACTTACGATTACCACTCAGTATAAACGAGTTGCAGTGTATAATTTAGATCACACACGAGTATGTCCTATTGGCAAGGTATTGGGTATGGTTATGACAGCTTTTGCAGGCGTAAAGCAACATGCAACTGGGGGGGGGAAACCTCACCAGCTGCTGAGACGCACAGTCCAACGCAATCATACTTCTTGTTGCTGTGCAGACTTCGCCCTTTCCGGGAGAAAAATTAACCATTTCATGATCACAGTGCTATGCTGTCGTGAACCTTCCAGCTCCAAATAGCGCCCGATACAAGGGGCGCGCAGAAAATGAAACCATCTCAGTAATATTAATGGACAACGGTTTTACGCACACATGTTTTAACAGTTCACAAACAAGATGCGTTTTCTTTTTCAGTACGAAAAATGCAGAGGATCCCTGCAAGTTGGAGTTGGGGAGGGGGACTGTTGCCATGCAAAACATTACAGCATGAAAGACTGTCACAACCACTATGTTTTTAGTCACCCGGTTTTTGTTCACTGTGTCTATCGCCCCACTTTTATACATCATTATGAAGTAATAACGACAATCTATTTAAGCAATAAGGCACGAGGGGGTGTGGTAATTGGCCAATATACCACGGCTAAGGGCTGTTCTTATGCACAACACAAAGTGGAGTGCCTGGATTACAGCCCTTACACGTGGTATATTGGCCATGTACCACAAATCCCCGAGGTGCCTTATTGCTATTATAAACTGGTTAGAAACGTAATTAGATCGGTAAAAAATAAACGTTTTGTCATACCCGTGCTATATGGTCTCATATACCATGGCTTTTATACCACGGCTTTCAGGCAATCAGCATTCATATGTATATATATGTGTATATATATATATGTGTGTATACATATATATGTATACATATATAGATAGATAGAGATATATGTATATATATGAACATCAGGTATGAGTTTAAATGTGTAAATTAATGTTCAATTCCACCATTGAGTTTGAGTTTGTAAATTAATGTTCAACTCCACCAATCCTCAGTGCATGGATACAAAGTAGCCAATTGGAAGCACTATCAAAGGACTTAGTGATATGCTACTGAAAGTGCTCCTTACATTTAAAAAAAAAAAAACTCACCACATATAGGTCTACCCAGCAACATTAGGGGTGTTCATTATAGGCATTTTCCCCTTTTTTGGCAAGAGATGGAATTGCCACTCCACACACGATCATGTCATGTGTCTGCTTGACACATTGATAACCAATAGCTACTAAGTCACGTGTAAAAAAAAATATGTTGACCTTGATTTTCTTCCCTTGTTTCCATGCCATCGGGAGCATCTGCGTATCTTCGCAAGCAATGCGATTGGACCCATTTGAGAGGAGCGTATTTGGCTCATGACACTGTGTTATGGATCCCACCAGGTGTCCCTGTTTCATAATGATGGTAGCTTTTCTCATGAGCTCTTTCAGAGCTCGTTGACTTCGTCGATGTGACTCTGTTTCCGGATAATATTTCAGCGCAAGGAAGGTTTCCACTAGTTACCACAGCCACAAATTGACTATATCGTAAAATTCATGAAAACTAAAATGTGCTTTGTGTTCTTAATTTAAGGTTAGGAGTATAGTTTAGCTTTATAAATCACATTTAAAGAAGTTACATTGTAGAAATACACAGGGTTTATGACTTTGTGGCTGTGGTAAGTAGAAGAGACCGTGTAAAATTGCTGCAATGTTTACGTGTTGTCTGGGATGCTGCGGAGATGGGGGAACGGGGCATCTTCCTCTCAAAGAAATGCCCACCGTCCAGTTAGACACGCATCATATGGGTGAGAGGCAAAAACTTTCCGACGGTTGTTTTTTAAGCTGTAAGGGCCGGTCTGGTTAGCCTAACTTGGCTAACAAATCAACGTAGTTTGCTAGGGGTCTAACATCCACCTGGCTGTTTTCGGCACTGCAGTCGTAAATAAAAAAATATTTAGATTTCTTTCTCCTTTAGGCACCGATGTAGTCATAGTGAAGAGTGGCCGGAGAATATGTGGCACCGGTTGTTGCCTTGCCAACGCTCCCCTGCACCAAAACAAGAGTTACTTTGAGCTCAAGATCCAGTCCACAGGTAAGTCAATTATTGAACATGTGTCCATATACTGTCCACCTGTCTGTCCAGTTGCGATATTAGCATGTACCACTTTTTTTTAATGTATGCCAGCAAAGCCACAACACAACACAACACTAAACAATAAATGAATTGCAATATTTTAGATTTTTAAAATTTTATTTATTTTTATTTATCCGTTATTTTACCAGGTAAGTTGACTGAGAACACGTTCTCATTTACAGCAACGGCATGGGGAATAGTTACAGAGGAGAGGAAGGGGATGAATGAGCCAATTGTAAACTGGGGATTATTATGTGATCTTGATGGTTTGAGGGCCAGATTGGGAATTTAGCCAGGACACCGGGGTTAACACCCCTACTCTTACGCCATGGGATCTTTAATGACCTCAGAGAGTCAGGACACCCATTTAAGGTCCCATCTGAAAGACGGCACCCGACACAGGGCAGTGTCCCTATAATGGTGACAAACAGTGCCCACAAACTGTTAGGGCCTTAATAAAACTGTCCCAACAGCAGAGTCCGAACACCTTACCACTGCTACACCTGGCTATCAGCGGAGCCTTGTCTGACAGCGAAACAGTTAATTTAGCCTAATTTTCTGCCTTAAAAAAATATAGCTGATATGGTTGACTTGCTTAAACAAATGTGGTTTCTACTGACAAATAAGATGTACAAACTATGGCGTAAGGGGACGACGAGCGGCTAAGAGGCAGTCTGTAATGTCGATTAAGACTAATGAGCGATCTAGGACAGATGTAGTCAATATAACTATTTGTTCAGCACTTTTGAAATATACAGCGACAGAATTCAGAACATAGGCCGTTCTTACAGTATTCTCCCTGTACACCAAGTCAGAAACGTAGGATAAATAAAGGGGGCATATAAGCAGACAATGAAAGTGCTTACAATATTAGATGGCATTTCCCTAAAACAGACTATAGGCTACATGTGCACCACCAAGTCAGAACAGTAGGCTAAATTGAGGGTTAAAGGGACCAACTTATAAGGGTGAGGCGCATGGGCTACTAACAGTTTACTACACAACAAACACTTATGTATACTGTATCTCCCTGGCATATTACATGATTTATGTAGCAGCATACAATACATCTCTGTACTCACTTTGTTTTGATGTGCTCACTTTAACAGGAAGGTAATGCGGCAGTCCTTAGTGGGCAAATTTTGTCATCAAAGTCTGGCATTCTCTGGATTTATGGTGCTTTAAACACAACTGGGAACTAGGAAATAAACTATGTTGAATCATGATTGCATCAGTGAATCCACAGATTACGAGTTGAAGATAAATACTTTTACTTAGAGTATTAGTATATTAGTAATTGACTGACCTGGTCTCTCCAGATCTCCTAACAGTACTATTTCTAGGGTCAATTTTAGATCAATGCTATGCATTTTCAGCCATTCCTGAACCTGGGGGCAATACCAAAATAAATGGTTTATTGATTCTGTATCCTCACAACAAAATCTGCAGAGCTTTGATGATTTTATGCCCAAAATATTCAACATATTGTTGGTGGCAAGAATTCTATATAATAATTTTAGCTGAAAAGCATGACGTCTTGATTCTTGTGTTGTTTTATATATCAACTCATACACCCTGTACCATGGAATCTGTACATCAAAAATCTCTTCCCAACTATTTTGCAATCTGTATGGCACAGTTGTCAACATCCTGGTCCTCAAATTAAACTGGTATACTTTCCTATTTATGCTATTTTTATTCCCCTGCAATTTCAATCCTTTATATTGGGCAGACAGACCAGTTCCCTACCTCCTCCCACTGCCACCTGCCTCCTCCATTTTTGGGGTAATGCGGTAATCAGTTGGTTGTACTCTTGGATTGAGCAGACCTTCCTGTACAATTCTGATAACTCCATGAAGGACACAACTCTAACATTCCAATTTACAATATCATTTAAGATCAAAATACCCTTTTCAAACATCTTTCCCATGAATACAGGTATTTTTATCAACCAGCACATATGAGTTCAGCCATAATATTTGTTCCGTCTTTTCAGGGTGATGAAATTGAAATTGTAGCCAGCTCTGCAATTCTTGTTTGAAAAAGAGAAATAAATCGAAAAGGAGACATGGCAATCTGCACAAAGGAGAAAATACCCTTTTTAAACAATGGATGAGCTTTTCTTAGTAATCTACTTGAGAACCATTTAGGGTTCAAGTTAAACTTTTGACTAACTTATAATAACTTTATAACTTTATAAGAAGCTTATAGAGAGGTTTAGTGCTTTTATATTTAATAATCTCAACCCACCCAATTCATATTAATTATATAGATAGGCATGCTTTATTTAGTCTGGTTTAGCGTCCCAGATAAAGCGAAATATGTTTTGCTCATATGATTTGAAAAATGAATCATCAGTAGGCAGCGCCATAAGTGAGTAAACTGAGATATGACTAAGGAGTTAATCAGGGAATTTTTTTCCCATAAATAGACAGGTATTTACCTCTCCGTGGTTGCAGGATCTTGTCTATTTTTACAACTTTTCTATTGAAAATTCATTGTGGAGAGCTTATTTATATCTGTTGTGATATGAATACCAAGTATGTCTACTTCACCATCAGCCCATGTTATAGGTAAACTGCAGGGTAATGTAAAAGTTGTATTTTTTAAAGATCCAATACGTAATATTGTACACTTATCATAATTAGGTTTTAGTCCAGAAAAGTTATCTAGATCTTCAATGAGACATTGCAGGGATCTAGTTTACGGACTTAATATAAAACTTGAGTCATCGGCATACATGGACACCTTTGTTTTTAAGTCTTGGATTTCTAATCCTCTAATGTTGTTATTGGATCTGATTTTAATAGCTAGCATTTCGATGGCCATAACGAATAGATATGGTGACAGCGAACACCCTTGTTTAGCTTCTCTTGACAATTCAAAACTATGATAAATAGCCATACATTATATTTTACTAATTTTACAAGAGAATCACCGAAATTGATTAAAAAAATCCAGGCATTTATAAATAAAATCCAATCTTAATTTATCAAATGCCTTTTCAAAATCCCCTATGAATACCAGGCCTGGCTTCTTAATGTTTCATAATGTTCTATTATTTCTAGTAGTTGTCGTACATTATGTCTTCCTTAATTGTGGTCCTTCTGTAGCTCAGTTGGTAGAGCATGGCGCTTGTAACGCCAGGGTAGTGGGTTCGATCCCCGGGACCACCCATACGTAGAATGTATGCACACATGACTGTAAGTCGCTTTGGATAAAAGCGTCTGATAAATGGCATATATTATTAATTGACCCCCTTATAAACGTAACAGATTTATACCAGCTGTGTCAGGCCCACCACGTATTGACTCATCCAGCTGTAACACATATAATTCACTGGCTTGTGTGCAAAGCAATAATAGTTTCAAAACATCTGCAATGTCACTGATGCGTTGTGAAACAGTGTTATTTGATGAAGGCATTGTCTGTATCGTTTTGTCTGTGGCAGCAGGAAGAATGAAGTCCTCCACAATAGTATGGGGCTTGCCTGTCCTAGCCACTCGGTAGCTCACCATATAAGACGCTTCTAGCCCCTTGTTCTTAATGGTATCTGTTGCTTTTATTCATAATCCTCGAAAGTTGTCTTTATTCTCACTCAAACTCCTGTGGCTTATTCTTCAAATGGTCGTGTTTTGTTTCAAAATGTCTGTGCAAGAGTGAAGGCTTCCCGCGAGAGAGTAACAGTTAATGTGATTGGATGTTAATTATTTGACTAGGCTACCTGTATTTGACATTGTTGTTATTTCGCTGATTACTAGATGGTCTTTGAATTTTTTTAAATAATATATTTTTTAATGTGAATCACATTTTTATTTGGCGTACCCCAGACTACATTGCGCATACCCCCCCAGTTTGGGAATACCTGGTATACAGGATGCAATTTAAGGTTGAGTGCTGCAGCTATCTAAAGAAACAGAGACAGTTCTGAAATAAAAAGTTTATCTTGACAAAATTAACAGAGAAACATTTGACTGAACATGAATTAGTCCACTAATTCATGTTCCTCACAAAAGAGAGTTGGAAATCTCTTTCCAGATTCTGACGACAACCTATTTCTGACATAGTTTACAGCCTGTGTCAGAACACATTATTCTATTGGGCTTTCGGGAAAAAGATTTCCAACGACCTCCCTCGAAGCTCCTTGATGGGGGTGGCCGTTGATGAAGAGCTGAATGCAGGTGGCTAGATGCTGTTCCTCAAGTCTGTTTTGACCTGAAATAACAAAGATGATCTACTTTCACATTTAAATATTCTTACTTGTTGCATTGCAGAGAAGTCCCTCACACAATTAACGGAAGACGCTGGTATAGTCAGTGTGATTGCTACCAGCTGGGTAAGACGGCGCTAGAGCTGCCCCCAATCATTAAACTGTGAGGCCAGCTTTGTCTTTGCCGTCAGCTGGTCCAAGCCCCGAAACACAAAAAGATGTACAACATTAAAGAAGAGTGGGAGTTCAACAGGAAAAAAGGGTTGGGCAACACTGGCCTAAAATGTTGTCTTCAAAAGATTATCACACTCATGCCATACCTTGAATGCTCCAACTAGCACATGTTGCTTGTAAGAGCGCCACTCTTGCAGCATAGCAGCCTCTGGCGCTTGCAAGAACTGCCTGGAGAGGAGGGTCAGGTTAAAGGGCCTTCTTGCTCGCACGCACTTTTTCAATCCTGCCCACACGTTCTCTTTTTTTTCAATTTAAAGTTTTATTAAGTTTTCTTGTTTTTCAATCAACCAACAAAACACATTCCACATTCACAGATGTGACAGGCTTTAAAAAAATAAAAAGTACAAAAATAATAATACATTTGAAAAAATTAAAATACAATTAAAATGAATGATAAAGTCAAATAAAAGCATTTATTTTTCTTAATCTATATATTTTCCTTGGTACATATATATATATATATATACATACTTACATACATACGCACATATACATACACACACACACATACGCACACATACTCAAAAAGTAAGTTAAAATAAAAACACACAAAAAAAACATATAACACTTGCAGCAGCACTATCAAGGTTCTTATCAGCTATTTCAAGCATTCGCTGAGACGACGGGCCAATAATTTGTTTTTAGGTTTTACAGTACCTTACACAACATGTATCTGCGCATTTCCCTAGTCACCCCGTTCACTCTGTCCAGTTTGAAATATAGTTGAATAGTGGAGACCAGAGTCTATCAAACTTGGGCTGTCTCTTGTGGAGGTCATAAGTGAGCTTTTCAAGAGGAAGAAAGTCAACAATCTGGTCAATCCACATTTTAAATGTAGGGGGGGATTAGAGGCCCACAATAGAATAATACATTTCTTAGCAAAGTATGTAATAGTCATAAGCAAATTTTCTCTGTCAGGATCAAGAACAAAGTCCTGCTGGGCATTAAGAAGATAGATACACGGGGTCATATCAAACTGTACCTCTAGTATTTTCTGTGCAGCAGTATGTACAGATTGCCAGATTCTGGCAATCTCCCTACAGCTCCAAAATACATGCATATAGGTTCCACATTCAGAGGTACATCTTTTACAGTTAGGAGACATATCTGTTTTCATTCTATGGAGTCTCAAAGGAGTATAATAAAATTTGTACAAACAATTGTAATTAGATTCTTTCATTCTTACACTGGTAGAGGAGCAGTATACCCTGTCGCAAAACCTCCGCCCATAACTCATCACTGATAGTCAGACCAAGGTCCTTTTCCCAGATTATTTTCAAAGGAGTAAAGGAGGAGCTTCCTTTCTCAGAAAGGAGTCTATAGATGTAAGATATTTTGCCTTTAATGGATTGTGCTGTGACAAGAAGGGTTTCAACTTCATTCAACTGAGTTCTAAACCTCCTCTTGGAGGTAAATGAGGAAATTACATGTCTAATTTGAAGATATTTTTTTTTTTAAATGGGATCTTGGCACATCGAATTCACTGCAGAGCTCTTGAAAGGATTTCAGTGTAGTGGTTTTCTGATGAAATAGGTCTGAAAAGGTCCTGATTCCTAGAGTATGCCCAAGATTAAAGTTGGCATCCCTCAGGGCTTTTGGCAAGTCTGGGTTGCCTACTATAGGCGAGTGAAAACATATTTGGGAGGAAATGCCCAGGTATTTCTTACAGTCCCTCCCCTCCACGCTAGTAGGGTGCTGTAAATCGCAAAGGTTTTGGCTATGTTGCCCACTTCACTAAAGTTATTAATGAATATAATTGAGCTTAAGGGCAATGAACCACAGGATTGGGCTTCTATCTGAATCCACGTTGACTCTTGTCTGTTTGTGATCCATGTTAGCATGTTGCGGATTTGGGTAGACCAGTAGTACAATTGAAGGGAGGGAAGGGCAAGACCACCTTTAGATTCAGGTTTTGATAAAGTGGAAAACTTGATCCTAGGTTTTTTATTGCCCCATATAAATTTGGTGATGCTTTGGTTAGTTGTTTTGAAGAAGGAAACTGGGAGATAGCATGGGAGCATCTGAAATAAGTAGTTCAGTCTAGGGAGGACGTTCATACGGATTACATTAATTCTTCCTACTAAGCTAATTGGGAGGGAGATCCAGGTTTGGAGATCGTTCTTGATTCGATCCAGGAGTGGAAGATAATTTTCCTTTGAAAAGGCTATTCAGATCTGGTGTTATGAAGATCCCGAGGTATTGAAACCCCTGTGTTTTCCATTGGAAAGGACAAAGTGTCTTCATAGAGCTGGTGAGTGTAATATTGAGAGGGCAGACAGTGGATTTGTTCAAATTGATCTTATAACCTGAAAACTTGCCATACTGAGCAATTGTGTCTAAAATGAGGAGGGATTTCTCAGGGTTGGATATGTAGAGCAAGACATCATCTGCGTAAAGCGAAATCTTGTGCTGCAGGCCACCTGCAGAAACACCCATAATACTTGGATTGCTCCTTATCAGCTCTGCCAGAGGCTCCGCCCCCAACAAGTAGAGCAGCGGGGACAGCGAGCACCCTTGTCTTGTGCCCCGTTCCAGAGGGAATCTGTCAGAGTTCAGTCCATTAGTAGTCACCATGGCATTTGGATGAGATTATAGTGATTTGATCCATTTAATAAAATTTGGGCCCATATTGAACTTTTCTAAGACTGAAAACAGAAAGCTCCACTCCATCCTGTCAAACGCCTTCTCAGCATCCAGTGAAGCCAGCAGGACAGGGGTCTTTTGTGCGTTTACTTGATCAATAATATCAAAAAGACGGTGAATGTTATCAGAAGAGTATCTGCCTCTAATAAACGTAGAATGTATGCACACATGACTGTAAGTAGCTTTGGATAAAAGCGTCTGCTAAATGGCATATATTATTATTATTATTATATTATAAATCCAGTTTGGTCCTCATTTATTATTTTGGGAAGAAGAGTGTTTAGTCTTTTGGCGAGCAATTTGGTAATTATTTTATAGTCGAAATCCAACCAGCTTATGGGCCGGAAGGACGAGCAGGATAGGGGGTCCTTGTCCTTTTTTAGCAACACTGTAATGCGAGCTGTGTGCATTGAGTCTGGGAGAACTCAGTTTTTGCAAAAATCCTCCAGCATTGGCATGAAGATAGGGCTGAGCTGGGGCCAAAAAGCTTTGTAGAACTCTCTGGGGAATCCATCTGGGCCTGGGGACTTATTAGGTGGCATGGAGGTAATTGCCTCCAGGATCTCCTCAGGAGTGAAGGGGGAGTTGAGATCTTCCTGGTCGGTCTCTGATAGTTTAGGTAGCGAGATTCCCTCTAGGAAAGAGTGGAGTTCTGCCTCCGTGTGTTTTCTTTCAGAGGTATATAGTTTGCAGTAAAAATCATGAAAAGTTAAATTGATCTTTTTTGGGTCGTATGTGACGTCGTCCTCTGCTGTTCGGATAGCCATGATTGTACGCTCTTGACTGCTCCTTTTTTAATTGGTAAGCAAGCAATCTACTGGGCTTATTGCTATACTCATGGTATTTCTGTTTAGTAAAGAAAACTTTTTTTTTATCTCCCGAGTGTAGTCCAAATTCAGTTTGGCTTTGGCTGCTTTAAGATGACTCCAGGAGGTGCTGTCTAGGGATTGTTTGTGTATTTTTTCACAGCATTCCAGCTCCCTCTCAAGATCTAGCCTGTGTGCTTCCATTGCTTTTTTCTTAGAGGAAGCATATGCAATTAGATGACCTCTTAGTGTGGCTTTAGCAGCGTCCCACATTGTGGCCGGAGAAACAGGAGAATCTTTATTGTCTTGTGTGTAGTTGTCTATCCATGTAGTTACCAATGTATGGAACTCGTCATTTGATAGCATGGAGGTGTTGAATTTCCAGCTCTTTGACCTCGGGATGTTTTTGCAGAGGTCAAAGCGGAGGTGGACAAAGGCGTGATCTGAAAGTGCTATGGGTCCGATTGTACAAGAGGCTGAATTTATGAAACTCTTTGGGATAAAAATTTAATCTATACGGGAGTAGGTGTTATGGACATTAGAGTAGTATGTATAGTCCATAGATGAGCTATTATTCTCTCTCCAGATATCTATCAGTCCCATCGCTTCAGTAAGAGAGTTCAACATCTTTGCAGATCTAGGATTTGTGGTGGGGACTTGAGATGATTTGTCTAGGTTTGGGTTAAGGGTACAATTAAAATCTCCGGCCACCACGCCAAAGGAGGCACAATGCTCATTGAACAGGGTTATAATTTTTGACATGAAGGCAGGAGTATCTGTGTTAGGGGCGTATATGTTTAATATAGTAATTGGTTGACCATATAGTGACCCAGTTATCAAAATAAATCTCCCCTCCGTATCAGATATGTTTTTGTCAATTATGAATGGAACATTTTTATGGATAAGTATGGCTGTGCCTCTACTGTTTGATTTGAAAGATGAGAAATACACCTGTCCCACCCAAGCTCTGCGGAGTTTGGCATGTTCAGCATCACAGAGGTGTGTCTCTTGTAATAGCGCAATGTCTGCTATTTCCTTTTTTAGAGCACATAGTATCTTTTTTTGTTTTATTTCATGACCTAGACCATGGGTGTCAAACTCTGGCCGTGGGCCAAATTTGGCCCGCGGGGTAATTATATTTGGCCCGCGAGACAATACCAAATTACTACTAGAGCTGGCCCGCCGGTATTATACAGCGCATTCACCACTAATACTACGAATCCCACAATGCTCTGCTGTTTTCGCGCGCCAATCAGGACAGGACCCAGAAACGCTCTCTCCTCTGTGACAGTAGTCATAGCAACATAGACGCTACAACTGTCAGCGAGCTAAACCCTTCCCAAAAATGGCGAAAAGAAAGGCAGAAAACAGGAGCTTTCTGGACAAGTGGGAGGCAGAATATCTGTTTACATATGTAAAAGACAAACCTGTTTGTCTTGTTTGTGGAGTCAACGTGGCTGTAAGTAAGGAGTACAACATTAGACGACACTATGAAACGAAACACCATGACAAATACAAGGACCTGGACATGACTCAAAGGAGCCAGAATGTAGAGGAGATGAAAATAAGTTTGGTTTCACAACAGAATATGTTTAAAAAAGCCACATCACAAAGCGAGGCTGCTGTAAAGGCTAGTTATATAGTGGCAGCAGAGATCGCAAAATCAGCCCGGCCCTTTAATGAGGGAGAGTTCATGAAAAAGTGCATGATGAAGGTTTGTGACCTCGTATGCCCAGAGAAAAAACAAGCATTTTCAAACGTGAGCCTGAGCAGGAACACAGTAGCTGATCGCACATGTGATCTTGCCACCAATCTGTATGACCAGCTGATGGAAAAGGGAAAAGATTTTGTTGCGTTCTCCCTCGCTGTGGATGAGAGCTGCGACGCATCTGATACTGCTCAGCTGTCAGTCTTCATCCGTGGAGTGGACTCAAATCTGTGTGTTACGGAGGAGCTATTAGGATTCAAATCAATGCATGGCACAACCACAGGAAAGGAAATCTTTGAGGAGGTTTCCAAATGTGTAACTGAAATAAAGCTGCCGTGGGATAAACTCGTTGGATTAACGACAGATGGTGCGCCAGTGATGTGCTGTAAAAAAGTGGACTGGTGGGCATGGTTCGGGAGAAGATGCGGGAAGAGAACTGTGCAGGTGAGCTAACTGTTTACCACTGCATCATACATCAGGAAGCACTGTGTGCCAAAGCCCTAAAGATGGAACATGTTATGACCACAGTAACACAGGTAGTTAACTTTATAAGAGCCAAAGGTCTAAATCACCGCCAGTTTAAATCTTTTCTGGAGGAGTGTGGTTCGGAATACGCAGACGTGCCGTATCACACAGAGGTGAGATGGCTAAGCAGAGGAAAAGTACTGAACAGATGTTTCGAGCTGCGTGAGGAAATATGTCAATTCCTGGAAACCAAAGGGAAGGATACAGCAGAGCTCCGGGAGCAAAAGTTCCTGTGTGAGCTGGCCTTTCTCTGTGACATCTCGATGCGCTGAACCTGCAGCTTCAGGGGCGGGGGCGCATCATCACAGACATGTACGCTGCAGTGAGGGCCTTCAAAACTAAACTGTGCCTGTGGGAGAATCAGATGCTGCAAGGAAACCCTTGCCATTTTCCCTGCTGCCAATCCATAAAAGCGCAGATCTCTACCGCCGTGTTCCCATGCGCACAGTTTGCTGAAAAACTCAGTGTTCTCGCCGCTGAGTTTAGCCGGCGATTTGCCGACTTCGATGCCCAGAAATGCAAGTTTGAACTGCTTAGTAATCCCTTCGCAGTTGATGTGGAAAATGCACCAACCAACATCCAAATGGAGCTGATTGAACTCCAGTGCAACGACACGCTGAAGTCAAAGTATGATGCTGTGGGCGCTGCACAGTTTCCACGGTTCATCCCTGACACAATGCCTCAGCTCCGCACCCAAGCTGCTCAGATGCTCTCAATGTTCGGCAGCACTTATCTATGCGAGCAACTTTTCTCCTCGATGAAGATGACCAAAACAACTCACAGGAGACGTCTGACTGATGAACATCTTCGCTCGATACTGAGGATTTCTTCAGCTCAGAGCTTGAGCCCAGACATTGATGAACTAGCATCCAAGAAGAGATGCCAGGTATCTGGCTTGGGCACATCAGATTAGACCAGTGTGCAATAATTAACGTTTTCTTTATGCACTTTTTCTTGCTACAAGGCATGGGCTTGAATGGTTGATTGATTTATTATCATTTTATTTGTAAAATTATTAGCCAGTGGAAAAAGTTGATTTTGGTATTTAAATCAGAAGGCTGCAAATAGAAAAGAGGCATACAATTGTTGTTTAAATTTGATTTATTTAATAAATGAATGCCATTGATGTGTTTTTTCATTTGAAATTAGATTTTGCATGTCTCCACTATTAAATTATATATTGTATGGTAATAAGCGATGCTTGTTCCATATTCAATGTTAAAGCAAAACTTGTTTGGGTCCATATTAAAAGGTTAATTTGTTCAATGTTGGCCCGTGACTTTGTTCAGGTTTTACATTTTGGCCCACTGGGTATTTGAGTTTGACACCCCTGACCTAGACCATGGCAGGTCCATGTCAATAGATTTAAGGTACTAGTCATCGTCATCGAGCAGTAATCGAACTTTAGTGCAAGTCATCGCTGGGTAAAAGTGGATAGTAATTACAGCTGCGTTCACATAAAAGGAAAATAAATGGTGTACATCAAATAATAATCTCTGAACACCCCAGCCAAGTTCCCAAACAACACATCCCGTTGGATCTATTACCCCCCCGCTCAGTCTCAATTCTGTGTTCCGAATAAAACAAAAACCGGGAACAGTTAGCAACGCACAACGTCTCCCGCTCCCCACCAAAGAAATGCCTCATCCTCTCCACCCCGCATTGAGTAAATAACACAGTTGCCCTCATCCAGACCACAGTAAAAGAGGGGAGAAAAATAAAATCAATAGCCCAGCCTACATATACCTCCCCCAAGGGACATAGGGAACCCAGGGAAATAAAAGTAGGCTGAAACATTAGTAGGCCTAGGTTAGGCTATACAGCCCATCCCTCTCAGTTAAAGGAAAATAAATATAAATTGGACGGCTATAATGACATTTAGGGGGTGGGTCTCTGGATATCGGCTATATGTCGTCTTACCTCCTTTAGTAATGGCATTAATCGCATTTAGTCATTGGTCTGTTTCTCATTGGCCAGGATTGTCTTTCAAAAAACGTTTTGCCTCTTCGGGAGTTTTGAAGTGTCGCAAGGCTCCTTGGTGAAGAATCCTGAGCTCGTTTGGGTATTTGAATCCCCTGAAGATGCCTCGGTCAATGGAGTATTTCTACACTTTGCCAAATTCTCGGCGCTTTCGTCATATTCCAGCTGACAGATCCTGGTGTAAAGCGAGTTTGGCGTTTCCCACTGTGATGGTGTTGTTTTTCGCCGCCTGTAGGACTCGTTCCTTGTCGGTGAATCTCAGGAAACGTATGGTGATTGGGCGCGGTGGTTGTCTGGCTGCGGGTGAGGGCCTCAGTGCTCGGTGAGCTCTCTCGAGTTCTATGGGCCTGTCGGTGGGCAGGTGGAGCCACTCGGGAAGTTTGTCTTGCAGGTAGCGGATCAGTGGCATGTTTCCCTCTTCTTTTTCGCCCAGATTGAATAGAACACAATTATTCCTTCCAGATGCGTTTTCTCTTCCAGATGCTCGATTTTCTTTTTAGCATATGCTATTGTTTCCATGGCATCTGTCAATAAGTTTTCCATGGATAGGATTCGCCCCTCTGCCTCGTCCAGGTGCCCCGCGTTTATGGTTATCTTGTTGTTGATGTCAGGCAAAGCGTTTTCCAGGATTGTCACCTTGCCCCCTATCGCACTGAGCTGAGAGTTAATGGCATCTAATTTGGTGTTTAGTTCTGTACGTTGGGATCTCAACTCAGAAAGGATGTCTTCGACAGAGTGCGAGGTTGGCATTCGTTGTGCCTCGTGGGGGAGCGGGTTCTCTTGCTCCTGGCTAATGGCGCTAGTTTTTTCTGAAGCTAGCTTCTTCTTGGAGGCTTTTTCCGTCGCTAATACTCGAGTCCGGGTAAAAATGTCACCTGTAGTGTCGCCTTTTGTAGCCGCCATTACTTTTTCTTACTAAAGCTAAAGGAGTGTGAACTTGAAGTGGAGGTAAGATTAGGAATTGGAAACTACTTGTGCGGAGCTCTTAGTTCATGCGGCCATCTCGTTCAAGGGTCACGTGATCCCTGCCCACACGTTTTCTATAGGATTGCGGTCAGGGGTCTGTGATGGCCACTCCAATACCTTGACTTTGTTGTCCTTAAGCCTTTTTGCCACAACTTTGGAAGTATGCTTGGGGTCATTGTGTGTAAAAATAGTGTTTAACAGGATTTTGTAACGACTACCTCATCTCTGTACCCCACACAAACAACTATCTGTAAGGTTCCTCAGTCTAGCAGTGAATTTCAAACACAGACTCAACCACAAAGACCAGGGAGGTTTTCCAAAGCCTCCTAAAGAAGGGCACCTATTGTTAGATGGGTATAATTTTTTTTAAAGCAGACATTTGAATAGCCCTTTAAGCATGGTGAAGTTATTAATCACTCTTTGGATGGTGTATTAATACACCCAGTCACTACAAAGATACAGGTGTCCTTCCTAACTCAGTTGCCGGAGAGGAAGGAAACCGCTCAGTTATTTCACCGTAACTTTAAAGAAAAGTTTGTTTCAGAGTTTAATGGCTGAAATAGGAGAACTGAGGATGGATCAACAACATTGTATTTACTCCACAATACTAACCTAATTTACAGAGTAAAAGGAAAGGAAGCCTGTACAGAGCAAAAATATTCCAAAACATGCATCCTGTTTGCAACAAGGCATGAAAATAATACTGCAAAAAATGTGGCAAAGCAATTGTCCTGAATACAAACTGTTGTGTTTGGGGCAAGTCTAATACCACACATTACATTACAGAATACCACTCTCCATATTTTCAAGCATAGTAGTGGCTGCCTCATGTTATGGGTATGCTTGTAATCGTTAAGGACTGGGAAGTTTTTCAGGATAAAAAAAGAAACAGAATGGAGCTAAGCACAGGCAAAATCCTATTGAAAAACCTGTTTCAGTCTGCTTTCCAACAGACACTGGGAGACAAATTCACTTTTCAGCAGGACAATAAGCTAAAACACAAGGCCAAATATACACTGGATTTGCTTACCAAGATCACATTTACTGTTCCTAAGTGGCCTAGTTACAGTTTTGACTTAAATCTACTTGAAAATATATGGCAAGACTTGAAAATGGTTGCTTAGCAAAGATCAACAACCAATTTGACAGAGCTTGAAGAATTCAGAAAATAATAATGGGCAAATATTGTACAATCCAGGTGTGGAAAGCTCTTAGAGACCCAGAAGAGAGACTCTTAGAGACCCAGAAAGACTCACAGCTGTAATCACTGCCAAAGGTGATTCTTGTCACGCCCTGACCTTAGAGATCCTTATTAATTCTCTATGTTTGGTTTGGTCAGGGTGGGACTCGGGTGGGAAAGTTTATGTTTTCTATTTCT
The DNA here is from genome assembly GCF_023373465.1 of Oncorhynchus keta. NCBI lineage: Eukaryota > Metazoa > Chordata > Actinopteri > Salmoniformes > Salmonidae > Oncorhynchus > Oncorhynchus keta. The sequence continues at coordinate 21,547,811 of NC_068427.1, read as the reverse complement.
TTGTTTTTGGCCGAGTGTGGTTCCCAATCAGAGGCAGCTGTCTATCGTTGTTTCTGATTGGGGATAATATATAAGTTGTCATTTTCCTTTTGGGTTTTGTGGGATCTTGTTTTCTGTTTAGTTTCTTAGCCTTACAGAACTGTGCGCTTTTGTTTTTTGTCTTTGTTATTTTGTTTTGGTGTCATTTTGCTGCGCCTTGGTCCACTCTTCATTCTACAAACGAGAGCCGTTACAATTCTAACACATATTTATTCAAGGGTGTGAATACTTATGTAAATGTTATTCTGTATTTCATTTTAAATACATTTGCAAATATTTTTAAAAACATGTTTAGTTTGTCATTATGGGGTATTGTGTGTAGAAAATATAAAAACATATATTTAATCCATTTTGAATTTCGACTGGAACACAATAAAATGTGGATTAAGTCAAGTGGTATGGATACTTTCTGAAGGCACTGTATTTGCACCTCTGTAAACTTCTTGTGAAATGGTTTAAAGAGCAGCACAGTAAGGTTTGTTGGGGAACTTGTTTTTAAGGTTCTGAACTCTGTGTGCAGGTATATGGGGGATAGGTGTGGCCACTCAGAAGGTGAACCTGAACCAGGTCCCCATGGGGCGGGACATCAACAGCCTTGTCTTGAGGCATGATGGCTCGGTGTACCACAACAACGAGGAGAAAAACCGCCTGCCTGCCAACAGTCTTCCACAGGAAGGGGACATCATGGTGAGTGGACTGGTTTGGTGGAGCGCAACAAAGTCATACTAAACACACTCAAGGTCTATATAAAGTGTCAATAAACATGAGCTATAACAACTCAAGCAAGGAAAGCACATGGCATACTTGACAAACATAGGCATATTATTATATTCTAATAAACAAAAGGAAGTCCTCAACTCCAGATACATAGGCAAACAAACTTACTCAATAATGCATCCAGGTAATGAAGCGAATAAACTTCAAAAGGTAAGAACTATAAACTAACAGTGCAAATATCATGGAACAGCTATATGGAAACTCCATTATCATGGTACTTCTTAATGGTAAGTTTACAAACGTATGTTATGGCAAGTGTAATCAAAACTTGTATCTCTATGGTAAGTGGTGAAATAAGTATAACTACCGTTAGTTATAATTGTGATGGCTTAGCAGATAATATGAAAAGATGATCAGTCTTTACCTAGCTAAAAGAGAAGGAATATAATATCTGGTGTTTACAGGAAACTCATTCTACACCTTTGAGATGAAAATGACTGGGGTGGGGGGGATATATTTCACCCATAGGCAAAGAAACTCAAAATGTGTGATGATATTAATGAACAATAACTTTGATCCAAACGTGCAAACTGTTCAAATGGATCCGCAAGGAATGTGGTTCCTTTTAAATATGCTATTGGACCATAAACCGATTTGGCTCATTAATCTATACAGTCCAAATAATGATGATCCACGCTTCTTTGAAAATATATATAATTATTTATCGATCTTACAAGCAATACATGACTCAATTATTATGGTGGGAGATTATAATACGGTTTTAAGTACCTCAATGGACCGTAAAGGAAATCGCACTACAAACTGTCACCCTCATGCACCTCATACACCTCATGCACACAAGGAAATCCTGAATATTATAGATATATTGGAACTAGTGGATATTTGGAGGCTTAAATATCCTAACCTAGTGAGCTATACAGTACCAGCCAAAAGTTTGGACACACCTACTCATTCAAGGGTTTTTCTTTATTTTTATTATTTTCTACATTGTAGAATAATAGTGAAGACATCAAAACTATGAAATAGCACATATGGAATCATGTAATTAAACAACTGAAAATATATTTTATATTTGAGATTCTTCAATGTAGCCACCCTTTGCCTTGATGACCGCTCTGCACACTCTTGGCATTCTCTCAACCAGCTTCATGAGGTAGTCACCTGGAATGCTTTTCCAACAGTATAGTCCCCACAATATGCAACTGTTCAGGGAAGTCATGAACCAATACACGCAGTCAGTCAGGAAAGCAAAGGCGAGCTTTTTCAAGCAGAAATTCGCATCCTGTAGCTCTAACTCCAAAACGTTTTGGGACACTGTAAAGTCCGTGGAGAACAAGAGCACCTCCTCCCAGCTGCCCACTGCACTGAGGCTGGGTAACACGGTCACCACTGATAAATCCATGATAATCGAAAATGTCAAGAAGCATTTCTCAACGGCTGGCCATGCCTTCCTCCTGGCTACTCCAAACCTGCCCAAGCCTCCCCAGCTTCTCCTTCACCCAAATCCAGACAGCAGATGTTCTGAAAGATCTGCAAAACCTGGACCCGTACAAATTAGCTGGGCTAGACAATCTGGACCCTCTCTTTCTAAAACTATCCTATGACATTGTTGCAACCCCTAATATCAGCCTGTTCAACCTCTCTTTCGTATCGTCCGAGATCCCTAAAGATTGGAAAGCTGCCGCGGTCATCCCCCTCTTCAAAGGGGATGACACCCTAGACCCAAACTGTTACAGACCTATATCCATCCTGCCCTGCCTATCTAAAGTCTTCGAAAGCCAAGTTAATAAACAGATCACTGACCATTTTGAATCCCACCGTACCTTCTCCGCTGTGCAATCCGGTTTCCGAACTGGTCACGGGTGCACATCAGCCACGTTCAAGGTCCTAAACGATATCATAACCGCCATCGATAAAAGACAGTACTGTGCAGCCGTCTTCATCGACCTGGCCAACGCTTTCGACTCTGTCAATCACCGTATTCTTATCGGCAGACTCAATAGCCTTGGTTTCTCAAATGACTGCCTCGCCTGGTTCACCAACTACTTTGCAGACAGAGTTCAGTGTGTCTAATCGTACAGCCTGTTGCCCGGACCTCTGACAGTCTCTATGGGGGTACCACAGTTTTCAATTCTCGGCCGACTCTTTTCTCTCTATGTTTCAATGATGTCGCTCTTGCTGCTGGTGATTCCCTGATCCACCTCTACGCAGACGACACCATTCTGTATACATCTGGCCCTTCTTTGGACACTGTGCTATCTAACCTCCAAACGAGCTTCAATGCCATACACTCCTTCCGTGGCCTCCAACTGCTCTTAAATGCTAGTAAATCCAAATGCATGCTTTTCAACCGTTCGCTGCCGGCACCCGCCCGCCCGACTAGCATCACCACCCTGGGCGGTTCTGACCTAGAATATGTGGACAACTACAAATACCTAGGTGTCTGGCTAGCCTGTAAACTCTCCTTCCAGACTGATATTAAACATCTCCAATCCAAAATCAAATCTAGAATCAGCTTTCTATTTCGCAGCAAAGCCTCCTTCACTCACGCCACCAAACTTACCCTATTAAAACTGACTATCCTAGCGATCCTTGACATCGGCGATGTCATCTACAATAGCTTCCAATACTCTACTCAGCAAACTGGATGCAGTCTATCACAGTGCCATCCGTTTTCAGTGACTGGAACGAATTGCAAAAATCGCTGAAGCTGGAAACTAATATTTCCCTCACAAACTTTAAACATCAACCATCTGAGCAGCTAACCGGTCGCTGCAGCTGTACATAGTCCATCTGTAAATAGCCCACACAATCTACCTACCTCATCCCCATATTGTTTTTATTAGATTTTTTGCTGTTTTGCACACTAGTATCTCTACCTGTACATCATCATCTGCTCATGTATCACTCCAGTGTTAATCTGCTAAATTATAATTACCTTGCTACAATGGCCTATTTATTGCCTACCTCCTCACGCCATTTGCACACACTGTATATAGACTTTATTTTTTCTATTGTGTTATTGACTGTATGTTTGTTTATTCCATGTGTAACTCTGTGTTGTTGTTTGTGTTGAACTGCTTTGCTTTATCTTGGCCAGGTCGCATCTTGTTCTCAACTAGCCTACCTGGTTAAATAAAGGTGAAATAAAAAATAAAAAAATCGTAAACCATCTCAATTGGGTTGAGGTTGTGTGATTGTGGAGGCCAGGTCATCTGATGCAGCACTCCATCACTGTGGATTTATTGAGTGACATGATCATTCCAATTTTGAGAGATACACATAACTGAGGCGTGGCTCCAAATTGAGGCTTAAAAGTGTTTGTTATGGTGCACCATGGAAATAATTCCCTGGAACCCGAGGTAGTAGGAGCATATCACCTTTCATGCTAATCGATAACCAGGGTAACTCTGCTAGCTGTTGTGGTGTCTTTACTATCATTAAATGAAGACTTTTAGTTTGATCTAATAATTAGTATTAAGTATTTAGTATTACGTAAGTAGTATTACGCGATCAAACTGATTAATCATGTAACTGTAATTAACCAGGAAGTCGGGGGACCAAGGAAAATATTCAGATTACAAAGTTATTATTTCCTAAAATAACTTTTCATATATTTTCATATCTGATCAATAGTCTTCTGAATAATTAATTATTTACTTTACCTCACGTTAGTCTCATTCCAAACGTCATAAATGCACGAACCCAGTCTTCACTTTGAGTCATCCATACATCAATTGTCTTAAATCATTTATTTCTTACTAACTAAGTCATTCACAGAAATGCATAAACAAACAAACAAAGTAAATATGGTTACAAGAAATTATAGGAGAATGTGCCCTAGTGGGCATGGCGGCTTGTTAGACCAAAGGGGGAGTGGGGTTCACCTGAGAAGTCACTACATAGTGATAATTATAACAATTGAAATGCTAATCCTTTGCACATGAACGCTCACTCATTCGGGAACAATTGCAATCAATATATATATTTATGGTCAGTGTGTCGTCTTGATCGCTGTTGAAAAGTTTGTTTCTTTTGTAGAATTGTCCATCTCTCTCTCTCTCTCTCTCTCTGTCTGTCGTGTTTAGAGGGGATAGTTCAGAGCGACATTCATGTTGTTGTAGAATGGATGTTTTGGCGGTTGTCGTTCTTCCCGTTCAATGATACAGAATTCCTAGCTACAGACTAGTAATTAATATCTAAGACTTGTTCTTATTCTGTCGGTTTCAATAGTCTAAGAGTTTAACCACGTAGTATGGTTAAAAGATTCAGCAATGGTCTGCAACCTTTGTCCCATCGTAATGGAGAAAAACATGGTCTACTTGAGGAATTCTCAAGATTGGGATTTTATTCGAAATTGCCGAAAAGGGGCTGTCCCAGGATGCCTGACCCTAACTGGGCTCGTGTGCGGTCCTCTGATTTAGTTCAACTCAAAAGGGAATTGTAGTTTCCTTCATTAAACAGTCCAAAATCACATTACACAATTTTACAAACAGTATCATACTCACTCATTCATCTTATACAACAATTAGATATAGCCTCAGATATGAGGTTTACATAAACAGCGTTATGGTAATGTGGCCGCACCGTCTCCCATGAGCTTCCAAGTTGTAACAAACGGACCAGTTCGTAGCTGGATTCTTCACCCATCTTTTATACCTTGTTATTCAGACCTCAAGTTCTGTGAGGTGGAAAAAATCCTTTGTTCTCTATGAAGCTTCACTCTATCTCTATACTGTGTGGCAATGAGGCAGGGTCTTCCCTAGGAATTTACGACCTCACTGACCACAGCAGCCTGGCTGAAGGAGCAGAGAGCGGGGGATGGTGCTCGCTGTACCCAAAGAGGGCAACGCCATGACACTGTCCTGTAACACGTTATACACTGTGCACTAATGTCTTCAAATAGAAAAAGTAAACACGCCATCAAAGGCAGTTGATGATGTATGTTGTGGTTGTGCAGAACACTATCCCAGTAAAAATTACAAGCAGTCTTTTCCGTACCAATGGCAGTGGTGCAGAACAATGGACACAAGCACTGTTTCTATGGGCACAAGCACTGTTTCTATGGGCACAAGCACTGTTTCTATGGGCACAAGCACTGTTTCTATGGGCACAAGCACTGTTTCTATGGGCACAAGCACTGTTTCTATGGGCACAAGCACTGTTTCTATGGGCACAAGCATTGTTTCTATGGGCACAAGCATTGTTTCTATGGGCACAAGCACTGTTTCTATGGGCACAAGCACTGTTTCTATGGGCACAAGCACTGTTCATGACAAACTGTTCACACCTTTTGCATGTTTTAAATCGTATTTCCTGCAATTCTACACATTTTGTCATGGGTTGCAGATAACCTTTAGCAGTTTTAAAGCTCATTTTCTTGCCATGTCTAATGTGTATTCATGTGATTTCTGAGTGACTCAAACATTACAACAAAATGTATAGGCTAAAAAACATTAGCTGACATGGGCTAGTTGATCTGGACATTTCTGATAAAGAGCTCTCTAAGGTATGCAATGACTGACATGAGAGGAAAACTTGCTTCACTACCCAAATTCTACTATTACAACTTTCAAGAGTATGTCGAAAGCCAGACTGAGTTCCTAAACATTTTTATAATAATACTATTTTTCAGGGGGGTGGGGAAACACAAAAACAATACTGGCCCCCGATGCAGTACACTTAGATGGAGGTTCTAAGGGTTGCGCTAGATGGTGATGAACTGAGAGATCAGCCAATTAAAACCATCGGATGTTTCGTCTGCTCCTGCCATAGGCTTCCAGTCATGTCCCGTTCTGAGGCGCTCGGACACCAGACATCTCAACAGAGAGAACCGGCCGGTGGGCGAGATTATCGAAGAAATGACCACCAACATGTTCTCTAATCTAATTCTTACTGAATTGATCACTGATCAGCTGTATTGACGTTTAAATACTTCTAAAGATATGGCCTAAATGAATCAGAATAAACTGACCAACACAATCAACATTGATCTAATCAGTTGTATGTTTTCCATCTCAGGGCATCACATATGACCACGTGGAGATGAATCTCTATCTGAATGGGAAGAATATGCACTGTCCAGCTTCAGGGATCAGAGGCACCGTGTTCCCGGTGGTTTATGGTGAGTGTGTGTGTGTGTGTACACTGCTGCATGCACACCAATACCAAATATAAAACTATTTTATCAATGTTGTTTCTTTTAACTTTTATTTACATAATATATATTAACCCATGCTCTACCTTTTAATTCCCAGTGGGAAAAAAACAGGCTGAAATGCCTAGTAAATCTGCTACAAAGTTGTCTTTATGGTTGTGGTATTTTTCTGCCACAAGAGGGCAGTTCGTACATAGCTGAAACTGACATCCTTCTTTTTGGTTGGAAGCATATGATGTAAAAGCAATTGAACACTACTAGTTGTTGTTGTTGCAGTCAGTGAGATATGCCTGCGAAAGTACCCTCATGAAACACTGACTGAACCAATGTTGATTTGTTGTCTCCTCTGTTCTAGTGGATGACAGCGCCATCTTAGACTGCCAGTTCAGTGACTTCTACCATGCGGCACCGCAAGGCTTTGAGAAAATTCTGTTTGAGCAGCAGATCTTCTGAGCAGCACCTCCGTATACCTCCAGACCTTTATACATACACACACACAACCCTCAGCTAAAAGTGCTCCTTGTTGCTCTGCAGAAATCTGTGACCTCTTCGTTCCGACTGGTTTGTGTGTGTGTGTGTGTGTGTGTGTGTGTGTGTGTGTGTGTGTGTGTGTGTGTGTGTGTGTGTGTGTGTGTGTGTGTGTGTGTGTGTGTGTGTGTGTGTGTGTGTGTGTGTGTGTGTGTGTGTGTGTGTGTGTTGCGTTGCGTCCTGGTTACGCTCTGCTTTAATGCTGTTCTGGGTCAATGTGGGTAGTTTAGCTCTTGTTTGATGCCAACACTGGAGCAGTAAGAAAACGGATCCCCAGACAACAGTGAATGGCATAGAGTAGACCAAGTGTGGTGTGCATTTGCAACTGAAAGACAGTCAAGTCAGTCAATATTTATTTTATTCAGTTATAATCATCCTGCATTGCCTCAATCTTTTATGGGTGCTGCTTCTTTCAGAAAAGAGAGTTTAAACAATGTTAGTTGTTTTCTTATTTATATTTATTTGTTAAGCTGACACTAATGTTCAATGTTTTGTTTCCTTGATAATTTACTTCTAATTCTAGATTTAATTATATATATTTTGATTTGTTATTTTAATTATGATCTGTCTTTAAAAGTAATTTGTCACGGCTCTGATTGGCATTCCAAATATCAGCAATCTGGCGAAGCTCTGCTCATTGGCTGTATTTGGGGATGTGACATTTTCTCCATATCCTCCTTTGAAGCGTGAAAACGGTCTTAAATGTTAAACGCTTATTTTTGTTTGCACTAATGAGATGTTGAATATTAAACCAAATACAAATACAATAAAGAAACTCTTTTGGGACTACTTTATTTAATATACCGCAAATGTCTAGCAACCCAAAGGTTGCGCGTTCGAATCTCATCATGGAGAGATTTAGCTACTATATAACTACTTAGCATGTTAGCTAATCCTTCCCCTAACCTAAACCCTTTAACCTAACTCATAACCCTTATCCCTAGCCTAGTTAACGTTAGCCACAAATTGGAATTTGTAATATACACTACCGTTCAAAAGTTTGGGGTCACTTAGAAATGTCCTTGTTTTTGAAAGAAAAGCACTTTTTTTTTGTCCATTAAAATAACATCAAATTGATCAGAAATACAGTGTAGACATTGTTAATGTTGTAAATGACAATTGTAGCTGGAAACAGAAGATTTATTTTATTTTTATGGAATATCTACATAGGTGTACAGAGGCAAGCACAGCGAGCACCTCAGGATAGATTTCCACGCTGTTTAAAGGCACAGTCAACTTAGTGTATGTAAACTTATGACTCACTGGAATTGTGATACAGTGAATTATAGTGAAAGAATCTGTTTGTAAACAATTGTTGGAAAAATTACTTGTGTCATGCACAAAGTAGATGTCCTAACCGGTTTGCCAAAACTATAGTTTGTTAACAAGAAATTTGTGGAGTGGGTGAAAAACAAGTTTTAATGACTCCAATCTATGTGTATGTAAACTTCCGACTTCAACTGTGCTTGTCCTCTTGCTCAGTTGTGCACGGGGGCCTCCCACTCCTTTTTCTATTCTGGTTAGAGCCAGTTTGCGTTGTTCTGTGAAGGGAGTAGTACACAGCGTTGTATGAGCTCTTCAGTATTCTTGGCAATTTCTCGCATGAAATAGCCTTCATTTCTCAGAATGAGAATAGACTGTCAAGTTTCAGATGAAAGTTCTTTGTTTCTGGCTATGTTGAGCCTGTAATCGCACCCACAAATGCTAATGTTCCAGATACTCAACTAGTCTAAAGAAGACCAGTTTTATTGCTTCTTTAATCAGAACAACAGTTTTTAGCTGTGCTAACATAATTGCAAAAGGGGTTTCTAATGATCAATAAGCCTTTTGAAATGATAAACTTGGATTAGCTAACACAATGTGCCATTGGAAAACAGGAGTGATGGTTGGTGATAATAGGCCTCTGTACACCTATGTCGATATTTCATTTAAAAAATCAACCGTTTCCAGCTACAATAGTCAGTTACAACATTACCAATGTCTACACTGTATTTCTGATCAATTTGATGTTATTTTAACGGACAAAAAATGTGCTTTTCTTTCAAAAAACAAGAACATTTCGAAGTGACCGGTCGTGTATATGTTTAGGAAAGTTGTAACTATTGTACGAATTGCAATTCGTATCGTACGAATTGTAATTCAAAACATATACTAAATGGATGATGTACATTCACAAATTAATACATATCATACGAATCGTAACACATCATATTCATTGGAGTGTCCCATATTTATTTTTCACTATTTTACGTCTACCCCAGAGACCAGGTTGCAGCTACATATCATAGACTAGACAAATATCTTGTATTGTTTCCCCTTTTTGACAATTTGATGTGAACAGTAAGCACACAAACACTTTACAGGCCTCTCTCTTAGTGCACCAGCTGTGTCAAAAACAATATCACTATGTTGTGAATGGGTCAAAATCCTGATGGGAAAATGTAATTCGCAGTTGCAAATGAGAACTTGTTCTCAACTAGCCTACCTGGTTAAATAAAGGTGAAATAAAACAATTGGTTAGGCTATGGTACATGAGTCATAAAGGTGTATGCATATTTTCAAAATTGTAATGATTTAACCCTTTAGACCCCAATAGAAGTATAGAGTGCTGCTGTAGATTACTGAACACTTTCAAGATAAAGATAATTTTGTCACACATTTCAAACAGACATAGTTCAAAAACAAAGAACAAATGACAATTACAAATTACTTTTAAAGAGCACAACCTATTATTTAATATGACACCACATTCATGTCAACAGGAATAACAGTAATTTTGTCTTCCATTGTGTAAAGACACTCACTTTCAAAAAACAATTAGCACGCAACACAACAAAACACTAGAGTATTTCAATTGTAGTACATTTGACAAAATCACTCAAAATGTACCAAGTATAATATATTATGATATATTATATAATATATTATATATATATATAAATAAATGAAATATCCAAAATGTGACAATGTTCAGAAAGTGTTTCAAAACCCACACAAAGTTGGCTATTTGATTGACAATGATTATTACTTTTGTAACAATGTAAAAATGCAAACAACTAATCAGAGGCTATTTAAGTGTAGGTAACCTCTCTCAATAAGATTTTGTACAGAACAGGTCTGACACAAAATGTTGAAATAGTAGCCTACTTTGTCAACAATTCAGTGAATGCAACAAGTATTAGATAGAGACAGATAAAGAGAGAAGATACAAAACACAACAACAATAGAAGATTTGTAGGAGGAATTGTCTGTAGAGCTCAGAGTCACGATTGTTTTGAGGCACAGATCTGGACAAAAAATGTCTGCAGCATTGAAGGTCCCACAGAACACAGTGACCTTCATCATTCTTAAATGGAAGAAGATTGGTACCACCAAGACTCTTCCTAGAGCTGGCCGCCCGGGCCAAATTGAGCAATCGGGGGAGAAGGGCCATGGTAGGGGAGGTGACCAAGAAGCCGATGGTCGCTCTGACAGAGCTCCAAAGTTCCTTTGTGGAGATGGGAGAACCTTCCAGAAGGACAACCATCTCTGCAGCACTCCACCAATCAGGCCTTTATGGTTGACTGGCAAGACAGAAGCCCCTCCTTAGTAAAACGCACACGACAGTCCACTTGGAGTTTGCCAAAAAACACCTAAAGACTCTCAGACCATGAGAAACAAGGTTCTCTGGTCTGATGAAACCAAGATTGAAACTCTTTGGCCTGAATGCCAAGCGTTGTGTCTGCAGGAATCCTGGCACCATCCCAACGGTGAAGCATGGTGGTTGCAGCATCATGCTGTGGGGATGTTTTTCAGTGGCAGGGACTGGGAGACTAGTCAGGATCGAGGGAAAGATGAACGGAGCAAAGTACAGATAGATCCTTGATGAAAACCTGCTCCAGAGCGCTCAGGACTTCAGACTGGGGCAAAGGTTCACCTTCCAACAGGACAACGACCCTAAGCAAACAGAAAATACAATGCAGGAGTCTCTGAATGTCCTTGAGGGGCCCAACCAGAGCCCGGACTTGAGGCCGATCGAACTTCTCTGGAGAGACCTCAAAATAGCTGTGCAGAGGAGCTCCCCAGCAAACCTGACAGAGCTTGAGAGAATCTGCAGAGAACAATGGGAGAAACTCCCAAAATACAGGTGTGCCAAGTTTATAGCATCATACCCAAGAAGACTCGAGGCTGTAATTGCTGCCAAAGATGCTACAACAAAGTACTGAGTAAAGGGTCTGAATACTTATGTAAATGTGATATTTTTTTATTTGGAATTCATTTGTAAACATTTCTAAAAACCTGTTTTTGCTTTGTCATGTGTGGTATTGTGTGTAGATTGGTGAGGGAAAAAACGATTTAATCAATTTTAGAATAAGACGGTAATGTAATAACATGTGGAAGAAGTAAAGGGGTCTGAATATTTCCCGAAAGCACTCTAAGTGTAGGGTTAGTTCGTGGTGCATATTTAAAATGTTCCCCTTTAAAAAATTGTATCACAAAATGTAACGTGATTAACCACACATACCGCACCGGAGAAGTATGGTGACGAACGATCTCTATGTTGGTGATGCTTTTGCCGCGTTCAAATTCCAGTCGGAACTTGGAAACTCGGATATTTCCGACTTGCAATTTTCGTTGAACGCGACACGTGTATGAGCACAACCAGTTACCATGTCGGACATTTCCGAGTTTCCTAGTTCCGACTGGCACGTCAACATAGCATCTGTCTCTGTGCGACGTCAGGGAGTCCATCAAAAATAGGACAACCGGTCTCCGAGCTCCTCCCTCTCTGCTGCCGTAGCCGCCCACTCGCTGTACTCCTTCGCGTAGTTGCTCTGTCTTTCACTGGAGATCACGAACGCCGGAGTACTCTGAACCAGCAAGCAGCCATGGCAGAAAACGCCGGCTTGGATAACCACCGTATCAAGAGCTTCAAAAACAAGGGACGCGATGTCGAGGTAGGAGTGCACTTGGATAGGGTGGTTTAGACAATGATCCGTGTAGGATTTTATTTTAAGACACCGGCTATCTTCCCCGGCCTTGTCTACCAATCTTTTGATGAAGCCTGGCTAGTTAACTAAGTTAGCTAGCTATTCGCCGCCAGCCTGCTGTTGTGTGCTGAGTTTATCCGGAATATCCTCCGTTCATTCGTCATCATAACGAACGGGCGTGGTTTACGGCCCTTATTCTCCATCAAATAGTTTGAAATGTCAGCCTGTTTCACCGACAACGAAAAGCTCTAGCCTAGGTAACTAACGTTAGCTGATTAACGTTACCTAACTATCGTACCACCGGTTTTGAAAGCAGACTAACAGAGTTGACAGCCCAACTAGCATAATCCAGAGTAGCTAGAGTATATGTCGATAACTAGCTAATCTAGCTGGGTTGGCTATCTATTAGCTAATTAGACCCCCTTGATAACTTGTATTTTTTGCTAGCACCCATTTCCAACCATAATTAGACCGATTGCGAACCTGCAGTTACGCTTGTTTACATTGACCTACACTGGGGTCGGAACGCAATCAGGGAGATACGGCTTAAGCAGGTGCGAGATATGGCTCGGAGAACGTACATCAATGTAGGGGATGGGATATACCACTGTACTCCACGTTTTCCTTGATCGAAAATGATACATGGAGAAGATTGAAATACTGCAAGTTTTTCCAGAAAACTTCCATTTCCGTCCTCATTGTCATAGCAGTAGCCACAGCAACCATTTTGGAATGGCAGCGTCAGCCAATCCGCTCCTTTGTTGTTCAATGCCATGTGCCATTCCATAATGGCTGCTTTGGCTACTGGGAGCTAGCGTGAGGATGGAATGGCCAGTTTTTCGGGGGAAAACAGCAGTATTTCAACCTTTTCAATGTATAATTTTGGGTAAAGGTAAAATGTATGGTGGTATATCCCATCCCTGCATTGAAGTACATCTTATATCTTGGGTCTGCTCTGCGGTGTCTTAATATAACCTTGATGACCTTCCGATCCCAGTGCAGCTCAGTGTAAACAAGAGGATCAACAGCACAGTCAACTGTTGCAGTACATTAAAATATAATTGTACTCAACATTCTGGCTTCTAAAGCTTGTGAGATTAAATTCTAAAACTTGTGAGATTAAATTTTCCAAACAAATGTATGGCATTAATCTGAGGTATCAGTCTGTCAGGCAAGGTCGGAATCATCCTGTCGTAATGAACTGTGAACTAGCAAGCTAGCCAGATCAAATTGTAATTTGAACAACGGCATGTGCAGCAAATATTCTTATGTATCTAGCTAACTAGGTGATGATGTTGTTAATTGCTGAATCTGTTTACTTGCCGCTTCCACCATCAATGGCTTGTTATCTGTATCGTTCGGTATCTCGTGGCTGAGTAGTCATCGTCACGAAAGCTGTCATTGTTTTCAGCCGATGCTAGTGGTATTATTAAAAACTATGGCATGCTGACCTCATGCATTGCTAGTGGATAGCCGTGCCATCTTCGACAATAACACACACATTTCTGTCTTTACAGAGTTGCACAAATAGTCATCTTTGGGATACCCCCACTGTATGTATGAATAAATGTGTTTTCTGAGTAATTGTTGAATTGGAGTTGATTGTCTTTGGGAGCCATCTAAAACCATGGGAAGTGGACCTGTCTCATAGGTTGTTGTTTTGAAGCTGAGAGCCAACGTGACAAACACATGGCTACTATGACAGACATGACCACGTGCGCCACTGGGGCTATTTCGGGCATCCTGGAGGTCTGGCTTGGGTTCTTATTGGAGGTACAACCCGATCTATGGCCCTCTAGAGGGGCCAGGAGGTAGAAGAAGCCCCTAAGCAGCACTGATCTACGACCTGGGAGTTATGTGTTCCTGCAATGGTTTTTAGGATTGGTAAAGAAATGCATCATCCTCCCCCCTTCAGAATTTAAGTTAAGTGTTTCTGCTAGACTTTACAAATAGGCTACTGAGTATGAATACTGTAGCTATTGCTATATGAATGGTAGTCTGCATGTTTCTGCTCTGGCCAAAGTGCTGTTGTCTTGGCAAGGCAACAATGTAGCTTAGTTGAATACAGAAACAGTCTGGCACCCACTCCTATAGTACCTCAGTATGGTGAGTACTGGGAAAATCAATCATTGGTGTTTGATCTAGGTTGAACTTGCTCATAACCACAGATCTAGGATGAGGTTACCTAATCCTGACCTTAACCACTAGGATGATCTGAAACTGCACCAGCAGAAGGGACTATTTTGACCAATTTCTCTGTTCAACAGTCTCTCGATGAACAGCCTTATGGGATATCATGTGAGATGCAGCCCAGCTTATGGTTGAGCCATGAGCATTACTTATCAGATATCTGTTTTTCTCTGTAAATTCTAACGGGTTTGAACTTGCTCAGTCAGTGTTCTGTGCCATAATGTTCACCCCAGTACACCATATCCAGGAGTAACACTCACTGTTGGCTCAGGACACTGCTCACCGGTCAAGCTATGTTTAGACTACAGCCTAATATATGTCCAGTGCCTTCAGAAACTATTCATACCCCTTGACTTCTTCCAAATTTTGTTACAGCCTGAATTAAAAAGGGATGAAATATATTTTTTTCTCGCCCATCTACACACAATACCCCATGATGACAGTGAAAACATTTTTGAAAACATTTAACGAGGCCACTCAGGAACATTCAATGTCATCTTGGTAATCAACTCCAATGTATATTTGGCTTTGTGATTTAGGTTATTGTCCTGCTGAAAAATGAATTTGTCTCCATGTGTCTGTTGGAAAGCAGACTGAACCTGGTTTTCCTCTAGGATTTTGCCTGTGCTTAGCTCTATTCTGGTTCTTTCCATTCTAAACTCCCTAGTCCTTGCCGAGCGTTCTGGAGCAGGTTTTCTCTTGTCATCTTCCCTTTGATCCTAACTAGTCTCCCAGTCCCTGCCGCTGAAAAACATCCCCACAGCATGATGCTGCCACGACCATGTTTCACCGTTGGGATGGTGCCAGGTTTCCTCCAGACGTGACGCTTGCCATTCAAACCAAAGAGTTCAATCTTGGTTTCTTTCATCAGACCAGAGAATCTCGTTTCTTATGTTCTGAGAGTCTTTTTGGCAAACATCAAGTGGGCTGTCATGTGCCTTTTTTTTTTTACCGAGGAGTGGCTTCCGCCTGACCACTCGACCATAAAGGCCTGATTGGTGGAGTGCAGCAGAGATGGTTGTCCTTCTGGAAGATTCTCCGCATAGGAACTCTGGAGCACTGTCAGTGACCATTGGGTTTTTGTTCATCTCCCTGACCAAGACCCCTTTCCCCCGATTGCACAGTCTTGGTGGTTCCAAACTTCTTCCATTTAAGAGTGATGGAGTGGACCTTCAATCCTGTCTCGGAGCTCTATGGACAACATGCACTGTCAACTGTGGGACCTTATATAGACAATTTACCACCGGTGGACTCCAATAAAGTTATAGAAACATCTCAAAGATGATCAATGGAAACAGGATGCACCTGAGCTCAATTTCAAGTGTCATAGCAAAGGGTCTGAAATACTTAGGTAAATAAGGTATTTCAGTTTAAATGTGCAAACATTTCTAAAAACCTCTTTTCGCTTTGTCATTATGGGGTATTGTGTGTAGAGTTGATGAGATTTAGAATAAGGCTGTAACGTAACAAAATGTGGAAAAAGTAAAGGGGTCTGAAGAATTTCCGAATGCACTGTACAATGTTGTTGATCCGTTCTCAGTTTTTGCTTATCACAGCCATTAAACTCTGCAACTGTTTTAAAGTCATGATTGGCCTTGTGGTGAACTCTGTGTAGTTTCCTTACTCTCCGGCAACTGAGTTAGGAAGGACACCTGTGTCTTTGTTGTGACTGGGTGTTTTGAAACACCATCCAAAGTGTAATTCATAACTTCACCATGCTCAAATGGATATTCAATGTTGCCTTTATTTTTTTTCCTCCCCATCTACCGATAGGTGACCTAGGCATTGGAAAACCTCCCTGGTCTTTGTGGTTGAATCAGTGTTTGAAATTCACTGCTCGGCTGAGGGACCGTAAAATTATCTGTATGTGTGGGGTACAGAGATGAGGTTGTCATACAAAACCAATGTTAAACACTATTGCGCACAGTGAGTCCATGCAACTTATGTGACTTGTTAAGCACGTTTTTACTTCTGAACTTATTTAGGCTTACCATAACCAAGGGGTTGAATACTTGATTCAAGACATTTCAGCTTTTCATTTCAAGTTATTTTGTAAATAAAAATCTAAATTCAGCCATGTGGAAAAGTCCAGGGGTGTGAATACTTTCTGAGAGCCTGTATCTGTTAATCATGGTCTTCAATCTGAATCCGGTGTGTTAGTGCTTGGCTATAACAAAAGCCTGCACAGACCCATTCTTGCCCTCTGCTGATCTAGGTGAGACAGGTGCTCTGAGAGAGACTGGTGCTTTGGCTGGGTCAATGTTACGTTGTTAGAGAAAGGAGAGGGGTATCCCTCTGGTTCTCTGCTCCTCAGCCTCTCCAGACAGGGTCATGGATGTGACTGGCCCACGTGATGTAAGGGGCTATTTAGGATGGCAATATGAACCGCAGTGCACAGTCACAAGATCTGAGACCAGCTCACAGTCATGAGTGGACTAAGAACACATTACCATTACACAAACACACATTGATTAACCTGAACCATTACGATATCAAGTGGTGTGTTTAACTTGTGCTTTTTTAGCCTATTGCTTATATATTATACATATTTTACCCCTCAATTCCTATGTTCTGACCTATACCTATATTACTTTCTAGTATGTTTTCATGCTGCTTCCAAAAGCAAATTGTGCCATTTAAGAAGTCCAGAGAGGGATGTTGTGTTTTTAAAATGTGTTATCGGTGAATTATCGTGTCTGTCTCATATTGCTCCCTGTGTGTTTGTGTTCCAGACTATGAGAAGACATCGAAATGACGTGACAGTCGAGCTGAGGAAGGTGAGAGAAGAAGCCTAATTTTACATTTTGGTGATGCACAATTTGTAGGCGTACTTTCACGGCTCCCTATATTAATATTGACCTCCCTGCTTACCACACACACACACATCTATAGTATAGACGGGCTGTTCCTTTCTCACCCTGTGTCTTGACACAGACTTGGTATTCGTTACTCTATTGGGGCACTAACCCCAATTTGACCCCCTCATTTTCTGACCATGACCCAAACAACATGATATTTCACCTCTCTGGATTGGCCTCTGATCCCTGTAAACTGCCTTCTCCCCTTTTCCATAACTG
The DNA here is from genome assembly GCF_023373465.1 of Oncorhynchus keta. Classification (NCBI taxonomy): domain Eukaryota; kingdom Metazoa; phylum Chordata; class Actinopteri; order Salmoniformes; family Salmonidae; genus Oncorhynchus; species Oncorhynchus keta. The sequence goes on along the minus strand of NC_068427.1, from coordinate 21,530,112 downwards.
AAAACTAAGTAGTTAGGTTTCTTTGTTTGGCCCACTGCGGTGATTTGCTGCAGGTAGAAATTGCCTTTGTCATTCAGCTGCTCCCTCTAGGCATGGGCGGTATCCAGATTGTCACACTGACCTTGTGCCGTACATGTATATTTGGTTATAACTGAACACAAAGGGCGCAATTTTCAACCCCCCACTTAGCCTTTTTAATTTGCAAGTTAGCAATGCTAACAAGTACATGTAAAATCCCATTGAAAATGCTAACTAGCGCTTTGCAAACATTTTATACAGTCTGACCTAAACTATTTTCAGGACAGTCATCCCAGTTATACAAGTAACAAAAAAAATCTACCCAGTTTGCTGGATGCACAAAACAAATACTAGACAGCAGGGCTCTTGATCCAGGAGGGGATTCTCTGCCGTTATCAGCAAGCGAAGCTTGATTTTGGAAGAAGCTAACCACTTAGCTAGATAGCTAACTAGCTACTAAATTAGCACACCAAATGCAAAACTGTAGGGCATTTAGCACATTTTATACAGTTATCAGATATATAACAGGGCTAACTGGGCTAGTTGTGAATTCCACACTGTAACTAGATCACCTGGCTCGTGCTGCATAACAGCGAGTGAGTCACAAGGCTCCGGTCTCTCATTGTGGTGTGCTTGTAAACAAACACCACGTGAACGGGTACTACCGGTAAGCTTCATAATGAAAAATGATGTGACCGGGGGAAAAGAAGATTGCTTTCTTCATGATCTCCTATCATATTGCACAAGTTGATTGTAGGTATTCACTTAAAAAGTAGCTACAAATATGCAAGTGTGTAAAAACAAAAAATCCAAGGAATAGTTTCAATGGTATTGAAAAACCATCCCGTGGCTATTTCCAAATATACGGTGTACCGTCCCTCCACATGCCCTTCGCCTTGATCTGCATACCTATGTAATGTCACTGTACTATCCAGACTTGGTGATCATTAACAGACTACATCATCAGGATGCTGAAACCTAGATTAGATGGCAGTCCATGGAGATTAGCAGAGATTTACAAGAATATCCAGATGTAATCTATCCTGAGGTGCTCGCTGTGCTTGCCTGTTTGATGTGGATGCCTAAATCGGAACCGTGTAATGGCTACAATACACCCAATTAGTATGGTTGTCATGCATTTACTTACACCTTTGTAATAGGGATGCACAATGAATCAAATTTTAATCGAAATTGCAATATTGACATGTGCAACGCCATGTATAATATAATAAGGGTCCCCTGGGAAACTTTGACCAACACTTTGTGTCCTACCCTGTCACAACTTCTACTCTACCTGTCTTTGTTATTAGTTGTCATGCCACACAATGCCAACCATAGAATCGGAATACCAATTTTTTTTTATGATTCCAACAGTTCACCCAAGTGTTTTGATCAAAATCGCAGTCACAATGTTTTCTTTAAAAAAGACTGTTAAATGATGTGCCCATATTGTGCAGACCTGTGTTGTAAAGAGCAAGAGACTGAAGGGTTTCTCTTCTCCTCTCCGGTGATTGGCAGGTATCCCTGTCACTCATACATCCAACAATTCGCTGCTCTCATGTTGACTTGGTGATCTCTCTGACACGAGTCCCCTGGTCATGGCTTTGAATCTTACTTTCCCCTCCCCTAACTATTTCTTCCTCCGTAAAACCCCCTAGGGCTTTGACACACTCCTCACTCTCCTTCCTCTTCACACGTTTTCTTTCTTTCTCTGAGGTTAAAACAATCGCCTGTAGTCGTTGCTAAGTTACCATTGAGGAAAAGAGGGAGACATGGCTAGAAACTAGTTTAGGGCCTAATTCAGTGAGAGCGAAAAAGAAAGAGCCGAGTTAGTGTGCTGCTGTAGTCTGGCTGCACATTCCATTATGCCAGAGCAGAGAGCAGCACTGGGATGGTTCGTCACCAGCAGTGACGCACGGCCCAGCACTGCAGCACACACTGGAATGTAGGCCAAGGGATTCTCCTCCCTCCCTCCCTACCACTGACTCACATGCCGACCGGCTGTGTCTGTCTTTTCCACGCTCTATTCAACACCAATATGGGTGTGTCTCACTGTGCCTGCTCCTCAACTTTCTAGGAGTGTATGCCTTTGTTTTTTGTGTGTTTTTTAATTGGGGTGTTTTGATTAGTGTGTCTCCGTAATGTTTAGTAACTATAGGGGACATCCCCCATAACAACACCGGGTTTGTACTTAGTCTCTCCGTACAGGGGACAAAGGTTCCAGAGATGACCCCAACATACACCAGTACACACACATTCTAGGGATGCGAGGGCCAGCTGTTTTTCAACCTATATCTATCTCACAGTCACAAGAAGTTTGCTGTAGGAGTTTGCACTGCTACTCTGTCGCGTATTTGAATATTCATCAGTGTTTTGTTCTCTTGTCCCTCCCCTCTCTTCCGTCAGAACAAACGAGACGAACATCTCCTGAAGAAGAGGAATGTCCCACAGGAGGACAGTCTGGAGGACTCTGACTTCGACTCCGACTTCAAAGGGGTATGTGGGATGTCTGTGTGTTCCACTTTAGCGACCCATTTGCCATTGCAGTAGGATGAGAGACTTGTTCCAGATAGAGAATCTAGGCAGTAGATTTCTGTCTGTTTGGACAGGGCAGGTGTTGCCATTCCTCCCGAAGAGCTACTGGCATTGGACATGGTCAGCTCTATACAATATATTTCTATGTATGATGTTGTAATCTAGACATGTGTCCTTAAGCCCCCCTGGTCTCTCCAATGCCCCCATGGCTTCTCTAGGGTTTGTATAATGTATCGTGCTCAAAGCCTTGTCACCCTGCTGACTGGAGCCCTGTCATTGAGCTAATGAGATGAGGAATAGGGCCTGACCTGACCTAGCTGCTACCAGGTGATGTAGGGTTATGATGGAGTAGAATGGCATTCTCAGCCTGTGAGCTCATTCAGCCTCAACCAGCCAGCCAACACAGCACTGTGAAAACACTGGCGTGTGGAGCGAGACTGAGAGGGACAGACTGTGTGTATCAATGACATGTTGACCGATCAGTGTGAAGTAGCCAGATGTTAATGTGAATTGTATCCCCATCCCCCATGTTGTTGTTGATCTGTAACTTGGTACTGATTGTGTTCCATCCCTTCCCACTCTTTGCAGCAAAACGTCACACTAGAGGCCATCTTACAGGTAAGGCTCAACTTTATGTACAAAGAAGTGATAAACTCCTATCTCCTTCGGTGCCGTTTGTTCTCCCTCTCATTCTCTCCCTCGTCCTGTGAGAGTGTGGTGCTGTAACTTGTTCTCTGTCTCTCTGAAGAACGCCACCAGTGATAATTCTGTGGTCCAGCTTAGTGCTGTACAGGCTGCCAGGTAAGTGTGTGTGAGACCTCTTCTCAGTTTTGAACCTCTCGCCCTGTTTTGTATTCCATGATTGAAACATGACTTTTCCTGTTTTTGTGTGTGTCAGAAAACTCCTCTCCAGTGACAGAAACCCTCCCATTGATGACTTGATAAAGTCTGGCATCCTGCCCATCTTAGTCAAATGTCTGGAGAGAGACGACAAGTGAGTCTGCTGATGCGTTAACCCAATGTCCTCCCCTGGATGGTCTCTACTAATGCACTGTTTGTACATTTTTTACTGGAATTACTGAAGACTGGCTAGGATACATGATGTAGAGGGGCTACTAGTGTGTGTGTGTGTGCGCGCATGCTGCTTTGTGTGTGTGCGAGGCACAGGGTGGTCTGTTGTCTCTGCCGTCCGGTGCCAATCCAAATAAAAGAGCATTCCTGTCCTCTGGATTTCCCCCATTCCCAGGACCTCGTTGTGTTCAGGGCCAAACACAAACACACACAGGACCTTGTGGTCATGAAGGGGACAGATGTGCGCACACATCCAGGAGTCAGTACAGGAGGGCGCAGGGGTTGGAGGGTTACTATAGCGATGAGCTGCGGATGCACAGCTGTCATGGCGACTGCTGCAGTCTCTCAGACAGACACTGAAATTCCTGGAGCACAGAGGGCACTGCAACCAAACACACCATTGTTTACACACACATTGTGTGTGTTTGTGTGGACTGAAGAGGAGGAAGAAGCAAGGGCAGGGTTAGGAGAAAGATGCGTTCATGTTAATGGAAGCCCTAGAATGATCTTTCTCACTCTCCCCCCTCCTTTCTCTCCTCCAGTCCGTCTCTTCAGTTTGAGGCAGCCTGGGCCCTGACCAACATAGCGTCTGGCACGTCACAACAGACCCAGGCTGTGGTCAAGTCCAGTAAGTTCACCCTGCGGTCATTCTGCTCCGCTGTTATTCTGACTGTCTGGGCTTCGCTAATGTTTATCTTTGTGTGTGTTAAATTGTCAATTCCTGACGGTGTTTGTACTCATGTACAGATGCTGTTCCCCTGTTCCTGCGTCTGCTCCACTCTCCCCATCACAATGTGTGTGAACAGGCCGTGTGGGCGTTAGGCAACATCATAGGCGAGTATGGCTGATACAGTTAACACATCATTAAAGTTATGATTTTGTGTTTCTTCTGTAATGACTAACCATGTGACCGGACCAGGAAAAACTGGTGCCCCAATGATGGCCTTTGACCTGTGATGCTCCTTCTCCAGGCGACGGGCCACAGTGCAGAGATTACGTCATCTCCCTGGGCGTGGTCAAGCCCCTGCTGTCCTTCATTAACCCCTCCATCCCCATCACCTTCCTCCGTAATGTCACCTGGGTCATTGTCAACCTCTGCCGCAACAAGGACCCACCGCCCCCCATGGAGACAGTACAGGAGGTACGTGTGTGTTCTGATCAAAATGCAAATAGTCTGGGTGGCCATTTGTTCAATTGTTCAGCGGTCTTATCGCTTGGGGGTAGAAGCTGTTAAGGAGCCTTTTGGTCCTAGACTTGGCTCTCTGGCACCGCTTGCCGCCTGGTTTGGCACCCACTGTAGGTGCCAAGAGGTTGCCAAACCAGGCGGTGATGCTACCGGTCAGGATGCTCTCAATGGTGCAGCTGTACAATTTGAGGTTCTGGGGACCCATGCCAAATCTCTTCAGTCTCCTTAGGGGGAAAGGGCATTGTTGTGCCCTCTTCACGACTGTCTTTGTGTGTTTGGACAATAATAGTTTGTTGGTGATGTGGACACCAAGGAACTTTAAACTTTTCACCCGCTTGACTACAGACCCGTCGATGTGAATGGGGGCATGTTCGGCACTCCTTTTCCTGTAGTCCACGATCAGCTCCTTTGTCTTGACTACGTTGGGGGAGAGGTTGTTGTCCTGGCACCACACTGCCAGATCTCTGACCTCCCTATAGGCTGTCTTATTGTTGTTGGTGATGAGGCCTACCAATTGTGTTGTCAGCAGACTTAATGATGGTGTTGGAGTCGTTCTTGGCCATGCAGTCGTGGGTGACCCAGGGAGTACAGGAAGGGACTAAGCACGCACCCCTGAGGGCCACCTGTGTTGAGGATCAGTGTGGCGGATGTGTTGTTGCCTAGCCTTGTGCCGCCCCCAGGTAATGTCAGGAAGTCCAGGATCCAGTTGCAGAGGGAGGTGTTTAGTCCCAGGGTCCTTAGCTTAGTGATGAGCTTGGAGGGCACTATGGTGTTGAATGCTGAGCTGTAGTCAATGAACAGCATTCTCACACAGCTGGTGCTCTCATGTATGCTTCAGTGTTGCTTACCTCGATGCAAGCATAAAAGGTATTTAGCCTGTCTGGTACTCTCGTGTCACTGGGCAGCTCGCAGCTGGGTTTCCATTTGTTGTCCGTAAGAGTTTGCAAGCCCTGTCACTTCCGACGAGCGTCAGAGCCAGTGTAGTAGGATTCAATCTTTGTCCTGTATTGATGCTTTGCCTGTTTGCTGGCGCGTCTGAGGGCCGGATTTCTTATATAAGCGTCTGGCTCCTTGAAAGCGGCAGCTCTGGCCCTTAGCTCGGTGCGGATGTTGCCTGTAATCCATGGCTTATGTACGTACAGTCTCTCTTATTGATGAGAACGATGACTGAGGTGGTGTACTCAATGCCATTGGATGAGTCCCAGAACATATTACAGTATGCGCTGGCAAAACAGTCCTGTAGTGTAGCATCCACGTCGTCTGACCACGTCCGTATTGAGCGAGTCACTGGTACTTCCTGCTTTAGTTTTTGCTTGTAAGCAGGAATCAGGAGGATATAATTATGGTCAGATATGCCAAATGGAGGGTGAGGGAAAGCTTTGTATGCGTCTCTGTGTAGTAAAGGTGGTCTAGGTTTTTTCCCCCCTCTGGTTGCACATGTAACATGCTGGTAGAAATGAAGTAAAATCTATTTTACGTTTTCCTGTGTTAAAGTCCCAGGCAACTGGGAGCGCCGCTTCTGGATGAGCATTTTGTTGTTTGCTTATGGCCTTACACAGCACGTTGAGTGCGTTCTTAGTGCCAGCATCGGTTTGTGGTGGTAAATGACGGCTCCGAAAAATATAGTGTAATCTGCAGCTTATAATGAGATAAGCAATACCTCGAGACATCGCGCACCAGTTATTATTGAGACATAAGACACACACCACCACCCCTCGTCTTACCGGACGTAGCTGTTCAGTCCTGCCGGTGCACGGAAAACCCACCCAGCTCTATATTATCCATGTCGTCGTTCAGCCACGACTCAGTCAAACAACATAAGATATTGGTAGGATAGTCTCGAACGGAGCTCATTCAGTTTATTCTCCAGTGATTGCACGTTGACCAAAAGAACAGATAGTAGAGGCGGGTCACCCACACGCCAACAAATTCTCACAAGGCACCCGGATCTGCGCCCCCTGTATTATGTATTTTTCTTCATGCGAATGAAGGGGATTTGGGCCTGGTCCGGGAGAAACAGTATATCCTTCATGTCATACTCATTAAAGAAAAAAATCTTTGTCCTGTTCGAGGTGAGTAATCGCTGTTCTGATATCCAGAAGCTCGTTTCAGTTGTAAGAGATGGTAGCAGCAACATTATGTACAAAATAAGTTACAAACAATGTGAAAAAGCACACAAAATGGCATAATTGTTTAGGAGCCTGTAAAAACGTCAGTCATCTCCAGTGCCATTAGGTATTCTAATTTGTGAGTAGAGTTATAGTGGTGCTCTCTCCAGCTAGTCAGACATCACATATAACTAGGGGGGATGTTTTACTACATGCCTTTACATGGCCACATTTCTGCTTTTGACACTCCTCTCTCCACTTGTTTTTTGTCTCTTTCCCAGCTTCTCCCAGCGCTGTGTGTTCTTATATACCACACAGATATAAATGTAAGTATGAGCGCATACAGTCCCTTCAAAGTATTCACACCCTTTGATCTATTCCACATTGTGTTGATACAGCCTGAATTCAAAATGGATTAAATACTCTTTTGAAAAAATTTTTCTCACCCATCTACACACAACACCCCATAATGACATCACAACACCCCATAATGACATCACAACACCCCATAATGACATCACAACACCCCATAATGACATCACAATAGCCCATAATGACAAAGTGAAAAAAAAGTTTAGACATCTTTGCACATTTATTGAAAATGAAATGCAGGAATATATCTCATTAACATAGGTAGTCAATACTTTGTAGAAGCAGCTTTGGCAGCCAATACAGGTGTGTGTCTTTCTGGGTATGTCTCTAAGAGCTTTCCACACCTGGATTGTGCAACTTTTGCCCATTTTTTATTTTTTTTTATATATATATATATATATATATAATTTTTTTTTTTTTTCAGAATTCTTCAAGCCCTGTCAAATTGATTGTTGATCATTGCTAGATAACCATTTTCAGTTCTTGACATAGATTTTTAAGTAGATTTAGGTCAAAACTGTAACTCGGCCACTCACTACAATGTTGTTGATCCATCCTCAGTTTTCTCCTATCACAGCCATTAAACTCTGTAACTGTTTTAAAGTCACCATTGGCCTCATGGTGAAATCCCTGAGCGATTTTCCTTCCTCTCCGGCAACTGAGTTAGGACGCCTGTATCTTTGTAGTGACTGGGTGTATTGATAACTTCATAATGCTCAACGAGATATTCAATGTCTGCTTTTATTTTTTTACCCATCTACCAATATTCTTTGTGAGGCATTGGAAAACCTCTCTGGCCTTTGTGATTGAATATGTGTTTGAAATTCCCTGCTCTACTAAGGGACCTTACAGATAATTGTATGTGTTGGGTACGGAGATGAGGTAGTCACATTAAACACTATTATTGCACACGGAATGAGTCCATGCAACTTATGTGACTTGTTAAGCAAGTTTTTACTCCTGAACTTATTTAGGCTTGCCATAACAAAGGGGTTGAATACGTATTGACTGAGGACATTTCAGCTTTTAATTTTTATTAATTTGTAAATGTTTTGAATAAGTTAATTGCACTTTGACATTATGGGGTATTGTTGTGTGTGTAGGCCAGTGACAAATGTCAATGTAATACATTTTACATTTGGGCTGTAACAACAAAATGTGGGAACAGTCCAGGGGTGTGCTTTCTGAAAGCCCTGCACGTTTATTACAACTAAATGAACGGTTTGCCATAAGTTTGACATCCTCGTGTTAAGCCCTACATACTCAGCTCCTTTTGTGAACAACACTTATTGGACTCCTTGGTTTACACGGTGTGTTTGTAGATCCTTGTGGACACGGTGTGGGCTCTGTCCTACCTGACAGACGGTGGGAACGAGCAGATTCAGATGGTAATAGACTCTGGCGTGGTCCCCTTCCTTGTCCCCTTGCTCAGCCACCAGGAGGTCAAAGTTCAGGTAAGGCGTCAACTGATAACATTGTGATTTTTAGAAGACTGTAACAAACTTTGGTGTGGTGTACTTATAAAATGCATAATTTCCTACCTCCTTCCTATCTGGAAGAAGAAAAAACCACTGATTTACTAAGATTGGATTGATTAAAGCAACAAATCTTGGATCTACTGATCACTATGGGTAGGAGTTTTTGCAGAAAAATGGTGCCATATGTTCAGGAAAAGCTCAGTGATTTTATTTCAAGGGAGGGAGGAAAATATGCATTTTTATAAGTAATACATTCAGGGTGTTCTATGCATTTTCTGAAACGCTGACATTGTGGGTGTTGACTTGCGGTGATGTCACTTCCTGCAGACAGCTGCTCTGAGGGCGGTGGGGAATATTGTGACTGGGACAGACGAGCAGACACAGGTGGTGCTCAACTGTGACGTCCTCTCCCACTTCCCCAACCTGCTCACACACCCCAAAGAAAAGATCAACAAGGTAGAACACGCACACACTCCTAGGAGAGGGAACGGGAAAGTCCAGGGAAACGGGGAGGAGGGAGGGCGCTTATGTCAAGGCTTTTCTATGATTGTCCTGCCATTAAGAAGTTGTTTGGTTTGACTGCGTGTGACTAGACTGTTAACAGAAAGTGTTCTGGCATAACCGCATGTGATTGGTTCGTTTACAGGAAGCAGTGTGGTTCTTGTCCAATATCACGGCTGGGAACCAGCAGCAGGTTCAGGCAGTGATCGACGCAGGACTCGTCCCCTTGATCATCCACCAACTGGCCAAGGTGAGAGCCGTGGTGTGTGGTTGGTGTGTGCGTTTGTCTGTGCGAGAGATGATATTTCTGTCATTGCTGTGTGCTGAGTTGTTCTGTAGTGCTGACAGCCTGTGTGTCTGCAGGGGGACTTTGGCACTCAGAAGGAGGCAGCATGGGCCATCAGCAACCTCACCATCAGCGGCAGGAAAGACCAGGAAAGTAACACACACACACACACAAACTGCAACCTCCATATCAGCCAGACTATTGACTTGGACAGAGGTACAAGAGGCAGGTACGAGGCTAGCACTGTCAGGCTAGGGCCTCTGTAGCTGGAGCATTCATACCAGTGAGTTTATGAACTAGTAGGCATCCAGTGACTGAACCTGATACAATCACACGTGTCAGGAGCTATTTGTCAGAAATTCTTTCTGCTGTATTCAGTTCTGTATTTTCTGATATGGTGATGTGTAGGTGGAGTACCTGGTGCAGCAGAATGTGATTCCCCCATTCTGCAGCCTGCTGTCAGTGAAGGACTCCCAAGTGGTTCAGGTGGTCCTAGACGGCCTCAAGAACGTCCTTATCATGGCCGGGGATGAGGCCAGCACCATTGCTGAGATCATAGAGGAGTCTGGAGGTGTGTGTGTGTGTGTATATTGTCATCATGGCTGAAGGTGTGTGAGGGGAAAGTTTCTGTTGTCTGACTGCGCCTCCACTGCTCTGCTCTAAGGTCTGGAGAAGATAGAAAATCTGCAGCAACATGAGAATGAGGACATCTACAAATTAGCCTTCGAGATCATCGACCAGTACTTCTCAGGCGACGATGTGAGTTATAAAACAGACACACACACACACACACACACTCACGCCTCTTACCTTTCTTCTTTCTCCCTCAGATTGATGAGGATCCCAGTTTAATTCCTGAAGCCACCCAAGGGGGGACCTTCAACTTTGACCCCGCCTCCAACCTGCAGACGAAGGAGTTCAAGTTCTAGGAGCCGGTCCATCAAGCAGCAGGGGTACTGTCAAACCCACCTCAGACATTCATCCACCTATCTCTCCACCAAACTGGCAACTTGCTACAGAAGGATTGTACACACCTGCTATTACTTCAACATGGTCACCCATCTTGCAATTGAAGGATTCACCCACCGCCACCACCGCTACAATACTCCACCTCTGTACTGAAGGATCCCTAACAACTACCACTATTCATCACAACCTGGTAACCCAGACGGGTCCAGGTAATTCATCCAGCACCAATACAATCTGATCTCAGGCAGTCGTAGCCGATGCTTTGAAATGTCATGTGAAAATCATATGGACAGAAGAAAAAGCCTGTTGGGGCAATATTTCTGAATTGCCAAATATCCTGATCTACACGTACTCACGCACAAAAACACAGTTGAAGACACTTGAAGAATTTGTGCAGACTTGTTTTAGAAGCCAATATATCACAGATGGGGAAAGGATACTGATGTTTGTTTGCGGGTTCGTTTTGTGCTTCACCTCTGGATTGTCCTTGGATTCTCATTGTCCCGCACGTCGTCAGTCACGCACGCACGTCGTCAGTCACGCACGCACGTCGTCAGTCACGCACGCACGTCGTCAGTCACGCACGCACGTCGTCAGTCGCGCACGCACGTCGTCAGTCACGCACGCACGTCGTCAGTCGCGCACGTCGTCACTCGCGCACGCACGTCGTCAGTCACGCACGCACGTCGTCAGTCACGCACGCACGTCGTCAGTCACGCACGCACGTCGTCAGTCACGCACGCACGTCGTCAGTCACGCACGTCGTCAGTCACGGACGCACGCGTCGTCAGTCGCGCACGTCGTCACTCGCGCACGCCGCGTCGTCAGTCACGCACGCACGTCGTCAGTCACGCACGCGCCGCGTCGTCAGTCACGCACGCACGCACGCACGCGTCGTCAGTCACGCACGCGCGCGTCGTCAGTCACGCACGCACGCACGTCGTCAGTCACGCACGCACGCACGTCGTCAGTCACGCACGCACGCACGTCGTCAGTCACGCACGTCGTCAGTCGCGCACGCACGTGCACACACATTGTCAGACAGAGACACACACACTCACACATGTCGTCGGTCGCACACACACACACAAACTTACACACAGTCAGTCACACACGCGCACGCACAGTCAGTCACACACGCGCACGCACAGTCAGTCACACACGCGCACGCACGCACAGTCAGTCACACACGCGCACGCACGCACAGTCAGTCACACACGCGCACGCACGCACAGTCAGTCACACACGCGCACGCACGCACAGTCAGTCACACACGCGCACGCACGCACAGTCAGTCACACACGCGCACGCACGCACAGTCAGTCACACACGCGCACGCACAGTCAGTCAGTCACACACGCGCACGCACGCACAGTCAGTCACACACGCGCACGCACGCACAGTCAGTCACACACGCGCACGCACGCACAGTCAGTCACACACGCGCACGCACGCACAGTCAGTCACACACGCGCACGCACGCACAGTCAGTCACACACACGCGCACGCACGCACAGTCAGTCACACACGCGCACGCACGCACAGTCAGTCACACACGCGCACGCACGCACAGTCAGTCACACACGCGCACGCACGCACAGTCAGTCACACACGCGCACGCACGCACAGTCAGTCACACACGCGCACGCACGCACAGTCAGTCACACACGCGCACGCACGCACAGTCAGTCACACACGCGCACGCACGCACAGTCAGTCACACACACGCGCGCGCGCACAGTCAGTCACACACACGCGCACGCACGCACAGTCAGTCACACACACGCGCGCGCGCACAGTCAGTCACACACACACGCGCGCACACAGTCAGTCACACACACGCGCGCACAGTCAGTCACACACACGCGCGCACAGTCAGTCACACGCGCGCACAGTCAGTCACACGCGCGCACAGTCAGTCACACGCGCGCACAGTCAGTCACACGCGCGCACAGTCAGTCACACACGCGCGCGCACAGTCAGTCACACACACACGCGCGCGCACAGTCAGTCACACACACACGCGCGCGCACACAGTCAGTCACACACGCGCACGCACACAGTCAGTCACACACGTGCACGCACGCACAGTCAGTCAGTCACACACGCGCACGCACGCACAGTCAGTCAGTCACACACGCGCACGCACGCACAGTCAGTCAGTCACACACGCGCACGCACAGTCAGTCAGTCACACACGTGCACGCACGCACAGTCAGTCAGTCACACACGTGCACGCACGCGCAGACAGCAGACACACGCGCGCACACACGCGCAGACAGTCGTACACACGCGCAGACAGCAGACACACGCGCGCACACACGCGCGCGCAGACAGTCACACGCACAGATAGTCGCTCACTCGCACACACACACGCGCGCAGACAGTCGTGCCGCGCACACGCGCAGACAGTCGCGTGCACACACACGCGCAGACTGTCACGCGCACCCATACGCAGACAGTTGCGCGCACACACACGCGCGCAGACAGCAGACACACGCGCGCACACACACGCGCAGACAGCAGACACACGCGCGCACACACGCGCAGACAGTCGCACGCACACGCACAGATAGTCGCTCACTCGCACACACACACGCGCAGACAGTCGTGCCGCGCACACGCGCAGACTGTCACGCGCACCCATACGCAGACAGTTGCGCACACACACACACACACACACACACACACACACACACACACACACACACACACACACACGCGCGCAGACAGTTGCGCGCACACACACACGCGCGCAGACAGTTGCGCGCACACACACACGCGCGCAGACAGTTGCGCGCGCACACACACGCGCGCAGACAGTTGCGCGCACACACACGCGCGCAGACAGTTGCGCGCGCACACACGCGCGCAGACAGTTGCGCGCGCGCACACACGCGCGCAGACAGTTGCGCGCGCTCACACACGCGCGCAGACAGTTGCGCGCGCGCACACACACGCGCGCAGACAGTGCGCGCGCGCGCACACACACGCGCGCAGACAGTTGCGCGCGCGCGCGCACACACACGCGCGCAGACAGTCGCGCGCGCATAAACACACGCGCAGACAGTCGCGCGCGCATAAACACACGCGCAGACAGTCGCGCGCAGACAGTCGCGCGCGCATAAACACAAGCGCAGACAGTCGCGCGCGCACACACACGCGCGCAGACAGTCGCAAGCGCAGACAGTCGCGCGCACCCACACGCAGACAGTCGCGCACACACAGTGTCAGTAAGTCACGCACACAGACAGTCATGCGCACGCACGCACACACAGTCACACTCACGCACAGACAGTCGCACGCACAGACAGACAGTCGCACGCACAGACAGACAGTCGCACGCACAGACAGACAGTCGCACGCACAGACAGACAGTCGCACGCACAGACAGACAGTCGCACGCACAGACAGACAGTCGCACAGACAGACAGTCACACTCAGACACACACAGACTGTCACTCACAGACACACACAGACTGTCACACACAGACGCACACAGACTGTCACACACAGAGACACACAGACTGTCACACACAGAGACACACAGACTGTCACACACAGAGACACACAGACTGTCACACACAGACGCACACAGACTGTCACACACAGACACACAGACTGTCACTCACAGACGCACACAGACTGTCACACACAGAGACACACAGAGACACACAGACTGTCACACACAGAGACACACAGACTGTCACACACATAGACACACAGACTGTCACACACAGAGACACACAGACTGTCTCACAGACACACACGCTCCCACATTCGCAGTCAGTCACACACATTCGCAGTCAGACAGTCACACGCACACACACAGAAAGTCACACACGCGCACACACACACACGCACACGCACACAGACAGTCTCACAGACAGACAGACAGACAGACAGACAGACAGACAGACAGACAGACAGACAGACAGACAGACAGACAGACAGTCACACACAGTCAGTCAGTCACACAGTCGCACACACACTCCCACGTTCAGTCACGCTCCCACAATCAGTCAGTCAGTCACACAGCCAGACACACACTCGTGCGCGCGCACACACACAGCCAGGTGCGTGCGCACACACACACAGCCAGGCATGCGTGTGCAGACAGACACAGGACAGTCAGACCCCCCCTCACTGTCACATTCAGTCTCTCTGTAGTGATAGCCGAGCACCCCAGTGCCCCTCAATTGAAGACGTTAACCCTAGAGCTAAGCAGAGAATAGCCACAGACTCCACCCCCCTTCCCAAAGACTTAGGACAGGATAGGGCGGGCTTTATGCAGGAAGAGGATTCTGTGACTGACTGAAACATTTGATTCCTTTTTCTTTTTTTCACCTTTTCACTTCTCTTAAGTGGAATTATTGATTTGTATGTATCTATAAACAAAACGGAAATGTGTACAAAATATACTTATACCGCAAAACTCGTACATAAAGAAGTATACAATTGTTTTGCAATTTTGCTCTAATTCAGGGGAGAGCAAAATAAAAAAGCAACCTGAAGTTAGAGGAAAATACCTCCGGGTATTGTAATGGAATATCTCTACTGTAGCCCTGTTCCCCAGAGGACATTAAATCCTGCTGCACAAGTGATGTCACGTCCTGTGGAAGGGCGGGTAGTGATGTCTCTGTTGGGATATCCAACAAAGTAGTTGACAGGTGAATATCACCTGAATTCTTCAACACCAGAACAGTCAAACTCAAACAAACCTATATTTGGAAATGCTCAGTGCTATCTGGGATCCTTGGGACCTGCGTACCCTTAACCCTAATCTTAAACATAACCCTTACCCATTTTAAATGTCTACTTCAATGGGGGGGTATTGACGTACCAAGGATTCCGGCTTGCACAGACCATTTGCCAAATCTGGGATTTTTTGGGGGTTTCTCTTTTTAAATTCTCCCATTCTTTTAAAAATGTACTTTATGTTGAAATTGAAAAAGATCTACTTGGCTTGTTCTGGTCCAGGCTGTGGAGCTTCCAGATTTGCACCATTTTTAATTTTATAATTTCGTTTTATGCACACGTCTGAGAGGTAGTTTTTTTCTCTCTTCCTGCGGAAAGAGACAGATACTGAAGACCGGACTGAGGATAGAACACGACCTCTGACCTTTTCAGAACTTAATTTTTTTTGTGGTTTTTATTTTATTTTGTCACATCAACAACCTGAATAATTGTACAAAATGCAATGTGTATCTCTTAAACCAGTCTCTTGAAAATATACAAATATATATTTCCATAATGCCTGTACAAAGCTGCTGCAGCTGACAAGTCATTGTTGGAACTGGACTCGCTCTGCAGAACGATAACCTACATACTATCAAAGACGGACGGATGGGGTGGTCAATTTTTAAAGTTTTTTTAGTTTTGTCTTTATTTTTAAACATTCATATGTATTGTGATGACATGCTGATGAACCTGCTTGTCTATCTGCAGGGACTGACTGTCATTTTACCATCCCAGAGCCGTCCCAGTTGGTCTCCAGGACCTAGGTCTCTGGTCTGGACTTGTTTTCCTATGTTTATGACCTGTTCAAACAGTGCACAGCAAAAGCAGGGAAGTTGTTATTTTCAATGGAAGCCTGGCAGCAGTAGCAATGAGGCATTTCTAGGTGAAGTCTCACCCACGGAAAGTAGGTCCGGTCATCTGGTCACTACTGTAGATGGTCAAATAAGTTGCTACGCTGCCACCACAAGGCATAATACTCTTTTGCAGCTGTGTGTTTGAATGGGCCATTACGCTGCTAACTACTGATAGACAGTGGGTGTGGGGAGGCAGGAGTGGGCTTGGATTAGGGGATGAGGTGGGAAAGGGTCTAGTTTATTGCTAATGAACAAAACCTTGGGGGGGGGGTGTACAGTCATGAACTATCCGCCTAGACGGACCGAGCCACTTTAAAGAATTACAATTTCTTTGTCTTGTATCGGAAAACGATACAAGCTTATGTTACTTGCAAGATTTTTACTTGCCGGAGAAAAGTTGTTTTAAATAAGAGAATAGAGAGAAATAGCAACAGACTGCGTTTTGGCCTCCAATGTTTATATCTTTTTTATACATTTTGATTGAATTCTTCTCTTTAAGGTGGCTCATTGATACTTTCAACTCTTGTGCATATTAAAAAATTGAGAATGAGTTGAAATTCATTGACATTGTGCCTTTTTTGTTTTTCATTTCTACGAAACAAACAAGTTTTTTCTCAGATGTATTGTGAACAACAAAAAAATGCTAGAAGCTGTTGGCACATCTGAAATAGGTGTGTGTGTGTGATGTCTCCCTAATTACTGGAGTCTGCCATGGGATTAGTCAATGCTGCTCTCTGCTGTAGTGATGGTTCTACTCCTATTTTATTGGCTGAGCCATAGAGATCCTATTAATATTCTAATTCCTAATTCTATGGGCTGAGCATTGTAACCCATTATGACATATCCACCCATACCTACATTCACCACAAGCAAACCCATCAATGCCATATTCTGCTAACCAATAATGGCATTATGATATCACTTCCTCCCATCTCACCCTCAGGACATGGTCTCTGTATTACTGATCCTAACCAAAATAAACTTCCTGTTAGCCGTTGGATCCTCACCGCTGCAAGTGTTCTGATTTGTACACTAAAATCAAGGCGTGTGTGTCTGGGGGAAAAAAGGGGAGAGCGACTGAGTCTTAAGAGACTAAGTGAATGTGTATGCTCGCATGTATGTGTTTGAGTTGCTGGCCATGGTACCTAGAGAAATATACCCGATGTAAAATACCAATCAATAATCATAAGCTTTACTGAAAGTACGACTAAAGGTTTTATTTTAAAGTCATTGTATGTCACCAGTCCCTTCAGACTGGCAGTGTCAATACGTAAATCAGTAGTAACCATTGATCCAACCTACATTACCCAGCAGGGTTGAGACCACATTGTGGTGTAGAGGGGTACTGCATCTTCTGTAAATGTTACAAATTAGTGGCACTCAATTGACATTGCGGTGAGGAGATTTGTTTAATGTATAATTGTTACAATGAGTGTAAAAAAGGGTGGATAATCCCATTGGATTTTTTTGTCCTTTTGATAAGTAGCTATTTCATTCCAATCTTCTCTGACAATTCTCGAGTCCCATTTTAACAGTTTCCTTTAGAGTGAATGTCACAACTGGTTCTATATTAAAATAACTTACTGGCCTGATACATTCTGAGGCATGGAGATAGTTATAGTCATAGGAACACATTATGCTTATGAAAAGCTTCACATCCTCATATTGGTTGTGTGCCAACCCTTTTACATGTGTGTGAAAGGGCAAGAGGATACTTAGTCAGTTGCACAACTGAAATGTCAACCGAAATGTCTTTTGCATTTAACCCAAACCGTATGGGCATCCGTGCCTCGTCTATTGATCAGTTTGCACTGTGTATTTGTGAATATGTTTCATATCCGTGTGTGTGTGTTACCCCTCAGCAGTCTCTGAGTGTGGCCAGTGAGCCCAGGGCATCTGTATCTCCCAGTCTATGTCCCAGGACGGCTCCAGTCCATCCATCCATCACTTCCTGGAGCCCCATGGCCTCAGCGAGCTCCATCTTACTAACCAACACCAAGGGAGACCCGCACCCTTTCATCCCCAAGCAGTCTCCCCAATGCCTCCCCCAGTCTACTCCAACAGTAGGGCATCGCAGCCCTCCATGTGGTCTTTCCAGGGCTTGCGTATCCCCCTATGTCCCACACAGTAAGCTCCGGGCCAGAGTCCAGCTCCAACGAGCCAACATTGAAGGCCATGATGGGGGTCACCCTTCTGAAGACAGTGGAGGGATGGACTTCATTGCCCACTAGAACCACTTTGGATGTATGCATGTGAGACTGTCTGCACAGGGCCAGGCCCATGACAGACAGGATATTGTTTTTTTTTTTATGAAGGTTGGCGGTTTCTGCAGATCTCTTGTTTGGAGTCCATCCAAGCTTTCCCTTAATAGTCCAATGAGTGGAGCAGATCAGTCAAGCATCAAAGACCTTCAAATGTATTCAGCAAGGTCCTGATTCCTCTTTGTCCTGTTGGTTTGTGATCCAGTTGCTTGCCATTACACCTCTGTGCTGAAAAGGATGGTCCTACAAGCAGAGCTGAATGCCACTGAACAGTCAACCAAATAAGGAGATAACATCTACTTATTTTCATGTGTTTGCATGCAGCTTTCTTAAACCAGCTTTATCTCCCTTGGACTGATCTCCCCAGCTGACTGGGATTTCAATCACTGGGAATGGTAACCATGTCAGTAGCTTCACCTGGTTGTTTGTGTGGTTTGTTTATTTCAGAGCTAAAAAAGAATCACCCCGAATCACCTGATAACCCTCATGATTAACTGAGAGCAAAACTGGATCAGGAGAGAGATCAGGCTTCTTGCAAAACCTGAAATGAGGATTATGTTGAGAACTGCAAATGTTTAACATGTGTTTTGGGGGGTGTTTATTGTATTGTCAGACAGCCATCTAGTGACCTTTGTCCTGTTTATTTAGGGTATATTGACAATATACATCTCTCTGCCCCAACAATGGGTGTCATTGTCCACGATCTAGCTCCCTCCTGTCATTTCTCTAGGTTGGTGGATAACCCTTTTTGAATTCTCCATGAGGGTTGTTGGTGTCAACCGCCTGTATTCAATTGAGAGATGCTATGCTACTAGCCTCATGTTACGAATATGCATAGCCATCTCGAGACTGATATAAAGTGTTTTTTCCTCAAAAGTTGCAGTAATGTCACGTGTCCTACTTCTATCAGTGCACGCGTAACAACTGTGCGAAACAACGAAAAAACGCCACCTGCTGGAGGGAGACAGATTTTCCATCGAATTGGTCCTCTTGGTTGAATGTTGATCACGTGACATGTATTGGCTCTCACTTCCGGACACACCAACATCAACAACAGGGAGCTGCTGACATTATCCGAGAGGCGGCAGCAGGAGAAAGCGGTTCAGTGACCGGGAGGCTAGCTACCCGTCCACCGGTAATAGCACCAAACCAACGCATCTCATAGGTAGGCTTGGTGGTGTGACGCTTTTAAACATACTTTCATTTTGATCTATTTTGTTTTCCTCCCCGGAAAAGTTGTCATTATTGACTATGGAACGCTCTTGTAGGTCAGTGAATGCACGTTTGTCAGCTGGCATACTCGTTTACTAGCAGTAGCTAGTTTAGTTACAACTGGAATGTTTTGTTGGCTTGCTTTCTAGATAACGTTATCTAGCCAGGTCCGCAGTCATTTAAGGCGAGTGTGTACTGATCACTATAAAGGTAACTTTAGATGGCTAACTAATCAGCTAAAGTTCCACGAGCTAACTAGCTACTAATTTCATCAATATACTCGATAAAAGGTGAATGCGTCTTCGGTTGTAGCATTAACATTAGTTACTCTCTTTTCTGATGTACTAAACTGACTAGTTGAGAGTTTTGCTTGTGTAGAGTCAGAAAATTGACTCGACTTGATTTTTTTCGATTGACGTGTGGTAATCTGTAGGGGTGAGATCAAGGGTCAGCAACTATTCCCAGCCTCGCTGCCTGCTTTAACCGTATCAAGTCTTTTTATATATATATTTTTTTTTACCTATGTCTCAGCTGACTGGATATAGAACTAACCACATGTAAGGTCAGTGTTTCCAAATCAGTTCCTAGGATTTATTCCACCCCAACACTAACCCACCGGATTCATATTGTGCTTGGCAATTACTCGGGTTTGTGCTGGGATAGAATACAAATGTGAAACCCTGCGGTTCGTGAGGAACAGATTAAATTATAATCTGGAAACATTTAGAGATTAAAGGCCAGGACAATGGTCTGTTCTGTCTGTTCAATTTCACCAACTCAAAATACTAATGAGAATGAAAGGTGGTCTGGGGTTGCAGAGTATTTGAGTTATACAGTATGTGTGTGACTGTTTGTGCCCACATGTGCTCTGATGATTGTGAGTGCGTGTGTGTTTGATCTCTGACATCGAGTTGTGTGTTCTCTGGTGGTTGTGTGAGCGCTCTGTCAGTGTGTTCTCTGGTGGTTGTGTAAGCTCTGTCTGTGTGTTCTCTCGATGTCTCTTGTCTAATATTCAGTGTGAAAAGCAGGGATAGCATCACTCACCAAGACCACGAACCTGCTCCTCCCTATAGCCGGGGACACACCCCTCCACCGTTGCAACGGAGATCAAGGCGCACTATGGTGGATGTGACAAAATGGCCGCTGTTTAGCCTGATGGAAGGCGAGGAGCTCTCGTCCATACGACAGGCCTGTGTGTTTGGAACCTCCGCCAACGAGGTCATCTACATCACCCACAATGATGATGTAAGTGGTCAGATGATTGGTGTAGTCAGTGTTTTATCTGGAGTGGTCACTCCTAGGTCTCTCTTCTGGAATACACATGCACTCTGCACAGCACATGCTGACTGGTGTCTGCTTATTTCAAACAGTGACCCATCTCTCTTTCTCTTCCTTAGGTGTATGTGTTTGGGCTGAACTGCAGTAACTGCCTGGGAACAGGGGATAGCCAAAGCACCATCCTACCTAAGAAGCTGGACTTTCTGAGTGGGAGGAAAGTGGTCAGCCTCAGCTATGGCAGTGGACCCCACATCCTCCTGGCCACTGAGGGTACTACAGCACATAACAGGGATACAACATTCAAGAGGATGGCACAGAATGTTGGACATAGAAATGTCTTCAATAGAGCTGACATGATTCCCTAATCCCTATCCCAGATGCCTGTTCAAAGTATTTCTACCACTATTTGGGGTTTCTTACTCACCGTTTCCTCCATTGTGTGTCAGAGGGCGAGCTGTTTGCCTGGGGCCACAATGGCTACAGTCAGCTGGGGAATGGGACCACCAACCAGGGGGTCGCTCCTGTGCTGGTGTCTGCCAGCCTTCTCAACAAGAGGGTGACGGAAGTGGCCTGTGGTTCACATCACTCCCTGGCCCTGACCAACACTGGAGAGGTGAGAGAAGGAAGGATGGAGAGGGGTAGTGGGAGATAGGTGGCTTGTGACTCCTCACCCCATGATCCATATTAATGCTGGGGAGGTTAAGATGAAAGGGTAGAGAGAAGGGGGGTTCTGCCTATATTGAAAATAGCACTTGTCTGTCAGAAACATCTGAGGGGCTGGCCAACAACATTCCACAGACCATGGATTGAGAAACCCTGCTCTAAGCCCCCTTACCATCGTGCCCTAGTCCAAACCTTACTTACAAACCTCCAAAAACTTACTGTGGCCCAGTAAATCCAAGCTCTGATATAAAGGCCCTATTGTTACCCGCTGTTCTTTCACTGAGTCGGCTTTATGTCACTGGTCCAGTGACTGGCACCACTCTAGAGTGAACCTGATGTATTATCAGGGAAGTGGGCTGGACTTGTATTGCTGTTAGATGTGTGATGTTCTATAGTGTTTTGCACTATATTATTAAACCTAAAGTAAATGATTATATATTCAGTGAAATGTGATTCTCTGACCTCCCTGTCCAGGTGTATGCCTGGGGCTACAATAACTGTGGCCAGGTGGGGTCAGGGTCCACGGCCAACCAGCCCACCCCCAGGAGAGTGTCCAACTGTCTGCAGAACAAGGTGGTCGTCAGCATCACCTGTGGTCAAACCTCCTCTCTGGCTGTGGTTGAGAATGGAGAGGTGAGTGACCACAGTTTGAACGTGGGTTTGATATTAAATATGTTACGTATTTGTTGTATTCAATCAGCCGGTGTACTTTAACTTTGTAGGTTCACAAGTATGCAGCAACCTTGCAGGACACCGAAGAGAGTGTTTGTGCGCTTGTTTCTTTCTCAGGTGTATGGCTGGGGCTATAACGGAAACGGCCAACTGGGGCTCGGAAACAACGGGAATCAGCTGACACCTTGTCGCCTGGTGGGCTTGCAGGGTCTCTGTGTGCTACAGGTGAGCGTGCACACACACACACACACACACACACACACACACACACACACTACCTCCACTACCATTAACCCCTCTTTTCCCTTCCAGATAGTGTCTGGCTATGCCCACTCCTTGGCCCTAACGGACGAGGGGCTGCTGTATGCCTGGGGGACCAACACCTATGGCCAGCTGGGCACAGGCAACAAGAGCAACCAACTCAGCCCAGTCCAGATCATGGCTGAGAAGGAGAGGTGAGAAATGTGTATATACACAGTACACATCATGGCTGAGAAAGAGATGAGGCAGTCTCTGAATACAGACTGATCTCCTCCCTCCTCTCCAGCAGGATTGTAGAGATTGCAGCATGCCACTCCACACACACCTCAGCAGCTAAGACTCAGAGTGGCCAGGTGTACATGTGGGGCCAGTGTAGGGGTCAGTCCATCGTCTTGCCCTTCCTCACACACTTCTCCTGCACTGATGACGTTTTTGCTTGCTTTGCCACGCCCTCTGTCATGTGGAGGCTGCTCTCTATGGGTAAGGGTGTGTGACTGAGTACGTCCTCTCCTTTTGGCAGAGCGTGATGACTTTCATTGTGTTTGTGTGTTCTCTCCAGAGCATGATGACTTCCTGACAGTGTCCCAGTCTTTAAAGAAGGAATTTGACAGCCCAGAGACTGCCGACCTCAAGTTCAGCGTGGATGGCAAATACATCAATGTGCACAAGGCTGTGCTCAAGATCAGGTCAGGCAGATTGCTCACTGGGCTCTAACACAGCAAGATCAAATTATCCAGCTAACATCAATAAATGCTTTCCAAATCTAAATACTTTTTGGGATTATTGGGAAAGTTTGAAGTTGAATGGTCTATTATTGAGTCAAGTTGTTTTACCAGACCCATTGCATGTTTATCTTTCCTGGCGAATGAGGAAATGTGGCATTATTTCACAATATTATAGAACACATGCTTTACATTAGTGGTTTTCAAAGACACTGAAGGGATAGTTCAGGATTTTGGTATGAAGCCCCTTACCTACTTCCTCAGTCAGGTGAACTTGTGGATAATATTTCTATGTATCTGCGTCCAGTATGAAGGAAGTTAGAGGTAGATTCGTGTGCCAATGCTAACTAGCTTGGCACAAAGACTCAGTGTTTGGGTACAGCTAGCATGCTTAAATGGTATCCACAAGTTCGTGACTCTCGAAGTAGATAATGGGCCTCGTTGCTAAAATTCTGAACTATCCCTTTAAATGGAGGATATTTAGTGACGCTAATAGCTGTCCTCTACCCCTCTCCACTGCTAGGTGTGAGCACTTCAGGTCCATGTTCCAGTCCCATTGGAATGAAGACATGAAGGAGGTGATAGAGATCGACCAGTTCACCTACCCCGTCTACCGCTCCTTCCTAGAGTTCCTCTACACAGACAACATAGACCTGCCCCCAGAGGATGCTATCGGTCAGTCCCCCACCTAGCCATGCCTTACTGACAAGGCAATTAATCAATAGGGGAGGGTTAAAGGCTGTGACAGTGCTACCAGTCAAGCTCATATTGGGGTGTACCTCATCTGTAGACCAATCATTGATTTATAAAAGTCCAGAAACAACACTGATGCAGACATCAGTGTATGCAAACATCCCAAGCCAACAGTGATCCAGACTGTCTATGGTTGTGTTAGGTCTGCTGGACCTGGCCACATCCTACTGTGAGAACCGCCTGAAGCGTCTCTGTCAGCACATCATCAAGAGAGGCATCACCATAGAGAACGCCTTCTCTCTGCTCGCTGCTGCCGTGCGCTACGACGCAGAGGTCAGTCCCGCTTCCACACCTAGCAACAGGTAACTCTTCACCCAATCTTAACCTTTAGGCGGATTAACACATCTGACCCTGTACCAGTGGCTAGGAGCAACTTCTACCAAGCCTACTCTCCCTGGGTTGTGTTCATTGGGGCACACCATAGCAAAGAAAAACTAAAACGAGCGTTTGTTATTGGACAAGTGCTAACTTCATATTTCCTGTTTAACCATGTGGTGTATCTAGGACCTGGAGGAGTTCTGCTTTAAGTTCTGTGTGAACCACCTGACGGAGGTGACCCAGACTGCAGCCTTCTGGCAGATCGAAGGCAACCTTCTCAAAGAGTTCATCAGCCGAGCTAGCCGCTGTGGAGCCTTCAAGAATTGAGCGCTGAACCGGCTCATCTGTCTCCATCACAGGGGGCTACGCTAGGCTAAACACGCTCTGGTCTGCCATCTGATATGAGCCACCAGGCTCCGTTAGCTGTAGCGTCTGCCAATTTACTGCAGATGATGGGTGGCAAAGGATGTTAAGTAGTTACCCTAACCCCTGTTACAGAACTGTTCAGAGGGGTTATTAGATATTTATATCGTCTTCCATCTCCCTCTGTGGGTTGGTAGTTACATCTTGCAGCTTTGGAGGCCAGAGTTCTTTGCAAGTATTTTGTTTCCCTTCTTGATGAGTGGGGAGCACGTTTGCACTTTCTGATATGGTGCAGTGGGTTCTGGGAAAGCCTGTGTGAGATTGATTATATAACTTGTCACTACTGACAGATAGCGATCTTCAGTGTTCTAATTGAACGGTGGGTCTCAGGTTATTAGATCCAGTCTTACGGATTGATTCAATCAGATCCGCTTTAGCCAACATCTGCATAGTGGTTGTTTTTGGGGTGTCGGAGGTGGAACTGCGTTAGCTGTCAAATCCACAAGTGGTTCCCGGTCTTATACCTAAAGCGGACATGGTGGAACAAACTCCCTCACGACGCCAGGACAGCGGAGTCAATCACCACCTTCCGGAGACACCTGAAACCCCACCTCTTTAAGGAATACCTAGGATAGGATAAGTAATCCTTCTCACCCCCCTTTAAGATTTAGATGCACTATTGTAAAGTGACTGTTCTACTGGATGTCATAAGGTGAATGCACCAATTTGTAAGTCGCTCTGGATAAGAGAGTCTGCTAAATGACTTAAATGTAAATGTAACATTGCCATTGGCTGCACGGAGTCACATTAACATAAATCCCATGTAGCCTTGTTTACAAGTTTGAACACTGGAATGTGAGATGTAATCTTCACCTCGATTAAGACTATAGAAATCCTCATTATTTAGTTTCATGATTTTTCAATTTGACTGCCCACCTTCTTGTTCTGAACTTCTAACAGGACTGGGTGTGGTTTCATGACAATGATCAAGTGCAGCTGCTCACCGATCTAATGGTTCCACCACAGTTCAACCTCCAACACATCCACCATGCTGGTGTCGGTTATTGATCTGATTGAACCTAGGCCTTAATCTGTTAGAGCAATAAAAATGTTGTACTTGTGTGAAATCACATCATTCCCAAAAAGAGCAACAACAAAAACCTGTGCATAGGGTCAATGTAAACTCTATGACAGAGTTCTTGGAGAACGTTGTGTTGGCTGGGTTTTTGAATGCAATATTTTCAGCCTATGTTACAGATGATTTCAGACATTTTAGGTATTGTTACTTTTCAGTAATGTTTGCACTATATCTCAGCTGTACAGAACTGATAATCACCTATTTTTTATGTTCATTAAAGACAACTTGTAGATATTTAGTTACACACACTGAGTGTGAGAAAGCTGGGTGAAGGCTGCTTTGTTGTGAGGAGCTGCTGAGATTCCAGTTGAGTTTTTATATGATTCCAACTGACAGTAATTCATTTCTATGCCAATTCTATAGAGTGGTGTGCCAGTTAACTTTCCTCAATATGACCAATACAAATGACCTTATTGGATCCTGTTCTGAGGGCAGCACACAGTTGATCTGTTGGATAAAAGCTCTGTGGGCAGAGCCTAAAGTGACAGACCAGTGGGCGGAGTATAAGTGAGTCAAAGAAAAGGGTGGTGGGCTGGAGGTGGGTGTAAGACAAGGGCTCAATTCAATCCCACCGCCGAAGTTCAGCGCTATAGCGGTAATTTTCGACTGAGCCGACATGCAACGTTTACCGTGTATGCAGTTTCCGCTACCACGGAAATCTTGTGATGCATTTTTTTTACATGGTTGACATATTGGAGATAAGACAAGTACTGGAAACAGAACAGCTGACTTTGAATAGGCTTTTGATAAAGTTGACTGGAGTTTAAATATTTCAGGCATTTAGTTATAAACTTCTCAAAGTTTTAAACTGTCAAGAGAAGTAAAACAAGGTTGTCCGCTATCATATCAAAGGGTTAGAAATCCAGGGCTTGAAAACAAAGTTGTCATTGTACACTGACTCATGTTCTTTTAAATCAACAATATGGATCCCTGCGCGATCTAGATCATTTTTATAAACTCTGGATTAAAACCTAATTATGATACGTGTGCTATATTATGTATTAGATCACAAATACATATTTTACTTTACCGTGTAGTTTTCCAATAAAATGGTCTGACGGTGATGTGGACATACTCAGTATACATTCCCCAAAAGAAAGAAATTAACTCCAATTTTAATGGAAAAAATCACCCTGATTAACTCTAGTCATATTACAGTTTACATATTTGCTTATGGTTTTGCCTACACTTTTTATAAATGAGCAAAAATATTCAACTTTATTTGGAACGGCAAGCCAGACCAAATGAAACGGGCCTATTTATATAATGAATTTGGAGGGCAGAAATGATTAAAGCGTTAGACCTCTCACTAAAGGTCTGTCATACAACAGTTATTATATTCCGAACTGGTTCTCTAGCAGATTATTAAGAATGTCTCTCCCCTTTATTCAGATTACAACCGCTCACTTTCAGTTATTTGAAAATTATTTCACATATAACACACTGTTACAGACATAAACTAACATATTGACCAGAAATACTCTTAACAGTCTAAAAAGATGAAGAATCAATTATCTACCATAGTCCAGCACAATTTTCCTATGTATTGTGTCAATGTATATATTGAAATATATACATTGGCTTACTCAGATAAATTATTCAATTTCGTTATTGCATGGCAGCATGACTACAACAGAAGAACCATATTTCCACCTTAAAACAATCCTTGCTGCTTTGTTCTGTGCAATCTGTAGCCTCCTAATGTCACTTGCTGATGCATTTCCCCAGACCACAGAACAGTAAGAAGCTTGTCTGCTGGCCATGCACTAGACAAATTGATTAAAAATATATATATATTATATACACCAGTTTCATTTAATTAAGGACCAAAAAATTGACCGCTGTGCCGTATCGATTGCAAAATATTTGGGAAGACATTTTTGATGTACTGATTCCATGACACATGGTTTAGGAACCAATACGCAAAACAACGCCGGATTCAAAACTTTGAATTACACAAAATTCTTGCAACAAATAGAATTATATATATAGCACTACTGGGTGATTTGAAAAGTCAAACATTTTTGCCAAAACTATTGACTAATTTACAATCTGTAGAAACTATGAGAATAGAAAGGTTCAGAACTTTTGTGAAGCATCACAGCACATTTAAAAAATGTATGGCAAATATAAATCAAACATGGATTATGGTGTTAAGAGATAGATGGGAGGGGTTGAGTGGAGCTGAAGGGTGGGATTCAAAACAAAAAAAGATTGTCTGTAAAATGTATATAGTATGTATAAACTGGAAGTAGAAGCCTAAGTGTTATTGTTCATTACTTTACTCCAATTAGGAGAGAGGTGGTAGGGTTAGGGGGAAATATTTTATTAAGTACCAGTCAAGACACCTACTCATTCCAAGGTTCTTTATTTTTACTATTTCCAAACATTGTAGAAAAATAGTGAAGATATCAAAATAACATGGAATCATGTAGTAACCAAAAAAGTGTTAAATCAACATATATTTAAGATTATTCAAAGTAAGCCACCCTTTAAGTTGACAGCTTTGCACACTCCTTGCATTCTCTCAACCAGCTGCATGAGATAGTCACCTGGAATACATTTCAATTAACATGTGTGGTTGTTAAAAGCTAATTTGTGGAATTTATTTCCTTAATGCATTTGAGACAATAAGCTGTGTTGTGACAAGGTAGGGGTGGTATACAGAAGATAACCCTATTTGGTAAAAGACCAAGTCCATATTATGGCAAGTACAGCCCAAATCATCTAAGAGAAACAACAGTCCCTCATTGTAGAACATTAAGAACTTTCAAAGTTTCTTCAAGTGCAGTCACAAAAATCATCAAGAGCTATGGTGAAGCTGGCTCTCATGTGGACCGCCACAGAAAAGGAAACCCCAGTGTTACCTCTGCTGTAGAGGACAAGTTCATTAGAGTTAATTGCACCTCAGATTGTAGCCCAAATAAATGCTTCACAGAGTTCAAGTAACAGACATCTCAACATCAACTGTTCAGAGGAGACAGTGTAAAATCAGGCCTTCGTGGTTGAATTGCTGCAAAGAAACCATTACTAAAGGACACCAATAATAAGAAGAGACTTGCTTGGGCCAAGAAACACGAGCCATGGACATTAGACCAGTGGAAATTTGTCCTTTGGTCTGATTAGTCCAAATGTGAGATTTTTTGGTTCCAACAGCTATCGTCTTTGTAAGACGCAGAGTAGGTGAACGGATGATCTCCGCATGTGTGGTTCCCACTGTGAAGAATGTGATGGTGCTTTGCTGGTGACTGTCAGTGATTTATTTCGAATTCAAGGCAACTTAACCAGCATGGCTACCACAGCATTCTTCAACGATACGCCATCCCATCTAGTTTGCGCTTAGTGGGACTATCATTTGTTTTTCCAACAGGACAATGACCCAACACACCTTCAGGCTGTTTGACCAAGAAGGAGAGGGATGGAGTGCTGCATCAGATGACTTGGCCTCCACAATCACCTGACCTCAATCCAATTGAGATGGTTTGGGATGAGTTGAAACGGAGCGTGAAGGAAAAGCAGCCAACAAGTGCTCAGCATATGTGTGAACTCCTTCAAGACTGTTGGAAAAGAATTCCAGGTGAAGTTGGTTGAGAGAATGCCAAGAGTGTGCAAAGCTGTCAAGGCAAAGGGTGGCTACTTTGAAGAATCTAAAATATATATTTTGATTTGTTTAACACTTTTTTGGTTACGACATGATTCCATACGTTATTTCCTAGTTGATGTATTCACTATTATTCTACAATAAAAAAACTAATAATGCCCCCCAAAAAAAAAATAGTACAAATAAAGAAAAACCCTTGAATGAGTAGGCGTGTCCAAACTTGACTGGTACTGTACATTTTTTTTTTTTACATTGGTGAAGCTATAAAGTCCCTTTTCTGGCAAGTGAAAAAGCCAGCCTCTTCTTGTTTGACAATTGCTTCTACTAGATATAAAACACGGTAGTAATATAAGATTAGGTTATGTGTTTGGTATTATGATAAGAAAGCGGAACAAGTTTTTTCAAAAAACATTTGAGAAATCAAATTATAAATATAAATGAGGAAAGGTGAATTGAACTTTGAAGGCTGTAATTTCTGGCAGTGCCGCTCATCTTTTCAGGGCTGACCTGGCTTCTCTTATGGCTGCCGTAGCTCTCTGTAGCTCCCTTTGCTTCTTCTTAAACTCTGAACAAAGGAGGGAGAATACATTTGATTTATATTTGCATTTTATTAGTTGTTTAAAGGCTCACGAAGTGCATGTAGAGCAATGTACAGAGCATACAACAAACAATGGGTCTGGGCTAGAAAAATATGAATACAGGCTTCACAAGCTTTGAAAATAAGAAGCCTTACCATTTGCACAACGCTATAAAAACTCCTAACTCTGTTATTAATCCACTAATTCTCACCTCTCTCCTGCTGTGAAAGCATCTGTGATAATTTTCCAGAGGCCTCAATCACTTTCAGAGAGAGATCATAATCTGTGAAGGATGACAGAGAAAGCAAAAACATACGAAAGAAAATAAATGAAGCCTGCAATTCTGATTACAGTGTTCAATTGGTGACAGTTTTATTTAATATACCAGCCAACCCCCCCAGCCGTTCCACTCACCCTCCTGACTGGCCTGATCTGACAGGATCCTCTTGGAGATGCCGACCATGTCAGAGATGAAGGTGGTGAAGATTGACTCTGTACACCCTGCTTCGGTACACCTCCTCCAGAACACCCTGCTGGCTGCATTGCCGGAGCCAGAACCACCAAGTGAACCCGGGCCTCCAGGCCTTGCAAGGGGACACTGGGAGACAGCGTGTGGAGAGGGAGTAGAGGGAGATGGAGGAGAGGATACTGGGCCATAACACACAATAGCTGTGCTGGCCAAATTGAGTGGACCAGAGTGGACGGATGAGCAGTCAGGTGAGTGGACAGGCAAGATGGGATCAATAGCAGGTCCAGGTGAGTGAGAGCTGCCGTGTGGTGAACCAGGTGAGTGCGGAACAGAACCTTGACAAGACTCAGAACTGCACACTGAGAGGATAGAGAACACAGAAGGAGCGAGATGATAGAGAACTCAACAATTTGAGTTGTTCCTTCCTGGCTAGTAGGGAGGGATTATATGTAAGAGTTCATGAAAAGTGAGCGTACAGGTGAGAGGTGAGGAGCTGTAACTACCTGTGGCCTGAGAGGGTTCTTCAGATGCAACACACAGCATCACTGGCAGCAAAAGACTCTGGGACCCAGCATCCTGGAGAAAGATCAAATTCAATTGGTTACATTCTTCATAAACAACAGGTGTTGACTAACAGTGAAATGCTTACTTATGGGTCCTTTTCCCAACAATGCAGGGTTAAAAGATAAAGATTTGTAAAAAAATACAAATAGAAAGTGACAAGGAATAAATACAGTGAATAACGAGTAGAAATAATGTGGCTATGTACAGGGAGTACCAGTACAGAGTCAATGTGCAGGGGTACGAGGTAATAACATGGCTATGTACAGGGAGTACCAGTACCGAGTCTATGTGCAGGGATACGAGGTAATAACATGGCTATGTACAGGGAGTACCAGTACCGAGTCTATGTGCAGGGATACGAGGTAATAACATGGCTATGTACAGGGAGTACCAGTACTGAGTCAATGTGCAGGGGTACGAGGTAATAACATGGCTATGTACAGGGAGAACGAGGTAATTGAGGTAGATATGTACACATAGCTAGGGTTAAAGTGACAGATGGACAGTAGCAGCAGCGTATGTGGTGAGTGTGGCGTCAGTATGCATATGTTTATGTTAACTGTGTGAGTGAGTGAGAGAGAGGAGTCCAGTGTGTGCATAGAGTGCAAAAAAAGGGCCAATGCAGGTAGTCCGAGTAGCCATATGATTAGTAGTCTTGTAAAGTAGCCTCGTGGTTTGAGGGTAGAAGGTCCTATTGGTTCCAGACTTGGTACCGTTACCGTGCAGTAGCAGACAGAACAGTCTATGGCTTTGGTGGATGGTGTCAGAAGAATGTTAGGTCCTTCCTCTGACACACCGCCTGGTATAGAGGTCCTGGATGGCAAGGAGCTCGGCCCCAGTGATGTAATGGGCCGTACGCACTACCCTCTGTAGCACCTTATGGTTGAATCAATGGTTTAGGACCAGTATAGAGATACAGTAATGCCACAGGAGAAATATTGGACAAGAGTAGTCAAAGAAATAAAGTTGTGTAACTCACGGAGTCGATTAATGTACAGTCCCCATCTTCAGGTGCTGGCTAATTTCCTAAGGAAAATTACAGTTGGTTTGATATGATTAGGTTTGATATTAAACATCCTGGTAATGTGGTGTGTTAATGTGTGTCCTGACATGTTTTACCTGTGGTGGAAGCAATGGTGGTCTCAGCATGATTACTGTGAAGTAAGAGCGCAAAATCAATAATCTTGTGTCACTGTACGCTACAGAGGCAGGCAACTATCCCCCTCCTTCCCTTTTTATAACATTTGACCTACACAGGAAACGCCTCAACACTGAAATGATAACATGCTATTTAAACAACCTTGACAACAGAGAGCCTTGGAAGGTAAGGAAATGTCAGAATAAACCAATAAACCTCCAAACGTGGTTCAATGCCATACAACACTCCTTCCGTGGCCTCCAACTGCTTTTAAAAACTAAATGCATGCTCTTCAATCGATTGTTGCCCGCTAGAACGACTAGCATCACTACTCTGGACGGTTCTGACTTAGAATATGTGGACAAATATCTAGGTGTCTGGCTAGACTGTAAACTCTCCTTCCAGACTCACATTAAGCATCTCCAATCCAAAATTAAATCTAGAAATCGGCTTATTTCGCAACAAAGCCTCCTTCACTCATGCTGCCAAACATACCCTTATAAAACTGACTATCCTACCGATCCTCGACTTCGGCGATGTAATTTACAAAATAGCCTCCAACGACCTACTCAGCAAATTGGTTGCAGTCTATCACAGTGACATCCATTTTGTCACCAAAGCCCCATGTACTACCCACCACTGCGACCTGTATGCACTCGTTGGCTGGTCCACGCTACATATACCCACTGGCTCCAGGTCATCTATAAGTCTTTGCTAGGTAAAGCCCTGTCTTATCTCAGCTCACTGGTCACCACAGCAACACCCACCCGTAGCAAGCGCTCCAGCAGGTATATTTCACTGGTCATCCCCAAAGCCAACTCCTCTTTGGCCACCTTTCCTTCCCGTTCTCTGCTGCCAATGACTGGAACTAATTGCAAAAAAATATATAAAAAAATATATTTTTTAAATCACTGAAGCTGGATACTGATATCTCCTTCTCTAACTTTAAGCATCAGCTGTCTGAACAGTTTACCAATCCCTGTACACAGTCCATCTGTAAATAGCACACCCATCTACTTCATATTGTTATTATATATTTTTTTTGCTATTTTGCACCCCAGTATCTGTACTTTGCACACACTGTACATAGATTTTTCTATTGTGTTATTGACTGTACGTTTGTTATTCCCATATGTAACTCTGTTGTTTTTGCCGCACTGCTTTGCTTTATCTTGTCCAGGTCGCAGTTGTAAATGAGAACTTGTTCTTCACTGGCCTACCTGGTTAAAAAAAAATATGCACTGCCTCCATTGAAAGTAGTTTAATTGAAACTAGATGAGAGCACTATCACCATTACCTGTGTTCAGAGTTGACAAGGTCTTCTAGATTGGACTCCAGAGGGGAAAACTTCATATCAATCCTATTCACATCTCCATCTGTTACAGAACACACCAACATACTAATCAATGCAATGTGTTGCTCATGTCTTTGTATAAACTTTATTTAAAAAATGACAACAATCAAGGTAGTGAAAAAGGCGGCTACAGGAACAATAAAGCAACCTGAGTCTGAGGAGTTATCCATTATCCTCCTGTGTTTGGACTTTCTTGATGATGTCACTTCCTGTCTGACAAAAAAAAGTGAGAACGGGCGCAGTGTTCAGAAAATAGTCCCCAAAGAATCCAGTCCATATTTTATGAATGAGAGAGACACATTTACTGAACTGTTTGTCAGCAAAAAACATACATAAAGCAGTATGAACTCCACACTCAGAACAGAGCAGGTCAGCTGGACAGGACCAAAGAACCAGACCACCCTACAACATGCATACCTCAATTCCATACTTACTTGTTAGAGAAGTTCAAGCGTCTCTGTTTCAAAAGCAAAGAGATTATGATTCACTATATTTTCATACGATTACATTAAGTGACTTTCTTTACTGCAGAAGATATGCATCCATTTTTAAAAGCTAAATATAAACACCTTGGGTGTTTGTGTCTGCCGTTGGTTTTCAGGTGTGTTGTAGTCACACTTGCAAGATGAGGGTCCTGACAAAGCATGTCCTTGAAAATTACAACATATCCAAAACATACATTTACAAATGTATCTGATCTACAGAGAACACCTTTGTGTAACACACAACCAAAGGAAGTGTGAGTCAGTGGAGACTAAATGACTTACCATTCAGCTCTTTCTGAAACGACAGTGGTTTATGCTTTTCACAATACAACCTGTGACAGAGGCATTCCAGGCTCTAACAACAACATAATAAATCACCCTTACTGACAATGATAGAAATTAATGAGCAAAGCCATTGGTTTTGGAATAAAAGACTCCTCATACTCACTTGAAAATGCCACTGTCGATGTGTTCTAGACTGACGCTCTCCTCTTTCTTTTCACAGATGACACAAAACAGCTGCAATTGGGAATGAATATTGATTAACTTTAGGCTATATTATTTTAGGTTATAAACTCAGCAAATAAAGAAAAGTCCTCTCACTGTCAACTGCGTTTATTTTCAGCAAACTTAACATGTGTAAATATTTGTATTACCCTCCTACCAACAGGTCCCAGACATGCTCATTGGGATTGAGATCCAGGCTCTTCGCTGGCCCTGGCAGAACAGACATTCATGTCTTGCAGGAAATCACGCACAGAACGAGCAGTATGGCTGGTGGCATTTCCATGCTGGAGGGTCATGTCAGGATGAGCCTGCAGGAAGGGTACCACACGAGGGTAGAGGATGTCTTCCTTGTAACGCACAGCGTAGAGATTGCCAGCAATGACAACAAGCTCAGTCCGAAGATGCTGTGACACACCACCCCAGACCATGACAGACCCTCCACCTCCGAATCGATCCCGCTCCAGAGTACAGGCTTCGGTGTAATGCTCATTCGTTCGACGATAAACACGAATCCGACCATCACCCCTGGTGAGACAAAACCGTGACTCGTCAGTGAAGAGCACTTTTGCCAGTCCTGTCAGGTCCAGCGACGGTGTGTTTGTGCCCATAGGTGACGTTGTTGCCGGTGATGTCTGGAGAGGACATGCCTTACAACAGGCCTACAAGCCCTCAGTCCAGCCTCTCTCAGCCTATTGCGGACAGTCTGAGCACTGAAGGAGGGATTGTGCGTTCCTGGTGTAACTCGGGCAGTTGTTGTTGCCATCCTGCACCTGTCCCGCAGGTGTGATGTTTGAATATACCGATCATGTGCAGGTGTTGTTACACATGGTCTACCACTGCGAGGATGATCAGCTGTCCGTCCTGTCTCCTTGTACCGCTGTCTTAGGCATCTCACAGTACGGACATTGCAATGTATTGCCCTGACCACATCTGCAGTCCTCATGCCTCCTTGCAGCATGCCTAAGGCACATTCACACAGATGAGCAGGGACCCTGGGCATCTTTTTTTTTGTGTTTTTCAGAGTCAGTAGAAATGCCTCTTTAGTGTCCTAAGTTTTCATAACTGTGACCTTAATTGCCTACCGTCTGTAAGCTGTTAGTGTCTTTAACGAACGTTCCACAGGTGCATGTTCATTAATTGAATATGGTTCATTGAACAAGCATGGGAAACAGTGTTTAAACCCTTTACAATGAAGATCTGTGACTTATTTGGATTTTTACGAATTATCTTTGAAAAACAGGGTCCTGATAAAGGGACGTTCTTGCTGAGTTTAGTACACTACAGGACCATTATTTGGAGGGAGAAACGTGATTTGTATTCATTTCTGAGCCTTCAGCTAGATGATGTTGTTCAATGATGACCAGAAGACAGGAATAGTGACCAGCTAATCAATCATATATAGGCCTAGCTATTAACTATCCATTTTCATAAATGACCTGTGTGCGTGTTATTAAATTCTTACATTACAGTCAGTGGCATACAGACCTTGGATGACGTTTCTCCATTGTTGTTCTTCTCTGTGTCTGAATCACCGTTGCAGGACAAAGATGTACCATTGGATGCTGTGTTGAGACAGAAACAATCCTCAAGAACAAGTCAAAGTAACACCTCATTAACTTACAGTTTTTTGTTGAAACGGCCAGCTGGACTGGCAGAGGCTGCGTGTTTGTGTACCAAGCCAGGAAGATTTGCCCTGATGGACTAACTGCTATTTAATAAACTAAACACATCCAGATGGGTATCGGGATGGAAAATTCATTTATTCCTGCTATAGGCTTGGATCGTATACTGTGGTATTTTGAAATACAGACGGTATGATTTTCAATACGTGCTTGTTAGCTGTTAGCTTTTTATTTAGTTTAAGAAATAGCACCCCTTGTGGGCACTGCTGGAAATACCGGATTCCCCAGTATGGTACAGGAGAATGGAATTGAAGGTACAGAAATCTGGATA
Organism: Oncorhynchus keta; assembly: GCF_023373465.1. Classification (NCBI taxonomy): domain Eukaryota; kingdom Metazoa; phylum Chordata; class Actinopteri; order Salmoniformes; family Salmonidae; genus Oncorhynchus; species Oncorhynchus keta. The sequence goes on along the minus strand of NC_068427.1, from coordinate 21,493,704 downwards.
CCACTCAATCCTAGCCTACAGGCAGATGGACACATAAAAATAACCAGCAGCCACCTCACCTCCTAACTCTGGATTATGCTTCTGACAGTACACCCTGTAACAAACAGAGACACGGTCATAGAGACCCAGTCAATAACATGTTCATTAACTTTATCTATTAAATTGGTCAGTTGAGACCCATTGTCCTATACAACGAAGTTCAAAAATATATTTCACAGTTGTTTAGGAAGAAAAGGTGTTATGCCTTGCACTCACGTATACTTCCCTTCAATACGGTCTTCGACGTTGTGGGCCCCGTCTTCCACAGCACAGGGGTAATGGTAGGACTTCTGACAGCGTTTCACCTCACACCCCACCGTGGCACCCTTCCTCTTACACCTGTAGCAAATCTGGGGGGGGGGGATACAGTTTGCTTGTACAGTGACAGTAGGCCAACAAAACCAAAACCATCAGACATTACTGAAACAACACACACACGACTTAATTAGTTCAAACAACTATCATGGTTTGAACAACTTATGTCAAACACTAAGGGAAACATTAAAATAACCTCACCAGTCTGTTTCCCCTCCTCATCTCATTCTGGACATCTTTTACAGTGAAACCAAACAAGTCGTCAAACTCTGGCGAGTTCTGACAAATAACCCCAGATGAATAAAGCTGCAATTCAAAACACATGGAAGAGTTAAAGGGGCAATCTGGGATTCAAACACCAAATGGCAGCCCCAACAGTTTCATTTGATAAATATTATGTAACCAATCAAATTCATAGATGGACCTATGGATGCATGGACTGGCCATTCATGGGATCAAATTGATAGTTTTAACCATGTTTTGAAGATATACAGTGTTTGTTTACAATCACATTGTATTTCTTTGTTTATAAACAATGTTATTTTGGGTTCTGATGGGGTAAGATAGCTCATAAGGCATGTCAATTATATTATCATGATAGGAAAATCAGTGTCCCCAAACGAGCTGCATTCAGGATTTAAATGGGACAACAAACAAACAACAAAGCCGATCATACAAGGTGAGGTGTACTTCTGTAGTGTTCACTCTCTTTGAGTCAATAGACCAGGGCTTCTCAAAACGTTTAGAGTCCAGGGAACCCTTTCGTGATATCAAATTCTTCAGGGACCCCCTCAATCAGAACAAAACTCAAGTGAGATAAATAGCATACAAGAAGTTCTACTATGACTGTCAGTGCATGGAACCCAATCTCGGTGGCCTGGGGAAGTAACATTCTAAAGTCCCATCTCTTGGCATTGTAGAGACATTATTACAGTTTAAGCTAATATCCTGCAATTCTACACATTTTGTCATGGGGCAGAGATATTGTTGTTGTTGCAGCTTTAAACCTAATATCCTGCAATTATACACATTTTGCCATGAGGCAGAGAGAACATTTTTCCGTTTTAAAGCTTACATTACAGTGCATTTATGTTTTAAAAAATACAATAACATTTAGGGGAATACAAGAATGATTGAGCTGTCAAATTAATAATTGGTGGAGTACTGTGGATACCAATATCCCTGTGAGCCTCCCAGGCCCATGTTGCCCAGGGTTAATAACATCAATTTTATATTAATAATATTACATTGTATAACACTAAACCTATTCCTAAAATCCCTTTGCCAAAGTTCGTTTAATTTGTTAGTAATATTAATTTTTTTAAATGCAGTACCTAGGGTCCGAGAACCCCTGGCTGCAATAGACTAATCATAACACTAGGTAAGGGCCGGGTCAGAACCCCACTGTTAAATGTGTCAATCGACAGCTGTTTTCCACATGCTGTTGTCTACTAAATCTGAAAATTTGATTGACTCGTTTTAGTTCCTTCCCCAAAAATATCGTAGTTAGCCTAGCAGTACCAAAATATTCCCCCAAAACAAAAGTATAGGTCACGGCAGAGCTTTTCGAATCTTACCAAGCAGTTCTGATGAGCGGTGACAGAATCTTTCGTCGATAATGGTCCAGTTGTCAGATTTTCCTTGGAACTTTTACAAAGTACGCATCGTATTTTCCTACCATGTGGCTCGGGACCCATTCTCCATGTCTTGTTATCTTTAGCAATTTGACAGAAAACCACAGCGTGCTAGAAATGTAAGTATGAGCGGATCGACTTAATCTCCGTACGTTCGCAACGTCGAATTTCTTTTCGCTTCTTCTACATTAATACAGAAATCACGCGATATGAATCGAATAGTTGGGCCCCGCCTGACTCTGTATTCGTTCAGAAGGGTCAACGTTTCGTATCGTAATTTCCGAGTAGGCAAAAATAATCGTCCTGCTTCTACTTCTATGGTGCTTCTGCTTCCATGGTATAATGGCTTTCGCAGACATGAAATGTGCATTCCGCCACCTAATGTTCGGGTGAATAATAAAGATCCCAAAAAATTTAAATATTTGGGTAAAATAAAATATAATTCCAACTACCAAACATTTTTTTAAAATTACTAAACAAAATCATTATGCTTTTCTGTAATTTTGTACATTTTTTAAACTCATTTTACTCAGGTCCCAACCCAGAGGGGACATTTCCTAGCAACAAAAGTCGGTAGTGCTTCTGCTGTAAAGTCTTGGAGCCCCCAAAACTTATCGGCTGCCGATATAATGATATCTAGCTTCAAATCAAATCAAATGTTATTTGTCACATACACATGGTTAGCAGATGTTAATGCGAGTGTAATGAAATTCTTTTGCTTCTAGTTCCGACAATGCCGTAATAACCAACGAGTAACCTAACCTAACAATTCCACAACTAATACCTTATAGACAAGTGTAAATGGATAAAGAATATATACATAAAGATATATGAATGAGTGATGGTACAGAACGGCATAGGCAAGATGCAGTAGATGGCATCGAGTACAGTATATACATATGAGATGAGTAATGTAGGGCATGTAAACAAAGTGGCTAGTGATACATGTATTACATCAAGATGCAGTAGATGATATAGAGTACATTATATACGTATACATATGAGATGAGTAATGTAGGGTATGTAAACATTATATTAAGTGGCATTGTTTAAAGTGGCTAGTGATACATTTTTTGCACCAATTTCAATCAACTTCCGTTATTAAAGTGGCTGGAGTTGAGTCAGTATGTTGGCAGCAGCCACTCAATGGACGTGCTACCTGTCCCAGACATATTATTTGACCATGCTGGTAATTTATGAACATTTGAACATCTTGGCCATGTTCTGTTATAATCTCCACCCGGCACAGTCAGAAAAGGACTGACCACCCCATATAAACTGGTTCCTCTCTAGGTTTCTTCTTAGGTTTTGGCCTTTCTAGGGAGTTTTTCCTAGCCAACGTGCTTCAACACCTGCATTGCTTTCTGTTTGGGGTTTTAGGCTGGGTTTACTGTACAGCTGATTTTTTATTTGTTTTACCTTTATTTTACTAGGCAAGTCAGTTAAGAACATATTCTTATTTTCAATGACGGCCTAGGAACAGTGGGTTAACTGCCCCCTGTTCAGGAGCAGAACGACAGATTTGTACCTTGTCAGCTCGGGGGTTTGAACTCCTTCCGGTTACTAGTCCAACGCTCTAACCACTAGGCTACCCTGCCGCCGAAGGGCTATATAAATACATTTTATTTTATTTTATTTTATTTTATGGCCTTGAGATAGAAGCTGTTTTTCAGTCTCTCGGGCCCTGCTTTGATGCACCTGTACTGACCTCGCCTTCTGGATGATAGCGGGGTGAACAGGCAGTGGCTCGGGTGGTTGTTGTCCTTGATGATCTTTATGGCCTTCCTGTGACATCGGGTGGTGTAGGTGTCCTGGAGGGCAGGTAGTTTTCCCCCGGTGATGCGTTGAGCACTACCCTCTGGAGAGCCTTACGGTTGTGGGCGGAGCAGTTGCTGTACCAGGCGGTGATACATCCCGACAGGATGCTCTCGATTGTGCATCTGTATAAGTTTGTGAGTGCTTTTGGTGACAGGCCGAATTTCTTCAGCCTCTCTTCACAACGCTGTCTGTGTGGGTGGACCAATTCAGTTTGTCTGTGATGTGTACGCCGAGGAACTTAAAACTTACTACCCTTTCCACTACTGTCCCGTCGATGTGGATAGGGGGGTGCTCCCTCTTCTATTTCCTGAAGTCCACAATCATCTCCTTTGTTTTGTTGATGTTGAGTGTGAGGTTATTTTCCTGACACCACACTCCGAGTGCCCTCACCTCCTCCCTGTAGGCAGTCTCGTCGTTGTTGGTAATCAAGCCTACCACTGTAGTGTCATCCGTAAACTTGATGATTGAGTTGGAGGCGTGTATGGCCACGCAATGCGGAACATATCCCAATCCACGTGATCGAAGCAGTCTTGAAGCGTGGAATCAGATTGGTCGGACCAGCGTTGAACAGACCTGAGCACAGGAGCTTCTTGTTTTAGTCTCTGTCTGTAGGCTGGAAGCAACAAATGGAGTCGTGGTCAGCTTTTCCGAAAGGAGGGCAGAGGAGGGCCTTATATGCATTGTGGAAGTTAGAATAACAATGATCCAGGGTTTTACCAGTCCTGGTTGCGCAATTAATATGCTGATAGAATTTAGGGAGTCTTGTTTTCAGATTAGCCTTGTTAAAATCCCCAGCTACAATGAATGCAGCCTCAGGATATGTGGTTTCCAGTTTACATAGAGTCAAATAAAGTTTGTTCAGGGCCATCGATGTGTCTGCTTGGGGGGGAATATATATGGCTGTGATTATAATCGAAGAGAATTCCCTTGGCAGATAATGCAGTCGACATTTGATTGTGAGGAATTCAGGTGAACAGAAGGATTTGAGCTCCTGTATGTTGTTATGATCACACCACGTCTCGTTAATCACAAGGCATACCCCCCGCCCCTCTTCTTACCAGAAAGATGCTTGTTTCTGTTGGCTCGATGCGTGAAGAAACCAGCTGGCTGCACCGACTCCGATAGCATCTCTCGAGTGAGCCATGTTTCCATGAAGCAAAGAACGTTACAGTCTGATGTATCTCTGGAATGCTACCCTTGCATACATTTCATCAACCTTGTTGTCAAGAGACTGGACATTGGCGAGTAGTATGCGAGGGAGTCGTGCGCGATGTGCCCGTCTCCGGAGCCTGACCAGAAGAACGCTTCGTTTTCCCCTTTTACGGCATCGTTGTTTTGGGTCGCCGGCTGGGATCCGATCCATTATCCTGGGTGGAAGGCAAAACACAGGATCCGCTTCGGGAAAGTCATATTTCTGGTCATGATGATGGTGAGTTGACGTTGCTCTTATATTCAGTAGTTCCTCCCGACTGTATGTAATGAAACCTAAGTTTACCTGGGGTACCAATGTAAAAAAATCCACCCTCTTCACAATGATTGTTTCGAGATCACCTGATTGACTTAAAACACTAGCAACTGGTTGCAATGTATCCACTGCCATATCTTCAACGCTGTTCTCTTGCCCCTTCGACCCTCTTCACTGCCTCCAAATAGGAGATCTGCTGCACAGCCCTGATCCTATACACCTCTAGCTCCTTCACCCTAACAGGGCACTCAATGAAGTCCGGAGTATGAACCCCACCACAGTTGCGTCATTTTCCATTCACAGATTATTCAATATCATACTTCTCCTGTCTGCAAACATTTGACCATATCCTTTACAATTTCCACACTGTAATGGTTTGAACACAAGATGGTCTCACAGCATACTTCACATATCCAAGCTTCACATATTCAGGTAGAGTTACTCAAACAACAATAATATCGACAAGCTTTTCTTCTTCCATCTATTTACCATTCGGGTCAGGCGACGTGCACTGACCACTCCTGGTATTTTCTGACTAAGGTACTGATCATCTACATTATCAAATCAAATTTATGTATATAGCCCTTCGTACATCAGCTGATATCTCAAAGTGCTGTACAGAAACCCAGCCTAAAACCCCAAACAGAAAGCAATGCAGGTGTAGAAGCACGGTGGCTAGGAAAAACTCCCTAGAAAGGCAAAAACCTAGGAAGAAACCTAGATAGGAACCAGGCTATGAGGGGTGGCCAGTCCTCTTCTGGCTGTGCCGGGTGGAGATTATAACAGAACATGGCCAAGATGTTCAAATGTTCATAAATGACCAGCATGGTCAAATCATAATAATCACAGTAGTTGTCGAGGGTGCAACAAGTCAACACCTCAGGAGGAAATGTCAGTTGGCTTTTCATAGCCGATCATTAAGAGTATCTCTACCGCTCCTGCTGTCTCTAGAGAGTTGAAAACAGCAGGTCTGGGACAGGTAGCACAGGTGAACAGGTCAGGGTTCCATAGTAGCAGGCAGAACAGTTGAAACTGGAGCAGCAGCACGGCCAGGTGGACTGGCCGTGCTGCAAGGAGTCATCATGCCAGGTAGTCCTGAGGCATGGTCCTAGGGCTCAGGTCCTCAGAGAGAGAAAGAGAGAATTAGAGAGAGCATACTTAAATTCACACAGGACATTGGATAAGACCATTCCATAAAAATGGGGCTCTATAGGAGAAAGCCCTGCCTCCAGCTGTCTGCTTAGAAATTCCAGGGACAATTAGGAGGCCTGCGTCTTGTGACCGTAGCGTACGTGTAGGTATGTACGGTAGGACCAAATCAGAGAGATAGGTAGGAGCAAGCCCATGTAATGCTTTGTAGGTTGGCAGTAAAACCTTGAAATCAGCCCTTGCCTTAACAGGAAGCCAGTGTAGGGAGGCTAGCACTGGAGTAATATGATCTAATTCTAGTCAGGATTCTAGCAGCCGTATTTAGCACTAACGGGAGTTTATTTTGTGCTTTATCCAGGTAGCCGGAAAGTAGAGCATTGCAGTAGTCTAACCTAGAAGTAACCAAAGCATGGATTAATTTTTCTGCATAATTTTTGTACAGAAAGTTTCAGATTTTTGCAATGTTACGTAGATGGATAAAAGCTGTCCTTGAAACAATCTTGAGATGTTCGTCAAAAGAGAGATCAGGGTCCAGAGTAACGCTGAGGTCCTTCACAGTTTTATTTGATACGACTGTACAACCATTAAGATTAATTGTCAGATTCAACAGAATATCTCTTTGTTTCTTAGGACCTAGAACAAGCATCTCTGTTTTGTCCGAGTTTAAAAGTAGAACGTTTGCAGCCATCCACTTCCTTATGTCTGAAAAACAGGCTTCTAGTGAGGGCAATTTTGGGGCTTCACCATGTTTCATTGAATTGTACAGCTGTGTGTCATCCGCATAGCAGTGAAAGTTAACATTATGTTTTCAAATGACATCCCACAAGAGGTAAAATATATAGTGAAAACAATAGTGGTCCTCAAACGGAACCTTGAGGAACACCGAAATTTACAGTTGATGTGTCAGAGGACAAACCATTCACAGAGACAAACTGATATCTTTCCGACAGATAAGATCTAAACCAGGCCAGAACTTAACTGGGTTTCCAATCTCTCCAAAAGAATATCGTGATCAATGGTATCAAAAGCAGCACTAAGGTCTAGGAGCATGAGGACAGATGCAGAGCCTCGGTCTGACGTCATTTAAAGGTCATTTCCCACCTTCACAAGTGCAGTCTCAGTGCTATGATGGGGTCTATTACAGGACTGAAGCATTTCTTATACATTGTTCGTCTTCAGGAAGGCAGTGAGTTGCCGCGTAACAGCGTTTTCTAAACATTTTGAGAGGAATGGAAGATTCAATATAGGCCGATAGTTTTTTATATTTTCTGGATCAAGGTTTGGCTTTTTCAAGAGAGACTTTATTACTGCCACTTTTAGTGAGTTTGGTACACATCCGGTGGATAGAGAGCCTTTTATTATGTTCAACATAGGAGGGCCAAGCACAGGAAGCAGCTCTTTCAGTAGTTTAGTTGGAATAGGGTCCAGTATTCAGCTTGAAGGTTTAGATGGCATGATTATTTTCATCATTGTGTCAAGAGATATAGTACTAAAACACTTGAGTGTCTATCTTGATCCTAGGTCCTGGCAGAGTTGTGCAGACTCAGGACAACTGGGCTTGGGAGGAATACGCAGATTTAAATAGGAGTCCGTAATTTGCTTTCTAATGATCATGATCTTTTCCCCTTATGACAAATGTTTTTTGCTTTTAGGGGTGCAACTGCATCTAGGGTATTGCGCAATGTTAAATTGAGTTCTTCAGTTAGGTGGTTAACTGATTTTTATCCTCTGACGTCCTTGGGTAGGCAGAGGGAGTCAAAGGGCATCAAGGAATCTTTGGGTTGTCTGAGAATTTATAGCACGACTATCGATACTCCTTGGTTGAGGTCTGAGCAGATTGTTTGTTGCCATTGCAAACGTAATAAAATGGTGGTCCGATAGTCCATGATTATGAGGAAAAACATTTATTCCATGGGACAAAAATAGGTCCAGAGTATGACTGTGACAGTGAGTAGGTCCAGAGACATGTTGTACAAAACCCACTGAGTCGATGATGGCTCTGAAAGCCTTTTGGAGTCGGTCTGTGGACGTTTCCATGTGAATATTAAAATCACCAAAAATGTGAATATTATCTGCTATGAGTACAAGGTCCAATAGGAATTCAGGGAACTCAGTAAGGGACGCTGTATATGGCCCAGCAGGCCTGTAAACAGTAGCTATAAAAAGTGATTGAGTAGGCTGCATAGATTTCAGGACTAGAAGCTCAAAAGGCAAAAACATAGTTTTTTGTTGTTGTAAATAGACATTTGCTATCGTAAATGTAAGCAACACCTCTGCCTTTGCGGGATGCACGGGGGATATGGTCACTAGTGTAACCAACAGTTTTCAGCTGTGCTAACATAATTGAAAAAGGGTTTTCTAATGATCAATTAGCCTTTTAAAATTATAAACTTGGATTAGCTAACACAACGTGCAAATTGTAACACAGGAGTGATGGTTGCTGATAATGGGCCTCTGTACGCCTATGTAGATATTCCATTAAAAATCTGTCGTTTCCAGCTACAATAGTCATTTACAACATTGACAATGTCTAATCTGTATTTCTGATCAATTGGATATTTTAATGGACAAAAAAATGTGCTTTTCTTTCAAAAACAAGGACATTTCTAAGTGACCCCAAACCTTTGAACGGTAGTGTATATCCAACAAGACTCCAGCTACAACTCCTTTGGCAGACACCCTGCTCCAAAGATCAATACATTTGACTTCTGACGTGCACAATTTTGCCAAATCCACAACACGCTTCTTCTGTTCTTCATCAACACAATTAACCAAAACAAGGCCACTTCTAGTCACCTTGATTGAATCCACCTTTCCCACTGCTTTCTTCACAGTCCTCGATATTATAAATGGATTACCCAAATTAAACTCCTTGTTCAAAAAACCCAGCCCAATAAGAAATGTATTATTGGACCGGTCCTTCTCTTCTACTGCAACTTTTGCTTATTTTGTTCCATTCTTTTAAATGTATTTTACTTTTATTTAACTAGGCAAGTCAGTTAAGAACAAATTCATATTTTCAACACCTAGGAACAGTGGGTTAACTGCCTGTTCAGGGGCAGAATGACAGATTTGTACCTTGTCAGCTCAGGGATTTGAACTTGTAACCTTCCGGTTACAAGTCCAACACTCTAACCACTAGGCTACCCTGCCACCCCTTTGATTTCCCTATTTTCGATTCATTATCACACACTTCACTTGCTACACTTTCGGTTTCAAGCACAGTTGCCATTTCCTCTACCTACTCGACGGAATGTCTCGCACGGCCCATCAACCATGGCTGTTACTACACCCTGTATAAGTTGGTGGCGGTAATGGCCATTTTTATTGTGCTTTAACTGAAACTAGGAGATCACTTTTTTCTACTGTGATTTACAAAGCTAATGTAATGGATAAAAAAAAATGTTTTTACCCCGGGATAGCACGCAAATATGACACATAGCAGGTAGCCGGCAGGTAGCCTAATGGTTAGAGCTTTGGGCCATTAAATCCCCGAGCTGACGAGGTAAAACTCTGTCTTTCTGCCCCTGAACAAGGCAGTTAACCCACTGTAGGCTGTCATTGAAAATAAGAAATGTGTTCTTATTCAATCTGAATATATAATCAATTTAAAAGCATTAGCAGTCTTTTCGTCTTACGTTTCCCCGGAACCCCGGGTATTATTTCTTGTTTTCGGTGCTAGGCTGCGTCTCATTTCTTTGGCTGCATCTCCTGTCTCTGCCTGTGTCTTAAATCTCCATACTTTTCCCAAAGTGTGCACTAGGATGCTTTCTCGCATGGATTTAAACTCTCTCTAACCAACGATTACACCATTCATATAACCAGGAACCAATATCCGAGGTGAGTATTTAAAAAGACAAATTGCATATGATATGCCTACATTTAAAATAAATATGGGGAGCACTATGGGCATAGCAATATGTGATTGGGCCTACAATGACCAAAAAAGGTTGAGAACCACTGGACTAGGCAAGTGTTTAGATGGCACATTATAACAATCCCAGGAATAATCATCCATTAGCCAAGATGCCCAATATATTCATGTCCCATGCTTGTTGAAGCCAAAATATGTGTCATCACCTGTCTCTGGAGCCATTTCAGACTATTTAATGTCTATGCGAAGTACAACTTCCTAACCATAACTGTCTTTAGATTCCCTATAAGAAAATAATTGAGTGCAAGCAAAATAACTCCACTCGTCATGCATTATGTTAGATACCTATGTGCCCTATGTATCAGATCATTTAAATGTAATTCATATTATATCTTCATTTAGAATAAATCAAACTTAATTGTCGTTGTCTTGTTTTTCTTGACAGATGCCATCTTTTAGAAGAAAAAGAGGCCTGCTGGTTTACAGAGACCTGACTGGAGGCGTGATAGTGTGTACACCCCTGCCATCAACTTGGATCAGTGAGAAAGTTGCTTTGTTCAGTTTTGTTCAACATAACCAGGCTTGTCCACTCAATAACAATTGTCACTACTCTCCAGGGAGTACTGGAAGAACAGTGCTGGTTCCCTCTGCAGCAGAAGTTGTGCCCAGCTGCAGTGATGCACCTCCTCCACCAACATAAAAAAGTAAGACACCGGATGTTGAGGCCTGGAAGATGTTGAGGGAGCTACTCCACATGCCTGCAGTGGAGCTGGAATGTCCTCCACCGAAAGCCATCTGCAGTGTGTGTAGAGATTTGGAGGAGGCTGAGCTATGGCACTGTGGGGATTGCGGCTCAGATAAATATTTCTGTGCCACCTGTGCTGTGAGAACACACAGCGCTCCCAACATTGTCCACCATTTGGTGTTATGGAAGGTAATGTATTTTATGTTATGTCAACAAACCTGTCAACTTCTGGCTTACAAATATTGCTTCCCAGTCAAAAATGTTGATCATGTACATACAATTCAGTTTCTATAATCTGTTACAGTTCCCTACAGCAGTAAAGTCAATGTGACAAAATCTGTTGTGCCTAGCACCGAATTGATTTATAATTTAACAACTTGAGCGATGAAATATTCCCCTGATAGTGTAGTTTCAAATCTGAAACTACTGTAGTCTGTTCTACAACAGATTTGGGTCTGTCTGTCTATCTGTCTGTTTTAGTCAATATAGAAATAGAAAACTGACATCTGGCCCTTTTACCATCTTGCAAACTGTATCAGAGTAGCAGCACCATGCACAGAGACAGTTACTCCCTCCATGCCATAAGACTGTTGATGAACTGACTGAGATTTCATTTGATCTACATTACCATAACCCTGTTCACTCTGTTGTCATGATGAAAATATGGAGTCTTTTCGAAAGAGACATGCAATCGCACCAACATCGGATCTAATGTTTAGTAATGCAACCTTTGAAACGGAATATCCTCATTTCAGGAAGAGCTCATGACATCTGGCTACAGTTTTGCAGCTGTGAGCTGGAACCTGTCTGATCCCCCACAGACTCTGCCCCCCCCAGCCGCAGACAGCAATTTCAGTGGACCTCCTGCGCCAGTTTGCAGTCCTGCAGCTGTGTGTGAGGTGTCTTTGAGGGGGATTACCTTGGCTTTCCATAAATCCAGTATGGTAGGATTCTTATTTGAATTCAGTGTTGTTCATCATTGATAAGGGGAAATATACCCAACCTCAGTTGTCTTTGCTATATATATATATATATATATATATATATATTCTATCATTTCCAAACAGTTGTAATGTTATAAGGCAATACCATTGCAAGCCTCTCAAAAACCCACCACCTCATCCAAGTTGTGGAAGGTGGAAACAGTACAGGATTGCCAGACAGAGCAAAGTTGTGTGGGTGGCTGTGCCACCCAGGTCGTTACGGTTGCCATGAAGGCCTGTCTGGATCCACAACATGCTGGATAACGGGGCTTTGGTAAAGCTTGGTGGACCAATCACTTGCTTAGTGGTTACTACAGATTACAGATACATTCACGAAGAAACTACAGAGTAAATGACCTATTCTTCCCAAAGAGCAAAAGGGTTTAAGTAACGCCCTTGCAAATGTCCCTTCCCTGTATCCCTAATAATATTGTATAATTTATTATTTGCATTCATCAAATTATTGCAACTGATGCCCTATTTGGGCTTGCCAGGAAAATATCATCTGGGACCAGCATTGAGGGTCCCAAACATGCTGGGCAGTTATTTTGTGACTAAGACAAAGTCAACTGCTTTGTAGGAAGAGCATCCGACACACCAACTGAGGTATACTGGATTTTGAAGAATGGGATGTATCTCGCAATCAGTTAGTTTCACTAGCCCTCTTCTGTTTGACTTGTATCTGCTTTGTAATCATAAGTAATGTTTTACACAAAAATGCACAAAAGAACTGCTCGTACACTAAATTAATTTGACATTTTGAAAAACAGTCCCAATCTGATGGTAGACACCATATTTGCAGTGCCAGCCTTTCATGCCTATGCTCATGATGCTGACTATCAGGTAACAAATATTTTTTTCTTTATCATTTATTCGGTTAAACACCACTTCTTTGTAGTTGTAGACAGTTACCCTGACAGTATTAAGAAACAGCTAGTTGTAATTTGTTCTAGTCCCTTAATTAATCATCATCATCCATTGTAATGCTCATTATGTTTTCTGATTGTACTTTACATTTCAGGCCACTGATGGTACCAGGTATGTGACTGGTAGTGGGCTTGCTGACGGAGAACAGATGGAGAGGTTATGGTCCTACCTTTTAAAAATGTGGGAAGATCACAAAAGAGATGACACCATCTCATTGTGTTGACAGCCTCACTGATGCCCTCCTCTACTACACAGCCAGGGTCAGCGAGAAGCAAGGTATACATGTAGAACTGGAAATCAGGGAAGTATTGAGATGACCCATTGTTCAGGATTGTGTTGATATCATTTAGCAAAAAAAAAAAAACGCAGATTAAAAAAAAATATATATATATGAAATGTATGTTCACCTTCATATGTTAGAGCACCGGCAATAGAACTCTGTCGGCAGAAGGTCCTGAAGGAGGAAACCGAGGCAAAAGAGGAGTTCATGGTGCTGCTAAACAGCATTCCAGGTTAGATTCCATGTGTTTTGCTCATCATTTTTGTTTATACACTGCTCAAAAAAATAAAGGGAACACTTAAACAACATAATGTAACTCCAAGTCAATCACACTTCTGTGAAATCAAACTCTCCACTTAGGAAGCAACACTGATTGACAATAAATTTCACATGCTGTTGTGCAAATGGAATAGACAACAGGTGTAAATTATAGGCAATTAGCAAGACACCCCCAATAAAGGAGTGGTTCTGCAGGTGGTGACCACAGACCACTTCTCAGTTCCTATGCTTCCTGGCTGAGGTTTTGGTCACTTTTGAATGCTGGCGGTGCTTCCACTCTAGTGGTAGCATGAGACGGAGTCTACAACCCACACAAGTGGCTCAGGTAGTGCAGCTCATCCAGGATGGCACATCAATGTGAGCTGTGGCAAGAAGGTTTGCGGTGTCTGTCAGCGTAGTGTCCAGAGCATGGAGGCACTACCAGGAGACAGGCCAGTACATCAGGAGACGTGGAGGAGGCCGTAGGAGGGCAACAACCCAGCAGCAGGACCGCTACCTCTGCCTTTGTGCAAGGAGGAGCACTGCCAGAGCCCTGCAAAATGACCTCCAGCAGGCCACAAATGTGCATGAAAAATATTGAGTGGAGGGGGAGCCAGGCCATTAAGGATCTTGAATACAAGACATGCGTCGGTGTATTGCACAAGATTTTCCCAACTCAAGAGCTCATGTTTTCTAAGGATGTGACAATGATGATGGCTATTGGGCTTCCTATCAAGCACTTTGAGAGCCTGTTTGTAGACAGACTGAATAGGTTTTAATGTTGTACAGCAAGCTTGGGCCCAACTCGTCAAGCAGTATGTTAAGTGGGGGAGTATCATGGATTTGAAGTACAGTTTTGCTACCTCTGTAGTCAAACAATTTCATATAAATCGGAAATTAGCTAGATTGAATTTAGTTATTTGAATGACCTTTTTCACATGCTTTTTAAAAGAGAGGTTGGAATCAAGTATGATGCCAAGGTACTTAAAATCGGATACCACCTGGAGCTTCTCCCCTGACACAGACATCTGGCTCAGTAGCATCTGTTGCCCTCTTTGTGAAGAACATGCAAACAGTTTTTTTCACATTGAGATGCAAACACGAGTCACTGAGCCACTTTGTAACCTGGACCATTACAGTAGTGAGTTCTTGTGCAGCTTGTTGTTTGCTCTTTGCATGCACATATATCACTGTATCATCTGCATACATTTGAACTTCAGACCCAGTACAGACAGAAGGCAGATCATTAATGTACAGGCTGAACAGGAGGGGCCCCAGTATTGACCCTTGGGGCACGCCCACATCATTGCTACGAGTGGGCGACAGCTCATTGCTCACTCTGACACACTGAGTTCTGCCTTCAAGGTATGATTTCATCCATCTCAAGGCATCAGGGGAAAAGTTGAACTTGGACAATTTTGTGATGAGAATCTAATGGTTAACAGTATCAAAAGCCTTCCTTAGGTCCAGAAACACAGCCCCAACAGCACCCCCTTTGTGCATCTTGGACTTCACATTTTCCAGAAGAAAGCAGTTGGCCGTTTCTGTGGAGTGTTTCGCTCTGAAGCCAAACTGCATGGAGTGTAATGTGAAGGGGCTGTTGTTGAGGTGGGCAATCAGTTGTTCTGCTACACACTTTAACAACCTTTGACACCACAGGTAGTATACTAATGGGCCTGTAGTTACTCACGTCAGCAGGGTCGCCTGATTTAAAGATGGCCGTTATTATGGCCGACTTCCATACTCTTGGAAACACACGAGACCAATAGATGTGTTGGTGACCTTAGTAATGGGGCCAATGAGTGACTCTTTGTAGTTTTTAAGAAAGGTAGAGTCCATCCCAAACACATCTTTGGCTTTAGAGTTCTTTAGTGAGCTAATCACCTTGTTCACCTTTGACTCAGAAACCTCCCTTATGATGAAGACAGGTTGAGTGTCATTCACTAGCACTGAGCCCAAGAAATCAGTGGAGGGGTTCTGTGTCAGTAACCTGACAGAGTCAATAAAGTAGGAATTGAAGGCTGTTGCTATTTCAACTGCATCCTGTGTTAGATTGTTATTCACCATGATTTCTAGTCTTTTTGCAGTGTTACTATGGTCTTTCCCTGTTAACTTTTTTAGATTCTCCCATATCAATTTAGAATTTCCCTTTGCTTCACCAATTATGTTAATAAAAAAGTTTGCCTTGGCCTGTCTGATTTCTTTTATGACCTTATTTCTCAACATGGTAAACCTACGTCTGTCATGCTCTAATTTAGATTTTAGGGCTGTTTTTAGAGCATAATCTCGTTCTTTCATCAATTTCCAGATTTCTCCATTTAGCCAAGGAAGAGTGCTCTTTTGGCCAGGTTTGGATTTGATTTTCTTTAGGAAGCCATTTATTGTCTGGATTGTGGATAGAAAAACCTGACTATCAGCTTCCACGTCTGTATAGGACAAGAGATCATTCCAGTTTATTCCCTTAATTGCTTTTTAAAAATAGTTTAATTCACTCTTAGGTATTCTGAGTTGATCCGGCTTTCTAACAGTAGAGAGGTTAAACCTGCTCTTAGACAGCTTTCTGGCTATAAGTGTCAGATTATGATCAGACAGCCCAGTAACCATATTGAATGATTTAGTCACTCTCTGGTTTATTACTGAACACCAAATCAATCTGTGTTTTAGAGCAACAAGTCACCCTGGTTGGCCCTTTAACTAGCTGTGTAAGGTCAAAGGTATTAGTGATCCGTTTGAGGGTTTTCCTACAACACTTGTCTTCATAATTAATGTTAAAATCTCCCATTAAGATGACCTCTTTCCCAAAATCACATTCCCTAAGCATGGTATTAAACTGATCAAAAAACACACTTTTGGTGGAAGGTGGCCTATACATTCCAATGAGGGTAAAATACATTTGGGGAGACAGTGTAACGTTCAGGCCGATACATTCTAGTTCATTATCACATGACCACTCAATTTGTTTACATCAGATATGTTCTTTAATGTAAATCATCACACCCCCTCCCTCCTCTTCCTTCAATCCTGTCTCTCCTGAAAACATTGTAGCCAGGCACAATCAAAGCAGCATATGGAGAGTGTTTATGGAGCCATGTCTCTGAGAGGCAGAGAAAGTCAAGGTTGGAGTCTGTGAGTAGATGTTGAATTTGATCACTTTTTGGAATGACACTACGAATGTTCAAGTGCCCCCCTAGTAGTCCCTTGGGTTTAGCTCGTGGGTCCCAGATTACTCGAGAGTGATTGACACATTGAAAAAAGTTACATTTTCTGTGTTTTCTGATGGCTGGGTTTAGTCCGTTTTGTTTCGTTTTGATTAGGGGCAGTTCGGTAGCGCAATTAACAATCCCTCCCGCCTGCACTGGATGCGGGGAACTAATTAAAATAGCTTGCGTACCAGAAGCAGAGTCAGGGATCGCATATAGCGACTCTGGTATGTTTGAAGAGTCAAAATCTATCCTGGAGCCGGGTGAGTCGAGAGAAACCATAGGACCATAGCACTCACCCACCTCCACAGCGGCGACGACCAGTGGACGAGGCCTTCCACCGCTCTCCACTCCGGTGCGTATCACTGGCTCGGTGATATTGGGCCCAGGATTGAGTTGTACATCCCCGGAGAGCAGGAGGGTAGTGAACAGGTAGTTTAACAGTTTCCGATAAATGTTGGACTTGTGTTTGTTACGCCTAAGCGGTTCAGTAGAATAAGGAGCGAGGTAGACTTGGCCATTATTCAGAACATTATGGTATGCTGTGTACTGTCCGCTCCCGTGGAACGGTGAACCAATGTGTTTGGTGTTATTCTCCGGTAGTAGACTGATTGTGTCAACCCAGCAAAGACGCACTGAGTTTATCAGTAGAGCAGCTACATAACTGACAATCATGGCAGAGTACTGGAGATAAAGCGCAATAATGCGTTGTAACTCTTTCCATGAGTTACTTAACTGGGATCGGCGTACACCTGATGGTTTAGATAAAATTACAGCATTCGAATGAGAAGCGGCACCTGCCGCACCACCCTGTCTTCCGTCCGCCATTTGCATAGCAACAGCTATGATGTTTTTGGAGCAGTGGCTTCATCCTTGCTGAGCGGCCTTTCAGGTTATCTGTTACCTGTTACTGTAACGAGGAGGAGTAGTAGGAAGGATCGGAGGACCAATGCGCAGCGTGGTAAGTGTTCATGATATTTATTATAACTCAGAACACTAAAGAATAAAACAACAAAGAGAACGAAATTAAGCCGAAACAGTTCTGTCTTGTGCAGACAGAAAATAATCACCCACAACTCAAGGGTGAAAACAGGCTACCTAAGTATGGTTCTCAATCAGGGACAACGATTGACAGCTGCCTCTGATTGAGAACCATACCAGGCCAAACACAGAAATCCCAAATCATAGAAAAAAGAACAGACTGCCCACCCCAACTCACGCCCTGACCATACTAAAACAAAGACAAAACAAAGGAACTAAGGTCAGAACGTGAGTTTCTTTATACTCTTATCACCACCTCCTGCTCTTACCTGCCCCTTTCCACTACATATCCCAGAGAATGAGTGCCCCTCTCCCCTGCTTAATCTATTTTACATGAAGACTTCTGACATGCGTGCCAACACTTCACACTGCATAATCCACTCCACACTCAAATCTACACTCAAATCTACACTCAAATGGATGTTGCCTTCCTAACTGGTTAGTTTTAGTGGAGATGCTTTCATACTGTTATATTTTTTTAAAATATTTTATATTTTTCATATATTTGTATAACATTTTCTAGATCTGAGGTGATGTCCCCGTCAATCACTGATGACACGAACGCTCAGTTGACTACTCTGCTTGAAAAGTAAATAACTTTTTTAGGATGTTGTCTCCGTCATATTTGTCCCAATGTATTGGGGCTAGTCAATACAGGTTTTTAAACCTTTTAGCATACAGTGGGGCAAAAAAGTATTTAGTCAGCCACCAATTGTGCAAGTTCTCCCACTTAAAAAGATGAGAGAGGCCTGTAATTTTCATCATAGGTACACTTCAACTATGACAGACAAAATGAGAAGAAAAAAAATCCAGAAAATCACATTGTAGGATTTTTAATGAATTTATTTGCAAATTATGGTGGAAAATAAGTATTTTCATTGAAATGTAATACCCTGACCACACTGCTCGCGTCGAGTGCGCAAGCGTTGCAAAATATATGTAGAAATCCATGTTATTCAATTATTGCACCCACACTGCTCGCACGTGTCAACGAGCGTCTGCGTTGCCAAGGGATAATATAGAAGTCATTCCTATTTCTGATGCAGATCGCGCTGCAAGTCCTACCTCTCCCATCTCCTCATTGGTTTATAGAAGCAGGTACCCACATGCCATCTCCTCATTTGTTATACCCAAGTGGGTGATTGAAATACGAACTGTGTTGCCGGTTGTTGTGGTAATACTATAAAAGTGTAGATGCCATCACCATATAAGTTCAACGATGAAAAAGCCTGGAAGGAGGAGAGATGACTAGAAACGATTTGGTTGACTGCTTTTATGTGTGGATTAATTGTCGGAGTAGAGGACCTTGTGCGTTTCAGGTAAAATAACAACCTAATGTTTATATCCCAGGACAAATTAGCTAGCAACAGCAAGCTAGCTAAATAGGACAAATTAGCTAGCAAGCTAAATAGCTAAATTGCCATAAATGTTTGATGCTTTTCGACCTGTCCCCAAATTAATGTCATTGGTTCAGAGTTTGTTTTGATATTTTAACCTGTGTGTCGTGATAGCGTTTGGTGTAGGGGGACAAAATAAATGTATGCACGATGGCGCACGCGTGCAGCCGGTTTGGGTTCTGTGTAAGTTGAACAGTGGCGACCAGTCATTCAGTTAAAAAAATAAATAAAGTATGTGTATATATATATATGTATGTGTGTGTATATATGTGTTTGTGTGTGTGTGTGTGTGTGTGTGTGTGTGTGTGTGTGTGTGTGTGTGTGTGTGTGCCTACATTAGTGTCTTCGGAAAGTATTCAGACCCCTTGACCTTTTCCACATTCTGTTATGTTAGTTTTATGCTAAAATTGATTCAATAAATAAATAAAAAAATCCTCAGCAATCTATACACTACCCCATAATGTAAAAGCGAAAACAGGTTTTTTATAAATTTTTGCAAATGTATTAAAAAAAATATATATATATTTACATAAGTATTCAGACTTTGCTATGAGACACGAAATTGAGGTCAGGTGCATCCTGTTTCCATTGATCATCCTTGAGATGTTTCTACAACTTGATTGGAGTCCACCTGTGGTAAATTAAATTGATTGGACATGATTTGGAAAGGCACACACCTGTCTATATAAGGTCCATGTCAGAGCAAAAACCAAGCCATGAGGTTGAATGAATTGTCCGTAGAACGCTGAGATTGTGTCGAGGGACAGATCTGGGGAAGGGTACTAAAACATTTCTACAGCATTGAAGGTTCCCAAGAATGCAGTGGCCTCCATCATTCTTAAATGGAAGAAGTTTGGAACTGCCAACACTCTTCCTAGAGCTGGCTACCTGGCCAAACTGCGCAATCTGGGGAGAAGGGCCTTGGTCAGGGAGGTGACCAAGAACCCGATGGTCACTCTGACAGAGCTCTAGAGTTCCTCTGTGGAGATGGGAGAACCTTCCAGAAGGACAACCATCTCTGCAGCACTCCACCAATCAGGCCTTTATGGTAGAGTGGCCAGATGGAAGCCACTCCTCAGTAAAAGCCCGCTTGGAGTTTGCCAAAAGGTACCTAAAGTCTCTGACCATGAGAAACAAGATTCTCTGGTCTGATGAATCCAAGATTGAACAGTTTGCCTGACTGTCAAGCATCACGTCAGGAGGAAACCTGGCACCATCCCTACAGTGAAGCGTGGTGGCAGCATCATGCTGTGGGGATGATGGATCGAGGCAAAGATGAATGGAGCAAAGTACAGAGAGAACCTTGATGAAAACCTGCTCCAGAGTGCTCGGGACCTCAGACTGTGGTGAAGGTTCTCCTTCCAACAGGACAACAAACCTAAGCACACAGCCAAGACAACACAGAAGTCGCTTCGGGACAAGTCTCTGAATGTCCTTGAGTGACCCAGCCAGAGCCTGGACTTGAACCCGATTCTCTAAAGAGACCTGAAAATAGCTGTGCAGCAACACTCCCCATCCAACCTGACAGAGCTTGAGAGAACCTGCAGAGAAGAATGGGATAAACTCCCCAAATACAGGTGTGTCAATCTGTGATATGTTTTTATTTTTATTTTTAATACATTTGTAAACATCTCTAAAAACAACCTGTTTTTGCTTTGTCATTATGGGGTATTGTTTGTAGAATGATGAGGGAAAAAACGATTGAATCCATTTTAGAATAAGGCTGTAACGTAACATAATGCGGAAAAAGGGGTCTAAATACTTTCTGTGTGTGTGTGTGTGTGTGTGTGTGTGTGTGTGTGTGTGTGTGTTATTTTGACATGAATACGTTGTGGTGTTATGTGTTAATAACATTTAGACTACGTTTACCCAGCAGGCTAGGCAGATGGTTAAAGAATGCCTTGCATGGCTAAACATGGAGTTTTCTAGCTGAAGTATATGTTCATTAAAAGTAGTTAAACCTACGCCCCGGTTTGTCATTATATAAGAAGCAAACATAACATACGTGTCACATCAGTTTGCAAACAATTATTTAAAAATAAATTGTATCACTGAGTTAATAAAGCTGCATACAAACATGGTCTCTTTTACTTTCTTGAGTAAGGCAGCTCCAAAATGCAGATGTTTCAGCCTAGCTCAGTGCTTTCTGTGGTGGTGGGGCAGCAAGAGGAAAATACGGAGCGTAAGGGTTGGTATAATGTTCTCTAGTTGCGCAGTGATTGTCTGTGTTCTGTCACTCATGGGGACACTACTTCACCACAAAATATATGGGGAGAGCTAGAAAATTACAGCCCCTAGGGTCCTGCCATAGAGATGCATTAGAAGTGCCCATCCAAGAAGGCTCAAGGTCATTGGCCACAGATAAAATGACATCAAATCACGTTATATCTACAGTAGCTTTGATTGGACTGATCATACTTTCAAAATCTTAGCTAGCAAGTTAGCAATCATCATCATCAATCAAGATGACAATCTACTGGCAAATCCTTTTCAATCCTTGTCATATGAAGAGAAATTATGAAGAGAAATTATAGATAAAACGTATCGGTGCTCATCGACATTTGGACATAAACATTACACGAGATGTAAATCGAATATTCAACAATGAGTGGTTATAACGGAATCAGTGGCTAACTGCAAGTATTGAAAAAAAATCACTAGCCTGCTATTCAGGTGAGTGGATGTGTAGTCCAACTCTGGGTGTAAGGGTCTCTTTTCCAACCTTAAAAGGATAAACATTCAACATTGGCCATGCTGTCAATCCAGCATGACCTCTGCTGCTTTCAAAACTGGAAACATGGAACTGGGAAATCTCAGACTTGAGTGAGTTTTTAAAAAAAATAAATGTTTTAACCAGGTAGGCCAGTTGAGAACAAGTTCTCTTCAGTGAGACTTCAGTGAGTTCAAGACAATTGGGAACTCTGGAGAAAAAAATTGCTCTGACTGGGAAAATTAGTTTTGAACGGTCATCCAACTCTGAATTCTGAGTCTAGAGTCTAGTCTTTCTAGAGCTCCAGAGTTCCCAGTTGTCTTGAAAGCACAATAAACCCAGAGAATGCCAGACTTTGACACAATTTGCCCACGAAGGATCACCGCTCCATCTTCCTGTTCAAGTGAGCACAACAAGGTCCAAAAATATTGTATGCTGCTGCATAAATTATGTAATATGCCGGGAGATACAGTGCCTTGCAAAAGTATTCATCTCCCTTGCCGTTTTTCCTATTTTGTTGCATTACAACCTGTAATTTAAATAGATTTTTATTTAGATTTCATGTAATCGACATACATAAAATAGTCCAAATTGGTGAAGTGTGTAAGGGTTTTCCTGTGGTGAAGGAGAAGCGGACCAAAATGCAGCGTGGTGGTTATTCATGTTCTTTAATAAAGGAACTAGACGTGAAGTAACTAACAAAACAATAAATGTGCGAACACCTAAACAGTCCTATCTGGTGCAAACACAGAAACAAGGACAATCACCCACAAAACCCAACACCAAACAGGCTACCTAAATATGGTTCCCAATCAGAGACAATGACGAACACCTGCCTCTGATTGAGAACCAT
This sequence comes from Oncorhynchus keta, assembly GCF_023373465.1. Lineage (NCBI taxonomy): Eukaryota > Metazoa > Chordata > Actinopteri > Salmoniformes > Salmonidae > Oncorhynchus > Oncorhynchus keta. Next base: position 21,471,016 of record NC_068427.1, on the reverse strand, counting down.
ATCAGGCCAAACATAGAACTAGACAAACTAGACATGTAACATAGAATGCCCACTCAGCTCACACCCTGACCAACCAAAACATAGAAACATACAAAGCAAACTATGGTCAGGGTGTGACAGTACCCCCCCCAAGGTGCGGACTCCGGCCGCAAAACCTGAACCTATCGGGGAGGGTCTGGGTGGGCATCTGTCCGCGGTGGCGGCTCTGGTGCTGGACGTGGCCCCCACTTCACCGTAGTCTTAGTCCCCCACCTTGTCCTCTTCCGTGGCCTCCTAGCCACGGCGACCCTACTTAATGACCCCACTGGACAGAGGGGCAGCTCGGGACAGAGGGGCGGCAGCACGGGACAGAGGGGCGGCAGCTCGGGACAGAGGGGCGGCAGCTCGGGACAGAGGGGCGGCAGCTCGGGACAGAGGGGCGGCAGCTCGGGACAGAGGGGCGGCAGCTCGGGACAGAGGGGCGGCTGCTCGGGACAGAAGGGCGGCTGCTCGGAACAGAGGGGCAGCTGCTCGGAACAGAGGGGCTCTGGTGGCCCTGGCGGCACTGGCGGCCCCTGGCTGATTGGCGGCACTGGCGGCCCCTGGCTGACTGGCGGCCCCTGGCAGACTGGCAGACTTGCGGCTCAGGCGGCGCTGGGCAGAGGGGTGGCTCAGGCGGCGCTGGGCAGACGGGTGGCTCAGGCAACGCTGGGCAGACGGGTGGCTCAGGCGGCGCTGGGCAGACGGGAAGCTCTGGCAACGTTGGACAGGAAGTCTCTGGCAGCACTGGACTGAGTAGCTCTGGTGCCTCTAGAAGGAGGGGCGGGAGCTCTGGTAGCGCCAAACAGGCGGGAGACTCCGGTTGCGCTGGAGAGGAGGAAGGCTCTAGCAGTGCAGGACAGGCGGGACCACCTGTAAGGATGAGCCGGAGAGACAGCCTGGTGCGGGGGGCTGCCACCGGAGGGCTGGTGCGTGGAGGTGGTGACGGATAGACCGGACCGTGCAGGCGCACTGGAGCTCTTGAGCACCGAGCCTGCCCAACCTTACCCGGTTGAATGGTCCCGGTCACCTGCCAGTGCGGCGAGGTGGAATAGCCCGCACTGGGCTATGGAGTCGAACCGGGGACACCGTGCGCAAGGCTGGTGCCATGTAAGCCGGCCCAAGGAGACGCACTGGAGACCAGCTGCGTAGAGCCGGCTTCATGGCACTTGGCTCGATGCCCACTCTAGCCCGGCCGATACGCGGAGCTGGAATGTACCGCACCGGGCTATGCACCCGCACTGGGGACACCGTGCGCTTCACAGCATAACACAGTGCCTGCCCGGTCTATCCAGCCCCCAAGTAACCACAGGAAGTTGACGCAGGTCTCCTACCTGGCTTCGCCATACTTCCTGTGAGCCCCCCCCAATATATTTTTGGGGCTGACTCTCGGGCTTCCTTGCCAGCCGTGTTCCCTCATATCGCCGGCTCCTCTCTCCGGCTGCCTCTGCTCTCCTAGCTGCCTCCACCTGTTCCCATGGAAGGTGATCCTTTCCCGCCAGGATCTCCTCCCAGGTGTAGCAACCCTTGCCGTCCAATACATCGTCCCATGTCCATTCCTCTTTGCGCCGCTGTTGCTGTTGCCCGTTACCACGCCGCTTGGTCCTGTTAAGGTGGTTGATTCTGTAAGGGTTCTCTTTAGGTGAAAGAGAGTCAGACCAAAATGTGGCGTGGCTATTGCGATCCATGTTTAATGAAAACAAAATAAACATGAATCAAATACAAACAACAATAAACGTAACACGAAAACCGAAACAGCCTAATACTGGTGCTAAGTAACACAGACAGAATAAGGACAATCACCCACAAAACCCAACACCAAATAGGCTGCCTAAATATGGTTCCCAGTCAGAGACAATGACGAACACCTGCCTCTGATTGAGAACCATATCAGGCCAAACATAGAACTAGACAAACTAGACATGTAACATAGAATGCCCACTCAGCTCACACCCTGACCAACCGAAACATAGAAACATACAAAGCAAACTATGGTCAGGGTGTGACAAAGTGAAATGATTTTTATTTTTTGAAATGTTTCCAAAAATCCTAAAAAAATACAAAACGGAAAATTGGTGCGTGCATATGTATTCAACCCCTTTGCTATGAAGCCCCTAAATAAGATCTGGTGCAACCAATTACCTTCAGAAGTCACATTAATTAGTGAGATTGCACACAGGTGGACTTTATTTAAGTGTCACATGATCTGTCACATGATCTCAGTATGTTCTGAAAGGTCCCAGAGTCTGCAACACCTTTAAGCAAGGGGCACCACCAAGCAAGTGGTACCATGAAGTCCAAGGAGCACCCCAAACAGGTCAGGGACAAAGTTGTGGAGAAGTACAGATTAGGTTTGGGTTATAAAAAAATATCTGAAACTTTGAACATCCCACGGAGCACCATTATTAAAAAATGGAAAGAAAATGGCACCACAACAAACCTGCCAAGAGAGGGCCGCCCACCAAAACTCACAGAACATGCAACGAGGGCATTAATCAGAGAGGCAACAAAAGAGACCAAAGACAACCCGGAAAGAGCTGCAAAGCTCCACAGTGGAGATTGGAGTATCTGTCCATAGTATCACTTTAAGCCGTACACTCCACAGAGCTGGGCTTTATGGAAGAGTGGCCAGGAAAAAAGCCATTGCTTACAGAAATAAATAAGAAAACACGTTTGGTGTTCGCCAAAAGGCATGTGAGAGACTCCCCAAACATATGGAAGAAGGTATTTTGTTCAGATGAAACTAACATGGAACCTTTTGGCCATCAAGGAAAACGCTATGTCTGGTGCAAATCCAACACCTCCATCACCCCGAGATAACCATCCCCACAGTGAAGCATGGTGGTGGCAGCATCATGCTGTGGGGATGTTTTTCATCGGCAGGGACTGGTAAACTGGTCAGAAGTGAAGGAATGATAGATGGTGCTAACATGGTCCGTCATTTTTCCGGATTAAGTGATCAATGGTTTTAGCGACCACGCCTCAGTGGTCAGGGAGTGACCACAGCCTCACCAGTTGGGAGCTGATGAGGGAATACGTGTACCTGTGTCATGAGCAGCAAGAGATCAGGAGGGCATACTCTAGGCCCTTCTCACCTGAGTCAATGCCGCGGGAGCACTGGTGCCGGCACTAATCTCCTGAGCACCACCGCTCTAGGCCTCCCCGGCAAGAGCCATCGTCACCGCCACGGGAGCGCCATAACTGCCGGTAATCTCTGAGCCGGACCGGCTGCTCCCCTGAGAGACACTACTCCAGGCCCTCCCGGCCTGAGTGTTCACCACCTCCACAGGACCATTGGGACCCCCACTATGTCCCGACGTGGCCCAGCTATTCAACAGATCTTCGTCGCTTCAGGCCTACCCGGCTGGACCCTACGTCGTATCTGCCAGAGCATCAGGAGCACCACCTCCCCCTGAGGTAGTCCAACCTCTCTTCCGACCGACATCACTCTAGGACCCACCGGCTAGAGGTACTGGAGCGTTGGGACCACTTCTACTCCCCAGAGCGGTCTAGCTCCCAAGCAGATAAAGACTCCAGAGTGCACAGTCCACAACACCAAGGTCTGCACCCTCCTCAGCCAGCTCCTCGACTCCCGCTCCAGTCATGGAGCCACAGCCAGCGGCTGCCATTGGGCCTGTTCTGGTTGCCATTGCAGAGTCGTCCTCTCCTCCCAGTGCGGATCCCCTGCTAGTCGAGGCAGACGCTTGGGTGCCCGAGGTTCGACTGTCTGTTACCCTGGAACCTTCAGCCTCAATACTCCACCTACTCTCCCTCAGGAGCCCCTCACTGCCCCTGGCCCAGAGCCCAAGCCTGCGCTGAATTCGTCGCCTTCTCCTTGGATGGAGCCACAGCCTGTGGTTACTGCTGACGTCAAGTACAGCCCAGACGTTGGGGCATATTCAGTGACAGCCTGGAGTGCCTGCCGGCCCCACCTGCTAGCACTATGATAGTTCAAGGCCCGAGGGTCCCGCTACCTCCAGACCTCTCCTCAGTGGACCTGCAAGACATCACCTCGGGTGACCCACCAGAAGTCATCCCTGATGTCTCCCCTGACCTAGCTGTACAGTTCCCTTCTTTCCTGGCAGGGTCAGAGCTCCCTTTCTTCCCAGTAGGGTCAGAGTTCCCTTCCTTCCTGGTAGGGAAAGAGTTCCCTTCTCACCCCGGAGGGTTAGAGTTACAGTTTTTGGCCTACCTGGCAGGTGTAAAGTGTCCAAGCTTCAGACGTGGCAGGGGGCTGTATCCAGCCTCCTTGGTAGGTTTAAAGTTCCCCTCCTTCCCTGTAAGGTCAGAGTGGCCAGTAGTCCAAGTATGTCCTGACCTTCAAGTAGGTCCAGTGTGTCCTGCCCTGCATGAACCGCAGATCCCTTCCTATTGGGTATGCAGCATCCTAGCCCGCCAGGCTTAGAGCCCCCTGCCATGCTAGCCCCCTGCCCCGTCTGCAATCTCCTGCCCTACTCCGATCCCAGCCCCCTGCGTTAGTTGTTAGGCAGTTGCCTATACCACCAGGTTTAGAGCCTCCTGCCTTACTAGGCTCCATGTTCATTGTACTAGGCTTGCAGTCTCTCGACATAGTCAGCCCACAGCTCCTTAGCTCACAAGGCTTAGAGCCTCCTGCACTGCTAAGCCACAAGACTTTCAACCTTCAACCAACTTTCAACTATACATACCTCGTCCTAAACATCAATGCCACAGTTAACTTCCACAGATCTGAGAGACAAGGCAAGAAGGTCCTTGTATGACATCAAAGGGAACATAAAATTTGAAATACCAATTAGGATCTGGCTAAAAATACTTGAATCAGTTATAGAACCTATTGCCCTTTATGGCTGTGAGGTCTGGGGTCCGCTCACCAACCACAAATTCACAAAATGGGACAAACACCAAATTGAGACTCTGCAAGCAGAATTCTTTTAAAATATCCTCAGTGTACAATGTAAAATACCAAATAATGCATGCAGATCAGAATTAGGCCAATGCCCGCTAATTATCAAAATCCAGAAAACAGGCGTTAAATTCTACAACCACCTAAAAATAATAGATTCCCAAACCTTCCTTAACAACGCCATCACTGACAGAGAAATTAACCTGGAGAAGAGCCCCCTAATCAAGCTGGTCCTGGGACTCTGTTCACAAACATAAATAGACCCCACAGAGCTTGAGGACAGCAACATAATTAAACCCAACCAAATCATGAAAAATCAAAAAGATAATTACTTGACACATTGGAAAGAATTTACAAAAAAACAGAGCAAACTAGAATGCTATTTGGCCCTACACAGAGAGTACACAGCGGCAGAATACCTGACCAATGTGACTGACCCAAAATTAAGGAAAGCTTTGACTATGTACAGACTCAGTGAGCATAGCCTAACCTAGGCCTACTAATGTTTCAGCCTACTTTTTGCTGCTATTATTACTTGTGGTCTCCTATGTGCCTTGGGGGAGGTATATGTAGACTGGGCTATTGATTTTATTTTCTCACTCTTTTAATGTGGTCTGGACATGGGCTACGTTGTCAACTATGACAGACAAAATGAGAAAAAAATCCAGAAAATCACATTGTAGGTTTTTTAATGAATTTAATGATTTTTGCAAAAACAAAGTTATCCCAGACTCAATGCACAAAGTTCGCATTACAGTGTTGCTCAAAAAAGACAAGGACCCTCTATCCTGCTCGTCCTTCCGGCCCATAAGCTTGTTGGACTTCGACTACAAAATAATTACCAAATTGCTCGCCAAAAGACTAAACACTCTTCTTCCTAAAATAATAAAAGCGGACCAAACTGGATTTATTAGAGAGAGATACTCGTCTGATAACATTCGCCGTCTTTTTGATATTATAGATCAAGTAAACGCACAGAAGACGCCTGTCCTGCTGGCTTCACTGGATGCTGAGAAGGCGTTTGACAGGATGGAGTAGAGCTTTCTGTTTTCAGTCTTAGAAATTTCAATATGGGCATACATTTTATTAAATGGATCAAATCACTATACTCTCATCCAAATGCCATGGTAACTACTAACGGACTGAACTCTGACAGATTCCCTCTGGAACGGGACACAAGACAAGGGTGCTCGCTGTCCCCCCTGCTTTACTTGTTGGGGGCGGAGCCTCTGGCAGAGTTGATAAGGAGCAATCCAAGTATTATGCGTGTTTCTGCAGGTCGGCCTGCAGCACAAGATTTCGCTTTACGCTGATGATGTCTTGCTCTACATATCCAACCCTGAGAAATCCCTCCCATTTTAGACACAATTGCTCAGTATGGCAATTCTGTGTGGGCATCTGTCCGCAGTGGCGGCTCTGGCGCGGGACGTGAACCCCACTCAGCCATAGTCTTGGCCCACTTACGTGACGCCTTAGGAGCGGCGACCTTGGACTGGGAACCCTTGCAGCGGGCGACTCTGGCAGCGCCGGACAGGCGGGAGGCTCTGGCAGCTCCGGACAGGAGGGAGGCTCTGGCAGCTCCGGACAGGAGGGAGGCTCTGGCAGCTCCGGACAGGAGGGAGGCCCTGGCACCTCCTCCGGACAGGAGGGAGACCCTAGCACCTCCTCCGGACAGGAGGGAGACCCTGGCACCTCCTCCGGACAGGAGGGAGACCCTGGCACCTCCTCCGGACAGGAGGGAGACCCTGGCACCTCCTCCGGACAGGAGGGAGACCCTGGCACCTCCTCCGGACAGGAGGGAGACCCTGGCACCTCCTCCGGACAGGAGGGAGACCCTGACAACTCCTCCGGACAGGAGGGAGACCCTGGCAGCTCCTCGGACAGGAGGGAGACCCTGGCAGCTCCGGACAGGAGGGAGACTCAGGACTCATTGGGCTGGGGAGACACACAGGAGACCTGGCTCTGGGAGCAGGCACAGGACTCACCGGGCTGGGGAGACATCCAGGAGGCCTCTTCCTTGGCCGAGGCACCGGATACACTAGAACGTGGAGGTGCACTGGCCCCACCCGTTCTGGCTGGACGCCAGATTCCACCCGGCAAATGTGGGACGCTGGCACCGAGCACACCGGCCTGTGAATGCTCCGCCTCGACACCGTGAGCATCACCCCATAGCATGGGGCCTGACCAGTCCCGTGCTCTCCACGGTAAGCACGGGGAGTTTGCTCAGGTCTGCTTCCTGACTCTGCCACACTCCCCATGTGCCTCCCCCAAACATTTTTGGGGGCTGCCTCTCGGGCTTCCTTGCCAGCCGTGTTCCCATATACCGCCGGTTCCTTTCTCCGGCTGCCTCTGCTCGCCTAGCTGCCTCCACCTGTTCCCATGGAAGGCAATCCCTTCCCGCCACGATCTTCTCCCATGTGTAGACTCTGGACTTGCTGTCCAGAACTTCCCCCCATCTCCAGGAGTCCACCTTACCATGCTGCTTGGTCCGTTGGTGGTGGGAAGTTCTGTCACGGCTGGCTGAAGGACTGGACCAAGGTGCAGCATGGTAAGCGTACATTCTTTCTTTATTAAAAAATGACACTGACAAAACGAAGAACAAAAACCAAACCGTGAAGCTTTGCGCTATGTGCCCTGAACAAAGACAAAGTTAACTTCCCACAAAACAGGTGGGGGAAAAGGGTACCTAAGTATGGTTATCAATCAGAGACCACTATAGACAGCTGCCTCTGATTGAGAACCACAACCGGCCAAACACATAGAAATAGAAAATCATAGAACATAGACTGCCCACCCAAATCACACCCTGACCAAACCAAAATAGAGACATAAAATGATCTCTACGGTCAAGGCGTGACAGCGGGGGCTATTCAATGTTAATGCAGTACGCCACAGGATGTTTTTGTGCTGGTCAAGGGCAGTCAGGTCTGGAATGAACCAAGGGCTATAATTCAATTCAATTCAATTCAAGGGCTTTATTGGCATGGGAAACATGTGTTAACATTGCCAAAGCAAGTGAGGTAGACAACATACAAAGTGAATATATAAGGTGAAAAACAACAAAAATGAACAGTAAACATTACACATACAGAAGTTTCAAAACAGTAAAGACATTACAAATGTCATATTATATATATATATATATATACATATATATATATATATATATATATATATATATACAATTTACAAATAGTTAAAGGACACAAGATAAAATAAATAAGCATAAATATGGGTTGTATTTACAATGGTGTTTGTTCTTCACTGGTTGCCCTTTTCTCGTGGCAACAGGTCACAAATCTTGCTGCTGTGATGGCACACTGTGGAATTTCACCCAGTAGATATGGGAGTTTTTCAAAATTGGATTTGTTTTCAAATTCTTTGTGGATCTGTGTGATCTGGGGGAAATATGTACCTCTAATATGGTCATACATTGGGCAGGAGGTTAGGAAGTGCAGCTCAGTTTCCACCTCATTTTGTGGGCAGTGAGCACATAGCCTGTCTTCTCTTGAGAGCCATGTCTGCCTACGGCGGCCTTTCTCAATAGCAAGGCTATAGAGCCTAACCCTCTCAGCTAAAGGAAAATAAATATAGATTGTACTGTTATAATGACATTTAGCGGGGCGAGTGGGTCTTTGGATATTGGCTATATGTTGCCTTACCTCCTTTAGTAATAGCATTTATCACATTTGGTCATTGGTCCGTTTTTCATCGACCATCGATTGTCTTTCAAAAAACGTTTTGCCTCTTCGGGAGTTTTGAAGTGTTGCAGGGCTCCTTGGTGAAGAATCCTGAGCTCGTTTGGGTATTTGAATCCCCCGAAGATGCCTCGGTCAATGGAGTATTTCTTCACCTCGTCAAACTCTCGGCGCTTTCGGCATATTCTGACTATCCTATTCTGACTATCCTACCGATCCTCGACTTCGGCGATGTCATCTACAAAATGGCTTCCAACACTCTACTCAGCAAACTGGATGCAGTCTATCACAGTGCCATCCGTTTTGTCACTAAAGCACCTTATACCACCCACCACTGCGACTTGTATGCTCTAGTCGGCTGGCCCTCACTACATATTCGTCGCCAGACCCACTGGCTCCAGGTCATTTACAAGTCCATGCTAGGTAAAGCTCCGCCTTATCTCAGTTCACTGGTCACGATGGCAACACCCATCCGTAGCACGCGCTCCAGCAGGTGTATCTCACTGATCATCCCTAAAGCCAACACCTCATTTGGCCGCCTTTCGTTCCAGTACTCTGCTGCCTGTGACTGGAACGAATTGCAAAAATCTTTGAAGTTGGAGACTTTTATCTCCCTCACCAACTTCAAACATCAGCTATCCGAGCAGCTAACCGATCGCTGCAGTTGTACATAGTCTATAGGTAAATAGCTCACCCTTTTTCACCTACCTCATTCCCATACTGTTTTTATACTGTTTTTATTTATTTACTTTTCTGCTCTTTTGCACACCAATATCTCTACCTGTACATGCCCATCTGATCATTTATCACTCCAGTGTTAATCTGCAAAATTGTATTATTCGCCTACCTCCTCATGCCTTTTGCACACATTGTATATAGACTGCCCATTTTTTTTTTTTTCTACTGTGTTATTGACTTGCTAATTGTTTACTCCATGTGTAACTCTGTGTTGTCTGTTCACACTGCTATGCTTTATCTTGGCCAGGTCGCAGTTGCAAATGAGAACTTGTTCTCAACTAGCCTACCTGGTTAAATAAAGGTGAAATAAAAATAAAAATAAATATTCCAGCGGACAGGTCCTGGTGTAAAGTGAGTTTGGCGTTTCCCACTGTGATGGTGTTGATTTTCGCCGCCTGTAGGACTCGTTCCTTGTCGGTGAATCTCAGGAAACGTATACTGATTGGGCGCGGTGGTTGTCTGGCTGCTGGTGGGGGCCTCAGTGCTCGGTGAGCTCTCTCGAGTTCTATGGGCCTGTCGGTGGATAGGTGGAGCCACTCGGGAAGTTTGTCTTGCAGGTAGCGGATCAGTGGCATGTTTCCCTCTTTTTTTTGCCCAGATTTAACATTATTCCTTCGCCCCGTTTTCCAGGTCCTCTGTTTTCTCTTCCAGATGCTCTATTTTATTTTTAGCATATGCTATTGTTTCCATGAAAACTGTCAATAAGTTTTCCATGGATAGGATTCGCCCCTCTGCCTCGTCCAGGCGTCCCGCGTTTATGGTTATCTTGTTGTTGATGTCAGGCAAAGCGTTTTCCAGGATTGTCACCTTGCCCCCTATCGCACTGAGCTGAGAGTTAATGGCATCCAATTTAATGTTGAGTTCTGTATGTTGGAATCTCAACTCAGAAAGAATGTCTTCGACAGAGTGTGAGTTTGACATTCGTTGGGCCTCGGGGGGGGGAATGGGTCCTCTTGCTCCTGGCTAATGGTGCTAGCTTTTTCTGAAGCTAGCTTCTTCTTGGAGGCTTTTTCCGTCGCTAATGCTCGAGTCCGGGTAAAAATGTCACCTGTAGTGTCGCTTTTTGTAGCCGCCATTACTTTTTTTACTAAAGCTAAAGGAGTTTAAACTTGAAGTGGAGGTAAGATTATGAATTGGAAACTACTTGTACGGAGCTCTTAGTTCACGCGACCATCTCGTTCAAGGGTCACGTGATCCCTCAAGGCTAGCTTTTTCAAACAGAAATTTGCATCCTGTAGCACAAACTCCAAAAAGTTCTGGGACACTGTAAAGTCCATGGAGAATAAGAGCACTTCCTCCCAGCTGCCCACTGCACTGAGGCTAGGAAACACTGTCACCACCGATAAATCTACGATTATCGAGAATTTCAATAAGCATTTTTCTACGGCTGGCCTTGCTTTCCATCTGGCTATCCCTACCCCGGTCAACAGCTCTGCACCCCCCACAGCAACTTGCACAAGCTTCCCCCATTTCTCCTTCACCCAAATCCAGATAGCTGATGTTCTGAAAGAGCTGCAAAATCTGGACCACTACAAATCAGCTGGTCTAGACAATCTGGACCCTCTCTTTCTAAAATTATATGCCGCAATTGCTGCAACCCCTATTACTAGCCTGTTCAACCTCTCTTTCGTATCGTCTGAGATCCCCAAAGATAGACAAGCTGCTGCGGTCATCCCCCTCTTCAAAGGGGGAGACACTCTTGATGTAACGGATGTGAAACGGCTAGCTTAGTTAGCGGTGTGCGCTAAATAGCGTTTCAATCGGTTACGTCACTTGCTCTGAGACCTTGAAGTAGTAGTTCCTCTTGCTCTGCAAGGGCCGTGGCTTTTGTGGAGCGATGGGTAACGATGCTTCGAGGGTGACTGTTGTCGATGTGTGCAGAGGGTCCCTGGTTCGCGCCCGGGTATGGGCGAGGGGACGGTTTAAAATTATACCGTTACATTGACGCAAACTGTTACAGACCTATATCTATCCTACCCTGCCTTTCTAAGGTCTTCGAAAGCCAAGTTAACAAACAGATCACCGACCATTTCGAATCCCACGGTACCTTCTCCGCTATGCAATCTGGTTTCCGTCCTACATGTAGTGTTGGACATTGGAATATTCAAGGTCCTAAACGATATCATAATCGTCATCGATAAAAGACAATACTGTGCAGCCGTATCCATCAACCTGGCTTTCGACTCTGTCAATCACCGCATTCTTATCGACAGACTCAACAGCCTTGGTTTCTTAAATGACTGCCTCGCCTGGTTCACCACCTACTTATCAGATAGAGTTCAGAGTGTCAAATGGGAGGGCCTGTTGTCTGGACCTCTGCCAGTCTCTATGGGGGTGCCACAGGGTTCAATTCTCGGGCCGACTCTTTTCTCTGTATACGTCAATGATGTCGCTCTTGCGGCTGGTGATTCTCTGTATACCATTCTGTATACTTCTGGCCCTTCTTTGGACACTGTGTTAACTAACCTCCATACAAGCTTCAATGCCATAAAACTCTCCTTCCGTGGCCTCCAACTGCTCTTAAATGCAAGTAAAACTAAATGCATGCTCTTCAACCGATCGCTGCCCACATCTGCCCACCCGCCTAGCATGACTACTCTAGACGGTTCTGACTTAGAATATGTGGGCAAATATCTAGGTGTCTGGTTAGACTGTAAACACTCCTTCCAGACTCATATTAAGCATCTCCAATCCAAAATTAAATCTAGAATCGGCTTCCTATTTCACAATTAAGCATCTTTCACTCATGCTGCCAAACATACCCTCGTAAAACTGACTATCCTACCGATCCTTGACTTCGGCAATGTCATTTAAAAAAATAGCCTCCAACACTCTACTCAGCAAATTGGATGCAGTCTATCACAGTACCATCCGTTTCGTCACCAAAGCCCCATATACTACCCACCACTGCGACCTGTATGCTCTCGTTGGCTGGCCCTCGCTTCATATTCGTCGCCAAACCCACTGGCTTCAGGTTATCTATAAGGCCTTGCTAGGTAAAGCCCCGCCTTATCTCAGCTCACTGGTCGCCAAAGCAGCACCCACCCCTAGCACACGCTCCAGCAGGTATACTTCACTGGTCACCCCCAAAGCTAATTCCTCCTTTGACCGCCTTTCCTTCCAATTATCTGCTGCCAATGACTGGAACGAATTGCAAAAATCACTGAAGCTGGAGACTCATATCTCCCTCACTATCTTTAAGCATCAGCTATCAGAGCAGCTTACAGATCATTGCACCTCTACATAGCCCATCTGTAAATAGCCCATCCTACTACCTCATCCCCATATTGTTATTTATTTATTATTATTATTTTTTGCTCCTTTGCACCACAGTATCGCTACTTGCACATGCATCTTCTGCACATCTCACTCCAGTGTTTATTTGCGAAACTGTAATAATTATTTTGCCACTACGGCCTATATATTGCCTTATCTCCCTAATCTTACTTCATTTGCACACACTGTATAGACTTTTGTATTGTGTTATTGACTGTACGTTTGTCTATTCCATGTGTAACTCGGTGTTGTTGTTTGTGTCACACTGCTTTGCTTTATCTTGGCCAGGTTGCAGTTGTAAATGAGAACTTGTTCTCAACTGGCCTACCTGGTTGAATAAAGGTGAAATAAAATAATACTGTATGTGAGAATGTCTTATGTCCGTCCTACATGTAGTGTTGGACATTGGAATATTCCTCAACGGCATAGATCATAAATTGCTAATGCAAATAGAAGTATTATGTTCAACAACTGACATTTTCAGATATTATTTGGACAAACACACTTTGGTGCTTACAATTCATTCTCTATTGTCATAGATTTGGTGGGCACTGTCATCTGTGATCTTTGTGATATGACTTTCTTTTAGTACTGATGAAACTGTCACTTAATGTTTTTTCTTAAAGTCTACAAACGCTCTACATTTATTCACTCTGTGATAGGGTTGGATTCTATATGCTACTTTTATTATTGTCCTGTAAATGGTTCAGTGCCTATAATTTAAGCTGTGTGTAGAATGGGACATAAAGGAAATTACCACTAATAATAAATTACTACTAGATTATAGTGATAAGGAAAACAGCATACAAATTTGGCTTGTGTATTAATTTGCCTTTAACTAATCATAATTCCATTATTTTTACATAAAAAAAAGAGAACACTTCAAAATGAGAAGATCCTGCCATGGAAAAGATGACTGTGTGGACATAAAGTGGAAAGGAAATAACTCACACCATGCAGCAGGACACCTTCAGCTGCTGGGTCTTTGTAATGCAGGTTTGATAGTTATATTTTCAATAATGAATGGTTAGCTGTTATGTGACAATTAGGTCAAAAACTCTATTTTATTTTTTGGTGTAGATGGCCAAGGAAGTTGCACAGAACTTCCCCAACATCCCTTCTCAAATTCATATGGAACCTTCAAAAACATATGGAGCAACTGCAAAAAGAAATGGCTGAGGATATACTAAAAATGTCTGGTATGTAATGACATTTAATTGAAAGTAAATGTAAATTCTTTATTTGTATGTAGTTGTGTGGGACAGCCATATGATTTCAGAGTTCAACAAAGCCAACAACTGCTTCATGAGTGCCACTGATAAAGAACCTGGATGTGGCCCAAAGACTGACTGGGTTAGTAACATTATTTAACATGTTTATAATCTTTTGACAACAGTGACCATTTATGATATAACACAATGGACAGCTAATTTGTCATTCGTCATACTGCAATGATATTTGATATTATTTATAACATGTTACGCTTTGTTTTGTTTTGATTGAATGTTTTACATGCCAACGGTGGTTCCATGTGCTGTGCCTAGGAATGAAGACACAAGAGTTCAACAGAGTAAAAAACACAAACTGTCAGTGCTGTCTTTGTTGTAAATGTATGCTATACCCCATCCACACTGAAGAGGCTCTGAAATGTACATCAACCAGGGATAAAGACAAAGTTAACACTGTGAAATGCTTCATACTTAATTGAAGTTGTATCTGTTGACATGTTGGAAAAGATTAAAGATCTACAATTTTTGTTTAATTTGTCAATATTACATTTTTATTCATTGATTTACTGGCCACTATTACTGTGGTTACATGTTCAGTATATGTATTGACCAGCAAACCCACTGCAGCCTACCTCACTAGCTCACTATCTGCTGTTGGTGGACATAAAAGACAACTAAAGGCGAATATCCAACCTGAAACTGGCTTTACCTCGGTCAGGAACCGTTGGTCAGCCTGCAATAGTGATTTTGGATTTGTAAAAAATACATGTAGAGGCCAATAAATCATCTGAACCAATTATGCTAAACTGTTATGTTAACTATCCAAGCGTTGTAGTACACCCATAAATTAAGAGGCAATTAAATCCAGCTGGAATCCGCGAGCAATGTCAGTCAAGCTAGCCGGCTGAACACTAGTTGCCGGAGCTCGTTCAGAGGTAATTTAACATTTAAAATTGTTTTAATTGTTTTAATTCATTTATGAGCTGCAAATGCAATGCTCATTTATTTCTTAATTGCCATTTTGCGTCCTCGGTCAACGAAGGTCCTCTTGTCGGCCATGCTGGAAATGTGATCTCGCGTTAATGTCATTGTCAATACAGTAAATCTACACCACGATATGAAATGTTGATTTGATGATAGTTCTCGATTATACCGACTGATTGCTATTGCATGGTGTGCTCTGACAAGTCTGGGCTGGGGCTAGTTTCAGTATACTTGGGTGTAAGAGGGCGTTGTGCCAACCAAAGTAATATCTCAAACGCTGCTACAACTACAATATTTGCTACTAGACTAATTGCTGTCAAACTAATGTACCATTTCAATTCAGTCAATTCTGGACGTGAACTGATATTCCCATTTAAAAATCCATAAACAAAGAATTATGGCATTTAGGATTTGTTTAAATGTCCCCATCTCATACCTTCCCTTGTTTACTGCCTACATACACCTCCCATTCCACTGTCATCTGAAAGCAGAGCAGTTACTTTAGAAATGACTGTAATAGAAAAAGTTTGTTTACAGGACATTTCAGATCTGAAATAATGTCATCACATGACTCATTTACATAAGAAGTTTAATGCGTTCAACTGTCCTCAAGTATGCTATATTACAGTGTATTCCAAATGAATGTCTTACAGTAACCATACAGTGGTTCACACATACTGTATAAGGACATATTTAACCTGAAGGGTTAGTAAGCACAAAGTACATAGCACAGATGGACACAAAAGATCACCTACTAACATCAATACAACACCAATAACCTTGGAACCCAGAACCAATATATGTCACAAGATTATATCGCCTATTGCTCACTTCAAGTATAATATCACCCATCTCAGTAGCCAGGGTACAACAAACTGTTATCAAATATCAGAGTTAAAATGTTTGAACACGAAGGTAGAAAAATATGGCAAATATAAAAGGTTTCAAATATTTCCATTCTACTAAAACTGGGGTGTGAGGTTTTTCCTGTCCACATGATCGGACCAGGAAAAATTCAGGTCCTATACATTCCTAGTCCGGTCAGGGAAAACTCCAGGCCCTAGTTATAACGTCTTATGAAACCGCTTTTATCTTCAGCAGTGATCCGTCATGATGGGGTGAAGTTCATGACACAGGCATCTCTCATTGCAGACCTGGCAGTCCTCACCGCTTCAATCTCTCTCTGCAGATCCTTCAGTCTCTTCTCCATTTCTGAACAAAGGAAAAGAAACAGGGCATTAGGGTGAAATTAATTCTCTGGGCACTGACTGTCTAGTCAGTGCTGAGGTCATAATGCATGCGGGTGTTACAGATCAGAGCACGACAGGTCTTCTGCATTCCACATAACTGTGTTAGCCCACTGAGCTTAAGCCTAAGCATTAGCTCCGTAGGTCTTCTGGTGTCAGGCAAGGTTACTCATGCTTCCGAACCAGAATTCCTATACGAGGAACTAACTTATGGGGACTTTATTCCATGCACCACAAAGAGTGTATTCTGTTCTTTATGTGGATGTTTAAATACTTTACCTTGGTCTCTCTTTGCAAAGATCTCTGGCAGCATCCCAGAGGCCTCCAGCACTTTCAGGGTGAGGTTGAAATCTGTGGACACAGGATATTTTGTTAATATCTATACTGGCAAAAATGTTTTTAAAAAATTAAAAAAATAATATTACAAGCTCAGTTTCACAATGGACAACGGTACAGTTGACAAGTGCACTTTGAAAAAGTGCCAACAGTTCTCCAGTCCCAATTCAATAACATTGTTTGCAAATGCTCTTCATAATTGCATGCACCGGTTTAGTTAGCCAACACTACAGTCCCCATCCAATGTATTTAATAGTAGTCTATTGTATTATTCTGTCTCACCTTCTTCGCTGGCCTGCTGGGATGAAATCCTCTCAGTGATAGTGTTGAGGCGGGAGGCAAACTCAGAGAAGATGAACTGTGTGCAGCCTGCCTGGTGGCACTTCCTGAAGAACTGTGCAGCTGGACTCATACTGGACCCAAAACCAGACGAACCAGGAGGCCCAGGATCCCCAGGTGACCCAGACCCACAGCTGGAGTCTGGGGAAAGAATTGAGTTGACTCCTGATAAGTGCACATTGGATATGTAGACAGGTTGACCTATCCCAGTCCAAACACACCTCCTAATATGACAGTCCTTTATTCTTCTGTTATAATAGACATGCACACAAACATACTGTTTTGTTCAGGGAGAAGGGGGTCCAGTTGTTCCACTTTGATGATGGACAGATGGCTCTTGGAACACTGCACAGAGAAAAATGGTTTTGAGTAGAAGAAAAGAGCAAAGGTACTGTCGCTAACTACAAGAGTGAAAGAGGTAGGAGACAGCAAAAAACAACCTGCTCATTCGATCACTAATTTGCGTTAAGTGCCAACTCACCTCCCCATTCTCATTCTTAAATGTTGGTCCCTCCAGTTCATACTGAAACTCAAACTGCTCCGCAGTCCCATCTACAGCATAAACACAGGAATATTGGGAGTGTCATAACCACAGGGTTCATCCTATGAGACCATCTGAAAGTTGACATAAGTGACGATACAGGACATCTTGGATTGAAACTGATACAACAAAAACAACCTTCTGTCATGGCTACCTCTGAAGTATTGGGATCTTGCCTAGGGGAAGTTAGAAACACAGAAATACAATGTTAACAAGCCATTAGAACACTGAAGAACAGTCTTGCAAAGGCTTGGACATATTTTCTGGAAAAAAGTTAACTTTTATATGACATATGACCTATAGTCTGTCATAAGACACAGTTTGGTTCTGGGCTCTAATGTTATCTAATACAGTGGGCTAGGGCTGGGCGATATGGCTAAAATCTCATATCCCGATAACAATACACATCACGATATAGCACATTCTGTAAATTCAATTAATAGTTTATATAAAATGACCACATGTAAAGGCCTGTTTCTTATTACATTTTGAATTATACTCAACAAATAAAAGGTACTTACTCAATATTTATTATTTCTCTGTTTATTTAGAAACTTTGTGCAAATTTTCAATTTAAGTTTGCAATAAAATATTAATAAAATCTAAAAGGTTCAACTATAGTTGCAAACAAAATAATAGGCCTAAAATGTGCAGTTATAGGCCTAATGTAGTTGAAGAAACTCAGAGATTCAAATGTATACAATTAAACCTACAGTTGAAGTCAGAAGTTTTTACATACACCTTAGCCAAATTCATTTAAAACTCAGTTTTTCACAATTCCTGACATTTAATCCTAGTAAAACTTCCCTGTCTTAGGTCAGTTTCGATCACCACTTTATTTTAAGAATGTGAAATGTCAGAATAATAGTAGAGCGAATGATTTCAGCTTTTATTTCTTTCATCACCTTCCCAGTGGTTCAGAAGTTTACATACACTCAATTAGTATTTGGTAGCATTACCTTAAAATTGTTTTGGGTAGCCAACAAGTTAGGTGAATTTTGGCCCATGCCTCCTGACAGAGCTGGTGTAACTAAGTCAGGTTTGTAGGCCTCCTTGCTTGCACACACATTTCCTATAGGATTGGGCTTTGTGATGGCCACTCCAATACCTTGACTTTGTTGTCCTTAAGCCATTTTGCCACAACTTTGGAAGTATGCTTGGGGTCATTGTCCATTTGGAAGACCCATTTGAGACGAAGCTTCAACTTCCTGATGTCTTGAGATGTTGCTTCAATATATCCACATAATTTTCTTTCCTCATGATGCCATCTATTTTTTTTTAATAAAAAAAAAAAATGTACCCCCTTTTCTCCCCAATTTCGTGGTATCCAATTGTTAGTAGCTACTATCTTGTCTCATCGCTACAACTCCCGTACGGGCTCGGGAGAGACGAAGGTTGAAAGTCTTGCGTCCTCCGATACACCACCCAACACTGCTTCGTAAACACAGCGCGCATCCAACCAACCCGGAGGAAGGAAACACTGTGCACCTGGCAACCTTGGTTAGCGTGCACTGCGCCCGGCCCGCCACAGGAGTCGCTGATGCGCGATGAGACGAGGATATCCCTACCGGCCAAACCCTCCCTAACCCGGACGACGCTAGGCCAATTGTGCATCGCCCCACGGACCTCCAGGTCGCGGCAGGTTGCGACAGAGCCTGGGCGCGAACCCAGAGTCTCTGGTGGCACAGCTGGCGCTTCAGTACATCGCCCTTAACCACTGCGCCACCCAGGAGGCCCTATGATGCCATTTATTTTGTAAAATGCACCAGTCCCTCCTGCAGCAAAGCACCCTGATGCTGCCACCCCCGTGCTTCACGGTTGGGATAGTGTTCTTCGGCTTGCAAAAAGTACGATCTTTGTCCCCATGCACAGTTGCAAACCGTAGTCTGGCTTTTTTATGGCGGTTTTGGAGCAGTGGCTTCTTCCTTGCTGAGCTGCCTTTCAGGTTATGTTGAAATAGAACTCGTTTTACTGTGGATATAGATACTTTTGTACCCGTTTCCTCCTGCATCTTCACAAGGTGCTTTGCTGTTATTATGGGAATGATTTGCACTTTTCGCACCAAAGTACGTTCATCTCTAGGAGACAGAACGCGTCTCCTTCCTGAGCGGTATGACGGCTACATGGTCCCATGGTGTTTATAAATGTGTGCTATTGTTTGTACAGATGAACGTGGTACCGTCAGGTGTTTGGAGATTGCTCCCAAGTATGAACCAGGCTTGTAGAGGTCTGCAAAAAACAATTCTGAGGTCTTGACTGATTTCTTTAGATTTTCCCATGATGTCAAGCAAAGAGGCACTGAGTTTGAAGGTAGGCCTTGAAATACATCCACAGGTACACCTCTAATTGACTCAAATTATGTTAATTAGCCTATCATAAGCTTCTAAAGCCGTTATTTTGGCATTAATATGTGTCACATATCAATTTGCATTTGATACCTTGGGTCGAGTATTAGCACAAACTCACGAAACCCCTGTTTCTCGACCATGTAAATTGGGGCCATGTCTTTGCAGACGTAGGTTGTAATGGCAGCTGTTGTCTCCTTCCATCTCCGTGATTCTTTGCCATATGGTGTGACGCGGGCAAAAGCCTCTTGCAACGTCTGAGTCTGGGATTTGTTTTGAGCACTCGACTGTACTTTTTTGGATCTCATCCGTAGACTCTCTCTGTTTCACATGATTCTTGCGTAGGTGGTAAAAGAGGTTAGTGGTGTTTGAGCCTGTTGTCTGGACCGGCCTGCGGCTTAATTTGCTGAGCACGTTTTTCTGGTCCGTGTCAGACTTTTTATACCCAAACCAAATCCATGCGACCGAAGTAGCCCTTCTTTTAGGTACGAGCTCTGTGTCTCCATGCCACGTTCACTCTCCTGCATGTTTGTTTATGTTGCAAATTTCCCTCCACACAGCGTCACCCAAATTGACAAAAAATATTGCAGTGTGATTTGCGACAACGAAATCAACGATAGAGCATAATATGAAGCGATATTCTTTTTTCTATCGTCACACAATATATATCTTCATATTGCCCAGCCCTACAGTGGGCCTATATAAAAGTGTTACCAATGTTATCTTCCAATATACATGATACCCACTTTGATATCCCAGTCTTGGGGAGATGCTCATCCTCCTCCTCTTCTTCATATGTGCTCTTAGACATGGTCTTCTCTGCCTTTATTGCAGCTTCTCTTTTTAACTTTAATGTCTGAAGAAAAACAATTCATACCACAAAACCATTCAAAAAAACATGATGTCACATTTCAATAAGATGTGCAATTTCCATTAACCTTGTGAATTTATGCAGGACATAATATTTCCTCCACCAGATGTATACCAAAACAAGTGGTGGAGCTGCTATTTTTTTTTTTTTCATTGAATCTTTACATTTGACATGTTGCCCCTGTAGTAGTCTATTTGTTTGGTAGTTTTATAGACTAGACTGTCATTAACAGTATTAATATTCGATGGACAAAATAACATGTAGTAATAATAACGGCCCTCTACTTTACCCTGGTGGTGGTTTCTGATTTACCATCTAGAGCTGGCACTGTGATGGCTGGGTGCTTGTATTTGATGTGGTTTAACATGCTGTCAGTTCTGCCGTTGTTGTATTTGAGTACTGCTTTGCATAGCCGACATGCTGTCCGGTCCTCTGGCAGTCTCTATGGGGATGTCACAGGGTTCAATTCTCGGGCCGACTCTTTTCTCTGTATATATCAATGATGTTGCTCTTGCAGCGGGCGATTCCCTGATCCACCTCTACGTAGACGACACCATTCTATATACTTTCGGCCCGTCATTGGACACTGTGCTATCTAACCTCCAATCGAGCTTCAATGCCATACAACACTCCTTCCGTGGCCTCCAACTGCTCTTAAAACGCTAGTAAAACCAAATGCATGCTTTTCAACCGATCGCTGCCTGCACCCGCATGCCCGACTAGCATCACCACACTGGATGGTTCCGACCTTGAATATGTGGACACCTATAAGTACCTAGGTGTCTGGCTAGACTGCAAACTCTCCTTCCAGACCCATATCAAACATCTCCAATCGAAAATCAAATCAAGAGTTGGCTTTCTATTCCGCAACAAAGCCTCCTTCACTCACGCTGCCAAGCTTACCCTAGTAAAACTGACTATCCTACCGATCCTCGACTTCGGCGATGTCATCTACAAAAATCGCTTCCAACACTCTACTCAGCAAACTGGATGCAGTTTATCACAGTGCCATCCGTTTTGTCACTAAAGCACCTTATACTACCCACCACTGCGACTTGTATGCTCTAGTCGGCTGGCCCTCGCTACATATTCGTCGCCAGACCCACTGGCTCCAGGTCATCTACAAGGCCATGCTAGGTAAAGCCCCGCCTTATCTCAGTTCACTGGTCACCATGGCAACACCCATCCGTAGCACGCGCTCCAGCAGGTGTATCTCACTGATCATCCCTAAAGCCAACACCTCATTCGGCCGCCTTTCGTTCCAGTACTCTGCTGCCTGTGACTGGAACGAATTGCAAAAATCGCTGAAGTTGGAGACTTATCTCCCTCACCAACTTCAAACATCAGCTATCTGAGCAGCTAACCGATCGCTGCAGCTGTACATAGTCTATAGGTAAATAGCTCACCCATTTTCACCTACCTCATCCCCACAGTTTTTATTTAGTTACTTTTCTGCTCTTTTGCACACCAATATCTCTACCTGTACATGACCATCTGATCATTTCTCACTCCAGTGTTAATCTGCAATATTGTAATTATTCGCCTACCTCCTCATGCCTTTTGCACACATTGTATATAGACTCCCCTTTTTTTCTACTGTGTTATTGACTTGTTAATTGTTTACTCCATGTGTAACTCTGTTGTCTGTTCACACTGCTATGCTTTATCTTGGCCAGGTCGCAGTTGCAAATGAGAACTTGTTCTCAACTAGCCTACCTGGTTAAATAAAGGTGAAATAAAAAATAAATAAAAAATAAAACATGTATCAACACCCTTTCTGGTGAAATATTTCAAACCGTGCTACTTTTAGCGCATCTCTTCCTATTTATGCTCTATGCTCTCTACAGTCAAAGCCTTTTCCTTCAGATCTATGCTGGACTAGCCAAATTAGCAAACTACAAGTTTGATAATACTGCTAATAAAAACGTTTTGTTTCATCAAAGGCGTGTTGGCCTGTTACGTTACTCAACGAAAACAATTTACTTCAAAAGGAAAACACTTTGCAAGGAAAAACTATTTAAGGTAGATCACTTCACGTTTCCTTACGTTTGCTTCCGAGAGTTAACGCTGAACGGGTTTCGTTGCGAAACGTTTTGCAATGGTCTGCGACTAATGCATGCACCCCATAACATCAAACGATAAAGCAACACAACCGGCGCTTATTAGAGACTGGCCTCTATTGGAGCCAAATGTCTATTTCCTTAATGTACACATATTTTGATCAATACATTTTTTAAAGACTATCACACACTGTTGTGACCAGTATAAACATGAATCCGTATCAGATCAGGGGTGTAATCATTAGTCCAGCAGTTGCTAAACGGAACCTTTGTTGGAACTAAAACGAGTTTCTATTGGACAAAATCCAGCATGTCCCGCCCAGTTTCGTTCCGTTTTGCAACAGAATTGGCATAATGAATACGCCTCAGACTTGCAAAGACTGGCCTCCATCCAGCTACTCGCTAACCTTTTTCCTCCCCCCACCTTGCAGTCTCGCCCTCTTCTGATCCACCTCAGACAAACGTTGATGTTGGACTTTTTGACTTCGCCATTCTCTCACTCGTTTTGGATCAATTCCAAAATGCCTGGCTGTTGCCTCGCCCGAATTTTGCTCTGTGAATTTAATCACTGCTAGCTTGAATTTGATTTCGTATTTTCTTCTTGGTGGCGCCATGGCAAGCAACATGACAGATTTAAAAACAAAAAAGTATATCACATCACATGGTAACCTCGTAAACAATTAATTTAGATTGAGAGTTTATTTGAAACAGGCGTTTATTTGCTGAAATGTGTGCCGATGCCTGGCTATCAAAATGGGACAGGCGGCTATTTGAGACAAGACATTTAATTCAAAATGTACATAACTGCTAACCGAAACAGAATTTTCCGGGTAGCATAATAAACGGAAATCACGAATCGGTTTAGCTAAATGTGCGCATTCAATCGTAAATACATGTAGCCTAACTCGGTTCTTTATTGATTGTCGCTCAAATGTAGGAACGCCATGAAGTTTGTATTTTGTTCTCACTCGTTTTAATACCCGTCTCTGACGCTTCAACATATATAGCCCCATTGCTTTTGTCTGTGGAGGTCTCGAATTATTTGTTTAACTAGAGCCGTTTCGGAGGTCAAGTTTACCTGATGCAGAGACTAAATGCCTTTTCATACCACTGGTGCAACGTCCTTTACATCTGATATTCCGGTCGCAGTGTTTACATTTAGCCTGACAAGCTTCTTATTCTGTCGAAGCTGCGCTACACAGCTGAACCAACGCTGCGTGAAATTGGTGTTGACATTTTGTGAATGAATGGAACCAATGGACAACCACACCAGAGAATCTTAAAACTGACCAGAGTAGCCTGGTTCCTCGCCAAAAGAGTTGTCAGCGATCCTCTGCTCTGACAAAATATAGGAAATTTACCTTATTAACTGCATTTGGGGTTAAAACAAATGAGGCACGCGTAGAAATGGCAACCTTGTGAAGAATACATAGGGTACAAGCTGAGCTACCCGAGAAACTTGCAGAGGGGGACCAGTCCAGATATCACACTTTTACACGAATTTTCTTTGGTAGTCGGCTAAGAGTTAAATAAAACACTTACAGGAGTCTTACCTCTAACGGCAGCCATCAACTCTCGCTGAGTTTTGATATGTCTTAACGACAGATGATGGATCCTTTCTAAATGGTTTAACATGGATGTTGTGCTCCCACTCGTCCGCTTCAGAACAGCCGCACACAGCTTACATGTCACACTTTCGGACGAAATTTCATTGAAATATTTCCAGGTGTGACTTTTTTTACGGTCTCTGCTTCTACTTTCCATATCTCGCAACTACAGCCTCACTATGTAATTCGCTAATGGAATGATATTTTGCGCTACTTCGCCTGAACGTACTGTATCTAGCTAGCAGTCTGGGATCTAGACTATTTACTTGCGCATGCGCGACGATTAAAGACGAAAGTCTTCACCACTCGACATAGCAGACAGTTTAGAAATGCACAATGTGACTATAAAATAAACTATTTCACTTCACAATAGCCCACATATTTTAATTCTCACATCGTACATAAACACTATGTCTGCCACACGCCAGAGTCAATTTTTGCATAATTCTCCACAAACGGATCTATCGGGACCCGACTGCAAACCGCCATTAGGAAATAGTGCTACCCCAACCCGAATCGCATCTTGACCCGAGTGAACTATCCTTGTCTTTCATAGGGTACTGGGCTCCTTGTTCTGCACTACAGTCGGCAACTGGGCAGTCAATCAATATCCGTCTTACCGTGCATCTCCCAATGTGTTTTTTCAAGCTGCCCGTTCTTTGACTGTCATAGGCTAACACCCGCTTGCACTTTTTGCATGCTGCGAATCCATCCACAAGTTGTTTGTCAGCGTTAACGATTACTCCAAAATGATTCCATACATTTGATTTGACATTTGCCCGGTTTTTCACGATTCTGAGCTCCCTACTTTGAATTTTTTGGGTCAAATTCTGATTTTCCGTGGTATGCTTTTTGCTTTCCATTTTTCCCTCTATCTTAAATCTGGTTGTGCGGGTATAGAGGTTGTTGCTTTGGGTAGGCCTAGTCGATGTCACTGTCTGTGCACAACCTGTGATAGCTAGTTGGGTATAGGCAGACTGAAATTTAGCCAGCAAATCCACCCGCTTGCTTAGGCTACAGCTGCGGATCTATGACTAGGGTCAGACAGACTTTGTGTAGGTTAAGACAGGGTTACCCAAACTAGTCCAGGGATGAGAAATGCCTCAATAAATTGACTGTTACACAGAGATCTTCTTGGTGTAACAGTTGGGATAATGGGACAATTTTGAGTACAACACATTTCTTCTTATGTTTTCAGAGATGGCTCTGCCTGTCTGACCCTAGTGCAGGTGTTTCGGTTCTGCTGCCTAGCTGCACTATAGCAAATAACTGAGAGCTTTTAATTTTTAATTAAGAACACATTCTTATTTACAATGACGGCCTAGGAACACTGGGTTAACTGCCTTGTTCAGGGGCAGAACGACAGATGTTTACCTTGTCAGCTCGGGGATTTGATCTAGCAACCTTTCGGTTACTGGCCCTCTAACCACTAGGCTACCTGCCACCCCAATGTAGGCAGGCTTCTCCCATAGGCAAGTCTGAAATGACATTTACAAACAATACAAGATATTATTTTATTATGCTACCCAACCCGATACAGGAAATTCACACACACACACACAGAGAGAGAGATAATTACCTGTACCACAAGTCCTTTAATATAAAAAAACAGATTCACAACTGCTGACAGAGAATTTCTGATTTCATAAAGAAAAGTGAGTTAATAAACAATATCTACATAAAAAAATATGATTGCTTTACAATAAATAAGTTATGACTATACACTGAGTTATTCACAAAACTAGGAAAGTTCACAGTACACATGGAGAAGACACCTGCAATGACTAAAGTCATGTTAAATGGATGGAAAGGGGATCTCATAATAAAGTCATTTGACGAGGACAGAGGAAACAGTGATACTGTGACTGCTCTGTCTGAACCATATACAAAACTAATGCTGCAGGACAGGGTAGGCTATGAGAACAAGAAGGAGGGAGAGAGAGAGAGATTACATTATAGAGATAGACAGACATAGAATAACATCTTTATCAAAGTACATAACAAGAGTCATT
The DNA here is from genome assembly GCF_023373465.1 of Oncorhynchus keta. NCBI lineage: Eukaryota > Metazoa > Chordata > Actinopteri > Salmoniformes > Salmonidae > Oncorhynchus > Oncorhynchus keta. Next base: position 21,444,833 of record NC_068427.1, on the reverse strand, counting down.
CCCTTCCCTCTGTTTTCAAATAAACAGTAACTCCTCACTCTCCAAGAGGCAATAAGATAGTCACAGGCCTACAAAAGGTCATATTGGTTACTTATATGGCCACCAGTTGAGGTGACTGGTAGAACTTAGAGCAACAATCTGAAAAGCTACACATGGTATACTTTTCAATCATAATCTTTCTTATTTACAATAATTTTATATTTAAAAAAAATACAGTCTTGTCTATTTGTAGACAATCAAGGGGACCATGATGCAGACCAACAGCATTGTAACTTACAGTAACTTACTTATAGGCTTACAGTACAACAAAAAGGGCTCAACCAGATCCATATCCACCAATCTATGCCAGATGGGGTCGCTATATCAGTGACACCTGATTAGGTTAACCTTGAATTAGAATTCATAACAAAATGGTATTATATTTCTATGGGTTATGTCAGGTTCCATCTTGTCCATAGCATTTTGTCTGTTAGTGCTACTAATAGTGCTACTAATACTGTGGTAATCCCCAATCCTAACCTTGACAATTTTATGAAGGATACATGCAAAAGTGCCAAACTGACCTAAGATTAGTGTCTATGGGTAGCTGCTGCCCACCTACACTACATCTCTTCAACTACACAAGGGCGCTGGAGCCCATTCTCTAGTCAATGATATCTGATGAAGTCTATTGTTGGCATCTTCTTGAAGCTTCTGACCAGTATCCTAATAGATGGGCTTGCCTCTGGGTAAGGTGGGTGAAGTTGTGTTTAGGGTGGGGGGAGAAAGTGCTGTCTTGCTGGGGGAGCCACCAGCTGGTGCTGTTGGGTTGGGATCTGGAGAGAAAGGGTCTGGGGTGGCGTGATGGGGCCAGTGAAGGGTGCAGGGTTCAGGGCTTGATGTCAGAGAAGCTGGTGTAAGTCTCACAGCAGCTGGATGAAGTGCTGAGGTTCCCTGAGCCACTGCCCTCTGGAATACACACAGACATACACAGGGAGACCAGAGGTTAGAGGAGATGGTTAAGGAGAGACACACACACACACAATTCTACATGGAGAGGGGGTTTTACCGGAGCTGGTGAGAGACTGGCAGGACTTGGACTCTCCAATCAGGGTGAGAATGTTGGCTGCAGCCACCCAGCCCTCCTGCTTGGTCTTCAAGTTCTTCACAAACCTGCACCAACACAGAAACACACACAACCCCTTGACCACCACCTCGCCCCAACTCAACACTCAGATTTGAATAGTGCATCATATTCATAAGGCACAGAAAAAAGGGACTGCAACAGGGACGGGTTACCCAAAATTGTCTGATAAGAATAGCTTATTTTTGTTTCCTGTTTCGAAATGTTGTGTTACATTTTACTATGGCAGGTCTCTCCAACCTTGTTCCTGGAGAGCTACAGTCTTGTAGGTTTTCACTCTGACTAACTTAGCACACCTGATTCTAATAATTAGCTGGCGTTGGGAGCAAAAACCTAGGGGAGGGTAGATCTCCAAGAACAGGGTTGGAGAGACCTGCACTATGGTTTTCCCTATAGAATATGACTGTGTTGGAATAGGTTCTGACTGTTAAAGTGTGAAACCAATCAAGTGTAAGGGTGTCAAGGTAATATTCTCACCACTGTCCATCATCTCCCTCCTTGATCAGCTGCACCGTTTCACCACTCTTGACTGACAGGTCCTGGCCTTCTCCCTTCTCATAGTCAGACACCACTGTGTACTTCCCTGCACACTGTGCACAGTCAAGATATGGTGTTAGATTGTATGTATGATTGTAAACCATTTTTAAAAACTGTTTCTACATGGAGCCACATCCCAGCTTGGAGTGGATAAGTATCCTCACACCCGCACACTCACTAGTTTCTTTCCCTCCTCGTCCTCAGGGTCTGAGTTCAGGGGCTCTTCGGGGCTAGAGTAGCCATCATTCTCCTCATTGGCGTCCAATGAGAGAGAGCCCTTGGTCCATCCTAGAGGAGGGAGGAAGGGTACATAAGAATTTGGTGTCTTGTGTAGCCTGAAACACACACTCGCTCAGTCGCGCGCACACACGGAGGGGGACCGGGAGACATTGAGAGTATGCATTTCAGCAACCTCTGTTAGACCAGACACTGTCAGTGACAGGGTGGACCGCAATCAGAAGGAACAGGACCAAGTCGAATGGAGTGAAACTACAGTAATCGTGTGGACCATTCAGAACCACAACACTACTCAGAAATAAGGAGCATGACGTTTTTTTTGATAAATATACCAACATAAGCATTTAGGTGGTCATGTGTATCCACACACTCAGGCAAGGGAACACAGTGTGCAGGGAGTGAGAGGGGAAAATCTCTCAGTGAAATTCGGCAGCCATTTTGTGATCACCACACATCTTAATCCAGACTAAACCAGTCCAGTCCAGTTGAGTGCTGTACGGTACCTCTCCTCTTGGCCTGTAAGAGACTCGAGGTGCTGAACCACCTGACGCCCAGGTGGAGGTGAGCGTGAGGGCCTGGGTCTGAGAGAAAGATACATTACGACCCTTTTGAAACATGGTCAAAGAGATTGACCGCAGGCAAACGTGCTCAACCACAATGAATGACCGACCATGGTAACTGTGACTCCGGTTGCCTGTCAGTCAACACAGCGTATTATACATTCCGTGATGAACCACATTTCTCCGCTGTCTGTAAATCAATACACCCTGACCAACCACGGATGAAATGATCGAATGCAGCGACCGTGGTCGACCACAGATACAGCGACTAGGGTCATTATGGGAAGACGTACCTTTAAAGCCGAACGGAGTAGGATCACTCTTTATCTCATGACGTTTGGTTTTATGGTCAGGGCTTGTGGGAGATCCTAGCCATCACAGGAAGACAGGAATAAAGGAGAAGAAGAGGAAGAGAGTGAAGAGGAGAAGCAAAACCCTCAAATAAGACAAATATTAGTAGTAACATATCTTGGAAGTGGAAGTTAAAGTAAGCGCAGACAAATAATGAAGAGAGCAGAGGACATTGAAAGAAAGGAGCACCACAAACTGTATGTTCTAACTGCATGTTGTTCTCTGTACGAACATTGTCATCCTACAGCTACTCAGACAGACTACAGGGGTGAAAGACACATACAGGGTCCCTGAAGTGGTCTATTCACTATCAGCTGCAGTACAACTCTAATTGGTCGTCACTTTAGCAAGCGTTTCCCAACTCTGGTCCTCAAGTACCCCCAACGGTGCTCGTTGTAGCCCCGGACAAACACACCTCATTCAACTCATCAAGGGCTTGATGATTAGTTGACAAGTTGAATCAGCTGTGCTCTGGGTCTACGATAAAAATCCGTACTGTAGGGGTACCCGAGGACTGGAGTTGGGAAACACTGACTTAAGCTATGGGACTAAATTACCTCTCTAGATTCTAATCTATGGTCACTTTAGCTACATTTTCAGGTACCTGATGGAGAGAAGGGAATCCTGGGTAAAGTTAAGCTTTTATTGTCAGGAGGCGAGAGGTCTGTGGAAGGAAGCATGCCATGTTTTATACTGTAGTAGTAGTAGTAGTAGGCTACAGTGCTGACATATAGTAACAATGTATATGATTATTATGGCAACCCCTGGTGACCAGCTAGGGCTGTTACCTTTGTTGAAGTTGCTGAAGCCCTGCAAGGTAAAACGCTTTTTAGCCACAGCTGCTCTGTCTGAGGTAGGACTAGTCGCTGCTTCTTCTGGGCCAGGAGAAGGAGCGGAACAGGGGAGAGAAGGAAGGAGGGAGATGCGAGTGGGATGAGAGAGAGGAGAGCGACAGGGAGAGGTGTGGGAGGCATAAAAGAAGGAAGGGATGGAGAGAAGGAAAGTGCAGTGATGAGAAATAGAAAGAGACAGAAAGAGAAGTGACGACATCGGCAAACGGGGGGAAGAGAGGAGAAAGATTAGTCATCTCATCACAGAGAGAGAAGCAACATTTAGTTAAGAGTAAAAGTCAGAACATAGTATAGTTCAGTGTTGTTTAGGTGAAACAAGAAATGCTTTAGGAAAGTGATAACTATTAAATACTGTTGAGAGTAAAAAATAGCTGTGAATTTAGCATTGGACCCAGTTAAAAGGTGGTGGTGTCTGAGCGTTCTTTATGTTATAAGACAGTATCCTCCTCCCCTCTCTCACTCTCTGCACACCTTTGGTCTTTGGGAAGGAGCAGGAGTTAGCGTCAGGGCTGCTGGGTTCTCCCTTCTCCTTCATGCTCCTCTCCCCTCTTCTAAATGGACTGAGGAGACAGGAGGATGAAACAGGTCTGTCAGAAACTCACACTGCAACACATGTTTACACTGCTGCTACTTTCTGTTTATTATCTATGCATAATCACTTTACAAATTACCTCGACTAACCTGTACCCCCGCACATTGACTCGGTACCGGTACCCCCTGTATATAGCCTCGTTATTGTTATGTAATTTTCTTGTGTTACTGTTCATTACATACATACATACATACATACATACATACATACATACATACATACATACATACATACATACATAAAAAATGTTTAAAAAATATTTATATATATATATATATATACACACACACACACACACACACACACACACACACACATACACATACACATACACATACACACACACACACACATAGTTTACATACTTTAGCCAAATTTTCACAATTCCTGACATTGAATCCTAGTTAGAATTCACTGTCTATTATTCTGACATTTCACATTCTTAAAATAAAGTGGTGATGCTAACTGACCTAAAACAGGGAATTTTTAGAAGGATTAAATGTCAGGAATGATGAAAAACAGAGTTTAAATGTATTTGGCTAAGGTGTATGTAAACTTCCAACTTCAACTGTATATATATATATATATATATTATGAAATTAAAAAATATATATATATTTGTATGTATGTATGTATAATGTTTTAAATTTCACTTTATTCACAGTCTTTTCTTAAGGGATTGTTAGTAAGCATTTCACGGTAAGGTCTACACTCGTTTTATTTGGCGCATGTGACAAATACAAATTAGATTTGACTTTGGTAAGACAACATGTTGTATTCAGGTTTCTGAACATTGCCGATAGAAACAGAATTTAATTGAGCGGACACGATTACATATTCTATCAGACAGACAATCATATCTGTTCTACATGATACATTTCTGCCTGAACCTTCTCTTACATCCCCCTAAACAGACCCCATTATTCCATGTAATATACCGCGCATAACATTCAAGAGGGGTCTTTGATTACTTCTCATTTGTGAATGAGAGGCTCTGACTCTCTAATAGGTCAGTATGGGTCAGATGACTGACCTGAGGCTGACAGGTGCTCCAGCACAAGAGGGGAACTGGAACAGTCCGTCTGACGGCCTCTGTTGACTGGCTTCTGGAAGACACGCAGGGAGATCAACTACAGTCCCACTACATCATGATCAGTGAATGTAATACTCAATGTAATTACAATACACTCAAAGTATTAGAAATACAACTAATACTATTTGACATCAGGTCTGCCACAGACAGATACCCTGCCTACCTCTGTAGGCTTCCAGCTGCGTTGTCAGAACCTTCCGGATCTCCTTCACCCACATTGTTTTTACCTCAGACGTTGAGGCCTGAAATACAATGGTGAAACCTCTCAGTTTTGTGTTATCTAAATAGAGTCTGATATGATTTCTGTATCATTGTAAAATACACTTTAGACATGTAGTCTGTAGCTGTTGTTTGGGAAAAACCACTCACCTGAACAATGTACACCTCCTCCCGTGAGTTGCACCAGACCTCAAACTTCTTGTTGTCACCTTTGGCGTTCTCAGTGATGCCCACAGCACTCATCTGATAGAGGGCATACATTTTGGAAGCTGTTACCTTCTAAAAGCTCAATGTGAACTCACTTGTAATATCAAACACTGTTAGACCTACTACAGACAGACAGACACACGGGCAGGCAGGCAGACATATGGACAGACAGACAGACTCACGTTGAGGGACTGTTTGAAGCTGTAGGAGGGGGCTTTCTCGTAGCCCTCCCCGTTCTCCTCCCGTCTCTTACAGAAGAGCAGGGCCTTCTCATGCAGGAACAGGTGTCTCTGCATGGGCTTAAAGCGGGCCAGGTCCTTGACCTTGGCATGACCTTTCTTGTGTTCTGTCCACACACTGAATGACCCCTGCATCAGCAGCCGTCCCAGGTCGCCCATGTTACCCTATCAGAAGAAGGGTCACAGGTCAGGAGAAAGTTCATGACTCATCAGAAGCTATGGTGCTGCAGCCTTATGTAATTTTGACATGACACAATCTCTAAAATAATGTGATGTTGATGCCATGAAAGGAATATGCAATATATTTCAGAGAATGTGAAGTTGATCGATGATGAACTCACATCGTATCCAGTGATAGCGATGAGGTGCATGGAGTCGTTGACGGCCTTCAGGATGCCCAGGATGGAGGTGAGCGCCTCCTGCAGGTCTTCTGACCCCTCACAGCCCTTACTGTACTTCAGCAGCTCCTACAACACACACATGCACATATTGAGTTATGTTGATCAGCAATGACACATTCTGAAAATAAAGGAGTGGAACAGAATGCTCTTGTGAATCATGAGACAATGTAAATACTGGTCCTACCTTCAACAGGAGCTGGTATTTGGTGATCCTCTGGACCGGTTTCAGGAGATAGGAGTCCAAGCCCAGTTTATGTTCCAGCTTCTTCTGACACTCCTGTTCCAGACCAGAACAGGGAGAATACATCAGTAGGGGATAACAACCACTTAAGCCTGAAGCTGTTGTGTGTGTGTACCTTAGGGGAGGTGTGTATATGGTGTGTACCTTAGGGGGGGGTGTGTGTATATGATGTGTACCTGGAAGAAGGAGCAGTCGGAGCACTGTCTCCACAAGCTCTCAGAGCGAGGTTTATTCTGACAATACTTCTCATAGATCTGCAGGTCTGTCATCTATGAGATAGAGAGAGAGAATAAAGAAAAGAGAGAAATACCCCTGCATCACAAACACTTCACTACAATCAGAGTAGTGATTTAGACACAACATATTCCAGTTCAATCTCCAAACACTCACCCTCTCCAGAAAACACCGACCCACAAGTTCCGGGCAGTCTTCGTACTCTTCCAACTCCCTCAGAAAGGTCCTGGAAGATCATAAAGAAGAGTGATGCAGAGAGAAAGAGATGATCAATTAGTCAGTACAATGCCTGGGTAGTCCTATCACTGTGTAAGCACCATTAATAACCGCTAGGGAGTGCTCATTTACCTCTTGTGGAAGTGGTAGATCTCTGGCATGTTGCCAAACAGCACATCTTTCTTGTTTTGCAGAGGAATGGGCATAAGACTGGCCATGGATGGGTTGTCCATCTCTGAGGCATAGCCCTGAAACACCCAATAGGATGAACACAGTTAAGACCGATACGCAAGTGTGAGAGGAGGACGAAGAGGTTTCAGATGGTCCAGGGGAGAGGGATAGAGATACACACCTGTAGAACACAGAGCAGTTCCTCCACGTATGCCCTCTCTGTCTCCAGCAGCTCATTCATTACATGTCTCCATAGAGAGAGCACAGTCAGACATAATGTAGACAGTTCAGGCTTACATGATACAGACACCAGAGGATAATCGTTATTAATCTCTATGGGTGAAACGCTACACACAGAAGTCAGAGAAACACCACAGACTCACAGATATGCAGTCAGATATAACAACGGACAAAACACGGACCAAACTTACTTTCTGAGGATGGCCAGGTTCTCGTCCTCCTCTGACATAGAGGCACTTCTGTTGCTCTGTAGCTGGCCCTCCACCTGAGAACACACCACAGGATGAGTGTCTACTGAAACTACTGGAGCTAGTGTCTTATTTGACATGCATACTGCAGGTATGATCATTTCTACCCCACAGTAAAACACAAGAGGGACCTCCACTTACTTTTCTACAGCTGACCCTATTCACAGTGTCTCCCTCTGTGCAGCTCTTCTCCAGCACTCTCTTTGCTATGGGGGAGAGAATGAGAGAGTGGAGGGGCTGAGGTGGGATATTAACGATACACATATCTAAATATACATTGACCGATCTAGTTAAAAGAACATTAACCCTATGACAGGACTGCATGTGTGATGACAGGGTGCTGATGATATGTATACAAGGACATAATGGTACATAATGACTGGTAGAGTACTTCAGGACAGGTGGTTTATAAGGACTCACCTGGCGAGGACAGTGGGGACTTGATGGCTTCAGGCCTTGGGGCCACAGGCTGGACTGGCCTGGTGTGTTTGGCTGCCAGCTTCTTCAGACTGACCCTCCTCTTCTCAAACATCTCCTGCATGGAGACCTGCTTCTGGAACACCTTCTCCACTTGGTCCTGAGGGAGGAGAGGAGAGAAGGATGAGAGAGGAGGAGAGGAGAGAAGGATGAGAGAGGATGAGAGAAGGATGAGAGAGGAGGAGAGGAGAGAAGGAGAAGAGGAAGAGGAGCAGGGAGCAGAATTACACCCTGGAACCCTAAGTGTTTGATAGCTGTTTGTTTGCTGTGTCATCTTTTCTTTACATTTAATTGATCACATTATGATGACATTTTAATGACATGAATCCAGGTCCGAGTCATAAAATTGGATCCCCTTACTCTGAACTCCAGGTTGAGCACTGTTTCGTAGTCCCTGCAGATGGCACTAGGATCAGTCAGTTTGTTCTGTCCTGCTGTATCCAGGTAACGCTCAATCTCCTGCAGCGCTGACTCCGCCCCGTCATGTGACTGACACTTGTCCACGGGCTGAGAGGCCAGCAGGTAGATGCCATCATCACACCACTTAGCAGCCTGGGAGAGAGGGGGGTTGAGTGTGTGTTTTTAGGGGTTTATGGGGTGGTGTGTGTGTGTGTTTCTACATGCATTTGATTTACTTTTTTTGACTTTGTGTGTATGTGTGTATATATCTACACTACCGTTCAAAAGTTTGGGGTCACTTAGACATTTCCTTGTTTTTGAAAGAATAGCAAATTTTCTGTCCATTAAAATAACAGAACATTGATCAGAAACACAGTGTAGACATCGTTAATGTGAGTCGCAGCTGGAAACGGCTGAATTTTAATGGAATATCTACATAGGCGTACAGAGGCCCATTATCAGCAACCATGTGTTCCAATGGCACGTTGTGTTAACTAATCCAAGTTTATAATTTTAGAAGGCTAATTGATCATTCGAAAACCCTTTTTGCAATCATGTTAGCACAGCTGAAAACTGTTCGGATTAAAGACGCAATAAAACTGGCCTTCTGCATTTGTGGGATCGATTACAGGCTCAAAATGGCTAGAAACAAACAAACAAACAGTATTTTCTTGTTCTGAGAAATTAAGGCTATTCCATGCAAGGAATTGCCAAAAAACTGAAGATCTCGTACAACGCTGTGTACTACTCCCTTCACAGAACTGTGCAAACTGGCTCTAACCAGAATTGAAAGAGGATTGGGAGGCCCCGGTGCACAACTGAGCAAAAGGACAAGTACATTAGAGTGTCTAGTTTGAGAAACAGACGCCTCACAAGTCCTCAACGGGCAGCTTCATTAAAAAGTACCTACAAAACACCAGTCTCAACGTCAACACTGAAGATGTGACTCTGGGATTCTGGTGCTCTAGGAAGAGTTCCTCTGTCCAGTGTGGGTTTTTTTGCCCATCTTAATCTTTTATTTTTGTTGGCCAGTTGGAGATATTTATTTTTCTTTGCAACTCTGCCTAGAAGGCCAGCATCATGCATCACCTCTTCACTGTTGAGACTTGTGTTTTGCGGGTACTATTTAATGAAGCTGCTAGTTGAGGACTTGTAAGGAGTCTGTTTCTCAAACTAGACACTCTAATGTACTTGTCCTTTTGCTCAGTTGTGCACCGGGGCATCCCACTCCTCTTTCTATTCTGGTTAGAGCCAGTTTATGCTGTTCTGTGAAGGGAGCAGTACACAGTGTTGTACGAGATCTTCAGTTTCCTGGCAATTTCTCGCATGGAATAGCCTTCATTTTTCAGAACAAGAATAGACTGACGAGTTTCGGAATAAAGTTTTTTGTTTCTGGACATTTTGAGCCTGTAATCAAACCCATAAATGCTGATGCTCCAGATACTCAACTAGTCTAAAGAAGGCCAGTTTTATTGCTTCTTTAATCAGGACAACAGTTTTCAGCTGTGCTAACATAATTGCAAAAGGGTTTTCTAATGATCAATTTGCATTTTTAAATGATAAACTTGGATTAGCTAGCACAACGTGCCGTTGGAACACAGGAGTGATGGTTGCTGATAATGGGCCTCTGTACGCCTATGTAGATATTCCATAAAAAATCAGCCGTTTCCAGCTACAATAGTAATTTACAACATTAACAATGTCTACACTGTATTTCTGATCAATTTGATGTTATTTTTAATGGTTAAGAAAAAAATAATCTTTCAAAAACAAGGACATTTGAACGGTAGTTGTATGTGTGTGTGTTTATGTCCCTCTCACCCTCTCCAGGCTGTGGTGCAGCTCTATAGCTCTGAGTAAGTGGTCTTTCTTTGCTCTCAGGTAAGTGCTCAGTTCCTCGTTCACGGTTCGGAGCTCAATGCATTTGGGCTGGATGGAGTCCTCAGCATAGTGGGTGTTCTGAATCAACTCGTCACCCTCACGGGCCAGAGCCTGGGCTCGGTCCAGTACCTCCTACAGAGGGAAAGGGGGAGAGAGAGAGAAAGGAAGAGAATGGGGTACGAGGGAGAGAGAGAGATGGAAAGATAAAAGAGAGATGCAACATTATTGATTTATATACGTACTCTGGATAATACATGTCTATCAGTGTGTTTGTTTACTTACACAGACTCTCTCCTCGTGGCTGCTCAGCTCGCGGAAGATGTGATCAGCGTGGGCGGGGCTTATCCCCACCTCCGAGAAAGCTGTCAATCTCTGTGCCACCTGGTCCAGCAGACACCTTACCTGGAACAGTAGGACAGCAGTTAGAACACACACAGGTTGGACACATACAGACCAATGTAATGACATTTGGTATGACATACACACAATGTATACTCAGATCTGGTTGTAGATGCACACACAGACATGGTGTACAAAGATCAGGTGTGACATGCACACACACACACACACACACACACACACACACACACACACACACACACACACACACACACACACACACACACACACACACACACACACACACACACACACACACACACACACACACACACACACACACACACACACACACACACACACACACACACACACACAGGTGGCCGTGTCAATGCCCCATAGGTGTACCAGGATCAGGGGTGTAATTGCTTCAGAGATCTACTTAGTTTGTAAGGTGTATGTTGCTCTCTGGCGTATTGCTCTCAGGTACTGTAACTAGTGTATGTTACCCATGGTGTACAGAAGTCAGGTGTGTGGAGTCATGTGATGTCCCACTCACCTCTCTGTAGTTGTGTTCAAAGTGACGGAGTAGCAGACATTGCTCCAGCTTGGTCTTATGTCTCTCCCAGAACTCATCAAAAGCCCGTTCTGTCTCATTCAACTGGGAAAGCAGTCTGATTGAGGAGAGGGATAGAGGGAGAGGAGAGGGGGTGGAGGAAGAGGAGAGGGGGTGGAGGGAGAGGAGAGAAGATGGATAGAGGAGAGGGGAGGAGAGAGATGGGGAGGGAAAGATGGTGAAAGGGTAAGAGAGAGAGAGAGAGAGGGAGAGATGGAGCAGAGGGGGTGAAAGAGAGAGATGGGTTGAATGGATAGGGAAAGATTGAGATAAAGAGGGAGAGAATATTAGAAAAGAGGAGACATGAGACATTTTCTTCTATTCCTCTGTGTGTTTTGCTCACTCTACTGAGTTGAATGTGAAAGATGCCAGCCTGTTTTGTCTTCTCTGTCAGCAGTGTTCTCCAAAATATTCCTTCTGACCTCAGAGGACCAAACACTGCCAGTCCTTATCATGGTGAGGAGCAAAAGCTGTTATGTGTTCTCACCTCTTGCATTCATCAAGTCCTCCAGTGTTCTATATTTCCTGTGCATCTATGAACCAAGTGTTCTAGGTGCCCTGAGTGTGTTCTAAACCCAATGTTCTAGGTTCCCAGTGGGTGTTCTACCTCAGTGTTCTAGGTTCCCAGTGTGTATTCTAACCCCAGTGTTCTAGGTTCCCAGTGTGTATTCTAACCCCAGTGTTCTAGGTTCCCAGTGTGTATTCTAACCCCAGTGTTCTAGGTTCCCAGTGTGTCTTCTAACCCTTATGTTCTAGGTTCCCAGTGTGTGTTCTAACCCTTATGTTCAAGTTTCCCAGTGTGTGTTCTAACCCTTATGTTCAAGTTTCCCAGTGTGTGTTCTAACCCTTATGTTCAAGTTTCCCAGTGTGTGTTCTAACCCTTATGTTCAAGTTTCCCAGTGCGTCTTCTAACCCTTATGTTCAAGGTTCCCAGTGTGTGTTCTAACCTCTGTACGGTGGCCAGGTTCTCCAGTTCGTCCTGGTTCATGTTGTGGTCTGGGTCTCTGACCACTGGCTCATTAATACTCTCCAACAGTCTGCTGCCCTGTCCTAAAGCCACCAGCAGATCCTCCTGGAGACACAAACACATCAGGGGAATCAAATACACACGCCAACACCAGCACTCTGATATCAGTGGTGTGGGACAAGACAATGATTTACTTAGATTTAACCCATCATGTTATTTTGTGTATTCATCTTTCTGGAGGTGTGTGTGCGTGCGCGCGTGTGTGTGTGTGCGTGTGTCCGCGCGTGTGCGTGTACGCGCGTGTGCGTGCATGTATATGCGTGCGCATGCGTGTGTGTGCGCGCGTGTGCGTGCATGCGTGTGTGTGTGTACGTGCGTGTGCGTGCGTGTGCGTGCGTGTGTGTGCGTGTGTGTGCGTGTGTGCGTGTGTGCCTGCTCTGTACCTTCATCTTGCTCTTCTTGTTGATGTGTGTCCCCAGTAGGTTGCTGGTAGCCTGGATGTCATTGGGTAGTTCGGTCTCTGCTAGCTCTGTCCCAAACGACTGCAGGATCTGAGCTGTTCTCTTTACCATCAGAGCAAAGCCCTCAATGGCCTTCACACAGATGAATATAGTACATTGTTAGAAAGTAACATGCATAGCTTGACTGGGAAAAAGGATATTAGTCCAACACTAGGAAACTGGGCCATGGTTCTGGTGTTTATGCTGTGTATTCACTGTGTGTTTGCTGGATGGTTACCTCTGTGTGTTTCATTTATTAGGATCCCCATTAGTCGACGCCAGAGTATGTGAGCGGAGCTGGAACGGAGCGGGGAGTTTTGGCCTTCTTGTCCAGCTCCAATTTCACTTGAGTAGCGCACACACTTCATGAGCTCAGGGCATGCCCGCCTCAGCATGCATTTGTAGTCTATTTGTGTGCTGCTATAGCCCCGTCCTTTAGCTACTGTCATAGAGTTCACTAAATATTTTCATAAAGAAACTGATTAAACACCCAGTTGCTAAATCAAGGTGACTTACAAAGATGAGGACCAAGAGCAAGAGAGGGAGTGTGGTGATTTAATGTCCACAACTAAAGAATCATTGTGGAATCTGAAAAGACACTTATCCCAAAAAACCATGACTGTTTTTTGATGTCATTCGAAAACATAATGTATGTAACATAATGTAACTTTCACTGCTATGCGGACGACACACAGCTATACATTTCAATGAAACATGGTGAAGCCCCAAAATTGCACTCGCTAGAAGCCTGTGTTTCAGACATAAGGAAGTGGATGGCTGCAAACTTTCTACTTTTAAACGGACAAAACAGAGATGCTTGTTTTAGGTCCCTAGAAACAAAGAGATCTTCTGTTGAATCTTGTTGAATCTGACAATTAATCTGGATGGTTGTACAGTCGTCTCAAATAAAACTGTGAAGGACCTCTGCGTTACTCTGGACCCTGATCTCTCTTTTGACGAACATATCAAGACTGTTTCAAGGACAGCTTTTTTCCATCTACGTAACATTGCAAAAATCAGAAACTTTCTGTCCGAGAATGTTGCAGAAAAATTAATCCATGCTTTTGTCACTTCTAGGTTAGACTACTGCAATGCTCTACTTCCCGACTACCCGGATAAAGCACTAAATAAACTTCCGTTAATGCTAAATACGGCTGCTAGAATCCTGACTAGAACCCCAAAATTTTATCATATTACTCCAGTGCTAGCCTCCCTACACTGGCTTCCTGTTAAGGCAAGGGCTGATTTCAAGGTTTTACTGCTAACCTACAAAGCATTACATGGGCTTGCTCCTACCTATCTCTCTGATTTGGTCCTGCCGTGCATACCTACACGTACGCTACGGTCACAAGATGCAGGCCTCCTAATTGTCCCTAGAATTTCTAAGCAAACAGCGGGAGGCAGGGCTTTCTCCTATAGAGCTCCATTTTTATGGAATGGTCTGCCAACCAATGTGAGAGATGCAGACTCGGTCTAAACCTTTAAGTCTTTAGTGAAGACTCATCTCTTCAGTGGGTCATACGATTGAGTGTAGTCTAGCCCAGGAGTGTGAAGGTGAATGGAAAGGCACTGGAGCAACGAACCGCCCTTGCTGTCTCTGCCTGGACGGTTCCCCTCTCTCCGTTGGGATTCTCTGCCTCTAACCCTATTACAGGGGCTGAGTCACTGACTTACTGGTGCTCTTCCATGCCATCCCTAGGAGGGGTGCGTCACTTGAGTGGGTTGAGTCACTGACGTGATCTTCCTTTCTGGGTTGGCACCCCCCCTTGGGTTGTGTTGTGGCGGAGATCTTTGAGGGCTATACTCAGCCTTGTCTCAGGATGGTAAGTTGGTGGTTGAAGATATCCCTCTAGTGGTGTGGGGGCTGTGCTTTGGAAAAGTGGGTGGAGTTATATCCTTACTGTTTGGCCCTGTCCGGGGGTATCATCGGATGGGACCACAGTGTCTCCTGACCCCTCCTGTCTCAGCCTCCAGTATTTATGCTGCAGTAGTTTATGTGTCGGGGGGCGAGGGTCAGTTTGTTATCTGGAGTACTTCTCCTGTCTTATCCGGTGTCCTGTGTGAATTTAAGTATGCTCTCTCTAATTCTCTCTTTCTCTCTTTCTTTCTCTCTCTCGGAGGACCTGAGCCCTAGGACCATGCCTCAAGACTACCTGGCATGATGACTGGCCGTGCTGCTGCTCCAGTTTCAACTGTTCTGCCTGCGGCTATGGAACCCTGACCTGTTCACCGGACGTGCTACCTGTCCCAGACCTGCTGTTTTCAACTCTCTAGAGAAAGCAGGAGCGGTAGAGATACTCTTAATGATCGGCTATGAAAATCGAACTGACATTTACTCCTGAGGTGATGACTTGCTGCACCCTCGACAACTACTGTGATTATTATTATTTGACCATGCTGGTCATTTATGAACATTTTAACATCTTGGCCATGTTCTGTGATAATCTCTACCCGGCATAGCCAGAAAAGGACTGGCCACCCCTCGTGGCCTGGTTCCTCTCTAGGTTTATTCCTAGGTTTTGGCCTTTCTAGGGAGTTTTTCCTAGCCACCGTGCTTCTACACCTGCATTGCTTGCTGTTTGCAGTTTTAGGCTGGGTTTCTGTACAGCACTTTGAGATATCAGCTGATGTAAGAAGGTCTATATAAACAAATGTGATTTGATTTGATGACGGTCTACATACTATGTGCACATGCTAAAAGAAAGGAACGAGGTGGGTAGATAACTGTGTCATAGTAGCAAAGTATTTCTAAACAAAAAATCTGATCTCTTAAATGTTTTGCTCATTTTTGTTATATTATCCATACAATAAGCCATAATTGATTTAGGCCCAATAGGCCTGGCATTTTCCCATGTTCAAGGAGCTTTCCGTTTTGATTAGGTTATTTTGCCTAAAAACCTTTAGAAAAATACCTAAAGAATACCTAAGAAAAATAAAACGACTCTGCATCTCTGCCCAGCCTGGCAAGATTGGCCAAAAGGGTGTTTATCATCCCCAGTGGCTCTGCAAGTGTGAAGAGGATATTCTCCTCTGCTGGCTGACTCTCCAGGCACCATCGCATGAGCCTGACACCACAGACTGGCCAAACTTTCTAAAAATGTATTCAAAGGCACTAATAAGTCATTTTTTGTTTTAATTTGTATTTAATTCTAAGTAGGTCACAGCATATATGAGCATTTAGAGAATTGTTTAATACAACTAAATGTTTAAATGCTGAGCGCATTATGTCCCTACCAGCCTATTGTGTCGCACTTGCAAATGCACAATTGATTTATTTGTAAGCCTTGAAATAATTGAAACAATTTAGCCGAAATAATTATTTTAGGCTCCCTGTCTGGCTCCTGACCTATTAATATGCTGTTTAATATGACATGTCGCCTATTTGAAATGATGCTCACTTCTTACATTCACCTTTTCATGTATATTCAAATAAACATTCTTATCCATATGGTTTGGTTTCAATACTTAAACACAAAATGGTAGATCCAGGTAGTCACAAAAATAGATGGTTGTTGGTTCAATTGTGATTTTAATGAATGGAGCGAATTTGGAGAGGGAATTTTTTCTTCATGTGAGCGGAGCGGTTTTTAGCGGAGTGGTAGGAAAGGACATGGAGGGCCAGAGCGGTGTGCTGCACCTCTCCATTAACGATGAGCGGGATTTTACAACCACTCATCTCCGCTCACATGCGCTGGCCAACGTCAATGGCAACAGCTAGTCTTACTGGGGTCCGACACATAACGAAACATACATTACAGACAAAATACTTTACAATTTACATTTAAAAACATGTAGTGTGTGTGTGTGTGTGTGTGTCTGTGTGTGTGTGTGTGTGTGTGTGTGTGTGTGTGTGTGTGTGTGTGTGTGTGTGTGTGTGTGTGTGTGTGTGTGTGTGTGTGTGTGTGTGTGTGTGTGTGTGTGTGTGTGTGTGTGTGTGTGTGTGTGTGTGTGTGTGTGTGTGTGTGTAGTCAGTCTTCCTCAACTGACTGACTCAGTCAGTCTTCCTCAACTCTTAGCCAAGAGAGACTGGCATGCATATAATTAATACTAACCCTCTGATTACAATGAAAAGGAAGAGGTGCGACTCTGTTCTGGGCCAGCTGGAGCTTAACTAGGTCTTCTTTGCAAATCAAATCACATTTTATTGGTCACATACACATGGTTAGCAGTTGTTAATGCGAGTGTAGTGAAATGCTTGTGCTTCTAGTTCCGACAGTGCTGTAATATCTAACAAGTTCACAATAACCACCTTAAATCACACAAACATAAAGGGATGAATAAGAGTATGTATATATAAATATATAGATGAGAGATGGCCGTGCGGCATAGGCAAGATGTAGTAGATGGTATAGAATACAGTATATACATATGAGATGAGTAATGTTGTTGTATGTGTTGAACTGCTGTGCTTTATCTTGGCCAGGTTGCAGTTGTAAATGCGAACTATTTCTCAATTAGCCTACCTGGTTAAATAAAGGTGAAATAAAATGTTCTTTAAAAAATGTAGGATATGTAGACATTATTAAAGTGGCGTTATTTAAAGTGACTAGTGATATCGTTATTAAATCCATTTATTAAAGTGGCCAGAGATTTGAGTCTGTATGTTGGCAGCAGCCACTATCTTAGTGATGGCTGTTTAACAGTCTGATGGCCTTGAGATATCTGTTTTTCAGTCTCTCGGTCCCCGCTTTGATGCACCTGTACTGACCTCGCCTTCTGGATGGTAGCGGGGTGGACAGGCAGTGGCTCAGGTGGTTGTTGTCCTTGATGATCTTTTTGGCCTTCCTGTGACATCAGGTGCTGTAACTGTCCTGGAGGCCAGGTAGTCTGCCTCTGGTGATGCGTTGTGCAGACCGCACCACCCTCTGGAGAGCCTTGCCGTGGCGGGTGGAGCAGTTGTCGTACCAGGTGGTGATACAGCCCGACAGGATGCTCTCGATTGTGTATCTGTAAAAGTTTGTGAGTGTTTTAGGTGACAAGCCAAATTTCTTCAGCCTCCTGAGGTTGAAGAGGCGCTGTTGCACCTTCGTCACCACACTGTCTGTGTGGGTGGACCATTTCAGTTTGTCCGTGATGTGTATGCCGATGAACTTAAAACTTTCCACCTTCTCCACTACTGTCCCGTCAATGTGGATGAGGGGGATGCTCCCTCTGCTGATTCCTGAAGTCCACGATCATCTCCTTTGTTTTGTTTTGTTGATGTTGAGTGATAGATTACTTTCCTGACTCCACACTCAGACGGCCCTCACCTCCTCCCTGTTGGCCGTCTCACCGTTGTTGGTAATCACTACCACTGTAGTGTCGTCTGCAAACTTGATGATTGAGTTGGAAGCGTGCATGGCCACGCAGTCAGTCATGGTTACAGGAGAGGGCTGAGAACACACCCTTGTGGGGCCCCATGTGTTGAGGATCAGCGGGGTGGAGATGTTGTTTCCTACCCTTACCACCTGGGGGCGGCCTGTCAGAAAGTCCAGGACCCAGTTGCACAGCTCAGCTGTAGTCAATGAACAGCATTCTTACATAGGTATTCCTCTTGTCGAGATAGGATAGGGCAGTGTGCAGTGTGATGGCGTCGTCTGTGGACCTATTGGGGTGGTAAGCAAATTGGAGTGGGTCTAGGGTATCAGGTAGGGTGGAGGTAATATGATCCTTGACTATTCTCTCAACGCACTTCATGATGACAGAAGTGAGTGCTATGGGGCGATAGTCATTTAGCTCAGTTACCTTAGCTTTCTCGGTAAAAGGAACAATAGTGGCCATCTTCAAGCATGTGGGCAGAGTAGACGGGGATAGGGATTGATTGAATATGTCCGTAAACACACCAGCCAGCTGGGCCGGCAGCCTTGCGAGGGTTAACACGTTTAAATGTTTTACTCATGTTAGCCACGTTGATGGAGAGCCCACAGGCTTTGGTAGTGGGCCGTGTCAGTGGCACTGTATTGTCCTCAAAGCGAGCAAAGAAGTTGTTTAATTTGTCTGTGAGCAAGACGTTGATATCCGTGACGGGACTGGTTTTCATTTTGTAATCCGTGATTGACCCTAGACCCTGCCACATACGTTTGAATTGTGTCTCTACTTTGTCTCTATACTGACGCTTTGCTTGCTTGATTGCCTTGCAGAGGGAATAGCTACACTGTTTGTATTCATTCATGTTTCCAGTCACCTCGCCATGATTAAAAGTGGTGGTTCACACTTTCAGTTTTGCGCGAATGCTGCCATCAATCCATGGTTTCTGGTTAGGGAAGGTATTAATAGTCACAGTGGGTACAACATCACTGATGCACTTGCTAATAAACTCGCTCACTGAGTCAGCGTAGACGTCAATGTTGTTGTCTGAGGCTACCCGGAACATATCCCAGTCCACGTGATCGAAGCAATCTAGAAGCGTGGAATCCGATTCGTCAGACCAGCGTTGGATAGACCTGAACACGGCCGTTTCCTGTTTTAGTTTCTGTCTATAGGCTGGGAGCAACAAAATTGAGTCATGGTCAGATTTGCCGAAGGGAGGACAGGGGAGGGCTTTGTATGCATCGCGGAAGTTAGAGTAGCAATGATCCAGAATGCTACCAGCTCGTGTCGCGCATTTGATATGCTGATAGAATTTAGGAAGCCTTGTTCTCAGATTAGCTTTTTTAAATATTTTTTTAAAATCTCCAGCTACAATAAATGCTGCCTCAGGATATATGGTTTCCAGTCTACATAGAGTCCAGTGAAGTTCTTTCAGGTTGGGGGGGATATACACATCTGTGACTATAATCAAAGAGAATTCTCTTGGTAGATAATGCGGTCGGCATTTGATTGTAAGGAATTCTAGGTCAGGTGAACAAAAGTTTGTTTGTTCATGTGTAACTCTGTGTTGTTGTTTTTGTCGCACTGCTTTGCTTTATTGGCCAGGTCACATTTGTAAATGAGAATTTGTTCTCAACTGGCCTACCTGGTTAAATAAAGTTGAAAAAATACTAAATAAATAAAAATAAAAGGACTTGAGTTCCTGTATGTTGTTATGATTACACTATGAGTCGTTAATCATAAGGCATACACCCCCACCCTTCTTACCAGAGAGATGCTTTTAGGTGTCGGTGAGATGTGTGAAGAAACCGGGTGGCTGTACCGACTGACAACATATCCCAAGTGAGCCATGTTTCCGTGAAACAGAGAATGTTACAATCTCTGATGACTCTCTGGAAGGCAACTCCATCCCTAATCTCATCCTCCTTGTTGTCTAGAGATTGGACATTGGCGAGTAATATGCTTGGAAGCTGTGGATGTCGCCTTCTAAGTCTGACCAGTAGGCCGCTCCGTCGGCCTCTGGGATAAGATCCCATGTCCAGGCTGGAGGTCTGAACACAGGATCCGTTTCGGGACAGTTGTATTCCTGGTCGTAATGTTGGTAAATTGACGTCGCTTTTATATCCAGTAGTTCTTCCCGGCTGTATGTAATAACACTTGAGATTTTCTGGGCAAACAATGTAAGAAATAATGCATTCAAAAAACAAATTACTGCACAGGTTCCTAAGAACCTGAAGCGAGGCGACCATCTCTTTCAGCGCCATTGTTGCAGCATTTGTTGCAGTGTGCACTGTGTGTGTGTGTGTGTGTGTGTGTGTGTGTGTGTGTGTGTGTGTGTGTGTGTGTGTGTGTGTGTGTGTGTGTGTGTGTGTGTGTGTGTGTGTGTGTGTGTGTGTGTGTGTGTGTGTGTTTGTGTATACTCACGGTGCGGTGTGAGATCCACTTCTCGTGGCAGTACTCCTGGGTTCCTCCCAGCTCAGTAGTCAGTTGTGTCCGGTCTATGTAGGAGTGGAGCTCAGTCACAGAACTCAGCATAATCATCTACACACGCAACAATTTAGGATAGAAAAACGTAACAGTGAAGTAATGACAATAATACAAAAGTCAGTCTATGAATATGTGCGCGTCTGTAGACTGCTGTCTGTACCTACCGGCACCTTCATCTTGAACTCATCCTTGTTGAACTTGAACAAGATGTCTGAGAGTGTCCTCTGGAATAAGGTGGTGGGCCTCAATACCAGAACTAACTGCAGGTTCCCTGGGAACGAACCCTACACACAGTGAGAGGGGAGGAAAGGTAGGGGAGAGGGGAGAAGAGAAGGATGGATGGACTTCAAGAGAGAACTGGGAGGACTTCAAAAATACAGGAGCAGACAGCAACCACCATAGCTCTCAGTCTAGACAACCCACTAGCAAGAGACATCCTGTACACACACACACACACACACACACACACACACACACACACACACACACACACACACACACACACACACACACACACACACTTTAAGGGTAGAATAAAGCTGACAGACAGGGACTATTAAAACGCAGACCCCCAGACATTATAATCAGGAGCTAAATTAGCATACAGTGTACATCCCTGAAGCTAGTTCTGGTGAGGTAAGACTCAAACTGTACACATAAAGACACATCAAGATCAATATTATGGCTTTAGCCGGCGGTGGAAACAAACTCCCATTACTGAATTAATGCGTAAGCTAATGTAGTGCACACACACGCACACACAGGTTTGATTGATTGGAGAGAGACAGAACGCTGGCCTAAGCAGAAATGACAGATCTAAGAATCTGCCTCATTAACAAACAACCAGTAGGGAATACACAAACTTAATGGAATTAATGAATCAATAAACTGTTCCTCTCTGCAGCCCAACTAGAGAGAGCTCTTAATGACCTCTGACATTGCAGGACAGTCACTATGAAAGGGACTGGCCATTCACTAGCAACATACCCTTCAAAACCCAAACATCCAATGGAGACAAGCAAGGAAGAGGAAGAAATTAATGTAATGGAAATCAGTAGAAGTTGGTTCGTAAAAGGTGGTTGGGTGGATTTTGGAGACAGTATATATAAGGAACAAGTCTGACTCCCAGATGAGAGTTGTAACCGTTCGACCGTAACCTTCTGACTGGACTTGTGGTCATAGCCCACGGGTTCTGGTCGAAAACAGTAGACAGACAGACAGACAGACAGACAGACAGACAGACAGACAGACAGACAGACAGACAGACAGACAGACAGACAGACAGACAGACAGACAGACAGACAGACAGACAGACAGACAGACAGACAGACAGACAGACAGACAGACAGACAGACAGACACACACACACACACACACACACACACACACACACACACACACACACACACACACACACACAGTGTAGACAGTATGTCTCTTGGGAGTGAGTGAAACCACAGTAACTCTATAGGTTTTTAATTAGGGACCACACCATAAACAACTGCTGCTTTCTCCCCCAGTCTGAAAACCACAGTATACACAAAGATGTACACACCCACACACACGCAAACAAAAACATTGGATACAGTGAGGAAAAAAAGTATTTGATCCTCTGCTGATTTTGTATGTTTGCCCACTGACAAAGAAATGATCAGTCTATACTTTTAATGGTAGGTTTATTTGAACAGTGAGAGACAGGATAGCAACAAAAAAATCCAGAAAAGCGCATGTCAAAAATGCTATAAATTTATTTGCATTTTAATGAGGGAAATAAGTATTTGACCCCTCTGCAAAACATGACTTAGTACTTGGTGGCAAAACCCTTGTTTGGCAATCAGAGTCAGATGTTTCTTGTAGTTGGCCACCAAGGTTTGCACACATCTCAGGAGGGATTTTGTCCCACTCCTCTTTGCAGATCATTAAGGTTTCGAGGCTGACGTTTGGCAACTCAAACCTTCAGCTCACTCCACAGATTTTCTATGGGATTAAAGTCTGGAGACTGGCTAGGCCACTCCAGGACCTTAATGTGCTTCTTCCTGAGCCACTCCTTTGTTGCCTTGGCCGTGTGTCTTTGAGTCATTGT
Organism: Oncorhynchus keta; assembly: GCF_023373465.1. NCBI lineage: Eukaryota > Metazoa > Chordata > Actinopteri > Salmoniformes > Salmonidae > Oncorhynchus > Oncorhynchus keta. The sequence goes on along the minus strand of NC_068427.1, from coordinate 21,422,035 downwards.
CATGCTGGAATACCCATCCATGACACATTTTCAATGCCCTGGCTGAGGGAAGGAGGTTCTCACCCAAGATTTGACAGTACATGGCCCCGTCCATCGTCCCTTTGATGCGGTGAAGTTGTCCTGTCCCTTTAGCAGAAAAACACCCCAAAGCATAATGTCTCCACCTCCATGTTTGACGGTGAGGATGGTGTTCTTGGGGTCATAGGCAGCATTCCTCCTCCTCCAAATTCGGCGAGTTGGTGATGCCAAAGAGCTCCATTTTGATCTCATCTGACCACAACACTTTCACCCAGTTGTCCTCTGAATCATTCAGATGTTCATTGGCAAACTTCAGACGGGCATGTACAGTGGGGCAAAAAAGTATTTAGTCAGCCACCAATTGTGCAAGTTCTGTAATTGGCCTGTAATTGTCATCATAGACAAATTGAGAAAAAAAATCCAGAAAATCACATTGTAGGATTTTTTATGAATTTATTTTCAAATTATGGTGGAAAATAAGTATACATTTTGTCTGTCATAGTTGAAGTGTACCTATGATGAAAATGACAGGCATCTCATCTTTTTAAGTGGGAGAACTTGCACAATTGGTGGCTGACTAAATACTTTTTTGCCCCACTGTATGTGCTTTCTTGAGCAGGGGGACCTTGCAGGCGCTGCAGGATTTCAGTCCGCCACGGCGTCGTGTGTTACCAATCGTTTTCTTGGTGACTATGGTCCCAGCTGCCTTGAGATCATTGACAAGATCCTCCCGTGTAGTTCTAGGCTGATTCCTCACTGTTCTCATGATCATTGCATCTCCACGAGGTGAGATCTTGCATGGAGCCCCAGGCCGAGGGAGATTGACAGTTCTTTTGTGTTTCTTCCATTTGCGAATAATCGCATCAATATATATATATGCCATTTAGCAGACACTTTTATCCAAAGCGACTTACAGTCATGTGTGCATACATTCTACGTATGGGTGGTCCCGGGGATCGAACCCACTACCCTGGCGTTACAAGCGCCATGCTCTACCCACTACCCTGGCGTTACAAGCGCCATGCTCTACCAACTGAGCTACAGAAGGACCATCAACTGTTGTCACCTTCTCACCAAGCTGCTTGGCGATGGTCTTGTAGCCCATTCCAGTCTTGTGTAGGTCTACAATCTTGTCCCTGACATCCTTGGAGAGCTCAAAGGTCTTGGCCATGGTGGAGAGTTTGGAATCTGATTGATTGCTTCTGTGGACAGGTGTCTTTTATACAGGTAACAAACTGAGATTAGGAGCACTCCCTTTAAGAGTGTGCTCCTAATCTCAGCTCGTTACCTGTATAAAAGACACCTTGGAGCCAGAAATCTCTTTGATTGGGGGGGTCAAATACTTATTTGCCTCATTAAAATGCAAATCAATTTATAACATTTTTGACATGCGTTTTTCTGGATTTATTTGTTGCTATTCTGTCTCTCACTGTTCAAATAAACCTACCATTAAAATTATAGACTGATCATTTTTTGTCAGTGGGCAAACCTACAAAATAAGCAGGGGATCAAATAATTTTTTCCCTCACTGTACATATACCCACAAAGCCACAACAAAGAGGTGAATGATAGTTGAGGCTATACAATGACTAATGTGAGACAACCCCCCCTTCACAGTCCAGGCTCCAACTCAGTACCTGTTAACACACATTTGTGTTGTTTATCTTCATATGATTTATCATTAGGTCTTCAATAGTTGTGATAGTACCGGCTCAACTCATGCCAGCATTCACTACTGTTCATTACACGGCCTGTGTGTGCGGCATTTAGCAGCGCGGTGAAACTATCCCGAACAGGCGACTGTTCTGGCGGTGACTGAGTGCCTCCCATTACCAGTCTGTCAGGCTGTAATGTCCCCCCCTTGTGGGATTAATAAAGCTTGATTCAATTTGAAATGAGGGAGGGAGCATTCCAGGTCCCAGTGGAGTCTGGGGGTTCATATTCATCTCTCTATATATCTTCCTCTGTCTAGGAAATCATCTGTCTCCCACACATTCTCTTCAGTTCAGTGAAACTCTATGATGAGGCTTTCGTGTCAATAACTGAGAACCCATAGACCTCTACTTATTTCCCCTCTGTGTGTGTGAGACAGCTGTGTGGACAGCTGTCCACATAACTGTGGTGCTGAAACCAAGAATGCAGCCATATTTAATTAAATTAAATTTTTATTTTTTATTTATTTTACCTTTATTTATTCAGTTAAGAACACATTCTTATTTTCAATGACGGCCTGGGAACAGTGGGTTAACTGCCTGGTCAGGGGCAGAACGACAGATTTGTACCTTGTCAGCTCGGGGGTTTGAACTCGCAACCTTCCGGTTACTAGTCCAAAGCTCTAACCACTAGGCTACGCTGCAGGGGTTAAACAGCACTTAGGATATAGGTATTGATTCAAATCAATGATTCAAAGATAAAGCCATTGGAAATCCTGTGCTATTAATGGACGAACCAGAAAGTGCTCAAACCATGTATCAACTCAGCACAAATAAACAAACACACTTTGAAAGCTAATCACCAAAGCAGAGAGAATATCCCTCACAGCTCACACACTGTATTCATCAAGCAGGAAACAGTGAGTTGTGACTGGAGAGGAAACAACAGGCAGTGTTTTCTAAGAGGAAGAGAAAGAGAGAAAAGACTCCCTCGATCATCTTTTCATTTTTTTATCCTCCTTTTACACATTCTCCTCATTCTGAACCACAAAGGCCTAAGGGATAGAGCAATGGAAAGATAAGGGGTGATATACAGATCTGCTATATGCGCACGCGTTGATGTGGCTGCAAGGCGTGAGTTGGTATGATTCTGAACAGTCATATCTGGCAACAATGACAAGAAGATGACGTGGGGAATCGTAGGTGGCTCGTTTCAGCTCCTTGTATTTTGTTATTGATGTCTTGTCTTGTTTTGAGGTGTTTAACTGATGCCAAGTCTATGCTAATATGGCAAAAATGTGCTAGTTAGCTAACCAACAACTGTAACGATGTATTTGAGTGACAAGTGATCATTGTGCAAATGTGTTTGTTTTCAACAAACATTTGGAGACGAAATATAGTTGACCTGTTATGAACAATCTAAGCCAACCCTGTCTGCATTGCCACACACGTTGGTTTTGTTGCTAAACTACCAACACGTCGATCTTAGTTTGATCACTCTGTTGTCACAAAGAATTTAGCAAAATGCTAAATGTAGTGTATTCGAGGTTTAAAAAGGCTTCTAAAGTTGGTCATTTCCTCTTTAAAATGTCAGACTTGATTTATCGTAACAACCCCTACACAAATGTCCATTAAAGAGCGACCGCCCCTAAAAAGCAACTTCTCTTTTTGAAAACAGGCTGTTGCATCAATATAAGTCAAACATTTATTCTAATGTCAAAATTGACTACAAAGTTCGAATAGGATAATTTTGGTCAGTCAGTCTCACTCAAAACTGTGATTTACGAGATGATAGGAAAAAAAGGTATGTAACAGAATGAAGGGTACCGTAACAGAATGAAGGGTTCCCGTAACAGAATGAAGGGTACCCATAACAGAATGAAGGGTTCCCGTAACAGAATGAAGGGTACCCATAACAGAATGAAGGGTTCCCGTAACAGCATGAAGGGTACCGTAACAGAATGAAGGGTACCCATAACAGAATGAAGGGTTCCCGTAACAGAATGAAGGGTTCCCGTAACAGAATGAAGGGTACCGTAACAGAATGAAGGGTTCCCGTAACAGAATGAAGGGTTCCCGTAACAGAATGAAGGGTTCCCGTAACAGAATGAAGGGTTCCCGTAACAGAATGAAGGCTTCCCGTAACAGAATGAAGGGTTCCCGTAACAGAATTGAAGGGTTCCCGTAACAGAATGAAGGGTACCGTAACAGAATGAAGGGTTCCCGTAACAGAATGAAGGGTTCCCGTAACAGAATGAAGAGTTCCCGTAACAGAATGAAGGGTACCGTAACAGAATGAAGGGTACCGTAACAGAATGAAGGGTTCCCGTAACAGAATGAAGGGTTCCCGTAACAGAATGAAGGGTTCCCGTAACAGAATGAAGGGTTCCGTAACAGAATGAAGGGTTCCCGTAACAGAATGAAGGGTACCGTAACAGAATGAAGGGTTCCCGTAACAGAATGAAGGGTTCCCGTAACAGAATGAAGGGTTCCCGTAACAGAATGAAGGGTTCCCGTAACAGAATGAAGGGTACCGTAACAGAATGAAGGGCGCCCGTAACAGAATGAAGGGTTCCCGTAACAGAATGAAGGGTTCCCGTAACAGAATGAAGGGTTCCCGTAACAGAATGAAGGGTTCCCGTAACAGAATGAAGGGCACCGTAACAGAATGAAGGGTTCCCGTAACAGAATGAAGGGTTCCCGTAACAGAATGAAGGGTTCCCGTAACAGAATGAAGGGTTCCCATAACAGAATGAAGGGTTCCCGTAACAGAATGAAGGGTTCCCGTAACAGAATGAAGGGTTCCCATAACAGAATGAAGGGTTCCCGTAACAGAATGAAGGGTTCCCGTAACAGAATGAAGGGTTCCCGTAACAGAATGAAGGGTTCCCGTAACAGAATGAAGGGTTCCCGTAACAGAATGAAGAGTACCGTAACAGAATGAAGGGTTCCCATAACAGAATGAAGGGTTCCCGTAACAGAATGAAGGGTTCCCGTAACAGAATGAAGGGTACCATAACAGAATGAAGGGTTCCCATAACAGAATGAAGGGTTCCCGTAACAGAATGAAGGGTTCCCGTAACAGAATGAAAGGTTCCCGTAACAGAATGAAGGGTACCATAACAGTTTTCCTAGGTTGGGAATATTTTAATCCTGCCCACATGCCCATACCTGGCAGCACCCACACCTGGCAGCACCCACACCTGGCAGCACCCAATCAATTCGGTGAGTAGCTGCACATGCCCCGATTGTAATGCCCATGGTCAATTTCGTGTGACATTTGATTTCCCTATGGGGCTAGTTAGGGACCATCAGTAAATTAAATAATGTATATGGGACAATATTTTAAAAGGTCAATAGCTCCAAATTTAAATGACTTAAAAACCTCAAACCAACTATAAATTGTAGAAATTCATATACAAATATTGAAAGCATTTAATGAGACAACTAAAATATGTGCAACATGAACATATTGTACCATTTACATTGTGTTATTTATTGACTGTCCCTAACTATACCCAGAGATAGGCTATCCAAAGACAAACCAACTTTGCCACACCAGCCGGCTGAAACTAATTGCCTAAATATTTTGGCTAACTCTTACCACCTGTGAACACACAAGACACCCACATCAAACCACACCCCGATACCAACTCACATTTGAAATCAGTTATGGTCACTAGCACGAGACTAAATAACGAAAGGCTGTCGCTCTTTATTTACAATCCACATAATAATTCACATTTTTGTTGCTGCAGGATTTTTTTCCAGCTCTGAGAAACTGGTCGAATTAAGAGAAACTATCGTTGTAAAGTGACATAAATGAAGAGAGAGAGAGAAGGGATGAAGGAAGATGTGAACAAAGAGATAGTAGCTGAAATAAAGAGTGTGAAATGAGGAGAGAGAGTTTAGTGGGTTGGAGAGAGATACAACAGCTACCTCATCACTACCACAGCATGGGAAACACACAGACCTAATATTTCTTTCCATCTTTATCCATTAAAGTCTACAAATGTTCTATACAGTATTCATCAAAACATGGTTTCCAGTGTGAAACTGAAAAGACACTCATTGTCATATCCTTCCAGCATGCTTTGTTGTAATGTGGGGAGAACACTTCTCTCATTGCTCTCTTGTCCTCTTTGTTTTGGCTGTTTGTTCTGCCCCTACGGCAGGGGAGTATAGGCTGGTGGGCTGAATAGGCTGGTGCCTGTGTGTGTTTATGTGTATGTGTAGGTGGGGGTGGGGGGATAATTCATATCTGCCCCCTAGGGCAGTTGTGATATTAATCCCTACTTTGTGGCACAGATGTGGAGCTCTGAGAAGAGGAGGGGTTGTTCTGACACCTCTTGTCTGCCAAACCCCCTCTGCCCTCGGGCTGACAGTGTAAGGATGAGGCCTCACAAAACTGGTGCTCCACTCAACACATGATTAAAGAAATGTATTTCACACACACAGATGCATAGACACAAAAGACAGACTCCCCCTTATAGAGCCAGACACACACACACGCTCGTTTACTTACTGCAATGCGGAGCAGGGTCCCCTTGACGGCCGCCCATCGGTCCTGCCGCCGGTCAATGACCAGGATAAAACCCACTCCTGCCGCAGACAGACTGGAAAAAAGAGATGGGATCCCGGTCAACACAACCACTAATACCTGACCCCACTGCACACATGACCATAACAAGACCGCAGATGGAGACTGGAGAGAGGGGAATAAAGGTTCAGTAGGACCACAGGGACTGGACATGACCAGAGAATAAATGAACAGGGAACCACAATGGTGAGAGAGGATAGAGATGAGTGTCACTAGTATGTCTAGTACTGGATGTCCCATGCTGCTCAGTTGGTAGAGCATGGCGCTTGCAATGACAGGGTTGTGGGTTCAATTCCCACTGGGGGACAAGTATGAAATGTATACAATCTACTGTCTCCGGAAAAGAGCATCTAATAAATATTAAAATGTTAAATGTAAAAATGTATCTATCAGTCGGGCCTGAGTAAAGACCTACCCTCAGCTTGGTGCACTTATGTACAGGCAAGGTAAAGCTGCTTTAAAAACCCTGTCCTATGGTTAGTTCAACTATACACACCTTCAAGATACTGGTCCAATCCACACAGATAAAGAGTTGTAAGACCAGCGTCCTAAAACCGCTGTAGTCTTATGAGAGGGGTTCAGGTAGAGGAATCAAAGTCAATCCCACATGTAGCCAGTCAGAAGAATCAACTATACACACACCTTCTAGAGGTGACACAAATACTCACACCTCAGCAGCAAAACACACACACACTGCCTGGTCACAGCAAACTGATGAACAGAATGTCTCCACTCCTACTCACACGACAACAACTCTGCTATTCCAAATCCTCCAATAAAGAAAAAGGGATAAATAATTCCATATTGAAACTGGAGAGAAGAGAGGAAAATAGATGCCTGAGAGTCAGATCTGCCTGTGTTGTGTTGGAGGGAGAGCAAGACAGTCACAGAAACCAGCCACTGCCACTGCACTGATCAACCAATGATGTGCCAGGAACTGCCATGCCACTAGCCAATCCTAGCTTGGCCAAGAGGTGACAGACAGCCCCGGGGGCCAGTCAGCAGACCTGGGGATGTGAGGGAGGGGATGAGCTGATGGAGAGGAGGGGGGCTGCATTCTCTCCCTCCCTCCCACCTGCTCAAGCGTTCAAAAGAGCAGACCGGTTCTTTTTTAGCAGCAGAGAAGGAGGAGGGGAGAGAGAGGGATGGAGGAGGAGGGAAGGATGAAAAAGAAGGAGAGAGAAAAGGAAGAGAGATGGTCTAGTACTGGGACCTTTATGAGGACTGAACTGGTTTAGTGATTAATACTGAAAGACAGTATGAGAGGAAGAGAGGGGGAGAGAGAGAGAGAGGAGGGAAAGTCGGGCATAGAGAGAGAGTATAGATTGTAATAAACTAGGCTTGCTACTTAGTCTCAGAACACAAAGAATCACATACACAAGTATGGCCAAAAGTACATGGACACCTGCTCGTCGAACATCTCATTCCAAAATTATGGGCATTAATATGGAATTGGCCTCCCCTTCCCTGCTATAACAATCTCCACTCTTCTGGGAAGGCTTTCCACTAGATGTTGGAACATTGCTGAGGGGACTTGCTTCTATTCAGCCACAAGAGCATTAGTGAGGTCGGGCACTGATGTTGAGCGATTAGGCCTGGCTCGCAGTCGGTGGGGTTGAGGTCAGGGCTCTGTGCAGGCCAGTCAAGTTCTTCCACACCGTTCTCGACAAACCACTTATGTATGGACCTTGCTTTGTGCACGGGGGCATTGTCATGCTGAAACAGGAAAGGGCCTTCCAAAAACTGTTGCCACAAAGTTGGAAGCACAGAATTGTCTAGAATATCATTGTATGCTGTAGCATTAAGATTTCCCTTGACTGGAACTAAAGGGCCTAGCCTGAACCATGAAAAACAGCCCCAAACCATTATTCCTCCTCCACCAAACTTGACAGTTGGTACTATGTATTGGGGCAGGTAGCGTTACCAACCCGAGTGGCGCAGCGGTCTAAGGCACTGCATCTCAGTTCAAGAGGCGTCACTACAGTCTCTGGCTTGTATCCAGGCTGTATCACATCTGGCCATATTTGGGAGTCCCATAGGGCGGCACACAATTGGCCCAGCATCTTCCGGGTTTGGCTGGGGTAGGCCGTCATTATAAATAAGAATTTGTTCTTTAACTGACTTGCCTAGTTAAATAAAGGTTCAATAAATAATAGATAATAATAATTCCCAGAGAACGTGCTTCGGCTACTAATGGCGGCGAGCTTTACACCACTCCAGCCAATGCTTGGCATTGTGCATGGTGATCTTAGGCTTGTGTGCGACTGCTCGGCCATGGAAACCCATTTCATGATGCTCCTGATAACAGTTATTGTACTGACGTTGCTTCCAGAAGCAGTTTGGAACTTGGTAGTGACTGTTGGAACCGAGGACTGACAATTTTCACCTGACAACGACTTCTCGGCTGAGCCGTTGTTGCTTCTAGACGTTTCCACTTCACAATAACAGCACCTACAGTTGACCGGGGCAGCTCTAGCAGGGCAGACATTTGACAAACAAACTTGTTGTAAAGGTGGCATCCTATGACGCTGCCATGTTGTCACTGAGCTCTTCAGTAAGGCCATTCTACTGCCAGTGTTTGTCGATGGAGATTGCATGGCGGTGTCCTCGATTTTATACACCTGTCGGCAACAGGTGTGGCGGTAATAGCCGATCCACTAATTTGAAGGGGTGTCCACATTCACTAATCAAAAGTATGTACAATTTCAGGGTTCAGATTTAAAAAACTGCCAGAAAGGGTGATCTATATACAGAGGAATTAATTCACCACTTCTAGGATATGATTGTTTCTGCCATACAAGCAGTTTCTGCAACACACACTCGCACAGCTGAATGGACACAGAAACATATTGAGCAATAATGAATGTGAAATTAGATTAATTTAAATATTCATGGTGGAGTTTATAATTGATTTGTGAAGGAGTCTAAATAATTTGATTTCTTGCGGCGGTTGTCTGATGCTGGTGGAACCCCTGCTAGCTGTGTTGTGGAATGGGATTGCTTAAAACACCATTTCTGCACGGGCGCGCACAAGCACACACACACACACACACACACACACACACACACACACACACACACACACACACACACACACACACACACACACACACACACACACACACACACACACACACACACACACACACACACACACACACACACACACACACACACACACACACACACACACCCTACGCTCCCCCTCTATGCCATACTCCACCCCTTCTAACTGCCTGAAGCCAGGCAGGCTGTAAATCAAATTAAAAACAGATTAAAAAAAGCTCTTAAAAGAGCTCTTCAAGTTTCAGTCACTCTCAAATCCTCCTGTCAAGGTTCTACCTCAACCTGCAGCCACTCTGAACTAGACCCAGATAGAGGATTGGAGAGAGCAAGAGCGAGAGAGAAACCTGGTCTGCCCAAGGACACAGGCTGCTAATTAATTTAGTGAGTGTTTGGCGATTCGCAGCGTAAACAGGCTTTTCCCACCGGAGGCGAAAAAGGGATTAGGATACGGATAAATTCCATGCCTCCAGGAAAATTAACTCAAAATTGGGAATGCCTTCAAAAGGAATTTGAAACTGTGGAATTTTATGCACCCGCAGTCCCCCTCCAAAAACCTTAATTTTAAATGATTTTCATGAATATATATATTTATCAAAATGTATTCTGGTTGAAATTGAAGTGGAACATATTGAATAGTTCTGTATTCAAGGTCAAGACACACACACACACAAAACCGCCCTGAGGAATTCCTGGCCATCTGTCCGTCTGCTCTGAGCAGCTTTAGCCTCAGGCCCTTTCTATCAGCTCAACTTTGACTTTTTGTAAGGTTGTGATGTCAGCAGTGACCTCAAAGAGTCACAGGAAGGAAGCCATGCAGGGGTTGCAACACAGCTCTTCTACACCAGTTTAGAATGTGATGTGAATATGTGGACCAGGTGTGTAAGTGGTTTCAAACCTGTATGTGAATATGTGAACCAGGTGTGTAAGTGGTTTCAACCCTGTATGTGAATATGTGAACCTGGTGTGTAAGTGGTTTCAACCCTGTATGTGAATAGGTGAACCAGGTGTGTAAGTGGTTTCAACCCTGTACGCCACGATTAGGTGCAGGAGTAGGTGTAAGAGCTTCTCTGTTGGCTGGTGTATTCACACGCATGTACTGCAGCTCAGCTGTCTGCATGCGTTATTCAAACTTAAACAGTCAGGACCACTGCAGTTTCTATTTTAGACCCACTACATGCCTCAACAGACAAGGATGGAGTGAGGAAGAGAAGAATGAGTGAGAAAATAGCTATACAAGGAAGGAAGGGTATCTGGAGAAACAGAGAGAATGGGGCAAAGGATGAGAAGAGAAAAGGAAGACGGGGGAAAAAAGAGGGAGGGGATGACAGAAATCCCTGTGAGGAGGATATTGAGAAGATGGGGGGGGGGTCATTTATTCTCCCCCCCTCCCCCATCACCAGTCTCTCAGTACACAAAGACATTCTGCAGTAATATGATTACAGGCTGGGGTTATTGCATTGGCCAGCTAATTAGGGGAATGCATTGAGATCTCTTCTCCTCCTTCTCTTTTTACATTTTTATTTTATTTATTTTACCTTTATTTAACTAGGCAAGTCAGTTAAGAACAAATTCTTATTTTCAATGACGGCCTAGGAACAGTGGGTTAACTGCCTGTTCAGGGGCAGAACGACAGATTTGTACCATGTCAGCTCGGGGGTTTGAACTTGCAACCTTCCGGTTACTAGTCCAACGCTCTAACCACTAGGCTACGCTACAGGGGACAGCCCAGACCCCTCCATTTACATAACACTCTCACTGACACACTAAACACAAGACTAAGAAGACAATACCTCCCAATGGTTGAGGTTAGGATTGGGGGAGATCAGTGGTTAAAGGGTTCTACAAGCAGCATGCAGTGCATATGACCCTCCAGTGACACCTGCTGGCTATATCTATACAGCAGTCAATAAGAGCTGAGGATAACACTCTTGGTTTGCACTGAAAATATGTGGTATACCATGAGCTGAACCTTCAATATAAACAATGTTGTATGGCAGGGGTAGGAAACCCTGTTCCTGGAGTGCTGCAGTACTGCATGATTTTGTTCCAACTAGGCGCCAAACCTGACCAACTGAGCCAAGTGATCAGTTCAGGGATTGCCTAAATTCAACACAATTGTTCTTCCAGGTCAGTTAAAACATGAAGTGTCTGCAGCACTCCAGCAACAGGGTGTCCTACTCCCTGTTGTATGGTGAACAAGGAAGTTTATGGTCCCAGAATCTTTTAACGTGTCTGTTTTCAGCGTTCAACACCATAGTCCCCTCAAAGCTCATCACTAAGCTAAGGATCCTGGGACTAAATACCTCCCTCTGCAACTGGATCCTGGACTTCCTGACGGGCCGCCCCCAGGTGGTGAGGGTAAGTAGCAACACATCTGCCACGCTGATCCTCAACACTGGAGCTCCACAGGGGTGCGTGCTCAGTCCCCTCCTGTACTCCCTGTTCCCCCACGACTGCATGGCCAAACACGACTCCAACACCATCATTAAGTTTGCAGACGACACAACTGTGGTAGGCCTGATCACCGACAACACTGAGACAGCCTATAGGGAGGAGGTCAGAGACCTGGCCGTGTGGTACCAGAATAACAACCTATCCCTCAACGTAGCCAAGACTAAGGAGATGATTGTGGACTACAGGAAAAGGAGGACCAAGCACACCCCCATTCTCATCAACGGGGCTGTAGTGGAGCAGGTTGAGAGTTTAAAGTTCCTCGGTGTCCACATCAACAACAAACTAGAATGGTCCAAACAAACCAAGACAGTCGTGAAGAGGGCACGACAAAGCATTTTCCCCCTCAGGAAACTAAAAAGATATGGCATGGGTCCTGAGATCCTCAAAAGGTTCTACAGCTGCAACATTGAGAGCATCCTGGCTGGTTGCATCACTGCCTGGTATGGCAATTGCTCGGCCTCTGACCGCAAGGCACTACAGAGGGTAGTGCGTACGGCCCAGTACATCACTCGGGCTAAGCTCTGCCATCCAGGACCTCTACACCAGGCGGTGTCAGAGGAAGGCCCCAAAAATTGTCAAAGACCCCAGCCACCCCAGTCAGACTGTTCTCTCTACTAAAGCATGGCAAGTGGTACCGGAACACCAAGTCAAGGACCAAAGGGCTTCTCAACAGTTTTTACCCCCAAGCCATAAGACTCCTGAACAGGTAATCAAATGGTTACCCGGACTATTTGCATTGTGTGCCCACCTCCCCCCAGACCCTCTTTTTACGCTGCTGCTACTCTCTGTTTATAATATATGCATAGTCACTTTAACTATACATTCATGTACATACTACCTCAATTGGCCCGACCAACCAGTGCTCCCGCACATTGGCTAACCGGGCTATCTGCATTGTGTCCCACCATCCGCCAACCTCTCTTTTTACGCTACTGCTACTCTCTGTTCATCATATATGCATAGTCACTTTAACCATGTCTACATGTACATACAACCTCAATCAGCCTGACTAACCGGTGACTGTATGTAGCCTCGCTACTTTTATAGCCTCGCTACTGTATATAGCCTGTCTTTTTACTGTTGTTTTATTTCTTTATTTACCTATTGTTCACCTAACACCTTTTTTGCACTATTGGTTAGAGCCTGTAAGTAAGCATTTCACTGTTAGTATTCGGCACACGTGACAAATAAACTTTGATTTGATTTAATACCATTCACTTCATAGTTAAGAACCCTATAACAATATGACAATGTAGACATGTTCAAATACATGTAACTTAAAAGTTTTAAATCACAAAATTTCCATCTGAAATCTTTTGGACATCAGAGCAATGTTGAGGGAATTCAGAAAATGATACTCATATGATAGCTAAGATATAAAAACCTTGCAGAAAGCCTAACCAACTGACAATCTCTTAGAAAAAAAAAAAACGTTCGGAACCAAGACCAAAAAAGAACTCTTTATTGCCACAAGAAGGAGGGAGTGTTGAAACATAATGAACGACAGTTAACGAACATCTACGCTTCATCAAATACAAACTATGTTCAGAATTTATTATACATGACACCAAATTTGTGGATGAATCAAATGCGTTATTATTTAAATATTGAAAAAAATATGGGCTACAGAGAGAAACAAAACAGCGCAATTTGAGGTCATATGAAGTAGTCTTACAAGCACTGTAAATGGAAGCGGTGGGAACGTAGGTCTGAGCAGGTCTGATGCCATCGATTTGTGTGTGTGTCTATCTATTGTCTATATAATGGTTTATATTGCTAATAAAGCATTTATAATCTTACACACACAAAAATAAGTTTAAGCTGCAGTAGATGTTACCAAATTCTACATTCATCTGATTTCTCCTAAATTCCTCCTAGCATGTTCAATATTCATCTGCCTCTCCTTAATTCCCTTCCTGTAAAATAGACTGATCTGACTGGTTACCATGGGAATAATACATGTAGGGAGCTCGGACTCAGGAAGTGTCTGAAGAAGCAATGGTGTGTATGTGGTATGTAGAATCTCACCTGGGGATGCTGGTCAGGTATGTGAGCACGTTGTGGAACTCCCTCTCCTGGATTTCTCCGAATGCAGGAAACTCTGGGAACACAATGATGGGGCTGCCGTTCTGCCCTCGGCCCCCTGGGAAAGAGACATAGAAGAGTTAAGAACAGAGAGTTCACTGGAACTGAGAAGACTCAGTCACATTCCTTTGTAATTGGCTTGACACGACTTCAACAATGATTACCACAAGAGGGCGCCAGTGGAACTGGCAAACCAGACTGTTTTGATAAGGCGATAGGTTCAAGTGAGAAAGAAAGAACACAACACACGGCAAAAAGAGAGAGAGGAGGGCGAGAAAGACGGGTATCTTCTGCAGTATTTAAACACACACCGACATACACCTCGAAAATGGGGGAAATAGCCACACAAACACACATGCCTGTGAGCAGCTGTACTATTAGCCCATGTGATGAGAATATCAATGTCTGCTTTTCCCTCTTCTATTATCACCATAGCAACAGCAAATGCTCGGTCATCGTTTCACTGTCTGTTTTGACTCTCCTGCATCTGAGAAGAGGCAACCTTTCCGCAAAATGGATGCCGACAGGCAGAGAACAGTCCCCAAGGTGACCTTCCATGCAGAACATAGAGGGGGACAGAGAGGGGGGAAAGTGTGTGTGTGTTGGGGGTGGGGGGGGGGGGTAATCTATTCAATGAGGTGAATGCAGTGGTGAAGGAATCAATGCCAAAATAATATCCGTTATATTATCCATTTTGTTTTTCAATTAAGTAACATTTGTGGAAGTCTGCTCACAAGCCTAGTTGATTTCCGTAAAGCTTCTAGTATGCATGCAGTACAGACACACTGAATTGACAAGACAACTGGAAAAACAGAAACTCTATATTTGGCTCATACGCAACAGAAACTGATAAACACGTATGTAAATACACACTAAACAAACACAGAGTCGTGAAGAAAATGAGCCCCAGTGTTGGACTTAGCTGGACTAAAACGGATGAAAAAAATGTTGAGCAGGAAAACAGGAGAGAAGAAATTTGAATGGCAAATCTGAGGGGTGAAGCAGACAGTTCATCTGAACTATATCAGGTAGAAGAACAGTACAGTCCTGTTATAGCAGACATCTGTATTATGGCAAGCAGACAGGCAGAGACATAGACAGGAAGTGTTACCTGAGAGGTAGGCAAACTGCTTCCTGAGGTCAGGGGTGATGTCGATGGCACAGAGGGGACTGCTCTCCTGCTGCATGATCTCATCTGGAGGAGCAGCAGAGCAACAACACAGTCAGAGTCACAGTCAGGACAAAACATATCGCATTGAATGAAAGAACCATCGCAAAAGTATGAAAGAGCTAGACATACTCACACAAAAACAGAACCTTAAGTTATTACAGCCTGTATAGACGTTATGAGGAGTACAGACGTGCAGAATAGTGAACAAATAATAATCTGAAACGCAGACCAGAGAGCAGAATGCTACAAATGCTTTGGGTCCTGACCCACCATTAATGAAACAAGTTTTCAGATAAAAGCCACAGCCATTCACTGCCTTCCCAGCTCTATCCCCCCACGAACTCCCATCATTGGTATTCAAATCATTTGATAATGGGCCTCCCTTGCAGGGCTCAGCATAGCCCCAGCTAGGTAGCCCGGTAGCCCCGGACAGGTAGCCAAAGCCAGGCAGACCCATCCAGGGCAGCCCCAGCCAGGCAGCCCCAGCCAGGCAGCCCCAGCCAGGCAGACCCAGCCAGGCAGACCCAGCCAGGCAGCCCCAGCCAGGCAGCCCCAGCCAGGCAGACCCAGCCAGGCAGACCCAGCCAGGCAGCCCCAGCCAGGCAGCCCCAGCCAGGCAGACCCAGCCAGGCAGCCCCAGCCAGGCAGCCCCAGCCAGGAAGCCCCAGCCGGGCAGTGAAGGTGGAGATGGGGTGACAAGACATGCTGCTTTGACTCAGAGGCCCAGGTCAGCAGGGAGGGAATGGCTACAGTAGGTTCGTAATCATTGCTGGTACACAGGAACAAAAGTAGCTCAGAGACACTGACGCAACCCCAAATCGCCCATTCTTCAGTCAGCATATTTCTACCTAGAAATGCAATTTCCTAAAAGCGGAACAGACTTCTTTCAATCACAGGAGGTTGGTGGCAGCTTAATTGGGGAGGACAGGCTCGTGGTAATGGCTGGAGCGGCATCAGTGGAGTGGTATCAAATACAAAACACATGGTGCCATTCCATTTACTCCGTTCCAGACAATATTATGAGCCGTCCTCCCATCAGCAGCCGCCACTGGTATCGTTATTGTTCTGTAGTACCTGAAGGTGTGTACTGCCTCTATAACTAATATGCGGTATATGTCCAGTTCACAGGATGTGGGCTAATATTTCTGTTGTCCATTTGTAATAATAAGGAGATCTGGTAGCATAATACTCTATCAATGATTTATTTCTATATTATACAGTATAATCCACCTCACTCTGAGGATTATACCGTACTTGTGCTGACTTTGCTGTGAGGGGTTTGGGGTTGAATCGGTATCAATGATTTACCAGAAGAGCAGTTGAGCTGAACTATTGACCAGGAGTCTCTAGTCTCTGTAACTGTGTACAAATAGCTCTAGTTTGGTATGCTAGTAGGTTGCAACTGTATAATGTATAAATAAATCATTGATAAGAGTATTACAATAAAGTGTGCCTGTGCGTATGTGTGTTCACATCCTGTCCCTGGATGACATACATTAATAGCATGGATCGTAGGAACTCAAACAAGATGGTTACATACAGAACATACTATACTCCCATGCTCACAGCCAGTCACAAAAATAGGTTTGTCTGCATCCATTTCTAAACAGCTACAGATAGTTAGTTATACAGTGGGATCAAGCAGTTCTCTTTATGCAGGTAGTGCCAATACAGTGGGAGTCTGGCAAAAGTCCTACTGTTGAGACTGAGGGCCTAACAGTACAGAGCACAACAGATCGATGGAACAGAAAGCCACAGTGATGCTCTACAAACTATAGGATTATATTACACACACACAGACCACAGACACAGATAGAAAGATATTTAGCAGACGCTAACTCTTAAATGACTCAAATGTAAATGTAACGTTAGAAACGAACCTGGCAGACTTCCTAGGGCCACAACACTGTTTATCTCACGGATGTCATGTCAGACCACTAACCAGAGATAACCACTCTCTCCTCTCTTGAATTATTCAGTGGCCAAGCCTTCCTTTCGGGACAGGACATCAGTTTCAACGTAAAGGAGCACTGCTGTTACGCAACACTCTCACAGTAAAATGTTCTGAGGTAGAGAATGTCTAGGAGCATGTCTGTCTCTCCATCTCCCTTCATCACATCCCTTCTTCCCCAATGAGCTAAAGGGATGATCTACAGAGAGTAATATTCACTTTTCTCTGAGCTTCCTGGGTGTGTTCCTGTCACTTCAACACTATGTCAACACAAACCCTCCTCCTCACAGCTGCCCACGTCCCTTAAAGTTGACGATGTGGTTGTTACTGACAAGAAGCAAATGGCTGAGCTCTTTAATCACCACTTTATTAAGTCAGGATTCCCATTTGACTCAGCCATGCCTCCTTGCCTATCCAACATTTCCTCATCTCCCACCCCTTCTAATGTGACTATCCGCGGAGCTTCTCCCTCTTTTCCACTGCCCCACTACAAAGTTTCTCTCTGCAGGCGGTCACTGAGTCCGAGGTGCTAAAGGAGCTCCTTAAACTTGACCCCCAAAAAACATCTGGGTCAGATTTTAGACCCTTTTTTCTTTAAGGTTGCTGCTCCTATCATCACCAAGCCTCTCTCTGACCTTGTTAACCTGTCTCTCCTCTCTGTGGAGGTTCCCATTGCTTGGAAGGCAGCCACGGTTCATTCTTTATTTAAAGGGGGAGATCAAGCTGATCCTAACTGCTTTAGGCCTATTTCTATTTTGCCCTGTTGATCAAAAGTGTTGGAAAAACTTGTCAATAGTCTACTGACTGGCTTTCTTGATGTCTATAGTATTCTCTCTGGTATGCAATCTGGTCTCTGCTCAGGTTATGGATGTGTCACTGTAACCTTTGAAGGTCCTCAATGATGTCACCATTGCTCTTGATTCTAGGCAATGTTGTGCTGCTATATTTATTAACTCGGCCAAAGCTTTTGATACGTCTTGTGGGGCAGCTAAGGAGTATTGGTGTCTCTGAGGGGTCTTTGGCCTGGTTTGCTAACCACCTCTCTCAAAGAGGTTAGCAATTTACATCAACAATATAGCTCAGGCAGTAGGAAGCTCTCTCATTCATTTATATGCAGACGTTACAGTCTTATACTCAGCTGGCCCCTCCCCGTATTTTGTGTTAAATGATCTACAACAAAGCTTTCTTAGTGTCCAACAAGCTTTCTCTACCCTTAACCTTGCTCTGAACACCTCCAAAACAAAGGTAATGTGGTTTGGTAAGAATAATGCCCCTCTCCCCACAGGTGTGATTACTACCTCTGAGGGTTTAGAGCTTGAGGTAGTCACCTCGTACTTGGGAGTATGGCTAGATGGTACACTGTCCTTCTCTCAGCCTGTGGCTTTGATACAGTTGAAGTCGGAAGTTTACATACACTTAGGTTGGAGTCTTTAAAACTAATTTTTCAACCACTCCACACATTTCTTGTTAACAAACTATAGTTTTGGCAAGTTGGTTAGGACATCTACTTTGTGCATGACAAGTAATTTCCAACAATTGTTTACAGACAGATTATTTCACTTATAATTCACTGTTTCACAATTCCAGTGGGTCAGAAGTTTACATACACTAAGTTGACTGTGGCTTTAAACAGCTTGGAAAATTCTAATTTACATAATTTGAGTTAATTGGAGGTGTATTGAAAATAAATCTGCCAAGATCTGAGGAAAACATTTGTAGACCTCCACAAGTTTGGTTCATCCTTGGGAGCAATTTCCAAACGCCTGACGGTACCACGTTCATCTGTACATACAATAGTACGCAAGTTTAAACACCACGGGACCATGTAGCCGTCATACCTCTCAGGAGGGATACGCGTTTTGTCTCCTAGAGATGAACGTACTTTGGTGCGAAAAGTGCAAATCAATCCCAGAACAACAGCAAAGGACCTCGTGAAGATGCTGGAGGAAACAGGTACAAATGTATCTATATCCACAGTAAAACGAGTCCTATATCAACGTAACATGAAAGGCCACTCTGCAGGGAAGACACCACAGCTCCAAAACCGCCCTAAAAATGCCAGGCTACGGTTTGCACCCGCACATGGGGACAAAGATCGTACTTTTTTGAGAAATGTCCTCTGGTCTGATGAAACAAAAATAGAACTGTTTGGCCATAATGACCATCGTTATGTTTGGAGGAAAAAGGGGAAGCTTGTAAGCTGAAGAACACCATCCCAACCGTGAAGCACAGGGGTGGCAGTATCATGTTGTGGGGGTGCTTTGCTGCAGGAGGGGCTGGTGCACTTCACAAAATAGATGGCATCACGAGGAAGGAAAATTATGTGGATATATTGAAGCAACATCTCAAGACATCAGTCAGGAAGTTACAGCTTGGTTGCAAATGGGTCTTCCAAATGGACAATGACCAAAAGCATACTTCCAAAGTTGTGGCAAAATAGCCACAACAAAATAAATGATTCTCTCAACTATTATTCTGACATTTCACATTCTTAAAATAAAGTGGTGATCCTAACTGACCGAAGACAGGGACGTTTTACTCTAATTAAATGTCAGGAATTGTGATAAACTGAGTTTAAATGTATTTGGCTAAGGTGCATGTAAACATCTGACTTTAACTGTGTTAAAGTTACATCTTGACTTGGTTTCCTCTATCGTAATCGCTCCTCTTTTACCCCAGCTGCCAAATGAACCCTGATTCAGATGACCATCCTACATGCTAGGGGTGGCAGGTAGCTTAGTGGTTAGAGCAGACATGCCCCAAACTGACATGTTACATTATTCACAAAAACAAAACCAGTAGTGTCAGGTCAGCATTAGTACAGCACAGACAGTCTACGTCAATATTATTACAGCACCAAAACAGCATGTCACTTCAACAATGTCCATTGTCTACTGTAAGTAACATGTACACTGGTAGACAGAGACAGACAACCAACCAACCGAAAGACAGACATTAAGACCAACCAGTACCTGTCCTGTGCTGGAGCTTCAGCCACAGGTTGCTGACGTCGTGACAGAGCAGGGACACTTGGTTCAGGGCCATGCTGAGCCAGGCTCACCTCCTCTAGGTACTACTGATAGTGTAGACGGTCGTTTCAGCCTTATCCTAAAACACACACTGTCATGTCTGTCACTGTCTGTTTCACACTCTGTCTCTACAGACACTCCCCTTACATACAAACACCACAAATATTGAAGCTCTGCTGTGGAGATTCTCATTCCCCCCTTTCCCAACAGGGCTCTTTGTTTGGCCATGAGGGGACCTTTCAAGTGACAGCCTTGGCCTCTGGGCAGCACTGCACAGAGCTCTCTTTCATACACACATGCACACATGCACACACACATGCAAACACTCGCACACAGTATATATTGAAATATTAAGCAAAATATTGAAACATATAGACAATCTAGCATGCTGGTTGTGTTATAGTGTACGCCTTGTGTCTTTTGTGTGGCGCAGGCCATCGATTAGCTGGGCTGAGTGTCTATTTGTCATGCATAGGTCCACATGCACATACAGTACCAGTCAAATGTTTGGACACACCTACTCATTCAAGGGTTTCTCTTTATTTTGGACTATTTTCTACTTTGTCTAATAATAGTGAAGACATCAACACTATGTCGCCATTATAATGTAAACGTTTAGATGCAAATGTAAACAAAGTGACACCATAAAGACAGTTGAATGCTTTGGTTAAGAATGTGAAAGGTTTGTGATGTCACAGAAGAGCAGAGTCCCATGCTGAAAATATAAGATAGGTGATATCACAAAGAGAACAGCGCATGGTTACCGGTAAACAGGTCTGTGACATAATGAAAAGTGAAGATCAATTATTTATTTTTTAATACATTTTTATTCATAATACGAAAATCCACAACTTACATTGCTACATCAAACATGTCTCACAAAACACAGGTATCAACAAGAAAAGGCTAAAACATACAAAAAATATCAATAGAATAATAAAATAATTAAAAAAATAAACAATTCTAGTGCAATTGTATTCAGTTATGCGCTGAGTGGAGATTAAAAAAAGCCTGTTCAGTGACATCACAAAGGTACTGTATGTGCATGTGCACATAATGCTTTGTGACATTACAGAGAGAGCAGCACATATGCCCGTGTTTAGGGTGGCAGGTGACTGCAGGCCAGTCGACCCACAGAGATTATACTAATCTATAGCACATTAATCTACACAGCACCCCAAACACACTAACACATAGGAACGATAAGTAGAGATCAGAGACCTATAACCTCTCTCACACCGTACAGATCCCACTAGAACCATCACCTACTACTGTTCGGTCTAGACACTCCATCTCACTATCCCAACAGGAAGCAGAGCTGAGAGGTCAGAGCTACTTTTTCTCTGGGTCAATTCTACTGGGTACATGTAAATGACTATTGATCTAAAGCAGGGTTCCTGTTGCTGCTATATGAGCCGATCACCCCACCCAGACAGGTGACTCTGTCCACTGTGTGGCTCAGTGGCTGCTAACAGATGTTGATGGTATTAAGCGATTGATCATTGGAGAGAGACGTAAGCTTCTTCCTTTCATCATGAGACTTCAAAGCTGCAACCTGAGCTGAGGAGAGTAGAGACTAGGGGAACAGGAACAACAGAAGTTATGCGGGAAACTCACAAGATTGAAAATCGTTAACTAAGTACTGTATACACCCATGTGATTGTCACTTTCTGTGATATAGGGTTTCTTCCCTGGCAATATTGGTTACTTATGCCCTGAGGTGATTGGACAGTCTTAGCGTTAGTCAAGCAGCTGCTGACAATATCACACAGACAGACGTAACAGCTTTCATTTATGCACCGACTGCTCAGGGGCACTCACACAGTGAGCATGGCACCCTCTCACATAACCAACACACACCCATCACACCCCTGGCAGATCCCACAGAGGTATCATCTCTCCCTCCTCCTCCCCTCACTCTTTTTTTCCCATTTACCTCATCTCCCTTTCTTCCTTGTCCTCCCTATCTCTTCCTCTCTCTCTTCCCTTCATCTACACAGAACAATACATTACTAAGCCTTCAGGGCCTTTACAATGGGTGTGGTTGGCAGCAGGTGTATCAGTTGATGATTCCCACCAGGAGCAAAGACACATACGTAGAAATATTATCTATCTGTGGATACAGAAACCATTAGAGAGATCTGGGACCTCTATCTTTCTCTCTGCCTCTAGAAACGTCTGCCAATATCGGTAATGATGTCACAATGACATAGCAAGGGATGCAAAAAGAGTGGATTTCTGCTAAATGCTGTTTTTGAGGCCGCTTTGGATATATAAGAAGTATTGTGAGCTACAGTAAATACATTATGTACAGTGCATTCGGAAAGCATTCAGAAACCTTACATTTTTGTTACATTACAGCCATATTCTAAAATGGATGAAATAGTTTCCCCCCTCATCAATCTACACACAATACCCCATAATGACAAAGCAAAAACAGGTTTTTGGATTTTATTTTACAAATGTATTACAAATAAAAAAAACTGAAAAATCACATTTACATAAGTATTCAGACCCTTTACTCAGTACTTTTTTGAAGCACCTTCAACAGTGATTACAGCCTTGAGTCTTCTTGGGTATGACACTACAAGCTTGGCACAAGCTGGGAGTTTCTCCCATTCTTCTCTGCAGATCCTCTCAAGCTCTGTCAGGTTGGATGGGGAGCATCGCTGTACTGCTATCTCCAGAGATGTTCGATCGGGTTCAAGTCCAGGCTCTGGCTGGGCCAGTCAAGGACATTCAGAGACATGTCCCGAAGCCACTACTGCGTTGTCTTGGCTGTGTGCTTAGGGTTGTTGTCCTGGGTCTAAAGTAAGAATGTGTACTTTAGATCCAGTCTGAGGTCCTGAGCATTCAAAATCAAATCAAATTGTATTGGTCACATACACAACATTTGGCAGATCTTACTGCGGGTGTAGTGAAATGCTTCTGTTCCTAGCTCCGACAGGGCAGTAGTAATCTAAAAACAATTCGCAACAATACACACACATCTAAAGTAAAATAATGGAAATATATAAATATTAGATTGAGCAATGTCGGAGTGGCATTGACTAAAATACAGTACATGAGATGAGTAAAGCAGTATGTAAACATTATTTAAACATTAAGTGACTTGTGATCCCTTACTAAAGTGGCCAGGGATTCCAAGTCTATGTATATAGGGCAGCAGCTTCTATAGTGCAGGGTTGCGTAACCGGGTAGAAGCAGTTTTTCAGTCTCTCGGTCCCAGCTTTGATGCACCTGTACAGGTAGTTTGTGAGGGTTTAGGGGCCAAGACACATTTCTTCAGCCTCCTGAGGTTGAAGAGGCGCTGCTGCGCCTTTTTCACCACACCGTCTGTGTGGGTGGACCATTTCAGATCGTCAATGATGTGTATGCCGAGGAACTTGAACCTACCACCTTCTCCACTGCGGTCCTGTCAATGTGGATAGGGCCGTTCGTGCTCCCTCTGCTGTTTCCTGAAGGCCACGATCAGCTCTTTTGTTTTGTTGACGTCGCATGAGAGGTTTCTTTCCTGGCACCACTCCGGGCCCTCACCTCCTCCCTGTAGGCTGTCTCATCATTGTTGGTAACCAGGCCTACTAATGTTGTGTCGTCTGCAAACTTAATGATTGAGTTGGAGGCCTGTGTGGCCACACAGTCATGGGTGCAGGTTTTCATCAAGGATATTGCTGTACTTTGCTTCGTTCATCTTTCCTCGATCCTGACTAGACTCTCAGTCTCTGCCACTGAAAAACATCCCCACAGCATGATGTTGCCACCACCATGCTTCACCATAGGGATGGTGCCAGGTTTCCTCCAGACGTGACGCTTGGTATTCAGGCCAAAGAGTTCAATACTGGTTCCAGCAGACCAGAGAATCTTGTTTCTCGTGATCTGAGAGTCTTTAGGTGACTTTTGACAAACTCCAAGCGGGCTGTCATGTGCCTTTGACTGAGGAGTGGCTTACATCTGGCCACTCTACCATAAAGGCCTGATTGGTGGAGTGCTGCAGAGATGGTTGTCATTCAGCAAAGTTCTCCCATCTCCACGAAGGAACTCTGGAGCTCTGTCAGAGTGACCATCAGGTTCTTGGTCAAGTCCCTGACCAAGGCCCTACTACCCTGATTGCTCAGTTTGGCCGGGCGGCCAGCTCTAGAAAGGGCCTTGGTGGTTCCAAACTTCTTCCATTTAAGAATGATGAAGGCCACTGTGTTCTTGGGGACCTTCAATGCTGCAGAAATTACCCTTCCTCAGATCTGTGTCTTGACACAATCCTGTCTCAGAGTTCTATGGACAATTCCATTGACCTCGCAGATTGTTTTTGTTCTGACATCCACTGTCAACTGTGGGACCTTACATAGACGGGTGTGTGCCTTTCCAAATCATGTCCAATCCATTGAATTTACCAAAGGTGGACTCCAATCAAGTTGTAGATACATCAAGGATAATCAATGGAAACAGGATGCACCTGAGCTAATTTTCTAGTCTCATAGCAAAGGGTCTGAATACTTATGTAAATAAAGCATCCGTTTTTTATTTGTAATAATTTCCAAAAGTCCCCCGCTATGTCATTATGAGGTATTGTGTATAGAATGACAATAAAAATATA
This sequence comes from Oncorhynchus keta, assembly GCF_023373465.1. Lineage (NCBI taxonomy): Eukaryota > Metazoa > Chordata > Actinopteri > Salmoniformes > Salmonidae > Oncorhynchus > Oncorhynchus keta. The sequence goes on along the minus strand of NC_068427.1, from coordinate 21,397,418 downwards.
TATATTTCAGAATAAGGCTGTAACTTTAAAAAAAAATGGAAAAAGTCAAGAGGTCTGAATACTTTCCGAATGCACTGTATCGTCTTGTATCTGTAGATGATGTATTTGAGAGTGAAAGACACGTTTCTGTTAGTCTTTAACCTTTTACTGTACACCATCACCAAAAACTCATTACCTAGAGTAAATACTAGTAGCTTGGGTAAACACCAGATGTGAAATACAGTCCTTATGGGGTCATCCACCAAACAGAGAGCCATAAAACATGTGAACTCAATTTAAAGCTCTAAAACATTTATCTTTGCCAGTCCAACACCAAAGGCATCATCCTACTAATCCCTGAGCAGCCATGCTAACTCACTATATGATGACAAAGATATAGAGAAGCTCATCCAACACAGCATCTGGTTCCTCTTCTGTATAGTCAAATTGATTCATATTCAGTTCTCTTGATCCTGTTCCTTTTTCTTTGGCTTCCTCGTGTAGATATTTTACAGCACCATGGCTCCGTCTCAAAATCCTATTCTCACACACTATCACCCATATAGTGCACTACTTTTGATCCCTTATAGGGCTCTGGTCAAAAGCTATGCATCCTATTCGGAATGGGGTACAGTTGAAGTCAGACATTTACATACCCCTTAGCCAAATACATTTAAACTCAGTTTTTCACAATTCCTGACATTCAATCCTAGTAAAAATTCCCTGTTTTAGGTCAGTTGGGATCACCACTTTATTTTAAGAATCTAAAATGTCAGAATAATAGTAGAGCGAATTATTTATTTCCGCTTTTATTTCTTTCACCACATTCCCAGTCGGTCAGAAGTTTACATACACTCAATTAGTATTTGGTAGCATTGCCTTTAAATTGTTTAACTTGAGTCAAACGTTGCAGGTAGCCTTCCACAAGATTCCCACAATATGTTGGGTGAATTTTGGCCCATTCCTCCTGACAGAGCTGGTGTAACTGAGTCAGGTTTGTAGGCCTCCTTGCTCGCACATGCTTTTTCAGTTCTGCCCACAAAAGTTCTATGGGATCGAGGTCAGGGCTTTGTGATGGCCACTCCAATACCTTGATTTTGTTGTCCTTAAGCTATTTTGCCACAACTTTAGAAGTATGCTTGGGTCATTGTCCATTTGGAAGACCCATTTGTGACCAAGTTTGTAACTGATGTCTTGAGATGTTGCTTCAATATATCCACATACCATTCCTTCTCATGATGCCATCTATTTTGTGAAGTGCACCAGTCCCTCCTGCAGCAAAGCACCCCTACAACATGATGCTGCCACCCCCGTGCTTCATGGTGTTCTTCAACTTACAAGCCCCCCCCCTTTTTCCTCCAAACATAACGATGGTCATTGTGGCCAAACAGTTACATTTTTGTTTCATCAGACCAAAGGACATTTCTCAAAATGTCTCCTATGATCTTTGTCCCCAAGTGCAGTTGCAAACTGTAGTCTGGCTTTTTTATGGTGGTTTTGGAGCAGTGGCTTCTTCCTTGCTGAGCGGCCTCTCAGGTTATGTCAATATAGGACTTGTTTGACTGTGGATATAGATACTTTTGTACCTGTTTCCTCCCGCATCTTCACAAGGTCCTTTGCTGTTGTTCTGGGATTGATTTGCACTTTTCGCACCAAAGTACATTCATTTTTAGGAGACTGAAAGTGTCTCCTTCCTGAGCGGTATGATGGCTACGTGGTCCCATGGTGTTTATACTTGCGTACTATTGTTTGTACAGATGAATGTGGTACCTTAAGACGTTTGGAAATTGCTCCCAAGGATGAACCAGACTTGTGGAGGTCTACAATTATTTTCTTCTGATTTTCCCATGATGTCAAGCAAAGAGGCACTGAGTTTGAAGGTAGGCCTTGAAATACATCCACAGGTATCCCTCCAATTGATTCAAATGATGTCAATTAGCCTATCAGAAACTTCTAAAACCATGACATCATTTTCTGGAAATTTCCAAGCTGTTTAAAGGCACAGTCAACTTAGTGTATGTAAACGTCTGACCCATTGGAATTGTGATACAGTGAATTATAAGTTAAATAATCTGTCTGTAAACAATTGTTGGAAGAATTACTTGTGTCATGCACCGACTTGCCAAAACTATAGTTTGTTAACAAGAAATTTGTGGAGTGGTTAAAAAACTAGTTTTAATGACTACAACCTAAGTGTATGTAAACTTCCGACTTCAATTATATATTTATATATATATATATATGACTCAAAGTATTTGTTTGCACAAAAAATATATATATATATTTCTTTAACTTGATTTGAAATGCAGCCCATTGAAAACTTTGAGATAATACTAAAGGAAATGTTGAATGTCAACAGTGGATTTCAATGGCCACAGTGGATAGAAAATACATCCGGCCATTTCATTATCATCTACAATACAGACCAACAAGCCAGTCTGTAGAGGGGGATTCACATTAAATGGGGGAGAGAAGATAGAACCCTCGCATAAAAGACTGAAATAGAGAGGGATCGAGACAGATAGGGAGAGAGATTTAGTTGATGAGAAAGAAAGATAGATAGGGAAAGAGAATTGGTAAGTAAGACAGATGGGGAGAGGGAAAGAGAGCAAGAGAGAGAGAGAGAGCATCAGAGAGAGAGAGAGAGCTATGCTCGAACACTCACTTTGTAGCCAGTAGCAGCAACGGGAGAAACGGTAGTATCTCTCCACCTCCTCCAGGGAAATACGAACAGACATCCCTCTTTTCTCCATCACCGGCCTTAAACACAACTTCAACTCTTCCTCCATACTTTTGTCCTCAGTCTCTCCTCCCTTCCATATGAGAGTTTCCACCCTCTCCCTCTCCCCCTCTACCTCTACCCTTTTATCTATCTCTGTCCCTCTCTTCATCTTTTCCCATGAATATACATCTGATAGTTCCTTCATGTGTGATTCCTCCATGCTCTCCCCTGTCAACCTTGAGTCCAAACCTAACTCTAACTCTCCCTGACGTCCAGGTAAACACTCTAGCTGTCCCTCCATGTTAAGCCAATGATCCTCCTGCTCCTTCTGTCCCTCTATTCGTTCCCCTGAGTCTAGCCCCATCTGTCCTACACTCCGCTCTGACTCCCCCTTTACACACAGTCCTGAGTCCAACTCTACCTCACACTCTTCCTCCTCCTCTCCTCCTTGTTCTGACACCTCTCTCCCGTCCTCTCCTGTAGTTCCCCCACTCCCCTTCCCCTCTTCCAAGAATCTCTGTCTCCGCTCCTTTAGGTCCAGTTCCATGCAGCTCAGTTCAGGCAGGACTGCTGCATTCCCTCTGTGTCGCTCCCTCGCTATCTCTACCTCCGCCCTACCACTCTTTACCCCTGCCCTCCTGCTCTCATTCCCACACTCCCTCCCTCTTCGCTCTCAGGCTGTCGGTGATTTATAGCCTGCAGCATGTCACTCAGGCATTACCCTGCCCTGACTTCCTCTTCCCACCTCAGGTTACCTCCTCTAACCACTACACTACAGGACAATAGCTGACCCTCCCTGCTCATGACCATTTTCTCCTATACCTGCCCATGTAACTCATGTGTGTTTACCTCAGGATATGACATTCCATGTCATCTGTTACATGAGCTAAACTGGGTCTGCCTCTGCATCTGAAACCATATACATAGTATTTGTAATTGTAGTTATATGCCTGAAACACTCATACCTGGACATGTGTATACTAGTCCCCCTACCCAAGTCAGCGCAGGTACACAGGGATCACAGCTCTGGGCTTGTATTTACAAAGTATCTTAGAGTAGGAGTGCTAGGATCTAGCAACAGGCCCAATTATCTTATTCATTATGGTCTGAAATGCCAAATTGATCCTAGAACAGAACTCTTACTCTGAGACTTTGTGAATAAAGGCCCAGGGCTCATTTCTATGTCCTCATTCACCTGCACTAACAGAGCATGGCCTCTCCTCCTGTCCTGCCTACCGTCCTGTCCTACCTTATCTCAGCTAATCAGGACCAGCAGGACAAAGACTCTATTCAAAACCCTAGTCCCATTTAACTATTCACACACTGCATTCTAACAGCACCATTCACCAGTTAACCATTCACACACTGCATTCTAACAGCACCATTCACCAGTTAACCATTCACACACTGCATTCTAACAGCACCATTCACCAGTTAACCATTCACACACTGCATTCTAACAGCACCATTCACCATTTAACCATTCACACACTGGATTCTAACAGCACCATTCACCAGTTAACCATTCACACACTGCATTCTAACAGCACCATTCACCAGTTAACCATTCACACACTGCATTCTAACAGCACCATTTACCATTTAACCATTCACACACTGCATTCTAACAGCACCATTCACCAGTTAACCATTCACACACTGCATTCTAACAGCACCATTCACCAGTTAACCATTCACACACTGCATTCTAACAGCACCATTCACCATTTAACCATTCACACACTGGATTCTAACAGCACCATTCACCAGTTAACCATTCACACACTGCATTCCAACAGCACCATTCAAAGAAAGAGTCTATTCTAACTAACTATCTCCACTATCTCACTCAAAGACTTCATTCTTACAAAACCACTGAAAGACCTGATTCTTACGTTTACCTCTCAATGACAGAGACAGTTCTGACTAAATATAGTTATTCTGACCCTATTGATAGATGGCATGTGGAATGATGCCATTCTACCACAAATTAGACCATTCTTACCCATTTTATTTCAATGATCAGACTATTATCTGGCCCTATATACAGGTGCTGTAGCAGTAAAACAGTTAGGTGTCAAATGCTATACAACCATATGAATGTTTGTGTGTGAGACGCGTGTGTTTGCTTTCGCTGACCTGAGGGTGGTTAAGGTTATTAGTGTGTTGGGCATAAAGCCAGAGACATGTATGCCACAAGAGTTATACTGCTCAGATGCTTCCACTTTCTGAGGAGAGAGAGAGGGGAGAGAAGAGGAAAGAGGAGTGTGGTGGACTACGAAGGTATTTAAGCTTTGGAATGAAGTAATGAAGTGTGAATAATGAAGAGTGAATAATGAAGTAATGAAGTAATGAAGTAATGAAGAGTGAATAATGAAGAGTGAATAATGAAGTAATGAATGATGAAGGAATGAAGTAATGAATAATGAAGTAATGAAGTAATGAATAATGAAGTAATGAAGAGTGAATAATGAAGAGTGAATAATGAAGTAATGAATAATGAAGTAATGAAGTGTGAATAATGAAGTAATGAAGAGTGAATAATGAAGTAATGAATAATGAAGTAATGAAGAGTGAATAATGAAGAGTGAATAATGAAGTAATGAATAATGAAGTAATGAAGCATGAATAATGAAGTAATGAAGAGTGAATAATGAAGTAATTAATAAGGAAATAATGAATAATGAAGAGTGAATAATGAAGAGTGAATAATGAAGTAATGCATGATGAAGTAATGAAGTAATGAAGTAATGAATGATGAAGTAATGAAGTAATGAATAATGAAGTAATGAAGAGTGAATAATGAAGAGTGAATAATGAAGTAATGAATAATGATGTAATGAAGCGTGAATAATGAAGTAATGAAGAGTGAATAATGAAGTAATGAATAAGGAAGAAATGAATAATGAAGAGTGAATAATGAAGTAATGAATAATGAAGAGTGAATAATGAAGTAATGAAGTATTGAAGAGTGAATAATGAAGTAATGAATAATGAAGAGTGAATAATGAAGAGTGAATAATGAAGTAATGAATAATGAAGAGTGAATAATGAAGTAATGAAGTATTGAAGAGTGAATAATGAAGTAATGAATAATGAAGAGTGAATAATGAAGAGTGAATAATGAAGTAATGAATAATGAAGTATTGAAGAGTGAATAATGAAGTAATGAATAATGAAGAGTGAATAATGAAGTAATGAAGAGTGAATAATGAAGTAATGAATAATGAAGAGTGAATAATGAAGAGTGAATCATGAAGAGTGAATAATGAAGTAATGAATAATGAAGAGTGAATAATGAAGAGTGATGAAGTAATGAATAATGAAGTAATGAAGAGTGAATAATGAAGAGTGATGAAGTAATGAATAAGGAAGTAATGAAGAGTGAATAATGAAGTAATGAAGAGTGAATAATGAAGAGTGAATCATGAAGAGTGAATAATGAAGTAATGAATAATGAAGAGTGAATAATGAAGTAATAAAGAGTGAATAATGAAGTAATGAATAAGGAAGTAATGAATAATGAAGTAATGAAGAGTGAATAATGAAGTAATGAAGAGTGAATAATGAAGTAATGAATAAGGAAGTAATGAATAATGAAGTAATGAAGAGTGAATAATGAAGTAATGAAGAGTGAATAATGAAGTAATGAAGAGTGAATAATGAAGTAATGAATAAGGAAGTAATGAATAATGAAGAGTGAATAATGAAGTAATGAATGATGAAGAGTCAATAATGACGAGTGAATAATGAAGTAATGAATAATGAAGAGTCAATAATGAAGAGTCAATAATGAAGGGTGAAGAGGGAGGGAGAAAATGAGAGAGAGAGAAAGAATACCACACTTATGCAGCACTATTCAATAAGAGTGATATGAGTATTTAATGATGGATACAAATAGACCAATCAGTACAGTTTGTGTGGAGTGAGGTTGCAACAGATACCTGTCAATACTTGTGTAGAAAAGCCTGACATTTGACAACCTTTAGTCAGCGATAAAGAGAGAGAGAGAGACTCATTATGGGCAAAGTCTTACTTTGTTGATGAACCTTGGAAGGAAAGCGAGGTGACAACAGTATTTGTCCCTTTACCCTGCAACAGTGCGCTCAGAAACCCAGGGAGCCATTTCAGGGGGTAAACATAAGGTCTGGCTTTCACTCCCAGATAATGGGTTTAACAGAGCTGCTGGGAGTGGGGGAGATTTTTTTAGAAGAGATAGGAGACATGCAGAAGTACAGTACACACTAGCCATACATCAGCCCCTTCCATTTCATACAGCCCATAACGTTGAGTACTAGGCAGAGCAAGAGGTTGCAATGAACAGTGACATTTAGTGAGATCCAGACTCAGTCACTTAGGGCTAAATGTCTGCAAGACCTTCATGGAGAAATAGACTGGCACACATAAACAAGAGTCATGGAGCAAGGCTGAATACATTACAGCAAGGCAAGGTTATACACGCAGTCTAGCCTCGCACTGTAGTCTCACACACACACACACACACACACACACACACACACACACACACACACACACACACACACACACACACACACACACACACACACACACACACACACACACACACACACACACACACACACACACACACACACACACACACACACACACACACACACACACACACACACACACACACACACACCTAAGCCCAGAGCTGAACCAATGACTGACTCACACGATCTCAGTGGCACCAGAGGTAGCTTTTCCACACTGCTGCTACCCCACCTCAGAGGGCTCCTCCCGGGCTTCCTCAGCATGTCTCCCCCTGTCTGAAGACCAGACTCTGGAGTTCCTCTACTGATGCTATTGCTAACGCTACAGCATGCACTTTAATAAACTACCCCCCACTGTGCAACTACTATAAAAATGCCCTCACAATAGCTTACTTGTATTGCTTCTAACACTGTGCTGTGCTATGCTAATGATCTCCCTAATTGTGATGTATCACTTCTGAGTCACTGCTACAACAACCTTTACTGCTGCAACTACAGCAACTGCTCAGTCTACTGTGTATTGTCCATCTGATGAGTCTACTGTGTTTTGTCCATCTGATGAGACTACTGTGTATTGTCCATCTGATGAGACTACTGTGTATTGTCCATCTGATGAGACTACTGTGTATTGTCCATCTGATGAGACTACTGTGTATTGTCCATCTGATGAGACTACTGTGTATTGTCCATCTGATGAGACTACTGTGTATTGTCCATCTGATGAGACTACTGTGTATTGTCCATCTGATGAGACTACTGTGTATTGTCCATCTGATGAGACTACTGTGTATTGTCCAACTAATGAGACTACTGTGTATTGTCCATCTGATGAGACTACTGTGTATTGTCTATCTGATGAGACTACTGTGTATTGTCCATCTGATGAGACTACTGTGTATTGTCCATCTGATGAGACTACTGTGTATTGTCTATCTGATGAGACTACTGCTTGGCTGCCTTCTTTTATACCTTTAAAATGGGTCCCAGAGTTACTTTTGGGTTTGTACTCTGTGCCTGCACGAGCGAGTGTACACCCCCCAGTATGGAGCAGAGAAGCCCACAGGAAACCTTGTGTGTGATGATCTGGGCTCACTGCCCTAAAAAAATCCTTCCAGAACCTCATCCCTAGAGGAAAGGACCCACGGAACAACCCCCGCCTTAACCTCACCCCACATTCCTTCCCCTCCATCCCTCACAACACATTCTCTCCTACCGTTCCAGTCCCTCCAGGAGTTCCTTCGGCTGGCTTCGGGGGTGAAGGGGGAGGAAAGTCCAGAGATGTCCAGGCTCTGGATCATCTGACTCAGTCTGTTCATGATCCGGGAGGGCACCTCGCCTGCCCCCTCCCGCAGAAACTCATGGACAGACATTATGGACCGCGCTGCTCCCACACATCCAGAGGTACCCCGACCCGGACCCAGTTAGACCGCGCCGGTACACACTCCAAGAGGTAAGTTACTGGTTCTGGTCCGATTCAGTTGCAATGTACTATCACTCAGAGGAGTGATTCAGCACACACTCACATGCAGGCTGTGTGTAGAGGTGTGAATGCATAGTGTAGAGATAAGTCAGCCAGAAACAGGAGTCCAGTTCAATCCAAGCAGAGCCGAGCCCCAAGTCCTCGTCTGTCACTCATGCCTCAGCCAAGACTGATTTCAGAAAGTGCAGTGGGCCCGACACTGAACACACACACGCTCACACACTCCTCATCACGACCGAGCTAGAGTGAAGCATAAACACTTAAAGGAGAGAGAAAGAGAGAGAGAGAGAGGGGGAAGAACAGAGGGAGAGGAGGAGAGAAGAGGAGGGGTAGAAAGAGAGGGCAGCCGTTTAAGCACAAATCCCCTTCTGCTGGGGCTAATTATATCAGCCATTGCTTCTACCACTAATCTCTCTCAAGTCTATCCCTTGTTCCATGGTGTACCGTTCTAAACGTTTTTAAATGCAAACACAAATCAGATATGCCAGCAATCACACATGGCTCAATAGTTCAATGAAAGCTCTGGACTGCTAGAGGATTTAAATCTAGATGAGTGTAGTGGCTAGTCATTGAGTGAGGGAGCTGGTTTATATTGGCAGACTCTCCATCTCTTGCTGTAAATAGATCACGAGGAAAAATGGCAGCCGTTTAGTGTCTACCTCGTTTAGGCATATAAGCTTGGAATAGGTTAGTGTGCAGAGATGCGGTGATAGTCAACAGGCAGGCAGGTTAACAGACTGTGGCTGCTACTGTAGGCTGTGAAAAGGTGAGAGGAGTGCCTCTCTCCCATACTGATGAGAACATTGTAGAGAAGGATAGACAAGACACCACCACTGTTGTCTCTCCATCACACCTCTACTCCATACACCTCTTCCCTCCCTCCCGCAGCCCTCGTTTGTCATGTAGGTGAGCTTCACCCCTCATTCTCAACCTCCTCAAATCTGCTGTCTCTCTTCTGCACACACAGAATCCCGGGTTAGAATGAAAATATGCACACCCTGGCAGTCAACTAGGAATTAGTTGAGAAACACTGATCTGAAACAAGCATAGGCTCCTGGCATCCCTGCTGGTCATAAACCACAGATACAGGAGTCAAAGCTGACCTTGCTGGGTTTTCAAGCTGGCTCAAATCATGCAACCAGCAAACCAGGAAGATTGTCAAAGACACTCCCTGTTGGAGGGGGGACAGAGAGCGAGAGAGAGCGATACTGTGTGTTCTGCACTGTACAATTCAACTCAAGCTGCAGACAGCACTGACCTTGCTGATTGAGCTCAGATTGCTCTTTATGTGATTTCTGATCTAAACTGCATCTCGCTGCAGATAGACTCTCAGCTCATCAGGAATATAAAGTGTTGTAATCAGCATAGAGGGGGCAGAGATGTTGGGCAGCAATCACTTCTGTCCTCACCTCGATTTCCTAACTGGCTGATTTGACCTACTTCTAGTCAATCCACATCCACACTGACACATCTAGATCACATAAACACTGACTGGGCATTATCTATTGGAATATGCTGTGTAGATCATGAGACAGAGAGGTGGCATCGCTGTGCGTGATTGTTCGAGCGCCCGTGCACGCATACGTGTGCGTAGGTGGGCCAGTGGGCATGCGCCGTAGGTGCGTGTGTGTGAAGCTTTGGATAGCCCTATAGCGACAGACCGGTAGTAAAGCCTGCTATAACGGAGCTAGGATTTCTACCCAGGTTTAGGAGGAGTTACCTGGTGCCATCCAACAGGAAGCACAGCTGCCCTCAAAGCTCTGGGTAGAAGGTGCCCGTCTGTACAAGCCTGTACAGGCAGATGGATAAGCAGTTTGCCAGCCTCTAGCAGCAATGGGCATAATGGGTGATATGAGAACTGTGCAGTTTAGTCTACACATAGTGGGCCATAGACATGGTGGCACTGTTTCGTCTGTTTTTTATATTAGGGTCACTAATCTGGTTTATTACGGTGTCCATCTGAATAATGGTTGATTTTGTGCATGACAGTGAAACGCTTAGTAATTCTAGTTAATAGTTCTGCTCATGGGGTTTACAACATTCTTGACTGGTTTCAGATCATGTTACAACATTATAACTCAAGGGGCTTTATTGGCATGGGAAACATATGTTAACATTGCCAAAGCAAGTGAAGAAGACGATAAACAAAAGTGAAATAAACAAAAAAAATGTACAGTAAACATAACTCACAAAAGTTCCAAAAGAATAAAAGACATTTCAAATGTCACATTATGTGCAAATAGTTAAAGTACAAAAGGGAAAATAAATAAGCATAAATATGGGTTGTATTTACAATGATGTTTGTTCTTGACTGGTTGCCCTTTTCTTGTGGCAACAGGTCACAAATCTTGCTGCTGTGATTGCATTGTGGTATTTCACCCAGTAGATATGAGAGATTATAAAAATGTTGTTTGTTTTCAAATTCTTTGTGGATCTGTGTAATCTGAGGGAAATGTCTCTGATATGGTCATACATTTGGCAGGAGGTTAGGAAGTGCAGCTCAGTTTACAGCTAATTTTGTGGGCGCATAGCCTGTATTCTCTTGAGAGCCAGGTCTGTCTGTGGCTCTGATGTTTAGGCTGAGGTATGTATAGTTGTGAGTGCTCTAGGGCAATGGTGTCTAGATATCATTTGTAGTCCTGGCAACTGGACCTTTTTTGGAAGACCATTATTTTTGTCTTACTGAGATTTACTGTCAGGGCCCAGGTCTGAGAATCTGTGCAGAAGATCTAGTTGCTGCTGTAGGTCTCTCTCCCCCACTCCCTCCCTCCCAACTCTCTGTGAATGTTGGCACGATTTCTCTCTGATGGCCAGAGGGAAGTCACATTCTCCCTAACAACAGACCACAAAAAGAGAGATAAAAACAAGACATCTCATCAAAAACCAGAGAGACAGGTGAATTGTCTAGCTAGTACAGGGGTGGGCAACTCCAGTCCTCGAGGGCCTGATTGGTGTCACACTTCTTCTCCATCCCTAGCAAACACAGCTAATTAATCACATGTCATTCTAAACTGAAGATCATGATTAGGTGATTTTTGGAGTCAATCAGGCCATCGAGGATTGGAATTGCCCACCCTAGAGAAACACACAGCCAAGTATTCCTCTATGTGAGCCAGTCTTGGCCCAGGAAATAAGGTATGGAAGAACCTGGGGGCTAATAGGGGTGAATCTCTCACCTGTCCATGACTGATTCCTCAGTATCTACCATCACATCACAGACACACACACACACACACACACACACACACACACACACACACACACACACACACACACACACACACACACACACACACACACACACACACACACACACACACACACACACACACACACACACACACACACACATACTGCATACAAAACAGACACACGGCATACAAAACACACACACACACACTGCATATAAAACACACACACACTGCATAAAAAAAAACACACACACACACACACACACACACACACACACACACACACACACACACACACACACACACACACACACACTGAATACAAAACACACACGGCATACAAAACACACACGGCATAGAAAACACACACGGCATAGAAAACACACGCACCATACAAAACACACACGGCATACAAAACACACACGGCATAGAAAACACACAAGGCATACAAAACACACACGGCATAGAAAACACACACGGCATAGAAAACACACACGGCATAGAAAACACACACGGCATACAAAACACACACGGCATAGAAAACACACACGGCATAGAAAACACACACGGCATACAAAACACACACGGCATAGAAAACACACGCACCATACAAAACACACACCCACAGCACACACAGAGCACACACACACGGCATACAAAACACACACGGCATACAAAACACACACACGGCATACAAAACTCACAAAACACACAAAGCACACACAGCACACACAGAGCACACAAAACACACAAAGAGCACACACACACGGCATGCAAAACACACACGGCATACAAAACACACGCACCATACAAAACACACACCCACAGCACACAAAACACACACGCAGAGCATACAAAACACACGCAGAGCATACAAAACACACACACACGCACAATTGGGGCGGCAGGTAGCCTAGCGTTGGACAAGTAACCGAAAGGTTGCAAGATCGAATCCCTGAGCTAACAACGTAAAAATCTGTTGTTCTCAAATCAAATCAAAGTTTATTTCTCACGTGTGCCGAATACAACAGGTGTAGGCCTTACAGTGAAATGCTTACTTACAGGCTCTAACCAATAGTGCCCCTGAACAAGGCAGTTAACCAACTGTTCCTTGGCCATCATTATAAATAAGAATTTGTTCTTAACGGACTTGCCTAGTTAAATAAAAGGTCAAATAAAAAATCTAAAAATGAATACAAAACACACACACAGAGCATAAAAACCACACACACACACACACAGAGAATACAAAACACACACTCAGAGCATAAAACACACACACACACACACACACACACACACACACACACACACACACACACACACACACACACACACACACACACACACACACACACACACACACACACACACACACACACACACACACAGAGCATACAAAACACACACACACACAGAGCATACAAGACACTGAATACATTACAGCAAGGCAAGGTTATACACGCAGTCTAGCCTCGCACTGTAGTCTCACACACACACACACACACACACACACACACACACACACACACACACACACACACACACACACACACACACACACACACACACACACACACACACACACACACACACACACACACACAAACAGCATACAAAGCCCTCCCCCGCCCTCCTTTCGGCAAATCCGACCACGACTCCATTTTGTTGCTCCCATCCTATAGACAGAAACTAAAACCGGAAACCCCCTGCTCAGGTCCGACCAATCTGATTCCACACTTCAAAATTGCTTCGATCACGTGGACTGGGATATGTTCCGGATAGCGTGGAACAACAACATGGATGTTTATGCTGATTTAGTGAGCGAATTTATTAGCAAGTACATTGGTGATGTTGTACCCACGGTGACTATTTTTAATCAGGGCAAGGTGACTGGAAATATGACCGAATACAAACAGCGTAGTTGTTCCCTCCGCAAGGCAATCAAACAAGCTAAGGGTCAGTATAGAGACAAAGTAGAGTCGGAATTCAACGGCTCACGAGAGGTATGTGGCAGGGTATTCAGTCAATCATGGACTACAAAAAGAAAACCCTGATGTCTTGCTCCCAGACAAACTAAACAACTTCTTTGCTTGCTTTGAGGACAATATAGTGCCACCGACACGGCCCGCTACCAAAACCTGTGGGCTCTCCTTCCCCACAGCCACCCCAATAGGTCCATAGACAACGCAATCCCCAAACCTGCAATTCCCAAACCAGAAACCGTGGATTGATGGCACTATTCGCGTGAAACTGAAAGTGCGAACCACTGCTTTTAATCAGGGCAAGGTGACCGGAAACATGACCGAATACAAACAGTGTAACTATTCCCTCCGCAAGGCAATCAAACAAGCTAAGCGTCAGTATAGAGACAAAGTAGAGTCGCAATTCAACAGCTCAGACACAAGAGGTATGTGGCAGGGTCTACAGTCAATCACGGACTACAAAAAGAAAACCAGCCCTGTCACAGACCAGGATGTCTTGCTCCCAGCCAGACTAAATAACCTTTCTGCCCGCTTTGAAGACAATACAGTGCCACTGACACGGCCCACTACCAACCATGCGGACTCTCCTTCACTGCAGCCGACGTGAGTAAAACATTTAAACGTGTTAACCCTCGCAAGGCTGCAGGCCCAGACGGCATCCCCAGCCGCGCCCTCAGAGCATGCGCAGACCAGCTGGCTGGTGTGTTTACGGACATATTCAATCAATCCTTATCCCAGTCTGCTGTTCCCACATGCTTCAAGAGGGCCACCATTGTTCCTGTTCCCAAGAAAGCTAAGGTAAATGAGCTAAACGACTACCTCCCCGTAGCACTCACTTCCGTCATCATGAAGTGCTTTGAGAGACAAGTCAATGACCATATCACCTCCACCCTACCTGACACCCTAGACCCACTCCAATTTGCTTACCGCCCAAATAGGTCCACAGACGATGTAATCTCAACCACACTGCACACTGCCCTAACCCACCTGGACAAGAGGAATACCTATGTGAGAATACTGTTCATCGACTACAGCTCAGCATTTAACACCATAGTACCCTCCAAACTCGTCATCAAGCTCGAGACCCTGGGTCTTGACCCCGCCCTGTGCAACTGGGTACTGGACTTCCTGACGGGCCGCCCCCAGGTGGTGAGGGTAGGTAATAACATCTCCACCCCGCTGATCCTCAACACTGGGGCCCCACAAGGGTGCGTTCTGAGCCCTCTCCTGTTCTCCCTGTTCACCCACGACTGCGTGGCCACGCACGCCTCTAACTCAATCATCAAGTTTGCGGACGACACTACAGTGGTAGGCTTGATTACCAACAACGACGAGACGGCCTACAGGGAGGAGGTGAGGGCCCTCGGAGTGTGGTGTCAGGAAAATAACCTCACACCCACGTCAACAAAACTAAGGAGATGATTGTGGATTTCAAGAAACAGCAGAGGGAGCACCCCCCTATCCACATCGATGGGACAGTAGTGGAGAGGGTAGTAAGTTTTAAGTTCCTCGGCGTACACATCACAGACAACCTGAATTGGTCCACCCACACAGACAGCATCGTGAAGAAGGCGCAGCAGCGCCTCTTCAACCTCAGGAGGCTGAAGAAATTTGGCTTGTCACCAAATACACTCACAAACTTTTACAGATGCACAATCGAGAGCATCCTGTCCGACTGTATCACCACCTGGTACGGCAACTGCTCCACCCACAACCGTAAGGCTCTCCAGAGGGTAGTGAGGTCTGCACAACGCATCACTGAGGGCAAACTACCTGCCCTCCAGGATACCTACACTACCCAATGTCACAGGAAGGCCAAAAAGATCATCAAGGACAACATACACCCATGCCACTGCCTGTTCACCCCGCTATCATCCATGAGGCGAGGTCAGTACAGGTGCATCAAAGCTGGGGCCAAGAGACTGAAAAACAGCTATTCACTAACATTGAGTGGCTGATGCCTACATACTGGCTCAAATCTCTAGCCACTTTAATAATTAAAAATGGGATGTAATACATTTATCACTAGTCACTTGGGGCTAGGGGGCACAAGGAGTTCCCTAAAGGGAACACCCCCTCCCATTCAGCTGAAAAAAATATTCTTTAGAAAGCACAACATATATTTATGTTAGATGACCACCAAATTCAAAAACACACAGCGATTTTTCACAGTCACAAAAGCATAAACATAGATAAAATGAATCACTAACCTTTGATTATCTCCATCAGATGACACTCATAGGACATCATGTTATACATGTATTGTGTGTTTTGTTCAATAATGTGCATATATATATATATATATATATATAAAAAATCTCAGTTTACATTGGCGCGATACATGCGGTAATGTTTTGATTCCAAAACACTCTGTGATTTTGCAGAAATACTCACAATAAATATTGCTAAAAGATGCAAGTGTTATTCACAGAATTAAAGATAAACGTATCCTCTATGCAACCGCTGTGTCAGAGTTCAAAAAAACTTTACGGAAAAAGAATAATCTGAGAACGGCGCTCAGAACCCAAAGAAATAGCTGCCATTTTGGCGTCAACAGAAGCTACAAAAAACACGATAAATATTCACTTACTTTTGAATATCTTCATCAGAAGGCAGTGCAAGGAGTCTTAGTTCCACAATAAATCATTGTTTTGTTCCATAATGTCCATCACACACACACACACACACACACACACACACACACACACACACACACACACACACACACACACACACACACACACACACACACACACACAATACCTAAACACACACACTATACCTAAACACACACACACCCTCCAACACACCCACACACTGTACAACACACACACCCTACAACACACACACACACCCTACAACACACACCAACACAACACACACCCACACCGTACAACACACACACACCCACACCTTACAACACACACACACCCACACCTTACAGCACACACACACCTTACAGCACACACACACACACACCCCCCACACACATACCCCCACACACACATACCCCCCCCACACACCCACCCTACAACACACACACACCAACACCATACAACACACACCACAGTCCAGGTGACTACTTCATTAAGCTTCTAAGGTACTGCATCTCAGTGCTAGAGGCATCACTACAGACACCTTGGTCCGAATCCAGGCTGTATCAAATTTGGACTCATCAGACCAAATTTTCCAACCACCGTGCCATTGCAAGACGCAGAGTAGGTGAATGGATGATCTCCGCATGTGTGGTTCCCACTGTGAAGCGTGCAGGGAGAGGTGTGATGGTGCTTTTCTGGTGACAATGCTGTGATTTATTTAGAATTCAAGGCACACTTAACCAGCATGGCTGTCACAGCATTCTGCAGCGATACACATTCCTATCTGGTTCGGGCTTAGTGGGACTATCGTTTGTTTTTCAGTAGGACAATGACCCAACACACCTCCAGGCTGTGTAAGGGCTATTTGACCAAGAAGGAGAGTGATGGAGTGCTGCATCAGACCTGGCCTCCACAATCACCTGACCTCAACCCAGTTGAGATGTTTTGGTATGAGTTGGAAGGAAATGCAGCCAACAAGTGCTCAGCACTTCGTCAAGGCAAAGGGTGGCTACTTTGAAGAATCTTAAATATAAATATATTTTTTGATTTTGTTTAACACTATTTTGGTTACTACATGATTCCATATGTGTTATTTCATAGTTTTGATCTATTCACTATTATTCTACAATGTAGAAAATAATAAAAAAGAAAGAAAAACCCTTGAATGAGTAGGTGTGTCCAAACTTTTGACTGGTACTGTATATTCAGTCCATAAATAAATTAAGTACTATTTAAGATGACATTTATTGAAACCGTAATATCAACTGGTCATATTATATCGTGGAACGCAATCTTGAAAAAGGCAGTACCCTCAGCAGTGGAGCTTTCTAGTAAAAGCTATGGCTGTGCAATGTCATAGCTTTGTTTTGTTAATTTAGCAGAAAGACACACATTTCCCGAGCCCACAGTCAACACAACTATTTTATAGTAAAAATAACATGTAATATAACATGACAGAATATTTTTCCAAATGAAAAAAGTTGCCAGTGAGAAGTGATGCATGCACATCTCATGCCTAGAACAGTTATTTACAGAGTGATCATTTGAAATGAGGCTCATTTTGGCGAGTTGAAAGACAATTCTTTCAGGGTTACAAACCAAAATGTGTTGTTTTTGATATACTGACGTTTGATTTAGTTTATGCTGCCTGTTCTTTGGATTTTTCCAAATGCATGAACAATTCCACGTTGAACACTGCAAGCAACATTCCACCAAATAGTTGTAGCCTACAGGCCTATGTGATTTTGTTTATAGGTGGAGCTTTGACATCCGTTCGAGTACTAGAGTAGTACTAGATTACTCATGCCCATGCTACTACACACAAACTACAGCCCCTCTGAATAATATCTCAAAAGCTTGTATGATTCTAAAGAGCAGACAGCCAAAACATTGACACTGGTGTTGCCTTGGTAACTGTTATTTCTATATTGACAGTTACAGATTGATATACCACTTCTCTAAGTCTGCCTGACCAAAATCCATATGGTCAATATCAACACTGGAGAGCAGTCCCCCTGGGCCTAAAGCTGATATTGAGCCTGTGTGTGTGTGTGTGTGTGTGTTAGAGGACGCCTTTGTTTGCGTGCGTGTGTGGGATCAAGCCATAGATGTGTAACTCAATAGAAGGCCAGTCCAGCAGGAGTCACATTAATAGGATGAGATGGATTGAGAGGATTATTGGCTGTCTAATAAGTATATCCTGTGGCTAGGGAGGATCATATCTAATAAGTATATCCTGTGGCTAGGGAGGATCATATCTAATAAGTATATCCTGTGGCTAGGGAGGATCATATCTAATAGATAATACCTGATATTATGTATATGTAAGTACATGTTGTCCATAATACACATAAAATGCACAACTGATATAGCCCACCACCTTTTAAACTCACAAAACTCCATGACAACCAGGCGTAGAACACTCACAGCAACAGTTCATGTTTGCAATCTGTGTGTAAACCTGCACCAAGACAGTAGAAATGTATGATGGATATACATTATGACCAAAACCATTTTACACATACATGACATATAGTAAAAACATGGCTACGGTAGGAAGGAATGTCAGTGACAGAGGAGATGTTGTGTGTAACTCGAAGTCAGGAGAGATGATGAGAGATATAGACGTGAAGTAGCATGTTCTGGGCCACCTGGTCTCCTGTTACAGACCTACACATTTACTGTTAACTTCAGGATAGTGGTGAAAGAAACAGAATTACAATCTTCTGTTTACACCCATGTTTGAGTCCTATATGACATGGTTATTGTAATACAGTAGTAACCATGTAATACAACAGGTATGGTGGTGGTTATGTTAGAGAAAATCCTCTGTGTCTATCTTCTATAATTTGATCTAAACTTATCAACCAAAGTATTCTAGAGCTGCACGTGTACTGACACTCTAAAACAAATAAATGTAAAGACATGACGTCACCCCATGACAACAGGCAGGAAAAACCAAGCCAATTCCAGAGTTACATCCCCCTGCAGAGGTGCCGATGACTCAATACCACACTGCATACACACAAACACGTTACCTTTCAGCTCCAAAACACAGCTTCACAGAACATAGCTAAGTGTCCTCCCATACCAGTGATGGGTCGGTCATTGACAAGGATAACATACAAACCAATTAGTGTACAACTACGCCACATATAGCAATGTTTTAATAGTCATACTGTTGGGTAAGGCGACACTATCTTCTCAGACGTGTTTAAAATGAGCATGTTCTTGTTACCTAGGTTTTGGCTGGTCATGCTCTTGTTACCTAGGTTTTGGCTGGTCATGCTCTTGTTACCTAGGTTTTGGCTGGTCATGCTCTTGTTACCTAGGTTTTGGCTGGTCATGCTCTTGTTACCTAGGTTTTGGCTGGTCATGCTCTTGTTACCTAGGTTTTGGCTGGTCATGCTCTTGTTACCTAGGTTTTGGCTGGTCATGCTCTTGTTACCTACGTTTTGGCTGGTCATGCTCTTGTTACCTACGTTTTGGCTGGTCATGCTCTTGTTACCTAGGTTTTGGCTGGTCATGCTCTTGTTACCTACGTTTTGGCTTTACATTTCAGAAAAATATTTTTTTAACAACAGTACCTCCTGTATGTTACTCAGATTTCTATTGTTAGCGATGCTGTTGATACACACCTATGTTTTGGGTGACCAGTCGGAGACTCTCCAGCATCGTTCCTAGAGCCATCTCCTCCGTCTTCATCCACAGGATCATCCTCAGGAGGGGGAACGGGAGTCCTGTTAACCAGAAAAGGGACGCCGTGGCTGGAGAGAGATTGAGACTGCTTGCCTGTCTCCCTGGTACTTCAGACAGCCGATGCTGTGGTGGAGGGAGAGAGGGACTGGCGTAGCTGCTTATCCCAGGGGAGAAGAGGCAAGAGGGGGGAGACTGCACAGTCACTAGCCCAGGGTAAGGATGCTATTGGGGGTGGGGGGGGCTTGCCTGGCTGGCTCGCACTACAGATGGTGTGGAGGATGTGAGTGGAGAGAGGGGTGCTGCATAAAGGAGAGAAGAGAGTAATGTTTTAGAGAAGAGATAGGATGCTGACTACAGAGGGGATGGGGAGGATGCTGAAGCTGCGATGGAAGCAGATGTCCCCAGCTGCAGTGACAGAGAGATGCAGAGTGGAGGATGTTGGCACTGGAGAGGAGGAAAAGAGGGGGCTGGCTCACAGATGCACTGCATGCACTCTCAACATGCACACACACAATGCAGACCGAGAGAGGAGGGGAGAGGAGGGGGATTGCCGCCAAGTCAGATTTTTGCAGACTCATACACATCACACACACAACTGATAGGACTGAGGCTTGGCTGCAGTCACAACAAGGAGAGGTCAGTTTGATTTAAAGTCTACCTGCAGCTCTGAGAAAGGACATGACTGCAATAGATGAAGAGAGTGAGGGGGGAGGGGTAGAGAAAATGTAAGAGAAGAACATTAAGGTTTACCTCATCCTCATTAACAGCATGATGGTTATCACTTGCTGTTATCATTCATTATTTGTGGTTGTTTTCTATGTGGGCTCTGAGATTAGCTGTCCTCCATCACAACCATGTGGCCATCCTGTGCCATTACAACACATTACTGTGGTGCACTGGGCCAGAACACTGGGCCCGCTCAACCTAGCCAGGTCATATATATCCTCCAATAAGAATGCAGCTACTGTGACATACAGGATGACAGGATGGAGTCTGATAAACCGGTGTGTTAAACAATGTATTTATTACAAGCAGAAATACAGTACAGAGCATTGTCCTCATTCGCTACAGATAGGCTGGCAAAATGTAAACAAAATTAATTTTCAATCTTTGTAGAAAAACAAGCTCGAAAACTGCTCACGGATACAAACAATGTAGGTTTGTATGTTACGCAGAATACCGTTTGCCTTTGAGGGCACAGTACAGTAGTCCAGGAGCAGTATGGTGAGAGCACCTAAAGTTGTGCTGATAATAACGTTTATAAAAGCAGTGGACATTCTGGTCAGCAACAGTCACAAGGCTGGTGTGGTTAACCAATGAGAGAGAGAGAGAGAGAGAGAGAGACAGAAGTCCCAAATCTTCATTGACTAATCAAGTTGGTCATACTTTTACTCTCACTATGATATTTAAAACAAAAAAGTTAAATAGAAAGAGTTTAGGAGTTGAGTGACTTGTAGAAATGTAATCTCTGTGGGTGACTAGCCGATTTATAAAACTCAGTGCACTTACAGTAGTAAACCTTGTTTTGAGGGATCTGAGGTGTACAAAGTGCTGTAGTCTTCAGTGTGTTTATTCTGTGGGTCTACTTTTTAATTTTGTCTGTTCCAAAAACGAAAGCAATATCTAAATAAATAGAGTTAAAATAGAATCTTCTCCCCTGGATACAAAAGTATCAATAGAATATATTTTGATTGATATATATTTTCAATAACATGGATAATTGTAATAATACTACTACTAATAATAATAATAATAAGTGACAACGTGATGATTTGACCTCTCATCCAATGAGTAAGAAACAGTGAATACTCTCCTCATAACCAGGTGCCTTAGTGTTCCAGCTACATTGTATTTTGGCTAGCCTGTAGTAATGATAAGAACATCAGACAATGCATGACTTCCATAAAAACATGACCAAATACTCTTTACAGTGGCTATATGACATGCACGAGAACACCTTTGCAATCCATGTCAGTAAGCCCAACCGAAGGCTTCTAGTCATAACACAAACAAACAAAAAACCTGAACTCTGACCTTTAACAAAATCCCCAAAAGGAGAGAGTTGTGACAGAAGATATACAGGCCTATAGATATTTGTGTGTGTGTGTGTGTGTGTGTGTGTGTGTGTGTGTGTGTGTGTGTGTGTGTGTGTGTGTATCAGCACTCAGCAGACATATAAACATACAAAGATGCTGACGATCCAATGAATTTCAGTCGCTCACTTACACCACAGACGAGCTTTGGACAAAGGCAGACGTTTCACCTCATACTTTTACATGTTAGAAATGTGGAAAATATATTCATTAAATCACAATCTTACAATCTACTATATAGAGGATGTGGCAAACTATCTGTCATTTATATAATTTATATGACATTCTAGAAAGATGGATTTGTTTGTGACACCGCTTTTCGATTCAAGCCTCCAAACCATACCCCATTTATACATAGATACCTCTATTAGTTGAATTTACATCCATACATGATAAACAACCTACATTCATAATATACCATATAAAATACCTAATTTGATAATCAAACATGTATAAATAGTCATAACACAATGCGATAAAGACATCATACTAGGAATACAGACAAGAACCTTTGCATAACAGAGAATACATCATCTTTAGACAACAAACATAACAAACATAACACAAGCAACACTGACCAGTCATTGAAACATCCATGAAATAACCCCATCAGCCTGTGTGCAGGGCATAGCTACCATAGCTTTCTGTCTGACCCAAACAGAGTGCTGTTACAGTGTATGGCCACATGGTGGCCTGAGTGAGTAGAAAGAGTTTATAGAGTACTACAGTATGATTCATAATACCCATAAAACCTAGCGGTCAAACAAGGAAATGGTTCCAATCATTTTTCCCATAGGGGATTTTAGAAACACTTCAAGTAAGCGCTGTGTTTGGCGTAGGCTTACCCTGGCGGGATGTTTTGATAACTGTGTAAATCTCTCTCAGACAAGGTGACATCAATATATTGGCCTGTAAATTAACCTCCAAAAATGAAACACTAGTTAGCCACATTAGCAGCTATCATAAAGAACTACCAATGTCATGATGATCTGGACAAGACTACTGAATCAAAGTAGATTAACTACCTCATGTTAACTAAATTTGTAATGAATAAATTGGCAACATTTCATTAAATTGACAATTCTGTGAACGGTCTTGTGCAAGTTTTAAATGGACAAAACCTGTTAGCAAAGGTGTCAGCTAGAGATGACGTGCAAGAGCTTGTCGGGATTTATAGTCTTACATGCCTATTTTGATGCTAATTAGCATTTTCGAATCAAAGTAAATGGAGCCAAATATATCGATACAAGTCACCTTGTCTGTCAGAGAGATTTACATGGTTATCAAAACATCATGCCAGGGTAAGACTATATGTCCCCATATGGGAGAAATGAATGGTGGAAAAACGATTGGAACCATTTCCCTATTTGACCGCTAGGTTTTATGGGTATTAGGACACCTCCACTATGCAGGGGGGGTGAGAGAGATAAACGATGAAGAGAAAGAAAAGTACACTGACAATAAGAGTGAGGGCACATGGAGAAATGGAAAATGCTCCATCACACACACAGGTCAGGCCAGTTCCCACACTCACCGGCCACTGAACAAGTTGCACAGCTCCAGTTGGCGGCACATCTATACCAGTGAGATGAGAGATTGTGGATTAAGGCAGGGTGGCTTGTATTCTACATAACTCTTCTGATCTTTTTCTATCCCCTCTTGCCCAATCCCAAATGGACCACTAACCTCCCATCCCCTAGGCCCTTGTGTACATCTATGCTAGTAGCTCCATCTTGTCCCTTGAAAGGCTTGGTGGAATTTTCACCATACTACATACACCTTTTCAATGCTTTCAAATGTACACAGGTGCACTGCGGACTAGGGGATATTATGGAAGATTATGAATGGGTTATAAATATACTGATAGATGTGGAAGGTTTTATAGAACCATGACCGGTTCACCACACGTGCGACATTGTCCCGGACCTGCTGTTTTGGACCCTCTCTCTGTTATAATCTCCACCCGGCACAGCCAGAAGAGGACTGGCCAACCCTTAGAGCCTGGTTCCTCTCTAGGCTTCTTCCTAGGGAGTTGTTCCTGGTTTCTGTTAGGAAAATGTGGTGCCGGAAACATTAGCTTCTTTTAAAAAATTGCTGTGGATTATTTCAGATCACAAGCTCATAGGCCTAGACTACGCCTATTTGGGAAGCCGGCAATTTGGGCAGCACACTTGAAAATAGGCCTAGCTGATTATTATTGAGTTGCAGCTGTCAGTCAAAAGCATATAAAATGTGAGAAGATCGTGTCTTGAGTATAATTTAAAATGTTGAGACAAGGGGCGAAGATATAGGTGAGTCTCTCTCCAGAATCGCTCAGCTGTCTCCCGCCAATTCTTGAGCATTCATTGTTTCACTGTGTGAATTGTTACATTTCCCATTACATATGTCACCAGTAGTAAAAGTACCGATAATCCTCATAATTGGTTTACATTAATTTCTGTTAATGATTGTATTACTTACAGTCATTTACCATTCTCATTCTCAGAGTGGAAACATTGTTTGCAGAGTTCACAACCTGCTATACTTGTGAGAAACAAGTTTTGGTTTATTTCATAACCATCATTTATGAGATTTGTCAATATATGCATTGTTGTTTATTTGGAGTGCTCCATGTGCGCAATGAGCATGTGTCTGGTTTCTCTGTCCTGATAATGTTGAGGGAGCACACTCCTGAGCATGTGTCTGGTTTCTCTGTCCTGATAATGTTGAGGGAGCACGCGCCTGAGCATGTGTCTGGTTTCTCTGTCCTGATAATGTTGAGGGAGCACGCGCCTGAGCATGTGTCTGGTTTCTCTGTCCTGATAATGTTGAGGGAGCACGCGCCTGAGCATGTGTCTGGTTTCTCTGTCCTGATAATGTTGAGGGAGTCTGGTTTCTGGTTTCTCTGTACATAGAAGTACCAGGCCTGCTGTGCAGGAAATGTAGGAAATGTTTTTTTTAACATGTAATGAAAATAATGATATATTAAAACTATAGTTCCTCACAGTAAACTTTTTGAAAAGTGTTTCCAACAGTCGCCGCCTCGATAATCACCAATCTTCGTGTGAAAGAGCAATGGAAGTTTAAAGGCCTACTGCTGCTTTGGCCTATAGGCTATGAGTTCCATTTGCTCATTTCTTTAGTCGCTAATCACGGCGTATCAATGTGTCCAGGCTAGTGGTCTTCCATTATGACTTTTAGATAATTTTAATTTACATTTTTATGATTAACCATGTGAAAATGATTTTGAAAAACAACAAGGTTTTAAGTTATCCTGTTCCATGAAAATACTTACATAAAAAGCATAACTGGTATGCAGAACTGTAGAAATTGTAGGATAAATTAATAGGATAACTTAATTTCCTCCATGTTACCATGTTTGGATTTTGCCTACAGGCTACTTTGAAGCAAGGTAAGACATGCCTCTGAAAATGAAATAAAATATTCAGGTTTCAAACAATGAAGTATGTTTTCAAAATGCATACTGCCTCCAAGCTCACATTGTAAAGTGGTGGGTGATGCGCTGATAGCATGTTGCCTGCACTTGAATGGTGAATGGGAGTCGCGCTTCAATTACCAGTTGAGAAATAAAAATAGTAGCTCTTTCTTTTTTTTCCAACATATGATTTCATTTAGAATTGTTGTGCAATGAATGGGTTTATAAAAGCACATGTTTTACTGCAGCAGCAACCAGCTGAGGAGCTGCAGGACAAATCCCCCTCAAAATAGGCTCTGTATGCTGTGCACATGTGATAGTTGTGTTGGATAAATGATACATGATGACTAACAAAAATACACAGGTGAATTTAATTCCACTATATTATACAAATTAACCTATAGACCAATACGCATGATGATCAAA
The DNA here is from genome assembly GCF_023373465.1 of Oncorhynchus keta. Lineage (NCBI taxonomy): Eukaryota > Metazoa > Chordata > Actinopteri > Salmoniformes > Salmonidae > Oncorhynchus > Oncorhynchus keta. The sequence continues at coordinate 21,371,314 of NC_068427.1, read as the reverse complement.
TGTATTTCCATCAACCGGTATTAACGTCAATGATTAAAAAGCATTATTTTGCAATGTGATTTTTTAAAATCCTGCTCATTTTTGCTTGGAACAGCTTTATTAACTTATGGGCTTTTCTTGAAAAAAATTTTGGGTCAAAAGCTTGGCAATTGCCGGCTAATGGAAACCGTGACACACACACGAACAGAATAACAAAGGTCTTTCTCCCCAGAACATTTTGCAAAGCAACACCAGTTATTTCAACAAAAGGAGAAAAATGGAGAAACAGTAAAGAAAGTTAAAAAGAAGAGAAACACAGTAAATAAAATAGAAACAGAAAAGGTCAATTTGATATAGTGACAAAGTACGATTTCAATGTGTAGAAGAGACGGACATTCAAATACAGAATTTCTCATTTTGTTCAGTGAGAGTTTACCTTTTCGATTCAACTATTTTCACATGAAGAGTAGAGTAGTATAAAGTAGGGTGGTGGGGTAGAATAGATTATCATAGTAAAGAAGAGTAGACTAGAGTAGATTATTAGAGTAGATTAACAGAGTAGTTGAGTAGAATAGAGTATAGTAGTAGAGTAGAATAGAGTATAGTAGTAGAATAGAGTAGAGTAGATTAGTAGAGCAGAATAGAGTAGATTAGTAGAGTAGAATTGATTCGTAGAGTAGAGTAGATCCGTAGAGTAGTAGAGTAGAATACAGTATAGTAGTATAATAGAGTAGATTAGTAGAGTAGAATACAGTATAGTAGTAGAATAGAGTAGATTAGTAGAGTAGAGTAAATTAGTAGAGTAGAAGAAGAGTAGTAGAGTAAAAGAATAGAGTAGATTAGTATAGTAGTAGAGTAGAATAGAGTATACTATTAGAGTAGAAGAATAGAGTATAGTAGTAGAGTAGAAGAATAGAGTAGATTAGTATAGTAGTAGAGTAGAATAGAGTATAGTAGTAGAGTAGAATAGAGTATAGTAGTAGAGTAGAAGAATAGAGTAGATTAGTATAGAGTATACTATTAGAGTAGAAGAATAGAGTATAGCAGTAGAGTAGAAGAATAGAGTATAGCAGTAGTATAATAGAGTATAGTAGCAGAGTAGAAGAATAGAGTAGTAGAATAGAGTATAGTAGAGTAGAATAGAGTATAGAGTAGTAGAGTAGAATAAAGTAGCAGAAGAGTAGAGTAATAGAGTAGTGTAGTAGAGTAGAATAGGGTAGTAAAGTAGTAGAATAGAATAGCAGAGTAGTAGAGTAGTGGTGTGGACTGGGATCAGGACCAGACTGAAATAGAACTATGACAGGACCAATTGGAGGCAACTTGGAGGTCAAAGGCGTCCGCATGCTTCCCAGCCGAAACAGTTCGTAAGAGTTTGTGCATATATTACAATGACATTTTCTGACATTTTTATCCTTTTGGACTTCGGGAAGAGTTTTTGCAGCTGTTCAGGGACACAAGCCGAAGTCGGTAGCCGAAGTTCGGTGATTGGTCACCAGTAGGGATTCTTCAATAAAGTCTTTGTTGTCATTCAACGTGACAACTAATTTTCATGCACATTTTTTCCATTGATAAATACTGCACCAAACATCTTAGTTAGATGTAAATTGGCAACTAAGATCTCATTGGCAAAAGCGTCAAAATTTCACGAGTTCTTAGATTAATTCTGACTATTTTGAGGAATTGTATGCTGGCTACGGCATCTCAAAATGGACATACATTTTGTATTGATTTTTCAAGTGAAAGTCTTAAGGGAGTATGCAAGCGCACTCGTTACATTCTCGGCAAGGCGCCAGCCGAATTGAAGCATGTGGAAGCCTCAAATCGTATCCGCTTCCGAATGGCTGACAATGCACATGGTAAATGTTTCATGTTCGAGGAGTATGTGAGAATTAGTGAGCGTTTGTGTATGCATTGTTTATGAGTGGAACACAAATCCATATTATTTGTAGGTTTAGGTCACATTTTGGTCTCTGTGTGTGTGCACATCGTTGTGTATGCTCACACATCAGCCTGTGTTTGTGTGTGTGTCTGTCTGTGTCACACAGAGGTCTCTGGCCCTGGTGGGTAGTAGGCAAAGCCAGCCTGAGTTTACGGGGCACGTAGAGGCTGAGGGTGCGGAGGTCTGCCCCACCCCCATCAGCCCAGTGGAACAATACCAGTTTGTGGGGGAAGAACTCAGACCTGTGGAGTGTTCGGGCCCTGGAACCCCAAGGTGAAGGTGGGAGGTGTCAGTGCTCTTCCGTTTGGAGGAGGGGCCAGAAGGGCGAGAGGACACGGGGGTCAACTCTGCTACACTGCTCTGCAACAGCTTGTCAATGTCCTGGAGAGAGGGAAGGAGGGGATAGAGAGAGGAAGTGGTAAGACCTGCTGAAAATACCCTGGTCTGTTTCATGTTCAATTCACATTCAGGTGATTAGCATGCAATAAAAATGAAAGATTAACATACATGCTGTACCATCTTCCAACACCAGAGGTCAAAAGTACACTGATGTGCCCTGGGGATTTTATTCAATCAAATGTATTCAATAATAATCATCAATGCCACTGTTTTCAGTGATGTTAATACCAGTTGATGGTATTTAACCTTATCTCCATGTTTAAGATACCAAATGTATTTATTTGCACAAAATGCATGTGTGGCATTGCCTCTGAAACCTGTGTTGATGCAGACAGCATGTGAGTGATCCAATAAAAATAAATGTACCTTTTATTATTATTATTATTTATTTATTTAATCTTTATTTAACGAGGCAAGTCAGTTAAGAGCAAATTAGGCTACCAAAGAGCATCTCTCAGCAAGACAGAAGGAAAGCCAGAAAATGCCTCTGTATCCCAAGTGAGTTTACAATACAGTACCAGCCCAAGCCAGTCACCCTGATCTTCCAGGCTAACCACTCTAAAGCACTCGAAGAGAATCATCACACAGAAACCACCCAGAAGGCCCCATGCGTTTAATTCCATGGTTGTGATTTGTCCAAAACCAGCTAGCAGTGAAGAGCCTCTACCAGGAAATGAAATGTCCCCAATCACAAAGCGTAAACCATCACCCACCAAGATGTACCCCACAGTTACCGTAACAGCCCTCACCATCTGAGGGGGCGTGGTCTAGGGGCTGGCTGAGAAGGTAGTTAGGGTTGTGTGACATCATGGAGTCATAAGTCCTGGCAGCTCGCACGCCTTCACCTCCTCTTTCCCCCTCACAGGTCCTAGCAGGGCAAAGCATGTCACTCTCACTGCCTCCACCACCAGCAACAGGACTGGGGTCCGGGCCCGTGGCCGGGGACACACTCCCCTCGTGCACGCCATCAGCCCTCACCCTCTGTGGGCAAACAGTAAGGGTGAGAAGGGGTCAGGAACCAGGAGGCGGCTCCGAATAGAAGACATGCGGTGATCCACTACACTGTAACTATCATGATGATAGCCCTTCCCAGCGTACTGCTAGCAATAATCTGTCTGTTATCACGGACGATTAGTCTAGCGTCGGTGTGCCACACATGCTAGCAAGTTAGCATTTGGATGGAATAACACATCAACGTACATTTTACACATGCATATACAATACATACTGTGCTACATTTGAATAGCATCCATAGGGGAACATGATGAGAATGACAGGCTGAGTATGGTATTGGGTGAGGTTGTAAAGCTAGCGAGATGCTAACAGAAGGCTAGTGATAGGTTAATAAGGTTATGAAATCAGTGATTAGAGCTTGTTATCAGCTTGATCAGCAGTAGCATATTTAGCCGTATGAATGTCAGTATTGTCTGGCACTTGAGTTCAATTGTTTGACATAGAAATGGAAGCCCTGGATGGGAACACTATTGTGATTGACGTTGGAAAGTTGGGAGCTAAATGTTGAAACTGATGTAACTCAATGACGGTGGAACACTGACGTGACATTGACGAAAGTGTTTAAAAAGAGTCACCTCCTCCTCTTCTGCAGTCTCTCGGCCAATCAGAAACTCAATCTGCTGTCGGACTGAGTGAGCACGAAGATGGTGGATAGCTCCACGGTAAGGCACGAGCGATTGGACTGCCATTGCCCAGGGTGATGGGGTCAGAGGGCGGAGGGAGACAGAGGGAGGGGTGGGGTGAGGAGAAAGATAGAGACAGACAGGAGAGATTGAAGGGGGGCGATTAGGAAGCAAGGCAGAGGCAGAGAGGGAAGAGAAAAGTAGAAAGGAATCAGTCAGATTTAGCTACAGATCTGAAAGCATTGGATAGGTATAAGCAATGTGATATTTGCTTCACCTTGCCTTCTGATAGGCTTGGTGGAATCTTTGCCACATTTCTCACATCTATGCAATTGTGACAGGAAGTAGTAATAATAGGTGGTGAAAGGTGGAGGAGTTTTAGCAATACAGTGTGGGTTAACAGAGGGTCAATCTACACTGAACAAAAATATAAACGCAACATGTAAAGTGTTGGTCCCATGTTTAATGACCTGAAATACACATTTTCTAAACACACAGAAACCTGATTTCTCTCAGATTTTATGCAAAAATGTGTTTACATCCCTATTAGTGAGCATTTCTCCTTTGTCAAGATAATCCATCCACCTGGCAGGTGTGGCATATCAAGAAACTGATTAAGCAGCATGATCATTACATAGGTGCACCTTGTGCTGGGGACAATAAAAGGCCCTTTAAAATGTGCAGTTTTGTCAAACACCACAATGCCACAGACGTCTCAAGTTTTAAGGGAGCATGCAATTGGCATGCTGACTGCAGGAATGTCCACCAGAGCTGTTGCCAGAAAATTGCATGTTCATTTCTCTACCATAAGCTGCCTCTAACATGGTTTTAGAGAATTTGGCAGAACATTTAACCAGCCTCACAACCGCAGACCACGTGTAACTAAGCCAGACCAGGAGTTTCACATCTGGCTTCTTCAACTGTGGGATTGTCTGAGACCAGCCACCCGGACAGCTGATTACACTTTGGACAACTGAATTTCTGCACAAACTGTCAGAAAGGGAAGCTCATCTGCGTGCTGGTCATTCTCATCAGGGTCTTGACCTGACTGTAGTTCGGCATCCTAACCAACTTCAGTGGGCAAATGCTCAACTCCGATGGCCACTGGCATGCTGGAGAAGTCTTCACAGATGAATCCCGGTTTCAACTGTAGTGGGCAGATGGCAGACAGCGTGTACGGCGTCATGTGAGTGAGCGGTTTGCTGATGTCAACGTTTTAAACAGAGTGCCCTATGGTGGCGGTGGGACTATGGTATAGACAAGCATAAGCTACGGACAATGAACATAATTGCATTTTATCAATGGCAATTTGAATGCACAGAGATACCGTGACGAGATCCTGAGGCCCATTGTCGTGCCATTCATCTGCCGCCATCACCTCATGTTTCAGCATGATGATGCACAGCCCCATGTCGCAAGGATCTGTACACAATTCCTGGAAGGTGAAAATGTCCCAGTTCTTCCATGGCCTGCATACTCACCAGACATGTCACCCTGAAACGTGTTTGGAATGCGCTGGATCGACGTGTATGACAGTGTGTTCTAGTTCCCGCCAATATCCAACAACCTCGCATAGACATTGAAGAGAAGTGGGATAACAATCCACAGGCCACAATAAAACGCCTGATCAACTCAATGCTAAGGAGATGTGTTGCGCTGCAGGAGCCAAATAGTGGTCACACCAGATAGGAAGTGGAACAGAAAATCAGTCTAACTTTATTTTAAGTTATCTGTGACCAACAGATGCATATCTGTATTCCCAGTCATGTGAAATCCATAGATTAGGGCATAATAAATTAATTTCAATTGAATGATTTTCTTATATGTAACTCAGTAAAATCTTTGAAATTAGAGTTTTAGTACCATGAGTTGTCTGGCATATCAGAGGGAGCTATACCTGGATACATTTAGGTGATTTTACAGGTAGGCCTACAGTACTTATCTACTGAACATATTGTTTCTGAAGACGAATAACCCTTTAATTCACTGGTACACTCCTATTTATGTGGTCAAGTTGCGGTCCTTCCTACCTGTGCGCGTTCGGTGGCGGTGGGCCACAGGGTCCTGCAGAGGACCTTCTTGACCACATCAGGCAGCAGGCTGATCGTGATGAGAAGGATGATGCCGAGCCAGGCCGGACCGCTGGACAACATCTGCATGAACACATAGTACATTCTCTGGTAGTTCAGGAAGGGCCTAGAGGGAGAGAGGACATCTAGTTATTTTATTTCTGTTTAAGTGATACTAATAATGTACAGCGTAAGAATCAGTTAGTTGTAAGAATGAGAGGCGTACCAGATGATGCCTCCCCAGAGCAGTGAGAAGATGACATAGAAAAGCAGGGAGCCCCAGATGACAAAGTGGTTGATCCAGGTCCAGTGGTGTGTGTCCAAGGCAAGCTGTAACACACAGGATACACACACATTATCAATCGCCACGCCTGCAGGGCACACAGGATACACACACATTATCAATCGCCACGTCTGCAGGGCACACACACATTATCAATCGCCATGCCTGCAGGGCACACGGCTCTAACGACCGATGAGCAAGTCTAATGGATCAATTTTCTCTCACACATAGGCTATTCACACGTGCAAAGGGATTATGGAATCCACTATTATCAGATTCACAAAACACTCACATACACTAACCCACCTTGAGCGTGACAGTAAACACCAGCACAGTGAAGACGAGAGTCCCGAAGGTCCAGTTTCCAAACATCTAGAGAACAGAGAGAGGAGGAACAGTCTGCTACAGTACATCATCACGCTGCATTTCATCCTTTATCTACATACAGAATCCCATTGAGATAAAATATCTGTTTTGCAGGGAGACATCGGTTGAAACCATTGACTTCTTTAAAACCATTATTCAACACAGAGCACCATCTATAATTACTGTATTACAACCCTAAACCCTGTAACGTTTGACACTTAAACAAGCAATGTCAATTTCACCTGCATTTTGGTGCTGGGACTAGCAACGGACTTTCTGGGTAAGTCTCTAAGAGCTTTGCACACCTGAATTGTACAATATTTGCCCATTATTCTTTTCAAAATTATTCCAGCTCTGTCAAATTGGTCATTAATCATTGCTAGACTGCCATTTTCTAGCCATATATTTTGAAGCAGATTCAAGAACAAACTGTAACTCGGTCACTCAGGAACATTCACAATCTTCTTGGTAAGCAACTGCAGTATATATTTTCCTTGCTGTATCTGCCTGGCCGGCTCCTCTCTCTCCACTGGGATTCTCTGCCTCTGACCCTATTACGGGGGCTGAGTCACTAGCTTACTAGTGCTCTTCCATGCCGTCCCTAGGAGGGGTGCGTCACTTGAGTGGGTTGAGTCACAGACGTGATCTTTCTGTCCAGTTTTGTGCCTTCTTGGTCTCGTGCGGTGGAGATCTTTGTGGGCTATACTCAGCCTTGTCTCAGGATAGTAAGTTGGTGGTCTGTTGATATCCCTCTAGTGGTGTGGGGGCTGTGCTTTGGCAAAGTGGCTGGGGTTATATCATGCCTGGTTGGCCCTGTCCTGGGGTATCGTCGGACAGGCCACAGTGTCCCCCGACCCACCGGTCTCAATCTCCAGCATCTATGCTGCCATAGCCTGTGCCGGGATCAGTCTGTTATATCTGGTGTAATTCTCCTGTTTTATCTGGTGTCCTTTGTGAATTTAAGTATGCTCCCTCTAATTCTCTCCCCCTCCTAGAGGACCGGAGCCCTAGGATAATGCCTGACGACTCCTGGCTTTCCCCAGTCCACCTGGTCGTGCTGCTGCTCCAGTTTCAACAGTTCTGCCTGCGGCTAGGGAACCCTGACCTGTTCACCGGACGTCCTACCTTGTCCAGGGCCTACTGTTTGACTCTCTCTCGACTGCACCGGCTGTCTCAACCTCAGTGCTCGACTATTAAAAGCCAACTGACATTCACTCCCGAGGTGCTGACCTGTTACACCCTCTACAACCACTGTTTATTATTTGACCCTGCTGGTCATCTATGATGGTTTGAACATCTTGAAGAACGATCTGGCATTAAATGGCCATGTAGTCTTATAAATCTCCACCCGGCACAGCCAGAAGAGGACTGGCCACCCCTCAGGGCTGGTTCCTCTTTAGTTTTCTTACTTGGTTCCCGCCTTTCTATGGAGTTTTTCCTAGCCACCGCGCTTCTACATCGGCATTGCTTGCTGTTTAGGATTTTAGGCTGGGTTTCTGTATAGCACTTTATGACATCTGCTGATGTAAAAAGGGATTTGTAAAACAATTTGATAGATTGATTGATAGTTGGCCTTGTGTTGTACGTTATTGTCCTGCTGAAAGGTGAATTATTCTTCCATTGTTTGGTGGAAAGCAGACAACCAGGTTTTCCTGTGCTTAGCTCCATTTGGTTTCATTTTATCCTGAAAAACTCCAGTCCTTGCCAATGACAAGCATAGCCATAACATGATGCAGTCACCAACAGGGGGGCAGGTAGCCTAGTGGTTAAGAGCGTTGGGCCATTAATAGAGGCGGCAAGGTAGAAAAATATGCTGTTCTGCCCTTGAGCTAGGCAATTAACCCCCAACAACTTCTCCCCAGGCAACGACGACATGGACGTTAATTAAGGCAGCCCCCCGCATCTCTCCGATTCAGAGGAGTTGGATTGCAGAAAACACATTGCGGTTGAATGCATTCAGTTGTGCAACTGACTAGGTATCTCCTTTCCCTTCCCCCATGCTTGAAAATGTGGAGAGTGAAACCTAGCGCGATATGTAGGAATTGCCCCAAACATAACACTTGGTATTTAGGATAAAAAGTTAATTTCTTTGCCCCATTGGCCTCCTAATGAAAACCCTGACCGGTTTCCGTTCTCTCCGGCAACTCAGTTAAGGAAGGACTCCTGTATCTTTGTAGTGACTGGGTGTATTGATACACCATCCAAAGTGTAATTAATAGATTGTGTGGGGTACAGAGATGGTGTAGTCATTAAAACATTTTAACCCCTATTATTGCACACAGTGTGAGCCAATGCAATTTATTATGTGATTTGTTAAGCACGTTTTTATTACTGCACCTATTTTAGGCCATTTAAGGTGGTTGTCAGGGTTTTCCTGTGGTGAAGTAGAGGAGGACCAAAACGCAGCGTGGTTATATTGACTCATGTTTAATAAAAACGGATAAACATGAACACTACAAAACAATAAACGTGGAAAACCAAAAACAGCCCCATCTGGTGCAAAACACAGAGACAGGAACAATCACCCACAAAACCCAACACAAAACAGGCTACCTAAATATGGTTCCCAATCAGAGACAATGACTAACACCTGCCTCTGATTGAGAACCATATCAGGCCAAACATAGAAATAGACAAACCAGACACACAATATAGAATGCCACCCAGCTCACGTCCTGACCAACACTAAAACAAGGAAAACACATACGAACAATGGACAGAACGTGACAGTGGTGAATACTTATGCAACAAAAAAATGTGTCCTATTTGATTAATTTGACATTGACTATTTTGTGTAGATCAGTGACAAAACATCACAATTAAATCCATTTCAATCCCACTTTGTAACGCAACAAAAGAATTCAAGGGAAGTGAATACTTATGATATCCACTGTATATATTGTGATTCGATAATGCAATTTTATTTTGCGATTTGATGTTCCAAACATATTGCTCTGTCTGCTGCAGAGAGACAAGAGAAAGCATGAGAACATCTGTTGGGATTAGTTATGGGAATAACAGTGCTGAAAACATGTTGGCTCATTATTTAAAAGATGGAGAACAAGCCATAGGATGAAAAATACCGGTACAGCAGACTATTGCTATTTTACGCTACAAGGCAAAACAACGAAAACATGCATATAAACATACACACACACTCAAAAGTTTGGACACACCTACTCATTCAAGGTTTTTATTTTATTTTGACTATTTTCTACATTGTACAATAATAGTGAAGACACCAAAACTATGAATTAACACATGGAATAATGTATTAATCAAAAAAAGTGTTCAATTATAATATTTTATATTTTTATAAGTAGCCACCTTTTGTTTTGATGACAGCTTTGCACACTCTTGGTATTCTCTCAACCAGCTTCACGAGGTAGTCACCTGGAATGCATTTCAATTAACAGGTGTGCTTTGTTAAAAGTTAATAAATAAATAAATTCCACAAATGAATTTGTTTGAGTCAATCAGTTGTGTTGTGACAAGGTAAGGTTGGTAAACAGAAGATAGCCTGAAGGTCAGTCAATCCGGAACATTAACAACTTTTAAAGTTTCTTCAAGTGCAGTCGCAAAAACCATCAAGCGCTATGATGAAACTGGCTCTCATGAGGACCGCCACAGGAAAGGAAGACCTAGAGTTACTTCTGCTGCAGAGGATAAGGTCATTAGAGTTACCAGCCTCAGAAATTGCAGCCCAAATAAATGCTTTACTGAGTTCAAGTAACAGACACATCTCAACATGGTCGAATTGCTGCAAAGAAACCACCACTAAAGAACACCAATAAGAAGAAGATACTTGCTGGGCCAAAAAACACGAGCAACAGACATTAGACCGGTGGAAATCTGTTCTTTGGTCTGATGAGTCCAAATTTGAGATTTTTGGTTCCAACCTCCGTGTCTTTGTGAGATGCAGGGAAGTTGAAGGAATGATCTCAGCATGTGTAGTTCCCACCGTGACGCATGGAGATGTTGTGATGGTGCTTTGCTGGTGACACTGTCGGTGATTTATTTACAATTCAAGGAACACGTAACCAGCATGGCTATCACAGCATTCTGCAGCGATACGCCATGCCATCTGGTTTGAGCTTAGTGGGACTAGCATTTGTTTTTCAACACGACAATGACCCAACACACCTCCAGGCTGTGCAAGGGCTGTTTGACCAAGATTGAAAGTAATTGAGTGCTGCAACAGATGACCTGGCCTCCACAATCACCGGACCTCAACCCGGTTGAGATGGTTTGGGATGAGTTGGACCGCAGAGTGAAGTAAAAGCAGCATATGCTCAGCATATGTAGGAACTCCTTCAAGACTGTTGAAAAATGAAAAATTGAAAAAAAAAATTGAAAAATTATTCCTGGTGAAGTTGGTGGAGAGAATGCCAAGAGTGTGCAAAGCTGTCATCAAGGCAAAGGGTGGCTACTTTGAAGAATCTAAAATATATTTTGATTTGTTTAACACTTTTTTGGTTACTACATGATTCCATGTGTTATTTCAAAGTTTTGATGTCTTCACTATTATTCTACAACGTAGACAATAGTAAAAATAGACAAAAACCCTTGAATGAGTATGTGTCCAAACTTCTGACTGGTGCAGTATGCACGCACGCATATAATTATTATTTTGGACGATATATATATGTATATATATATATACACACACACACAGTTGAAGTCTGAAGTTTACATACACTTAGGTTGGCTTCATTAAAAGTCGTTTTTCAACCACTCCACAAATTTCTTGTTAACAAACTATAGTTTTGGCAAGTCACTGAGGACATCTACTTTGTGCATGTAATTTTTGCAACAATTGTTTACAGACAGATTATTTCACTTATAATTCACTGTATCACATTTCCACTGGGTCGGGAGTTTACATACACTAAGTTGACTGTGCCTTTAAACAGCTTGGAAAATTCCAGAAAAGTATGTCATGGCTTTAGAAGCTTCTGATAGGCTAATTGACATAATTTGAGTCAATTGGAGGTGTACCTCTGGATGTATTTCAAGGCCTACCTTCAAACTCAGTGCCTCTTTGCTTGACATCATGGGAAAATCAAAAGAAATCAGCCAAGACCTCAGAAAAAAAGTTGTAGACCTCCACAAGTTGGGTTCATCCTTGGGAGCAATTTCCAAACGCCTGAAGGTACCACGTTCATCCGTACAAACAATAGTACACAAGTATAAACACCATGGGACAACGCAGCCGTCATACCGTTCAGGAAGGAGACGCATTCAGTCTCCTAGAGATGAACATACTTTGGTGCGAAAAGTGCAAATCAATCCCAGCAATGGACCTTGTGAAGATGCTGGAGGAAACAGGTACAAAAGTGTCTATATCCACAGTAAAACGAGTCCTATATCGACATAACCTGAAAGTCCACTCAGCAAGGAAGAAGCCACTGCTCAAAAACTGCCATAAAAAAGCTAGACTACGGTTTGCAACTGCACATGGGGACAAAGATTTAACTTTTTGGAGAAATATCCTCTGGTCTGATGAAACAAAAATCGAACTGTTTGGCCATAAAGACCATTGTTATGTTTGGAGGAAAAAGGGGGAAGCTTGCAAGCCGAAGAACACCATCCCAACCGTGAAGCACGGGGGTGGCAGCATCATGTTGTGGGGGTGTTTTGCTGCAGGAGGGTCTGGTGTACTTCACAAAATAGATGGCATCATGAGGCAGGAAAATGATGTGGATATATTGAAGCAACATCTCAAGAGGAAGTTAAACCTTGTTCGCAAATGGGTCTTCCAAATGTACAATGACCCCAAGCATACTTGCAAAGTTGTGGAAAATGGCTTAAGGACAACAAAGTCAAGGTATTGGAGTGGCAATCACAAAGCCCTGACCTCAATCCTATAGAACATGTGTGTTCTTCTTGTGACTTCGTCCACATCTTGTTACGTTACAGCCTTTTCTAAAATGGATTAAATTGTTGTTTTCCTTTAAACTACACACAATACCCAATTATGAAGAAAAAAACTGAAATATCACATTTACATAACTATTTCAGACCCTTTACTCAGTACTTTGTTGAAGCACCTTTGAAAACAGCGATTACAGAGTCAAGTCTTCTTGGGTATGATTCTACAAGCTTGGCACACCTGTATTTGGGGAGTTTCTCCCATTCTTCTCTGCAGATCCTCTCAAGCTCTGTAAGGTTGGATGGGGAGCACTGCTGCACAGCTATTTTCAGGTCTCTCCAGACATGTTCGATCGGGTTCAAGTCCGGGCTCTGGCTGGGCCACTCAAGGATATTGAGACTTATCCTGAATCCACTCCCGCGCTGTCTTGGCTGTGTGCTTAAGGTTGTTGTCCTGTTGGAAAGTTAACCTTCACCCCAGTCTGATTGTCCTGAGTGCTCTGGAGCAGGTTCTCATCAAAGATCTCTGTACTTTACGCAGTTCATCTTTCCCTCGATCCTGAGTAGTCTCCCAGTCCCCCAGTCCCTGCCACTGAAGAAAACACCCACAGCATGATGCTTCCACCACCATGCTTCACCGTAGGGATGGTGCCAGGTTTCCTCCAGACGTGACGCTTGGCATTCAGGCCAAAGAGTTCAATCTTGGTTTCATCAGACCAGAGAATCTTGTTTCTCATGGTCTGAGACTCTTTAGGTGCCTTTTAGCAAACTCAAAGCGGGCTGTCATGTGCCTGTTACTGAGGAGTGGCTTACGTCTACCATGAAGGCCTGATTGGTGGAGTGCTGCAGAGTTGGTTATCTAGCGCTCTATCAGCGTGATTGCTCAGTTTGGCCGGGCGGTCAGCTCTCGGAAGAGTCTTGGTGGTTCCAAACTTCCATTTAAGAATGATGGAGGCCACTGTGTTCTTAGGGATCTTCAATGCTGCAGAAATGTTTTGGTACCCTTCCCCAGATCAATTTTGAGTCTCATAGCAAAGGGTCTGAATATTATCCATTTTTTAAATCAATTTTTACACATCTGTTTTCGCTTTGTCGTTATGGGGTAATTGTGTAGATTGCTGATATTTTTATTTATTTAATCCATTTTAGAATAAGGCTGTAACATAACAAAATTTGGAAAACGTCAAGGGGTCTGAATACTTTCCCAAGGCACTGTATGCATAATGAGACCAATTATGGTAAATAACCTTGAAAGCAAAAGCAGGATGCAAAATATAGTGCTAAAAATAGAGTAAACCAACGCATTTGTTCCTTAGTCATCCCCCTCTCTGTGTGTGTGGTCTCTCCACACAGATGACTGTCAAAGCTGCCATCGGGAAGGATCAGGAGGAAGAGTGCGGGAGACAGGAGAGCAAGATGGATTGAGGGAGAGTCAGATGAAGAGAGGGAGAGCAAGAGGGAGAGTTTGGAGAGAAGGAGAACGCCATAGAGAAAGAGATGGAGCGAGACGTAATCAGAGAGATCAAGAGAGATGTAGGAAGAGGTAGAGTGAGAAAGGATGTGTTTCATTAGCATAGTGGAGGAGTTGGAACCCCCATATTGTCATCCCTGACTATCCCCTCCTCCTCCTCTCACTTGCCTAATCAACATAATCATGTCCCTACCCAAGGAGCTTGACAACTAGAAATGTATCTCTGTACAATAAATATATCTTCTACAAATACTAGACAATGTGAACATACATTGCTTGGGTGAAAGAGGGCACCTTCCAAGACAGTGCAGCTAGAATGAACAGCAGAGTGTCTGCTTTTTTGACAAAATGCATCGTCTATGACGTACAACTACTGAGCACATATGCACTCACACACACACACACACACACACACACACACACACACACACACACACACACACACACACACACACACACACACACACACACACACACACACACACACACACACACACACACACACACACACACACACACACACACACACACACACACACACACACACAATTAAATATACTACCAACAGATAAAGGATAATGTGGGGGAGTGACTAGTGTATCTATATTAGTAGAGTGGAGCTAGTGAGGTCAGGTGTTGGACTGGGTAGATGCGCTCTAGAGATGTGGAACTAAACAACTACAGGCAGAATGAGGTGGATGTCGGAGGTGGGGATGGACGGATGTTTCGGAATGAAACGGTAAAGCTCAAAGCTAAACTCATAACTAAAAACCAACAGAAGCTTAAAGAACACGATAGATAAGAGAGACAGAGAGAGAGAGAGGGAGAGAGACAGGCTTACCATCTGTGTGTTGGTGGTCATAAGCTGAGGAACAGGAAGAAAAGTCAAATAAAGTAGAAGCAGAGAGGAGGAAGAAGAAGAGAAAATAATCAGGACAAAGAGTAAATGGATTCCAGGATGTTTCAACTTAAAAACAGGACCAACAGTTAATATGACATAAATCAACAGTACAGAGAAAGATGCTATTGCAGTGTCCATATGAATGGAGTCCTGATGGTTGTCAAGCTAAAGAAGACCACTGAGATTCCGTCTGCACTCCGAACACAAATGAACCACAACCTGACCTTAACTTACCCATAGATAACCTGAACCTGACCACATTGTATTACTCCCGTTTCAACGTCTGGTGTTATGGGACAATCACATGTAGATGGATGGGTGTTCTATCAACCATCACTGTGAGTGAATCTCAAAATGCCACCCAGCTAATGGTCAATGCTTATGATTTGGGGTTTGGTCATCTGATCCTCGATCTGTGGTTAAGGGCAACATGTCAACTGGTCCTTGACAACGGCGCTCTGCCCCGGTTGCAGGGGAGACGGTTGCCAGGGCTCACCTGTCCGTTACTGGTGAAGGTGGTGTTGTCGAACAGGAAGTAGGCACCAAAGAAGAAGATACAGGCGTTGAACAAGCCCAGGCACGTCCAGTAGAGGAACACGGGCCAGCGCAGCAGAGCGTTCTTAGCTACGTCCCTGAGACGGAAAGAGAGCGGGAGATGGGAGGGGGGGATAAAGAGGAATGTTTCAAACAAAAACAATATAATTGGTTCAAACCTTTTTTTCTGTGTGGGAATTATCTTGTCTTTCAAAACAGTTTTAGTGGGATGTTCCTCTGACCTGTACAGAGTGGGATCTCTCTTGAGCATCTCTATGCTGATGTGTTTCTCTATGAGGCTGTAGAGGAGGATGGGCAGCGAGGTGAAGCTGATGTTGTACAGCGTCAGGTAGGCTGTGTCGTACAGTGGCTGCACAGGGACACAAAGAGCACAGTCAGAAAGATACAGACCACACATGACAAAACAGGCAACCATGACGGGCAACCGTTACAGGCAACCGTCATTTTGGATGATTCTGAGCACCTACCTGCTGAGAGAATCCACAGAAGAACTGATAGAGGAACTGAGGGAAGATGAAGCACACATTCTGGAGAGCGAGAGAGTGGGAGAAACAAAGTGAGAAAGGGAGGACTAAGCATTGTATCCTCATTCAGCTGCTTGCAGCTTCGTGCCTTGACATTTGGCTAACCAATGGCTCTCTCTTCTGGGACAGGTACCAGGCTGAGTTCGTGTCAAAGTCCCAGGTTGTGTCATTCAATACTAAACAATTGAACTGTGTGCCCAGTAAATGCCCAGGATTGGTGTTTGTAGTAAAGCTCACCTTGTAGAAGAAGTACTGCACCAGCTCAGCGATGCGGATGTAGTAGAAGTGTCCGTGCACCAACAGCATCTTCTTCAGGTGTTTGAACTTTGGGATGGCGTAGTCACTGTTCCTCGCCGCCTGGCGACCCTCCTTACCCATGATGCCTTAGAAGACAGAAAGGGATTTATTGATTGATGGAAAACATTCATACTAATAGGTCTTTGTTAAATATCTAGTGTCTGTTTTGACACCAATGAGATGTCTGGGACCTAATGACTCCCACCAATCATAGAATATAAATGAGTGCTAGCTGATGGTTCCCACCAATCAGAGTAGACCCAAGAGCTTGCCAATCAGAGAGATGAGCTCACCGATGCCCACGTGTGCCTCGAGAATCATGCTGACATCGTTGGCTCCGTCACCAATAGCCAGAGTGATGGGGTGCTCCTTAGATGCTTTGATAAGCTTCACAATCTGGACAGACAACAGTCATACCACAACTCATTAAATACCAAAATAATACTGCTATATGGTACAGACTAAGATGCATTTTAAAAATCGCTTGACAGTTCACCTCTTGCCTAACCATGTCATTATAGTAGAAGACCATTTTTTCCACAATGACTCAACAGGCTAACTAACTAACCACTCTCTCTCACTGGTTTCCCATGTGAAACAGGAAGTGACATTAGACCAACCTGTGCTTTCTGTAGGGGCGCCATGCGGCAGCAGAGCACGGCACTGCAGTTCCTAGAGATCTCCAGGAAGATCTCTCTGTAGTTCCCCGAGCCAGAGCTCTCTGGACTGGGCTTCAGCACAGCAGACAGGGTGGCCCCGTCGATGATCAGACCATAGTCCTGACATTCCACAGACAGCCTGGGGAAATACACACAGATACAGACGATAACACACAGAGACACAGACATACCGTGAATATACACAAACAAAACATAGGAACACAAAATGTGCAGCCTACCCTGACAGGGAGCGTTGTCTGAGTACAGTCCTGCTCAGGTCAAACAGAACGTCATGTAGACTCTGTTCCTCGGTGCGTTTCTTGGTCAGCTCCAGTATCTGTGTGGAGCGGCGGAACAGCTTGCTAGCGTAGCACGTAGCTGCCGCGGTCTCCATCTTGTCCCCCGTCAGCACCCATACCTTCATCCCAGCCTTTTGGAGAGACTCGATGGTGTCTGCTGCCTTCTCCTGGAGCCTGCACAGCAGTCAATAGGTTGGTAGAATTACACGTCACAATAGGCTGTATGGACGTTTCAAAGTACGCAAGATAGACATTATGACATTATTGATCAACAATATTCGTTTTCACCCTATTCGCTTTATATTTATTATTTAAAAATATAACATATAGCTATATCAATTCAAGAGAAAACCTCCTGATTAAAAATTGTACATTGATTCCACACCATTGTAAAAACAATCAAGGCCGAGAAGGAGTTAGAGTATTTCCTTTGTGGTCATTGAGAACTACTGTAGTCAATAAGTCTCCTCGGCCAGTTAACACAATGATCAACTCAGTCCGGTTATTGATGACTAATCTATACAAGGCCAGGTCAATGTGTATCATACATCAGGGCTAGTCGATTAGGAAAACAAGTGGTCATCAATCAGGAAATCCATGATGATAAATCTCCCTTTTACATCTCTCGCTTCTTTTACCCACTCTCTTACTTTTACCCACTCTCTTACTTTTACCCACTCTCTTACTTTTATCCACTCACTTCTTTTACCCACTCTTTTCCTCTCTCCTCTCTCTCACTTCTTTTACCTACTCTCTTACTTTTACCCACTCTTTCCCTCACTCCTCTCTCTCACTTCTTTTACCCACTCTCTTACTTTTACCCACTCTTTCCCTCTCTCCTCTCTCTCACTTCTTTCACCCACTCTCTTACTTTTACCCACTCTTTCCCTCTCTCCTCTCTCTCACTTCTTTTACCTACTCTCTTACTTTTACCCACTCTTTCCCTCTCTCCTCTCTCTCACTTATTTTACCTACTCTCTTACTTTTACCCACTCTTTCCCTCTCTCCTCTCTCTTACTTATTTTACCCACTCTTTCCCTCTCTCCTCTCTCTCACTTCTTTTACCCACTCTCTTACTTTTACCCACTCTTTCCCTCACTCCTCTCTCTCACTTCTTTTACCCACTCTCTTACTTTCACCCACTCTTTCCCTCTCTCCTCTCTCTCACTTCTTTTACCTACTCTCTTACTTTTACCCACTGTTTCCCTCTCTCCTCTCTCACTTCTTTTACCCACTCTCTTACTTTTACCCACTCTTTCCCTCACTCCTCTCTCTCACTTCTTTTACCCACTCTCTTACTTTTACCCACTCTTTCCCTCTCTCCTCTCTCTCACTTCTTTCACCCACTCTCTTACTTTTACCCACTCTTTCCCTCTCTCCTCTCTCTAACTTCTTTTACCCACTCTTTCCCTCTCTCCTCTCTCTCACTTCTTTTACCCACTCTCTTACTTTCACCCACTCTTTCCCTCTCTCCTCTCTCTCACTTCTTTTACCCACTCTCTTACTTTTACCCACTCTTTCCCTCTCTCCTCTCTCTCACTTCTTTCACCCACTCTCTTACTTTTACCCACTCTTTCCCTCTCTCCTCTCTCTCACTTCTTTTACCCACTCTTTCCCTCTCTCCTCTCTCTCACTTCTTTTACCCACTCTCTTACTTTCACCCACTCTTTCCCTCTCTCCTCTCTCTCACTTCTTTTACCCACTCTCTTACTTTTACCCACTCTTTCCCTCTCTCCTCTCTCTCACTTCTTTTACCTACTCTCTTACTTTTACCCACTCTTTCCCTCACTCCTCTCTCTCACTTCTTTTACCCACTCTCTTACTTTCACCCACTCTTTCCCTCTCTCCTCTCTCTCACTTCTTTTACCTACTCTCTTACTTTTACCCACTGTTTCCCTCTCTCCTCTCTCACTTCTTTTACCCACTCTCTTACTTTTACCCACTCTTTCCCTCACTCCTCTCTCTCACTTCTTTTACCCACTCTCTTACTTTTACCCACTCTTTCCCTCTCTCCTCTCTCTCACTTCTTTCACCCACTCTCTTACTTTTACCCACTCTTTCCCTCTCTCCTCTCTCTCACTTCTTTTACCCACTCTTTCCCTCTCTCCTCTCTCTCACTTCTTTTACCCACTCTTTCCCTCTCTCCTCTCTCTCACTTCTTTTACCCACTCTCTTACTTTCACCCACTCTTTCCCTCTCTCCTCTCTCTCACTTCTTTTACCCACTCTCTTACTTTTACCCACTCTTTCCCTCTCTCCTCTCTCTCACTTCTTTTACCTACTCTCTTACTTTTACCCACTCTTTCCCTCACTCCTCTCTCTCACTTCTTTTACCCACTCTCTTACTTTTACCCACTCTTTCCCTCTCTCCTCTCTCTCACTTCTTTCACCCACTCTCTTACTTTTACCCACTCTTTCCCTCTCTCCTCTCTCTCACTTCTTTTACCTACTCTCTTACTTTTACCCACTCTTTCCCTCTCTCCTCTCTCTTACTTCTTTTACCCACTCTTTCCCTCTCTCCTCTCTCTCACTTCTTTTACCCACTCTCTTACTTTTACCCACTCTCTTACTTTTACCCACTCTCTTACTTTTATCCACTCACTTCTTTTACCCACTCTTTTCCTCTCTCCTCTCTCTCACTTCTTTTACCTACTCTCTTACTTTTACCCACTCTTTCCCTCACTCCTCTCTCTCACTTCTTTTATCCACTCTCTTACTTTTACCCACTCTTTCCCTCTCTCCTCTCTCTCACTTCTTTCACCCACTCTCTTACTTTTACCCACTCTTTCCCTCTCTCCTCTCTCTCACTTCTTTTACCTACTCTCTTACTTTTACCCACTCTTTCCCTCTCTCCTCTCTCTTACTTCTTTTACCCACTCTTTCCCTCTCTCCTCTCTCTCACTTCTTTTACCCACTCTCTTACTTTTACCCACTCTTTCCCTCACTCCTCTCTCTCACTTCTTTTACCCACTCTCTTACTTTTACCCACTCTTTCCCTCTCTCCTCTCTCTCACTTCTTTTACCCACTCTCTTACTTTTACCCACTCTTTCCCTCTCTCCTCTCTCTCACTTCTTTCACCCACTCTCTTACTTTCACCCACTCTTTCCCTCTCTCCTCTCTCTCACTTCTTTTACCTACTCTCTTACTTTTACCCACTGTTTCCCTCTCTCCTCTCTCACTTCTTTTACCCACTCTCTTACTTTTACCCACTCTTTCCCTCACTCCTCTCTCTCACTTCTTTTACCCACTCTCTTACTTTTACCCACTCTTTCCCTCTCTCCTCTCTCTCACTTCTTTCACCCACTCTCTTACTTTTACCCACTCTTTCCCTCTCTCCTCTCTCTCACTTATTTTACCCACTCTTTCCCTCTCTCCTCTCTCTCACTTCTTTTACCCACTCTCTTACTTTCACCCACTCTTTCCCTCTCTCCTCTCTCTCACTTCTTTTACCTACTCTCTTACTTTTACCCACTCTTTCCCTCTCTCCTCTCTCTCACTTCTTTTACCCACTCTCTTACTTTTGCCCACTCTTTCCCTCACTCCTCTCTCTCACTTCTTTTACCTACTCTCTTACTTTTACCCACTCTTTCCCTCTCTCCTCTCTCTCACTTCTTTTACCCACTCTCTTACTTTTGCCCACTCTTTCCCTCACTCCTCTCTCTCACTTCGTTTACCTACTCTCTTACTTTTACCCACTCTTTCCCTCTCTCCTCTCTCTCACTTCTTTTACCCACTCTCTTACTTTTGCCCACTCTTTCCCCCTCTCCCCTCCTGCTGTTTTTCCCTGAATCTCCATCTCCTTTCCCTCTCTCCCGCTCCCTTTTTCTTCACAACTCCTGCTTTCCATCTTCCTCTCATTCCTTCCCCATCCTCCCTCTCTCACCAACTCGTATCTCCAACCCCCCCCTACCTGTCCTCCACGGCCGTAGCCCCCAGCAGGGTGAAGTCCCTCTCAATGAGGTCATAGGCTTGCGCCAGCCGTTGCTCCCTGTCCTTCAGGGCCAGCTTGGCGTCGCTCAGCTGATGACATGCCTCCTCGTACTCCGCTGGGGACAGACTTCTGTAGGCCACACACAGGGTCCGTAAGCCCTCCTGACAGAGGTAAACAAGAGACTCAGTTGAGTGAAAGAAATTAAGATTATACCTGTTATAAGGGGCAATCTGCAGTTGCTACATCCATTTCTGGACCTATTCTTGAACAGCATAACTTATGTACTTTACACCATTGTTTATATCTAAGTTGTTTTTTGGGTATCTGTACTTTCCTCTACTATTTATGGTTTTGACAACTTTTACTTCACTACATTCCGAAAGAAAAGAATGGACTTTTTACACCATACATGTTCCCATACATGTTCATTTTATTTTATTTTAATTGGTGTAGACTGGTTTGCTGAACATAAGGAATTTTACTTATGATACTCAAGTATATTTAAAACCAAATACTTTAAAACTTTGACTCAAGTAGTATTTTACTGGGTGACTTTCACATTCACTTGAGCCATCTATTAAGGCATCTTCACTTTTACTCAAGTATGACAAATGTGGTACTTTTCCCACCACCGCTTATAAATGCCTCATGAGCTAAGTTCAACTGTCATACCCCATCAGAACCCAACATAAGCTTGTTTTACTCCAATGTTTGTAAACAAAGTAAATGTAAACATACTGTATAGCCACAAAACAATAAATAAAGCTGTACTTTCATATCATAGTCAGTCCTTGCATCCACGGCGGTTTATGAATTTGAGAGTGGTTACATTTCTCCAGCCCCATCCCTCAGCTTTTTATGAAAACTATTGGCTTTGAGTGCAATTCTATTGCTTCAACAGTGAATTGCCCCTTGAAGGTAATAGCAGCCACATTACTATGACCATAGCAGATATATGATTTAAGGTTGTGAGACTCAAGATATATATCTGGAGTTTTGGTTACGGTATAGGCATATTAGAAGTATTAGGGCTACGGTGTGCGATTAAGGGTTTTGGTGTCTTAACAAAAATATACATGCAACAATTTCAAAGATTTGACTGATTTACAGTTCGTATAAGTTAATTTAAATACATTCATTTGGTTCCAATCTATGGATTTCACATGATTTGGAATACAGATACGCATCTGTTGGTCACAGATAGGTGTGACTACCATTTGCCTCATGCAGCGCCACACATCTTCGCATAGATTTGATCAGGTTGCTGATTGTGGCCAGTGGAATGTTGTCCCAATCCTCTTCAATGGCTGTGCAAAGTTGCTGGATATTGGTGGGAATTGGAAGATGCTGTCATACACGTCGATCCAGAGCATCCCAAACATGCTCAATGTGTGACATGTCTTGTGAGTATGCAGGCTATGGAAGAAGTGGGACATTTTCAGCTTCCAGGAGTTGTGTACAGATCCTTGTGACATGTGGCTGGGCATTATCATGCTGAAACGTGATGGCGGTGGAATTTCATCACGGTATCTCTGTGCATTGAAATGACTATTGATAAAATGCAATTGTGTTCATTGTCCGTAGCTTATGCCTGCCCATACCATGACCCCCCGCCACCATGAGGTACCCTGTTCACAACATTGACAAAAGCAAACCGCTCGCCCACACGACCCACACTGGCCAGTATGTTTGAAACGGGGATTTATCCGTGAAGAGCACACTTCTCCAGTGAGCCTGTGGCCATCGAAGGTGAGAATTTACCCACTGAAGACGGTTACGACGCCAAACTGCAGTCTGGTCAAGACCCTGGTGAGGACGACAAGCACGCAGATGAGCTTCACAGAGACTGTTTCTGACAGTTTGTGCAGAAATTCTTCAGTTGTGCAAACACACAGTTTCATCAGCTGTCTCAGACAATTCCACAGGTGAAGAACCCGGATGTGGAGGTCCTGGGCTGGTGTGGTTACACATGGTTTGCAGTTGCGAGGCCGGTTGGACGTACTGCCAAATTCTCTAAAAATACATTGGAGTTTATGGTCGAGAAATGAACATTAAATTATCTGGTGGTGTTCCTGCAGTCAGCATGCCAATTGCATGCTCCCTCAAAACTTGAGACATCTGTGGCATTGTTTTGTGTGACAAAACAGCACATTTTAGAGGGGCACCTCTTAAATGATCATGCTGTTTAATCAGCTTCTTAATATTCCACATCTGTCAGGTGGATGGATTATCTTGGAGAAATGCTCACTAACGGGTGTAAACACATTTTTGCACAAAGTCTGAGAGAAATAAGTTTTTTGTGCATATGGAACATTTCTGGGATCTTTTATTTCAGCTCATGTAAAGTGTTTGTTTCATGTTCTGTTTATATTTTTGCTCAGTATAAAGAAAAGATGCTATATAGAGACTGCGTGTGTGTGTGTGTGTGTGTGTGTGTGTGTGTGTGTGTGTGTGTGTGTGTGTGTGTGTGTGTGTGTGTGTGTGTGTGTGTGTGTGTGTGTGTGTGTGTGTGTGTGTACACTTGTGTATAGACTTACCACAGCATTCTGCTCCACCCGTGCCCTCACCTGCTCCACCTTCCCTGACACCACCCTGGGAAAGATGGAGGTGTCTGCCCCTTTACAGAACAACAGGTACTCCCCTGAGGACACATAAACACACACAGTTGAAGTCGGAAGTTTACATACACTTAGGTTGGAGTCATTAAAGCTCGCTTTTCAACCACTCCAAAAATGTCTTGTCAACAAACTATAGTTTTGGCAAGTCGGTTAGGACATCTACTTTGTGCATGACACAAGTCATTTTTACAACAATTGTTTACAGACAGATTATTTCACTAATAATACACTGTATCACAATTTCAGTGGGTCAGAATTCCAGAAAATTATGTCATGGCTTTAGAAGCTTCTGATAGGCTAATTGACATAATTTGAGTCAATTGGAGGTGTACCTGTGGATGTATTTCAAAGGCCTACCTTCAAACTAAGTGCCTATGCTTGCCATCATGGGAAAATCAAAAGAATTCAGCCAAGACATCAGAAAAAAAATTGTAGACCTCCACAAGTCTGGTTCATCAATTGGCAGCAATTTCCAAACGCCTGAAGGTACCACGTTCATTTGTACAAACAATAGTACACAAGTATAAACACCATGGGACCACGCAGCCGTCATACCGCTCAGGAAGGAGACTCGTTCTGTCTCCCAGAGATGAATGTACTTTGGTGCAAAAAGTACAAATCAATCCCAGAACAACAGCAAAGGACCTTTTGAAGATGCTGGAGGAAACAGGTACAAAAGTGTCTATATCCACAGTAAAACGAGTCCTATATCGACATAACCTGAAAGGCTGCTCGGCAAGGAAGAAGCCACTGCTACAAAACCACCATAAAAAAGCTAGACTACGGTTTGCAACTGCACATGGGGACAAAGATTGTACTTATTGGAGAAATGTCCTATAGTCTGATGAAACAAAAATAGAACTGTTCGGCCATAATGACCATCGTTATGTTTGGAGGAAAAAGGGGGAGGCTTGCAAGCCGAAGAACACCATCCCAACCGTGAAGCACGGGGGTGGCAGCCTCATGTTATGGATGTGCTTTGCTGCAGGAGGGATTGGTGCACTTCACAAAATAGATGGCATCATGAGAAGGACAATTATGTGGATATATTGAAGCAACATCTCAGGACATCAGTCAGGAAGTTAAACCTTGGTCGCAATGGGTCTTCCAAATGGACATTGACCCCTTAAGGACAACAAAGTCAAGGTTTTGGAGTGGCCATCACAAAGCCCTGACCTCAATCCCATAGAAAATGTGTGGGCAGAACTGAAAAAGCATGTGCGAGCAAACCTGACTCAGTTATACCAGCTCTGTCAGAAGGAATGGGCCAAAATTCACCCAACTTATTGTGGGAAGCTTGTGGAAGGCTACCTGAAATGTTTGACCCAAGTTAAACAATTTAAAGGCAATGCTACCAAATACTAATTGAGTGTATGTACACTTCTGACCTACTGGGAATGTAATTAAATAAATAAAAGCTGAAATAAATCATTCTCTCTACTATTATTCTAACATTTCACATTCTTAAAATAAAGTGGTGATCCTAACTGACCTAAGACACGGAATTTGTACTAGGATTAAATGTCAGGAATTGTGAAAAACTGAGTTTAAATGTAATTGGCTAAGGTGTATGTAAAAACTTCCGACTTCAACTGTAGGTTTAATTGTATACATCTGAATCTGAGTTTCTATCCATTATTATGTAAATAAGATGGTGTTTGTAAGAGTGTGTGTTACCAGAGCTAGACTTGACAATGACGCTCATTCTCCTCCTGACAGAGTCAAAGTTGAGCACGTGAAGCAGCTCAAACCTGGAACACACACAGGTGGAGACAACTCCCTTAGTACCAGACATAATACACAGGACATTCTCTAATAATGTACACAGCAATAAGAGGGGCTAGTGACAAAAACAGAATAGTCAAATTAAAAGTCATTATAGTAGATGAATCATCCTCCTCTTTCCCTCCCATTACTTTGCATCTCCCTCTCTTTCTTCCTCCTTCGTTCTCTCTTAAAATTGACATTTCATAGACGGCCCACTGCAGAGAGGGATGTCGATACTGATATTATATAAGTGGTCCCTGTGGGACCGGCTAATTAAACCCTTGATAAATCCACCAATTCTGGAGTCTTCTGTTCCCACACACCTCTGTGTCTTTTCACTGGGGTTTCACATGCATTTTTCTTGGCAGTGGTGTCTTAGTATAAGGAAGTTGAATTCTTGCTAAAATGTTTACAGACATCCTGCACACAAGCCAAAGCACATAGGATTTGCCAATTGCCAGCAATATGGTCAGAATGAACTTCAATTATGTGGAATCAATTAATAACTTGGGTTATGCATGCATAACTTAAACATGAATACTCTATGGTTTCATAGGAAGCTGTGAAATACGCAACTCCAAAATAAAAGATGGAACAATCAGGAATTATGTTCTGAGCAAAGCCCTACCTTTCAATCTCATCGTCCTTATTGAGTATTTCCATATGACTGTCTTTGAGTCTCAGATAGGTGTACCCCAACCTGAGAGAGAATGTGTGTATGCGTGAAAATGTAGAGAGGGAAGAGAATGTTCTGTAGGTTAGAAGGAGATACACACACACACTCTTTGTACCAGTCAAAAGTTTGGACACATCTACTCATTCAAGGGTTTTTGGCTATTTTTACTATTTTCTACATTGTAGAATAATAGTGAAGACATCAACACTATGAAATAACACATATGGAAACATGTAGTAACCAAAATATTCTAAATAAATCACTGACAGTGTCACCAGCAAAGGACCCACACACCATGACACCTCTTCCTCCATGCGTCCCAGTGGAAACTACACATGCGGAAACCATCCGTTCACCCACTGTGCGTCTCACAAAGACACGGTGGTTGGAATCAAAAATCTCAAATTTGGACTCATCAGACCAAAGGACAGATTTCCACCGGTCTAATGTCCGTTGCTCGTGTTTTTTGGCCCAGCAAGTATCTTCTTCTTATTGGTGTTCTTTAGTGGTGGTTCCTTTGCAGCAATTCGACCATGTTGAGATGTGTTTGTTACTTGAACTCAGTGAAGAGTTTATTTGGGCTGCAATCTCTGAGGCTGGTAACTGATGAACTTTTCCTCTGCAGCAGAGGTAACTCGGTGTCTTCCTTTTCTGTGGCGGTCCTCATGAGAGCCAGTTTCATCATAGCGCTTGATGGTTTTTGTGACTGCACTTGAAGAAGCTTTCAAAGTTCTTAACATTTTCTGGATTGACTGACCTTCATGTCTTAAAGTAATGATGGACTGTCGTTTCTCTTTGCTTATTTGAACTGTTCTTGCCATAATACGGACTTGGTCTTTTACCAAATAGTGCTATCTTCTGTATACCCCTCTACCTTGTCACAACACAACTGATTTGCTCAAACGCAGTAAGATGGAAAGAAATTCCGCAAATGAACATTTAACAAGGCACACCTGTTAATTGAAATGCATTCCAGGTGACTACCTCATGAAGCTGGTTGAGAGAATGCCAAGTGTCTGCAAAGCTGTCATCAAGGCAAAGGGTGGCTACTTTGAAGATTCTCAAATATAAATCATATTTAGATGCGTTTTAACACTTTTTTGGTTACTACATGATTCCATGTGTTATTTCGTAGTTTTGATGTATTCACTATTATTCTACAACGTAGACAATAGTAAAAGTAAAGAAAAACCCTGGAATTAGTAGGTGTGTCCAAACTTTTGACTGGTGGTCCTTCTGTGGCTCAGTTGGTAGAGCATGGCGCTTGTAACGCCAGGGTAGTGGGTTCGATTCCCGGGACCACCCATACGTAGAATGTATGCACACATGACTGTAAGTCGCTTTGGATAAAAGCGTCAGCTAAATGGCATATATTATTATAATTATTATTATTATTATATTATTATATTATTATTATTATTATATTATTGGTAGTGTATATCAGCTTGACAGTAGACACCCATCCAGTACAGCATTGAGGTCGTTACAACAGGGCCACTATAACAGAGTCCAGTACAATAGCGTGATCAGCTGCACCCTAAACAGACCCACCACCATGACCAGAGACCATGGAGTTGTAAATGTGAGCATGTGTTCTTACATGTGAGATAGAAAGAGCATGACTAAGTGCGTGTGTACAGTGTGTGTGTACATGCGTGAATGGGTGTGAGAAAAATAATGACTATTTGCGTTCTTGTTTATCGCTATGTGTGTATTGCCTAGTGCAGGGTGTCACTCTGTCCAGCTTGCTAAAAGTCATTGAAACGAAAGCTAGACAGTCATGGAGAATTGGAAATTCCAAAAGCGATTTTGGAATTTAATCAATTTTAAGTGCAAAGAACATTGTGAGGTCTGAATGCGCCCTGCAGTGCAAAAATAGTTGGTGACAACCCTGGACTAGTCTGTGTATAACTAAGTGTATGTGTATTGTTATATGTGTGCATGTATTGTGTGTGTGTGTGTATGTGTCCTTCAGTGTGTGTGTGTGTGTGTGTGTGTGTGTGTGTGTGTGTGTGTCAATTGAGGCTCCTTAGAGGAAGGGGAGAACTATCCTCCTCAGTGAATTTCATAAAAATAAAAAGTGAAACAAAAATTTAAAAAGGTTATCCTTTTTAGATAAAACTAAATATATGTACGTCACCAAATAATTGATTAAAAACACTGTTTTGCAATGAAAGTCTACACTCTGTAAGTTAGCACCATTGTGCAGCTGGAGGACATCTGTCCTCCTCTGAGTACATTACACCAATGCCTTGATTACTGTATATATATATACATACAGTGGGGCAAAAAAGTATTTAGTCAGCCACCAATTGTGCAAGTTCTCCCACTAAAATAGATGAGAGAGGCAATTTTTGTAATTTTCATCATAGGTACACTTGAACTATGACAGACAAAATTAGAAAAAAAAATCCAGAAAATCACATTGTAGGATTTTTAATGAATTTATTTGCAAATTATGGTGGAAAATAAGTATTTGGTCACCTACAAACAAGCAAGATTTCTGGCTCTCACAGACCTGTAACTTCTTCTTTAAGAGGCTCCTCTGTCCTCCACTTGTTACCTGTATTAATGGCACCTGTCCACAACCTCAAACGGTCACACTCCAAACTCCACTATGGCCAAGACCAAAGAGCTGTCAAAGGACACCAGAAACAAAATTGTTGACCTGCACCAGGCTGGGAAGACTGAATCTGCAATAGGTAAGCAGCTTGGTTTGAAGAAATCAACTGTGGGAGCAATTATTAGGAAATGGAAGACATACAAGACCACTGATAATCTCCCTCGATCTGGGGCTCCACGCAAGATTTCACCCTGTGGGGTTCAAAATTATCACAAGAACGGTGAGCAAAAATACCAGAACCACACAGGGGGACCTAGTGAATGACCTGCAGAGAGCTGGGACCAAAGTAACAAAGCCTACCATCAGTAACACACTACACCACCAGGGACTCAAATCCTGCAGTGCCAGATGTGTACCCCTGCTTAAGCCAGTACATGTCCAGGCCCGTCTGAAGTTTGCTAGAGAGCATTTGGATGATCCAGAAAAAGATTGGGAGAATGTCATATGGTCAGATGAAACCAAAATATAACTTTTTGGTAAAAGCTCAACTCGTCGTGTTTGGAGGACAAAGAATGCTGAGTTGCATCCAAAGAACACCATACCTACTGTGAAGCATGGGGGTGGAAACATCATGCTTTGGGGCTGTTTTTCTGCAAAGGGACAAGGAGACTGATCCCTGTAAAGCAAAGAATGAATAGGGCCATGTATCGTGAGATTTTGAGTGAAAACCTCCTTCCATCAGCAAGGGCATTGAAGATGAAACGTGGCTGGGTCTTTCAGCATGACAATGATCCCAAACACACCGCTCGGGCAACGAAGGAGTGGCTTCGTAAGAAGCATTTCAAGGTCCTGGAGTGGCCTAGCCAGTCTCCAGATCTCAACCCCATAGAAAATCTTTGGAGGGAGTTGAAAGTCCGCGTTGCCCAGCAACAGCCCCAAAACATCACTGCTCTAGAGGAGATCTGCATGGAGGAATGGGCCAAGATACCAGCAACAGTGTGTGAAAACCTTGTGAAGACTTACAGAAAACGTTTGACCTCTGTCATTGCCACCAAAGGGTATATAACAAAGTATTGAGAAACTTTTGTTATTGACCAAATACTTATTTTCCACCATAATTTGCAAATGAATTAATAAAAAATCCTACAATGTGATTTTCTGGAATTGTTTCCCTCATTTTGTCTGTCATAGTTGAAGTGTACCTATGATGAAAATTACAGGCCTCTCTCATCTTTTTAAGTGGGAGAACTTGCACAATTGGTGGCTGACTAAATACTTTTTTTGCCCCACTGTATGTATGTATGTATGTATGTATGTATGTATGTATGTATGTATGTATGTATGTATGTATATATATATATATATGATAACCTTTGTATGCTTGCAATGCTCAATGATGGAATTGTACTGAGTAAATGGAGATGTACTGCTTTAGTTCTCAGGCTGAGAATTGTCTGCACCTGCTGATTGTCACACAGCCTCAAGGCCGAAATAGCAGAGTGAGAAACCACAGTCTAGACATGCTTTTCTCATCTTAGTTACTTTGCAGCTAATCCAGTGCAACAATGCTAAGGTATGATTGATGGTAGGTTGTCACACCCACTAGTATAATGAGCTTTATCTCGTTTCACCAAACAGATCTTTACTATAGACTACTGAGGTATTCTGTATGTGAAACTCTGTCTGCAATTGCATTTTATTACTAAAGAGTTTTATACCAAGGTTCCTGTGTCATCTATCTGGAAGACTGATTGTTAAAGGAAACTTACGTCACCCCATGCAAAGGACCACCCAACACCACTGGGGCCCGCCGGTGTAACTGCTAAACTGCTTTCTGACTGTACACTATACTGCATGAACGTAGTGGGTTTACTAACGTGTTAGTTCTCGTAGACTATGACGTGACAACGATGTAGGCTGTGTGTAGTGGTTAGCGGTCATGATATGAAGGTTTGGCTTGGAAAGATTTTTTTCGCCTGATCCCAGACAGCTTATGTGTTGTGCACTGAAATCCACAAGTGAAGGGAAAAGGTGAGAGGAGAGCACATAGAGAGTTGCACGAAGGAATTATATATACACTGTACAACAAGCAAAGTGATGATGCTGTTTGTATGTGACTGCTATGAAACTGAACTGTTTGCGTGTGATCAGGGGTGTATTAATTCCACCGATTCTCTTGAAAAAAAAATCTTAAATGAAAAGAAACTGGGATAAACATACCTGCATTTGCCCAATAAAAACTCTAATTTGCAACTGTTGGACTAATGATTCCACCCTAGATCAGCTAGATGCACTCAAAATTATCATCTCGACCTGTGGCCCAACGTTGTAAACATTCATTCATAGTCTAGGTTATAGCAACCTTATAATGGGTACAGTGAAAATTGTAGTATTACCTAGTAGACTAAACCTAGCAATGTTACATTGAACTGAGTGAATGGCATATGAATGACAGTCACCCAATATCCTCCCTCATCTTAAACGGCACCAACCACCACTGGTTTGTGTGTTACCTCTTCATGCCCTCCACCAGAGCCACCTCATCAGGAGAGGATGATATGTAGAAGGAGGTGGGCTTTCCCAGGTGGATCCCTCTCTTGATGCTGTCCACTGTCTCCTCCTCCTTCACCTGCACCGTGTGGCACAGACACAGAGCCCGGAAGAACAGGTCCTCGTGCTCCTGACACACACAGGAACACAGACACACTATTACACACTGGTACACACTGCTACACACTGGTACACACTGGTACACACAGTCTTACCCTGCGGTATCCTCCAGGAGAAGAGTCGATCATGTCTATGCTGGAAGCAGCACTGAGGATCTGTCCGTTACAGATGACGTGGGGGATATACACGTGCCCGTCCACACAGCACTCTATAAACTCCATGTTGTTCTCCGTCAACGTTCCCGTCTTATCAGTAAACACATACTCTACCTGCACACACAGACAGAAGCAGAAGTTCTCTTTAGATGCTGACCTAGGCCCGTATTCACAAAGCGTCTCAGAGTAGAAAATTGGTCATCCGTTGTGAGAAGAGACATTTTACTCCTACGGGAAAAAACAAAAGCTATGCACGAAGCCCCTTTATTCATAATAGTCACACAGAGTCGACAGATATTTAGGAGACTTCATGAGCTGTCCTAACCAGTTAAGAGTTACCAGCAGGTGTCTTAATAATGGAAAAATGCAGCGAGTCAGTGGTTCCTGCACCACATGCAATAGCTTTGGAGTTGTCGAAAGAATGTTTTGATAATTCTAAAGAATCAATCCACAAATAATCTAGATCTACATGAAACAGCATCATTTGTGCCTTTGACAATGATTTCACATAAGACCTATTTCATATGTTTTCCTTTCAATTATTTAACTAACTACATTATGCTGTTATTTTAAGTTATCCCTTTGGAGTGCAATATCACATGAAAAAAGAAGCCTAAATTAGGCATACCTATACATTGGGTAGTTGAAGACATCTAGGCCTTATATTAACTTTGATTGTCTTTGATGAAAATGACAGACCTTTCAAACATTGTATGCAACATTACCGGTGAGTGGCTTGGGGCTGACTGTGCCAAAGTGATTTAGAGTTGTTAAACGGGAGTGACGTGTGTGTTGATATAACGGTCATATTGTCAAAATTCAAATTTTAACAACCATCAGAATTGGTAAAAACAAAGCCTGAAGCGTGCTATAGAGTTTACACCTGGCGAGGCTTCCTCATGATTGGTTATTCCCCGTCATTTGCAACAATGTTAATAAGTATCATCAGTATCTTTCCTTTGCGGTACCTCAAACTGTTGTGACTACCAGCTGAGATAAACGTTTCTGAGTTGATTTGACTCCTGGCTCAGAGTTCGTCTGAACAGTGTTTCATCCTAAAAGCTGGGAGTTTTTGTTGTTGTCTTAAAAACAGGTTTACAGGATTTAAAATATATTTTCTGAGATGCTTTATGGATACAAGCCCTAAACTCAGTTTTTGGAGTGTGTGTATTTGTGTACTCTACCTGCAGTATAAATGTGTGTGTGCGTGTGTGTGGACACAAGTGAGTCTAGTATATCTAGATGTTCAGAAGATGTGTGAGTGTGTGTACCTGTCCAAGCTCTTCGTTGAGGTCAGATGTGTTGACCTGAGCCCCCACCCCCAGCTCCTCATCATACATATCCTTGTCCCAGACTATGAAGTAAGAACCCAGGAACTTCTGCATCTCCACGGTAACGTACATGGAGACTGGGATGATGTAGTTAAACAACACCATGAAGGCCAGGAAGTCTGTGAACGCCCTGATCACCTGAGAGAGAGCAGAGAAGATGGAGGGAGGGGTAGAGGCAGGGAGGAGGAGGATGTAGGAAGAGAGAGAAGGGGAGAACGAGAACGAAAGGATAGTTAGAGACAGAGAAGATGGAGGGAGGGGTAGAGGCAGGGAGGAGGAGGATGTAGGAAGAGAGAGAAGGGGAGAACGAGAACGAAAGGATAGTTAGAGACAGAGAAGAGGCTTTATCAGAGTCAGTAAACATTAAATAGGGAGTGACCTGATTATTAATTTTGCTATGACAGCTTGCTTTGTGGGTAGTGTAGTGGTTTGGGGGACTAACCACATGGCGTTCTCTGTCGATCTCGGTCCTGTGGTTGTACCAGGGTTCATCGTGGTCAGCAGACCACTGCCACGCATACTTCAGAACCGTGTTAATGACCGCTTTACTGATCAGGATGCACAGATACACGATTAGGAACGCATTCATAGACCTGGAGGGAGGTAGAGGGAGGAGAGGTTTAGAGGAGCTAAATGCAGATCGATTCTCCAGAACTGTATGTAAAATAATTGTCAATAGAGCATCACACACACACACACACACACACACACACACACACACACACACACACACACACACACACACACACACACACACACACACACACACACACACACACACACACACACACACACACACACACACACACACACACACACACACACACACACACACACACACACACATGAGATCAAATGGCTTTGAATGAGATCAAATGGAATTTAATCAAGCAGACTTTATGTAATAACAGAGTCTACTATTCCTGCTACTATTCTAAGTCCTGCTACTATTCTAAGTCCTGCTACTATTCTAACTCCTGCTATCCTTCATCAGACAGGTAGTTCTAGCCACACCAGAGCAACCAGACACAAAGAGGGGAAGGTATGGGAATAGATCTTACTTTTCCACAGCTGAGCGTTTCTGGGATTTGGACTGGTAGTTAAGCGCCATCTTGGTGTCCATGCCTGTGTAAATGGCTACAGCTGAGGGAACAACAACCAGGGGTTACCATCACTACAGACGCAGAACAGTGTGTGTGTGTGTGTGTGTGTGTGTGCGCGTGTGTGTGTGTGTGTGTGTGTGTGTGTGTGTGTGTGTGTGTGTGTGTGTGTGTGTGTGTGTGTGTGTGTGTGTGTGTGTGTGTGTGTGTGTGTGTGTGTGTGTGTGAAGAATGTATTTCATAGTCAGGAGGACACGTTTCGGTGGACGGTATGGCTATTGCAACACGTGCCGACTCACACACAAATATAACCATAGATATAACTTCAAACACAGAACAGTGTGTGTGTTACCATAAATATGTCCTGTGTTCTTCAGGGTAGCTCCTCTGAGGAGAAGGTTCTCAGCTCCCAGCGGTCTAAAATGAGAAAAGAAACAAGATAAAAAGTCAAAAAGAAAAAGCTTTACTATCCATGGCAAAGATTATTTAGGAATGAAAGAGGGGGGTGCTGGTCTTACCTGGCTATGGGATCCTCTCTTTCCTTATAGATATTGATGCGCCCCACAAATCTAAATGGGAAAAATAAAATGTATGCAATTTTCAACAAACAAACAGGTCACTCAATGATTCTGTGTGTGTCACACATTGAGTGTCACTCACTTGTAGAGGTCAGGTTGTGGTTGTTCACATTCAATAGTCGCATGTAGAGAGTCCACCTCCTGCTCTGTCTTAAAGGCCATGGTGTCTGGTACAGCATAGTAGGTCTGACACAGCATAGTAGGGGGGAGAGAGATGAATCACTTAGAAGTCATGTTTGATCAGAGAGCATGCTAGAATAATTCAGGGGTGAATCCCAGCAGTGTACGTGTGTGTGTGCGTAACAGTATGTGAGTGTGTGTGTGCACATACCTTGTGGCTAGACTCTCCATCAAGGCTGGTAGTGGTGACGTAGCAGGTTCCGTCACCGCGGCTGGATGAAAGGAGGATGAGGTCACAGGGGAACGTCTCGTCCTCCCTCACCATGACAACGTCCCCCACCTGACAGGTCAACCACATCATCAGTTTAGACTCAAGAAATACAGGCTGGGTCCTAAAATCACACACTATTCCCTTGTTCACTACTGTTGACCTGATCTAAATGGAGTGGACTACCCAGTGATATAGCCAAATTCATTGGTGGGTGGGCTTTTTTTTGGTGTGGGTGGGGCTAGAGCGGCTAACTTCCTGCAATTTTACACATTTTGAAAAAATGTGCAGAGAATTTTTTTTGTGTGGTTTAGTTAGTTCTTTTTGTCAACCCATCCCGTGAGAGTGAATGTCATTCCAGTTCATCTGTTCTGTTAAATTTAATAAAATCTGACTAACTGCTTGCAAGGAATTCAATCTGATGGTGTTTGCATGTTTAGGTAAAAAGACAAATAATGTCCCGTTTGGAACACTTTTAATAAAAAAAAATTGCTCAATCTGAGTGGGTGAGCCAGACTACCCAGTGGGTGGGCCAAATAGTGCAAATGTTTGCACTATTTGGGGGATGGGATATAATTTAAATGTGATAAACACCATGCCATTGTAAACAAACACAGAGGTGCTGCTGTAGAGCCAGAAATAATTAGCAGTTCTCCTACAGGAAACACACATGCCTCGCGCACAATCACACTTTCAGATTTTTCCCACTCCTTTCTTCCTGGGGATTGAGTTGTTGCGTAACAGTGGGATTATGCAAGTGGAGCAGCTGAACTGCCTATAAATCCCATCTCTACGGTGACCGTACACACCACTGTACTGCACATACACTCTCTATAGCTACGATTAATATCTTCTTTACTATTCCTCTTTTCCCCACAATCCACTCTGTTTGAGTCAGGGGACCATCGGTGAGGAACATCGGTAGAATGTGCATGTACAGTTGAAGTCGGAGGTTTACATAAACTGAGTTTAAATGTAGTTGGCAAAGGTGTTTCACAATTCCTGACATTTAATCCTGGTTAGAATTCCCTGTCTTAGATCAGTTAGGATCACCACTTTATTTTAAGAATGTGAAATGTCAGAATAATAGTAGAGAGAATGATTTATTTCAGCTTTTATTTCTTTCATCACATTCCCAGTGGTTCAGAAGTTTACATACACTCAATTAGTATTGAGTAGCATTGCCTTTAAATTGTTTAACTTGGGTCAAACGTTTTGGGTAGCCTTCCACAAGCTTCCCACAATAAGTTGGGTGAATTTTAGCCCATTCCTTCTGACAGAGCTGGTGTAACTGAGTCAGGTTTGTAGGCCTCACGCGCAGGCTTTATCAGTTCTGCCCACAAATGATCTATGGGATTGAGGTCAGGGCATTGTGATGGCCACTCCAATACCTTGACTTTGTTGTCCCTTAAGCCATTTTGCCACAACTTTGAAAGTATGCTTGGAGTAATTGTCCATTTGGAAGACCCATTCGTGACCAAGCTTTAACTAGCTGACTGATGTCTTGAGATGTTACGTGAATATATCCACATAATTCTTCTGCCTCATGACGCCATCTTGTGAAGTACACCAGTCCCTCCTGCAGCAAAGCACCTCCACAAAATGATGCTGCCATCCGTGCTTCACGGTCGGGATGGTGTTCTTGGGGGGGAGGAGTTGGACTAGTAACTGGAATGTTGCAAGATCGAATCCCCGAACCAACAAGGTAAAAATCTGTCGTTCTGCCCCTGAACAAGGCAGTTAACCCACTGTTCCTAGACCGTCATTGAAAATAAGAATTTGTTCTTAACTGACTTGCCTAGTTAAATAAAGGTAAAATAAAATATTCGGCTTGCAAGCCTCCCCCTTTTTCCTCCAAACATAGCAATGGTCATTATGGCAAAACAGTTCTATTTTTGTTTCATCAGACCAGAGGACATTTCTCCAAAAAGTACCATCTTTGTCCCCATGTGCAGTTGCAAACCGTAGCCTAGCTTTTTTATGGCGGTTTTGGAGCCATGGTTTCTTCCCTGCAGAGCGGACTTTCATGTTACGTTGATATAGGACTCGTTTTACTGTGGATATAGATACTTATTTACCGGTTTCCTCCAGCATCTTCACAAGGTCCTTTACTGTTGTTCTGGGATTGATTTGCACTTTTCGCACCAAAGTATGTTCATCTCTAGGAGACTGAATGTGTCTCCTTCCTGAGCGTTATGACAGCTGTGTGGTCCCATGGTGTTTATATTTGCGTACTATTAATTGTACAGATGAACGTGGTACCTTCAGGTGTTTGGAAATTGCTCCCAAGGATGAACCCAACTTGTGGAGGTCTACATTTTTTTTCTGAGGTCTTGACTGATTTCTTTTGATTTTCCCATGATGTCAAGCAAAGAGGCACTGAGTTTGAAGGTAGGCCTTGAAATATATTCACAGGTACACCTCCAATTGAATCAAATTATGTCAATTAGCCTATCAGAAGCGTCTAAAGCCATGACATCATTTTCTGGAAACTTCCAAGCTGTTTAAAGGCACAGTCAACTTAGTGTATGTAAACTTCTGACCCACTGGAATTGTGAAACAGTGAATTATAAGTGAAATAATCTGTCTGTAAACAATTTTAGGAAATATTACTTGTGTCATGCACAAAGTAGAAGTCCTAAACACCTTGCCAAAACTATAGATTGTGAACAAGAAATTTGTGGAGCGGTTGAAAAACGAGTTTTAATAACTCCAACCTAAGTGTATGTAAACTTCCAACTTCAACTGTATGTGTGTGTGTGTGGATGAGGAATGTCTTTCATAGTCAGGACACGTTTCAGTGGACAGTATGGCTATGGCAACACGTGCCGACATACACTCAAATACAACTATGGATATTACAGTAACACCCATACAAATCCTATTCAATTCGAATTCCTAATTCTATGGTAATATAGTGGTTCTGACCCTAGTCCAGCCTGACATCACAGAAGACAACAGGGTAATAGCGACCCGGCATATCAGTCATATTGATATTTAATCTCTGTCTGGAAAGGCAAATCCTTTTCTCTGTATGGGACCAGAGTAATCACAACAGGAATGTTTGGGATGGTACTGTAGGGGGAACGTTGATCTTCTCTGGGACGCTAGCTATGGCATTGCAGACGAACGCACGCACGTTCCCATAGAGAACGGCCTTAAAAAGGTCTCAGGAACGGATTTCATTTCAATATGATCAAAGATGATAGCCGTGGCTATGATATAAATGTTCAAATGTTATATAACTAGGGGTATTATTCAGTATACAAAATAATCACTGTTCATTTTGTTACATGAATAATAATATAATGAAGAAGGATGAGCTCTCATACTAGCCATTATACTCACATACTACAGCTATTACAGCTAAAGGCTCTTATCTGAACATGAATGAAAATGCTTGGTCAGAATAGAGAAACACCAGCCAATGAGGCCCAAAGGCGTCATAATAATGTGTAGTAGACTGGAGAGTAGAAGAGCCATTAATAGGGTAGTAGTACCCGTAGCTTGGAGCTCTGTGTCCTCACCACCGTCCCCTGCTGCACCATGTCCACAGGACACTCATTTATACTGCAGTCTGCCTTGTGTCTCAGCCAGTCTTCATAACCCTGGAGGAGAGAAGGGGAGGACAGAGTGGGTTGAGAGATACAAGGAGGAAAGGGCATGCGGGATTGTGGGGAGAAATGGAGCACACACACAGAGAGAAAAATGGAGCACACAGAGAGAGAGATACGGTCATCGCTGGTATCTAATTAGTGGTATATTCCGTCAGCATGGTGACCTGTTTCCATGGCCTCTACATAACATGTCATGTTTTAGAATAATGATTGTATAAGGCCTGGGCTTTATAAGCCAGGTGTGGTTCATGCATCACTGCTATCATCACATCTGCTGTCACTACCGGAACACAGTGGAGGAAGGCTTCCCTAGATTTACCAACACCAATGACCAGAGGATGTGTGTGTGTCTGTGTCTCGCCTACCTGTTTAATGGCGGTGACAGTGATGACAAAGAAGAGAGGCAGTCCGCTGGTGACAGGGCTGGTGGGCGTGTCTATGATGAGCTGAGGAGAGAGGAAGAGAACCAGCTGATTATCAGTCATTCAGGTTCTCTGTGGTACAGAGATGGACCACCGCCAACCAGTCCCCTCCTCTTACTGTTCATCATCTCCTCCGGCTACTGGATGGGACTGGAAGGCTCCTATCATATCCAACGTGGACCATGACCATAAGCCATTCCAAGCCAAACAATTAACTACCATTCACTTCACATAGACTACGTGTTTAACTGATAATATGAAACACCATATGTATAATAGATAATATGAAACATTATGTATAATAAAACGGCCCTGGTGTTCAGATCAAACAGAGAGATGGCATATTCTCACCTGGACCAGGAAGATTAGCAGAAAGTAGAAGTTGGCGATTCTTCTGAACTGTTCAAACAGGTTCTTGGGGATAAAGTTCCATAAGGTGTACTGGTAGAGAGAACACACACCATAGGAGGTTGGTGGCACCTTAATTGGGGAGGACGGGCTTGTGGTAATGGCTGAAGCGGAATCAGAGGAATTCAATCAAATACACCAAATACATGGTTTCCAGGTGTTTGATGCCATTCGCGCCGTTCCAGATATTATAATGAGCCGTCCTCCCCTCAGCAGCTTCCACTGACATTACCCACATTATCAACATGTTTTCTAAAGAGAAGGGATAACACTTTAAACCAGTGTGTGTCTTTTCTTTCTTAAATGAATCCAAAATTGATGTCAACAATGACAGTTCCTCATAGAAACTGCTAACGAACCTCGAGCAGTAGCAGATATCTATGGTTGTCACCCACATTAAGAGGTTGCTAATCATAGATGACATACTGTCACAAGAGCACAACATGCTTGGTTGTAAGGGCTAAATGACGTGGTTGTTGTGCTGACGGCTTGGTTGCCATGACACCTGCTCACCTTGGAGGAGACGATGCGGTTGTCAGGGTAACGTTGAGGGATGTAGGCCTCGGCCGCCGGTGGGGGTTCTTTGTGACAGATGTAAACCGTACGACTGTCCACCCAATACTCCTCCCCCGCACACTGTTAGAGAGAAAGGGGGGGACACAGAGAGCGAGAAACAGAGAGCAAGAGAGAGAGAGAGACAGAAAGTGAGGAGAGACACAGACAGCAAGAGAGAGAGACAGAAAGTGAGGAGAGACACAGAGAGCAAGAGAGAGAGACAGAAAGTGAGGAGAGACACAGAGAGCAAGAGAGAGAGACAGAAAGTGAGGAGAGACACAGAGAGCGAGAGAGAGACAGAAAGTGAGGAGAGACACAGAGAGCGAGAGAGAGAGAGAGAGACAGAAAGTGAGGAGAGACACAGAGAGCGAGAGAGAGACAGAAAGTGAGGAGAGACACAGAGAGCAAGAGAGAGAGAGACAGAAAGTGAGGAGAGACACAGAGAGCGAGAGACAGAAAGTGAGGAGAGACACAGAGAGCGAGAGAGAGAGAGACAGAAAGTGAGGAGACACAGAGAGCGAGAGAGAGAGAGACAGAAAGTGAGGAGAGACACAGAGAGCGAGAGAGAGAGAGAGAGAGACAGAAAGTGAGGAGAGACACAGAGCGTGAGAGAGAGAGACAGAAAGTGAGGAGAGACACAGAGAGCGAGAGAGAGAGAGAGACAGAAAGTGAGGAGAGACACAGAGAGCGAGAGAGAGAGAGACAGAAAGTGAGGAGAGACACAGAGAGCGAGAGAGAGAGAGAGACAGAAAGTGAGGAGAGAAACAGAGCGTGAGAGAGAGAGACAGAAAGTGAGGAGAGACAATAAGAGGGAATAACACGTTGTAGCAAAATTGTAGCAAATGTTTTGATTTAAAATGTACATTCTTATTGAACAAGTTCATGTTCAGCAGTAGTGTCAGTAAAAACATTTCCTACAGAACACATGATCCAGGTTTTATAAGGAAGTTGAGCTACCCTGAATTAAACTACCTCCCACAAGATTCTCAAGAAACAGAAGTGAAAAAGTTGCTTCAGATAGCAGCTGTGCCTTTACCACTGTGATTCTATAGAATACACAGGGTGAGTGAGAGTGAGAGTGAGAGTGAGCTCAAGAGATCTTCTGCAAAAAAATAATTAGATAGATAAGTCCTTGCGAACAAAATGCAAGTTTATACAGGATACTAACCTCAACATTAAAATCAAATCAAAATTCCATACCTAAATCTCTTAGAACCAGAGTAAGTCCAGAGCAGGATAGTTCCTGTAGAGCACATATGTCAGAGTCAAGGCCCGCGGGCCACATCCGGCCCGCGAGAAGGTTTTTTACGGCCCCTGGGATGATCTTGATTTATTATTAGAACCGGCCCGCAGACCGCAGCAAGCCGGCAGCCCGCAGATCTTTTACACGCACCAATACTACATTTCCCACAATGCAACGGTGACGCACCGAGCAGTAGGCTGCTTCATTTCAATATTTATTGGCACAGCAGTTGTCAGCATCACAGTAAAATTAACTTTCAGATACCCATCAAAAATGGCAAAACGGAAGGTGGACACTGAGAACCGGGGTTTCAAACAAGGTGGGAGTCGGAGTATTTGTTCACGGAGGTAGCTGGAAAACCTGTGTGTCTTCTGTGTGGAGAAAGTGTGGCGGTACTGAAAGAGTATAATCTGAGACGACATTATGAAACGAAACACGCGGACAAAAACAAGAATATGGACATGGAACAAAGGCTACAAAAGGCAGAGGAATTAAAACGAGGCCTCAAATCTCGACAGGCTCTGTTCAAAAAAGCCAAATCACAAGGCCAGGCTGCTGTCAAGGCCAGTTTTATTTTGGCAGAAGAGATCGCTAAATCAGCCCGGCCATTTACGGAGGGGGATTTCATCAAAAACTGCATGATTAAAGTTTGTGACGAAGTTTGCCCAGAAAAAAGGCAACTCTTTTTAAATGTGAGTCTGAGCAGAAACACCATTGCCGAGAGAGTAGACCAGTTGTCCATCAATCTAAAAGAGCAGCTTGTGAAAAAGGGAAAAGATTTCATTGCATATTCCTTGGCTGTGGATGAGAGCACCGACATTTCTGACATTGCCCAGTTGTCAATTTTCATCCGCGGAGTGGACTCCAGCCTAAGCGTGACAGAGGAGTTTTTGGCTTTACGTCCTATGCATGGCACAACTACGGGGCATGATTTGTATGAAGAGGTGTCAAGATGTGTAAATGAGATGGAGCTGCCTTGGGAAAAACTCGTGGGTTTGACAACCGACGGAGCACCTTCGATGTGTGGACACAGGAGCGGACTGGTGGCGAAGATACGGGAAAAGATGCAAGAGGAAAACGCGACAGGTGAGCTGACAGCTTATCATTGTATCATACACCAGGAAGCGTTGTGCGGTAAAGCCTTGAAAATGGAGCATGTAATGAGCATCATCACGCGCACAGTTAACTTTATCAGAGCCAAAGGTTTGAATCACCGCCAGTTCAAGGCATTTCTGACGGAGTTAGAAACGGAGCATGGTGATTTGCCTTATCACACAGAGGTGCGATGGCTAAGCCAGGGAAAGGTGCTTCAAAGATGTTTCGAGCTTCGTGAGGAGATTTGTCTGTTCTTGGACAGCAAAGGGAAAGACACAACACAACTCCGAGACGAAATGTTTCTGTGTGAAATGGCTTTTCTGTGTGACATTACGAGTCATCTGAATGCAATGAACTTGCAGCTGCAGGGTCGGGATCGTGTCATCTCTGATATGTACAGTACAGTGAAGGCATTTAAAACCAAACTGACTCTGTGGGAGACGCAGATGCGGAAAGAAAATTTGAGCCACTTTCCCAGCTGCCAGACCATGAAAGAGAAGCTCTCTACCAGTGCGTTCCCGAGCGCACAGTTGGCTGATAAAATAGGTATGCTTGCCGCTGACTTTCGACGCCGATTTGCTGACTTTGAAGCACAAAAAAGCAGGTTGGAACTGCTCGGTAACCCATTTGCTGTTGACGTGGAAAGCTCACCACCAAACCTCCAAATGGAGTTGATTGACCTCCAATGCAATGATGCACTGAGGGCAAAATATGCGGCAGTGGGTGCTGCGGAGTTCGCCCGTTTCCTCCCGACACAATGCCCCAGCTGCGCATCCAGGCTGCTCAAACGTTGTCTATGTTTGGCAGCACATACCTGTGTGAACAACTGTTTTCTTTGATG
The DNA here is from genome assembly GCF_023373465.1 of Oncorhynchus keta. Lineage (NCBI taxonomy): Eukaryota > Metazoa > Chordata > Actinopteri > Salmoniformes > Salmonidae > Oncorhynchus > Oncorhynchus keta. The sequence continues at coordinate 21,328,107 of NC_068427.1, read as the reverse complement.
AACTTGAACAAAACATCACACAGAAGTCGACTTACTGCTGAACACCTCCACTCAATTCTGAGGATTTCCTCAGCTCAGAGCCTTACCCCGAACATTGATGAACTTGTGGAAAAGATGGGACACCACCAAGTATCACCCTCAACCTCAAACAAGTGAACATTACTGTGCAATCACATATTTAGAGTTTTTACTCAGTTCAAGTTTTAAAGTTTAATATTTGTTTTCACTGCATGTTACTTCTCCTTAAACAAAGTGTTGTTTTTGATTAATAGATTTTTGCACTTTATTTTATTGTATTTCAATCCAATTATATTTTAAAAATATTTCAGTTGAGTGGATGATAGAAAATTGCTATTATTGTTTTTTTCTTTGAAGTAAATTTAGCCCACTTTTGCTAAAATAGAAAATATAGGCTACTGATGGTGCCTTGAATACCGGTTTCTTTCATTTAATGTTCATGTTATGGGGATTTTTATATAAAGGAAATTTGTCTTTTGTGTCTGTTGAAAATTAAAGATTACTGACAGAGCCATAAGAAAATATTGCTTTATTTATCTGATCATATTGGAATATATTTGTTAGGTTTTCAGTAGGTTCAATTAGGTTCACTAGACTATATGCGTCATTTAAAATTTTTTCAATGAACATTCGAACAGTCCGGCCCTCGGCTTGTAGCTAAATTTTTTATTTGGCCCTCCGTCCATTTGACTTTGACACCCCTGCTGTAGAGGGTAAAACCCTAGTGTAATGGTGTATTGGCCAGACCCGTAAAGAGGTTGGAAGCCCAGTCACAGTGAGGCCGCGGGGTGTGTGTGCACGAGTGTGTGTGTATGAATGTTTGAACAAGATACGTCTGTAGTAACGGTAGCAATAAGAGAGGGCCCTGGTCTTTGGGTAAATATATAAATGTATTTTGTTCAGTCTGTATATAAAAAGGAAAAATATATGTTGTTAAGTTCCCCAGTTCCTGTGTTGTGGTTTTGTTTGTATGTGTGTGTTTCAGGAAAATGGCTTCCTGAAATTCCCTCCAAGCAGCTGATTGGTTGGCCACATTGCTAATTGGAGGTGACCCCCCCCCCCCATGTCAGGATACAGCTGTATCCCATTAGACCTCTTCTCCAGCTATGTAAGCCAGTGTTCTGTTGCTCAGAAGAGAGCTGAGGGTTATATCATGTTGGTTGGTTCTCAGAAAGACATTTGATATGTACTATGTTAGTTGTTGCTGAGAGAGCTGATTGTTATGTTCTGTGTTAGTTTGTTGCTCGGAGAGAGAGAGCTTCTTTAATGTCCTGAGTTTGTTTTTTCTCAGTTTTTGTTGTGAAGTAGTTTGTATTCTTCCCAGGGGGGAAGGCGAAGACACCTAGGGGGTGCTTAGGCAAGAGGCCTGCGGGCATACATAACCCGTAGTATTTACTGTCTTTATTTACTGAATTGAGTTCCCTCTTCCTAGAGGCTTACGTAACAATGTTAATAAGGGATGACAGTTACTCCAAATGGATTGTGATATGTGTTTCGCTGATAACATTTTTGTTTTTCTTGCGATAGAAATTTCACCAGATTGGGTCTACTGGAGTGTTGGGATTCCCTGATGGGTTAGGGTACTAACTCCCTGATCTGGTAACTCTTCTGAGAGGTCGCCAGTAAAATTAGGGAGATTGAACTAAGTTTGAAAATGGGTTTAACAGTATGTTGTTATGCTTGTTGACATTTGTCTTAGATGCTAAAAAAATGTGGAATGTAATAAGGTCTACACACTGCAAACAATTTCGACTAAGTATGCATTGAGATACTGATCTGAAAACAGGCTGTGTAATGAGAAGAGTTATTACCGGCACTAAAAAGGTCCCATTTATAAATGTACATTCTAACCGGGATGAGGTGTGCTAGGATGAGAGACTTGACTTCGAGTCAGACTCAAAGTAAAGTATTTAAGACTGTCATTCTAAATTTGGGTTGGATAATTGATCAAATGTTTTAGTTATGAATTGGATACAGCGAGAGAGAGTTGCTCTCAAACGTTGAGGGGTGGGTGCACTGCTCAAATGTATTAGGCCTAGGGGGGCTTTAGAAACCTTATCTTTAAGTGTCCTCCAACAGGGAGGTTATTAGAGAACTCACTGGATGATAGGTCAACCATGAAGGTTTTTTATTTTACCATGTCATCAGAATTTTTATATGATACGGTACAATTAATTGCATTAGTCTGTGTTTTGCGTTAACACCCAATGATGAATATGAGGAGACCGCAGGGAGACCAGCATCACATGGGTATAGAACAGAGCGGATGGACGCTGCTTTCCCCAGTTTTAGTCGCATCAAGGGTGGTGTGAAATCATTAAACATGTACTTTATCTCTTTCATTTTCAAGTCAATATGTTTTTAGGTTTTGTGGAACATAAGTGATCATTGTTCCAGAGGAGGGACTGATGTATATTGACTAATTGATTTGAGAATGTTTTAGTGGGTTTATAACTGTAGAGGTGCATTAAGAGCAGTGACTAGTGTGTTATGGGTTAGATGGAATGATATGTGCAAATGTATCTGTAGCAGGAGGCGAGGTGCACGAGGTCTGTGTTTGAGAAAATGTTTGCATAGGGCTGTTAAGTGTGATCCAATGTGACTGGGGTGGAGATCTGTGGGTGCTCATAAACTAAGGTTGTGTTGATAGAACGGTATCATTCTCAGAGACTAGGTATATTGTTACAGGAGATGGCTTGTAGGGAGGACAGCTAACTGCACAATATAGGGACTATTATGAAGTTAAATTGAACGCGGTGAGAGTACCCAGATCGTGGTGAGAGTAGCAGAGATTGTATTGGCATTTCAGACACTATGGTGAACTTTCAAGAAACCTGTGACTCGGATATTCTTCAAACTCATTCACCTCTTTGCCAATTTCTAACAGCCGGCGAACACTTGACAGATTCCATGCAGTAGTTATTCTCACGGCCGTCGCTGTAGGGACAGTAATTGAAGGAGGCTATAGTCTTGTTAGTAGTAGCAGGGGTTACTTTAGTAGCATTGTTGGCATATTTTATGAGGACTCCTGCCACATGGCTTGGTAACTGGGCGAACGCTGGGAATACCGGGGGCTGTTATTCACGCCACTGATTAGTGATCTGGGCTAAGGGGAGAGTCTGTTGTCAGGAAATGACCCATACGTTGCAATGTGTATATTCCCAGGTGGAAGCGGCACATGAGGAGCAGGAGATAACAGAGGGCGTGACTGAATTCTGGAGATTGAGTGTACATCAAGATACACCAGGCTGGGGTGTTGGGACAATGTTGGTCTGTTCCACACAGAGTACTGCTTACAGCACCTGCAGCGGTAAAGATCGTCATGTCTCTCCTCGGTGGGTGCATAGGTCTCACGTGAAGTGAGGTCCAGGTGCATAATGGGTGAGCTTGAAGACGCCATGACAGAGGAAGCAGAGCTAGAGAGAGCGACACTAGATTCCACTGTAGACATGCAGATGGGTTGGGTTTGGGAACTTTAAACATCAAAGTTAGGTCGGGCTTTATTGGTTAATGCATCATATGAAAGGATAGATGTTGGGGTAATTGTACTCTGGACAACATTCTGGAGGCATCGATGTGAAAGCATATACAGTGCTGAGTTACCTCAAGAGGATGTAGTGTAGATTAGGGATACGCACTTGCCTATCAGGTGACCTGCCTATCAGGTGGCCTGCCTATCAAGTGACAAAGAAGGAGATGGGGAGCAAAGTGAGGATGACCTGGCTTGGGAACACCTCTTGGATCCTGTGGTCAGACAGGGAAGACAGGGCGAAAGCATGAGGAGGCTTTTTAGGGCTATCATTTTTTGGCACAAACTCAGCAGAAAAGTATCCTGAAGGCATAGTCAGGTGAGTAGAGAGTGGGAATTGTCATGTTATCAATCTTTAGGTTTTCATTCATATATAATGATGCATAGCTTACCACATTGTTCATACTGTTATGTTTTGTGTTTGGCGTTGCTTTTACAATCTTGTGCTATCACTCTCTTAGGAACCAGAAGGAGAAAGAGGAAGAAGTCAACAGCTCCAGTGGACATGTTATTTTCAGTGTTCTGAGAAATGGAAAGACTCGTGTGATCATAGAAGAGGCCATGAGTCTCAGAGTTTGTAAACCTCACTGTGAATGTTAATTATGTTTTATATTTTGTTCATGTTTGTCCATTTATAAGTTTAATGTAATGTTGAACAGTATGGAGTGAAATGTTCAAAAACGGGGGACTGATGGATACTAACTCCTAAACTTGGGATAGGGTTCATTATCAGGTATCCTATTGAGTGTTTAGGTTTAGAGGGTCTACACCAGAAGTTAATGGTTATCTGTAGGAAGGAGGTATATATTGTGTGCAATAAAGCTTGAATTGTGCTGAGTGTAGGGAAGTGATCCCGTGGCAGGCATTGGTCAGGGGAGAGAGACATGGATTAGTGATGAAGGGGGTTGAGGTCAGGTCATGTTAAGGGAGAAAGTTTATGGCCCGTATCACTTTGTTTCCTGCCTAGCAACAAAGATACTATGTTTGTTCAGATGAGTAGGAGGAGATTCAGTGCTTGTGTGAAATGTCGTTGTCTGATGCATCTGTATTGATCCTCTAGGAAGAATAAAGTTGGTTTGAGTTTTCATACTGTGATTTTTTTACTCTGAAATGTTAAATTTTGGACAATATTTCCATACTGGACATGTTCTACCAAGGACTATCAAGAGAAAAAACACCATCCAACACACAACAGTAATATTTAGTCTGAAGCTACGTGACGACTCCCCCATCCTGAGTGAGTCTGATCACACCTCTCCAAACTGTCCTGCAGACGAGGATAGTCACCCCCCCCCCGCCCCCCCCATCACTGAACACAAGGTCCTACAACTGCACTGCACCTCCATCACTGAGGGACAAATTCACAGAGGTGGAGAGAGACATGGTGGAGCTCAGAGAGCTAGTCCACACAATCCAGGCAGAACAAAACCATGAAATGGACCAGTACAACACCCCTCCACCCACCAACAAGACCCGGAGGGCAGAAGGTGGAGAAGGACGGCTGTCTGAGAGAGCTTAAAGAGGCACACATGGCACTGAAGGAGGTGACAAAGCTGAGATGTGACAGAGAGCAGGACACTCCCCAAGACAAGCCAGCAGAACAGCCCACCTCAACTGGACAGACAACACAGGACTCACCAACCCAACAGACCCCCAACAGCCCCCCTGTCAGCTCCCCCAATAGCCCTCCTGACGACAATCTCCCCCCATCCACCGAGCCAGAGATTGTGCTCCTCATTGACTCAAATGGCAAATGCATTCAAAAGGATAAACTTTTTGCCCAAACACTAAGTGGCCAAACTCTGGTGCACAAACACTAGGCATGTCCTGGAACTGTTATCAGAGGACAAACACTAGGCATGTCCTGGAGCTGTTATCAGAGGACAAACACTAGGCATGCCCTGGAGCTGTTGTCAGTAGACAAACACTAGGCATGCCCTGGAGCTGTTGTCAGTAGACAAACACTAGGCATGCCCTGGAGCTGTTGTCAGTAGACAAACACTAGGCATGCCCTGGAGCTGTTATCAGAGGACAAACACTAGGCATGCCCTGGAGCTGTTGTCAGTAGACAAACACTAGGCATGCCCTGGAGCTGTTGTCAGTAGACAAACACTAGGCATGCCCTGGAGCTGTTGTCAGTAGACAAACACTAGGCATGCCCTGGAGCTGTTGTCAGAGGACAAACACTAGGCATGCCCTGGAGCTGTTGTCAGTAGACAAACACTAGGCATGCCCTGGAGCTGTTGTCAGAGGACAAACACTAGGCATGCCCTGGAGCTGTTGTCAGAGGACAAACACTAGGCATGCCCTGGAGCTGTTATCAGAGGACAAACACTAGGCATGCCCTGGAGCTGTTGTCAGTAGACAAACACTAGGCATGCCCTGGAGCTGTTGTCAGAGGACAAACACTAGGCATGCCCTGGAGCTGTTGTCAGAGGACAAACACTAGGCATGCCCTGGAGCTGTTATCAGAGGACAAACACTAGGCATGCCCTGGAGCTGTTATCAGAGGACAAACACTAGGCATGCCCTGGAGCTGTTGTCAGAGGACAAACACTAGGCATGCCCTGGAGCTGTTATCAGAGGACAAACACTAGGCATGCCCTGGAGCTGTTATCAGAGGACAAACACTAGGCATGCCCTGGAGCTGTTGTCAGAGGACAAACACTAGGCATGCCCTGGAGCTGTTGTCAGAGGACAAACACTAGGCATGCCCTGGAGCTGTTGTCAGAGGACAAACACTAGGCATGCCCTGGAGCTGTTGTCAGAGGACAAACACTAGGCATGCCCTGGAGCTGTTGTCAGTAGACAAACACTAGGCATGCCCTGGAGCTGTTGTCAGAGGATAAACACTAGGCATGCCCTGGAGCTGTTATCAGAGGATAAACACTAGGCATGCCCTGGAGCTGTTGTCAGTAGACAAACACTAGGCATGCCCTGGAGCTGTTGTCAGAGGACAAACACTAGGCATGCCCTGGAGCTGTTATCAGAGGATAAACACTAGGCATGCCCTGGAGCTGTTGTCAGTAGACAAACACTAGGCATGCCCTGGAGCTGTTGTCAGAGGACAAACACTAGGCATGCCCTGGAGCTGTTGTCAGTAGACAAACACTAGGCATGCCCTGGAGCTGTTGTCAGTAGAGAAACACTAGGCATGCCCTGGAGCTGTTGTCAGTAGGCAAACACTAGGCATGCCCTGGAGCTGTTGTCAGTAGACAAACACTAGGCATGCCCTGGAGCTGTTGTCAGTAGACAAACACTAGGCATGCCCTGGAGCTGTTGTCAGTAGACAAACACTAGGCATGTCCTGGAGCTGTTGTCAGTAGACAAACACTAGGCATGCCCTGGAGCTGTTATCAGAGGACAAACACTAGGCATGCCCTGGAGCTGTTATCAGAGGACAAACACTAGGCATGCCCTGGAGCTGTTATCAGAGGACAAACACTAGGCATGTCCTGGAGCTGTTGTCAGAGGACAAACACTAGGCATGCCCTGGAGCTGTTATCAGAGGACAAACACTAGGCATGCCCTGGAGCTGTTATCAGAGGACAAACACTAGGCATGCCCTGGAGCTGTTGTCAGTAGACAAACACTAGGCATGCCCTGGAGCTGTTGTCAGTAGACAAACACTAGGCATGCCCTGGAGCTGTTGTCAGTAGACAAACACTAGGCATGCCCTGGAGCTGTTATCAGAGGACAAACACTAGGCATGCCCTGGAGCTGTTGTCAGTAGACAAACACTAGGCATGCCCTGGAGCTGTTGTCAGTAGACAAACACTAGGCATGCCCTGGAGCTGTTGTCAGAGGACAAACACTAGGCATGCCCTGGAGCTGTTGTCAGTAGACAAACACTAGGCATGCCCTGGAGCTGTTGTCAGAGGACAAACACTAGGCATGTCCTGGAGCTGTTGTCAGAGGACAAACACTAGGCATGCCCTGGAGCTGTTGTCAGAGGACAAACACTAGGCATGCCCTGGAGCTGTTGTCAGTAGACAAACACTAGGCATGCCCTGGAGCTGTTGTCAGAGGACAAACACTAGGCATGCCCTGGAGCTGTTGTCAGAGGACAAACACTAGGCATGCCCTGGAGCTGTTATCAGAGGACAAACACTAGGCATGCCCTGGAGCTGTTATCAGAGGACAAACACTAGGCATGCCCTGGAGCTGTTATCAGAGGACAAACACTAGGCATGCCCTGGAGCTGTTATCAGAGGACAAACACTAGGCATGCCCTGGAGCTGTTATCAGAGGACAAACACTAGGCATGCCCTGGAGCTGTTATCAGAGGACAAACACTAGGCATGCCCTGGAGCTGTTATCAGAGGACAAACACTAGGCATGCCCTGGAGCTGTTATCAGAGGACAAACACTAGGCATGCCCTGGAGCTGTTGTCAGTAGACAAACACTAGGCATGCCCTGGAGCTGTTGTCAGTAGACAAACACTAGGCATGCCCTGGAGCTGTTATCAGAGGACAAACACTAGGCATGCCCTGGAGCTGTTGTCAGAGGACAAACACTAGGCATGCCCTGGAGCTGTTATCAGAGGATAAACACTAGGCATGCCCTGGAGCTGTTGTCAGTAGACAAACACTAGGCATGCCCTGGAGCTGTTGTCAGAGGACAAACACTAGGCATGCCCTGGAGCTGTTGTCAGTAGACAAACACTAGGCATGCCCTGGAGCTGTTGTCAGTAGAGAAACACTAGGCATGCCCTGGAGCTGTTGTCAGTAGACAAACACTAGGCATGCCCTGGAGCTGTTGTCAGTAGACAAACACTAGGCATGCCCTGGAGCTGTTGTCAGTAGACAAACACTAGGCATGCCCTGGAGCTGTTGTCAGTAGACAAACACTAGGCATGCCCTGGAGCTGTTGTCAGTAGACAAACATTAGGCATGCCCTGGAGCTGTTGTCAGTAGACAAACACTAGGCATGCCCTGGAGCTGTTATCAGAGGACAAACACTAGGCATGCCCTGGAGCTGTTATCAGAGGACAAACACTAGGCATGCCCTGGAGCTGTTATCAGAGGACAAACACTAGGCATGCCCTGGAGCTGTTATCAGAGGACAAACACTAGGCATGCCCTGGAGCTGTTATCAGAGGACAAACACTAGGCATGCCCTGGAGCTGTTATCAGAGGACAAACACTAGGCATGCCCTGGAGCTGTTATCAGAGGACAAACACTAGGCATGCCCTGGAGCTGTTATCAGAGGACAAACACTAGGCATGCCCTGGAGCTGTTATCAGAGGACAAACACTAGGCATGCCCTGGAGCTGTTGTCAGAAGACAAACACTAGGCATGCCCCGGAGCTGTTGTCAGTAGACAAACACTAGGCATGCCCTGGAGCTGTTGTCAGAGGACAAACACTAGGCATGCCCTGGAGCTGTTATCAGAGGATAAACACTAGGCATGCCCTGGAGCTGTTGTCAGTAGACAAACACTAGGCATGCCCTGGAGCTGTTGTCAGAGGACAAACACTAGGCATGCCCTGGAGCTGTTATCAGAGGATAAACACTAGGCATGCCCTGGAGCTGTTGTCAGTAGACAAACACTAGGCATGCCCTGGAGCTGTTGTCAGAGGACAAACACTAGGCATGCCCTGGAGCTGTTGTCAGTAGACAAACACTAGGCATGCCCTGGAGCTGTTGTCAGTAGAGAAACACTAGGCATGCCCTGGAGCTGTTGTCAGTAGACAAACACTAGGCATGCCCTGGAGCTGTTGTCAGTAGACAAACACTAGGCATGCCCTGGAGCTGTTGTCAGTAGACAAACACTAGGCATGCCCTGGAGCTGTTGTCAGTAGACAAACACTAGGCATGTCCTGGAGCTGTTGTCAGTAGACAAACACTAGGCATGCCCTGGAGCTGTTGTCAGTAGACAAAGACTAGGCATGTCCTGGAGCTGTTGTCAGTAGACAAACACTAGGCATGCCCTGGAGCTGTTATCAGAGGACAAACACTAGGCATGCCCTGGAGCTGTTATCAGAGGACAAACACTAGGCATGCCCTGGAGCTGTTGTCAGTAGACAAACACTAGGCATGCCCCGGAGCTGTTGTCAGTAGACAAACACTAGGCATGCCCTGGAGCTGTTGTCAGAGGACAAACACTAGGCATGCCCTGGAGCTGTTATCAGAGGACAAACACTAGGCATGCCCTGGAGCTGTTATCAGAAGACAAACACTAGGCATGCCCTGGAGCTGTTGTCAGTAGACAAACACTAGGCATGCCCTGGAGCTGTTATCAGAGGACAAACACTAGGCATGCCCTGGAGCTGTTGTCAGTAGACAAACACTAGACATGCCCTGGAGCTGTTATCAGAGGACAAACACTAGGCATGCCCTGGAGCTGTTATCAGATGACAAACACTAGGCATGCCCTGGAGCTGTTGTCAGTAGACAAACACTAGGCATGCCCTGGAGCTGTTATCAGAGGACAAACACTAGGCATGCCCTGGAGCTGTTATCAGAGGACAAACACTAGGCATGCCCTGGAGCTGTTATCAGAGGACAAACACTAGGCATGCCCTGGAGCTGTTGTCAGAGGACAAACACTAGGCATGCCCTGGAGCTGTTGTCAGTAGACAAACACTAGACATGCCCTGGAGCTGTTGTCAGTAGACAAACACTAGGCATGCCCTGGAGCTGTTGTCAGTAGACAAACACTAGGCATGCCCTGGAGCTGTTGTCAGTAGACAAACACTAGGCATGCCCTGGAGCTGTTGTCAGTAGACAAACACTAGGCATGCCCTGGAGCTGTTGTCAGTAGACAAACACTAGGCATGCCCTGGAGCTGTTGTCAGTAGACAAACACTAGGCATGCCCTGGAGCTGTTGTCAGTAGACAAACACTAGGCATGCCCTGGAGCTGTTGTCAGTAGACAAACACTAGGCATGCCCTGGAGCTGTTGTCAGAGGACAAACACTAGGCATGCCCTGGAGCTGTTGTCAGTAGACAAACACTAGGCATGCCCTGGAGCTGTTGTCAGAGGACAAACACTAGGCATGTCCTGGAGCTGTTGTCAGTAGACAAACACTAGGCATGTCCTGGAGCTGTTGTCAGAGGCCAAACACTAGGCATGCCCTGGAGCTGTTGTCAGTAGACAAACACTAGGCATGCCCTGGAGCTGTTGTCAGAGGACAAACACTAGGCATGCCCTGGAGCTGTTGTCAGTAGACAAACACTAGGCATGCCCTGGAGCTGTTGTCAGAGGACAAACACTAGGCATGCCCTGGAGCTGTTGTCAGAGGACAAACACTAGGCATGTCCTGGAGCTGTTGTCAGTAGACAAACACTAGGCATGCCCTGGAGCTGTTGTCAGAGGACAAACACTAGGCATGCCCTGGAGCTGTTGTCAGAGGACAAACACTAGGCATGCCCTGGAGCTGTTGTCAGAGGACAGACTAGGGTACTCCAGTCACATCTTAATTCACACAGGCACAAATTCCCTGAGTGCCCATAAGGAAAGAGTGGCCACAGCACTAAAGGCATGATTGAAAAAGCGTATTCCTCTTTCCCCAACACACAAGTGGTTATTGCCATCCTGCTACCATGAAAATACTTTCACCCTGAAACAAGCTCAGTCCGATGATGCTGTGACACACCGCCCAAGACCATGACAGACCCTCCACCTCCAAATCGATCCCACTCCAGAGTACAGGCTTCGGTGTAATGCTCATTCCTTCGACAATAAACGCGAATCCGACCATCACCCCTGGTGAGACAAAACCGCAACTCGTCAGTGAAGAGCACTTTTGCCAGTCCTGTCTGGTTCAATAACGGTGGGTTTGTGCCCATAGGCGACATTGTTGCCGGTGATGTCTGGTGAGGACCTGCCTTACAACAGGCCTACAAGCCCTCAGTCCAGCCTCTCTCAGTCTATTGCGGACAGTCTGAGCATTGATGGAGGGATTGTTCGGATTTATTGTTCGGATTTACCAATCCTGTGCAGGTGTTACACGTGGTCTGCCACTGCGAGGATGATCAGCTGTCCGTCCTGTCTCCCTGTAGCGCTGTCTTAGGCGTCTCACAGTACAGACAATGCAATTTATCGCTCTGGCCACATATGCAGTCCTCATGCCTCCTTGCAGCATGCCTAAGGCACATTCATGCAGATGAGCAGGGACCCTGGGCATCTTTCTTTTGGTGTTTCTCAGAGTTGGTAGAAAGGCCCCTTTAGTGTCCTAAGTTTTCTTAACTGTGACCTTAACCAGTTGAAGCTAGGGGGGCGCTAATTTCATTATTGGATAAAAAAACGTGCCCGTTTTAAGCGCAATATTTTGTCACAAAAAGATGCTCGACTATGCATATAATTGACAGCTTTGGAAAGAAAACACTCTGACGTTTTCAAAACTGCAATGATATTATCTGTGGGTGCCCCAGAACTGATCTTACAGGCGAAACCAAGATGCAACCTCAAACAGGAAATGAGCAGGATTTTTGAGGCTCTGTTTTCCATTGTCTCCTTATATGGCTGTGAAAGTGCCACGAATGAGCCTGCCTTTCTATCGTTTCTCCAAGTTGTCTGCAGCATTGTGACGTATTTGTAGGCATATATTATATTATATTATAAGCATATTTTGAAAATCTGAGATGACAGTGTTGTTAACAAAAGGCTAAGCTTGAGAGCAAATAGATTAATTTCATTTCATTTGCGATTTTCATGAATAGTTAACGTTGCGTTATGGTAATGAGCTTGAGGCTGTATTCACGACGCAACAAGTTAATTACCTACCGTCTGTAAGCTGTTAGTGTCTTAACAACCTTTCCACATGTGCATGTATATTAATTGTTCATTGTTCATTGAACAATTATGGGAAACAGTGTTTAAACCCTTTACAATGAAGATCTGTGAAGTTATTTGGATTTTTACAAATGATCTTTGACAGGGTCCTGTAAAAGGGACATTTCTTTTTTTTTTTGCTGAGTTTACATCCCCCCAATAGAATCCCAGCTTCTACATCCTTGAAGGGGAGATCAACAATTTCCAGACTCAGGGACATGTACCTAAATGCCAGAACCCGACACCCTCAGCACACAGAGGGACAAACACCTACCTGGAGGTGACAGCATTCCCTCCCACATATGTCCCTCTAGACACAACTACCACAAGATAACCAACAAAAACGGGTCACAACTCCTGCAGCTGTGTCGGACGCCGGGTATGTACATAGTCAATGGTAGGCTTTGAGGGGACTCCTATGGTAGGTACACCTATAGCTCATCTCTTGGCAGTAGTACTGTAGACTACTTTATCACTGACCTCAACCCAGAGTCTCGCGTTCACAGTCAGTCCACTGACACCCTTATCAGATCACAGCAAAATCACACTCTACTTGCACAGAGTTACGCTCAAGCATGAGGCATCAAAGCCAAAGGAACTGAATAATATTAAGAAATGCTGTAGATGGAAAATAGTGTGGAAATCTACACAATTAGACAACAAATGAAATACCTTCTAGACAATTTCCTGAACAAAAGGTTTCACTGTAATAGTGAAGGTGTAAACTTGGCAGTAGAAAACCTAAACAGTATATTTTATCTCTCAGCTTCCCTATCAAGTCTAAAAATTGCAAGCAGACAACCTAAGAAAGTAAGACAAAAATAATGGTGTTCCAAAAAATATCCAGTTGCCAGGACCACGAATACAAATTCCCTAGAGCACACAAAAACTATACATACCCCTGCCTAAACATCAGCGCCACAAGTAACTTCCACAAAGCTGTGAACGATCTGAAAGACAAGGCAAGAAGGGCCTTCTATGCCATCAAAAGGAACATAACATTTGAAATATCAATTAGGATCTGGCTAAAAATACTTGAATCAGTTATAGAACCCATTGCCATTTATGGCTGTGAGGTCTGGGGTCCGCTCACCAACCAAGAATTCACAAAATGGGATAAACATCAAATTGAGACTCTGCATGCAGATTTCTTCTAAAATATCCTCTGTGTACAACGTAAAACACCAAATAATGCATGCACAACAGAATTAGGCCGATACCCACTAATTATCAAAATCCAGAAAAGAGCTGTTAAATTCTACAATCACCTAAAAGGAAGCAATTCCCAAACCTTCCATAACAAAGCAATCACCTACAGAGAAATTAACCTGGAGAAGAGTTCCCTAAGCAAACTGGTCCTGGGGCTCTATTCACAAACACAAACAGACCCCACAGAGCCCCAGGACAGCAACACAATTAGACCAAACCAAATCATGAGAAAACAAAAAGATAATTACTTGCCACATTGGAAAGAATTAGCAAAAACACAGAGCAAATGTAGAATGCTATTTGGCTCTAAACAGAGACTACACAGTGGCAGAATACCTGACCACTGTGACTGACCCAAAATGAAGGAAATCTTTGACTATGTGCAGACTCAGTGAGCATAGCCTTGTTGTTGAGAAAGCCATATCTGCCTATGGCGGCCGCTCAAAATAAGACAGGCTATATCCACACAGCCCACAAAATAAGGTGGAAACTGAGCTGCACTTCCTAACCTTCTGCCCAATGTATGACCATATTAGAGACACATATTTCCCTCAGATTACACAGACCCAAAGAATTCGAAAACAAACCCCGATTTTGATAAACTCCCATATCTACTGGGTGAAATACCAATGTGTGCCATCACAGCAGCAAGATGTGTGACCTGTTGCCCCAAGAAAAGGGCAACCAGTAAAGAACAAACACCATTGTAAATACAACCCATATTTATGTTTATTTATTTCTCCTTTGTACTTTAACTATTTGCACATCATTACAACACTGTATATAGACATAATGACATTTGAAATGTCTTTATTATTTTGGAACTTTTGTGAGTGTAATGTTTACTGTTAAATGTAAGTTTATTTCACTTTAGTTTATTATATATTTCACTTGCTTTGGCAATGTAAACATATGTTTTTCATGCCAATAAAGCTCTTAAATTGAATTGAGAGAGACAGATTGTGTCTTGGTGTAGTGCCCATTGTGCAGCAGCCCATACTCTGATCTCTCCCACACAGGGAGCTTCCTCCCTGGTTAGGCAGAGCCCTGCACACTGGGTGGCTCTGAAACACTTGCTACACCACTCGGGAGCCCAATAACCCTTCAACTATCCAATAACAAATACTAGAACAAGCATCTCAGTGACTTTAGTTATCTGAAACCAATTACATTATCCATGCTCACTGATTCTCACAACATCTTGACTGTAATGACTAATATAAACCAGCTGATCTGATCGACCAAAAGAAAGCACAGTGAGAACTCACATTTCTCTGCCATAGATTACATTCAACAATAAAATTATAATTCTATGGTCTGATCTATGAATGAGACCATAATAGGTTGATATGTTTTAAACTTTTGATACCATCGCTGCCTCTGAGCTGTGTGTATCCCAGTGGTAGAGTCCATTACATGATGCCGCAGACCAGCCCAGCCCACTGCCCAGCCCACTGCCCAGCCCACTGCCCAGCCCACTGCCCAGACCACTGCCCAGACCACTGCCCAGACCAGGCATTTGGCATCTGGTTATAAATAGACACTTAGCCAACAGAGAGTGTCAGCAGACGGCCGCTCCAAAACCCAAGAAGAGAGGCATGACCCAGAGAAGGAGAGGCAAGAGAGCAAGAGAGAGTGTGCAAAAGAGAGAGAGAGAGTGAGTGCACAAGAGAGAGAGAGAAAAGAGAGAGAGCAGCGCAAAAGAGAGAGAGCGCAAAAGAAGGAGAGGCAAAAGAGAGAGAGAGAGCGCAAAAGAGGGAGAGAGTGCAAAAGAGAGAGAGCGCAAAAGAGAGAGAGAGCGCAAAAGAGAGAGAGAGCGCAAGAGAGAGAGAGAGTGCAAGAGAGAGAGCGCAAAAGAGAGAGAGCGCAAAAGAGAGAGAGAGCGCAAGAGAGAGAGAGAGTGCAAGAGAGAGAGCGCAAAAGAGAGAGAGCGCAAAAGAGAGAGCAAAAAGAGAGAGAGCGCAAAAGAGAGAGCGCAAAAGAGAGAGAGAGCGCAAAAGAGAGAGAGAGAGTGCAAAATAGAGAGAGAGCGCAAAAGAGAGAGAGCGCAAGAGAGAGAGCGCAAAAGAGAGAGTGCAAGAGAGAGAGAGAGCAAAAGAGAGAGCGCAAAAGAGCGAAAGAGAGAGAGAGCGCGCAACCCAAGAAGAGAGGCATGACCCAGAGAAGGAGAGGCAAGAGAGCAAGAGAGTGTGCAAAAGAGAGAGAGTTTGAGTGAGTGCACAAGAGAGAGAGGCAAAGAGAGAGCGCAAAAAGAGAGAGCGCAAAAGAGAGAGAGAGAGAGCAAAAAGAGAGAGAGAGCGCAAAAAAAAAGAGAGAGCGCAAAAGAGAAAGAGAGCGCAAAAGAGAGAGAGAGAGTGCAAAATAGAGAGAGAGCGCAAAGAGAGAGAGCGCAAGAGAGAGAGCGCAAAAGAGAGAGTGCAAGAGAGAGAGAGAGCAAAAGAGAGAGAGGCAAAAGAGAGAGTGCAAAAGAGAGAGCGCAAGAGCGAAAGAGAGAGAGAGAGCGCAACCCAAGAAGAGAGGCATGACCCAGAGAAGGAGAGGCAAGAGAGCAAGAGAGTGTGCAAAAAGAGAGAGAGAGAGTGAGTGCACAAGAGAGAGGCAAAAGAGAGAGAGCGCAAAAGAGAACGAGAGCGCAAGAGAGAGAGCGCAAAAGAGAGAGAGCTCAAAAGAGAGAGAGGCGAAAGAGAGAAAGCGCAAAAGAGAGAGAGAGCGCAAAAGAGAGAGAGAGCGCACCAGAGAGAGAGGAAAGAGAGAGAGAGAGAGCGCAAAAGAGAGAGAGCGCAAAAGAGAGAGAGCGCAAAAGAGAGAGAGAGAGCAAAAGAGAGAGAGAGCGCAAAAGAGAGAGAGAGAGTGCAAAATAGAGAGAGAGCGCAAAAGAGAGAGAGCGCAAGAGAGAGAGCGCAAAAGAGAGAGTGCAAGAGAGAGAGAGAGCAAAAGAGAGAGCGCAAAAGAGCGAAAGAGAGAGAGAGCGCGCAACCCAAGAAGAGAGGCATGACCCAGAGAAGGAGAGGCAAGAGAGCAAGAGAGTGTGCAAAAGAGAGAGAGAGAGTGAGTGCACAAGAGAGAGAGGCAAAAGAGAGAGCGCAAAAGAGAGAGAGTGCAAAAGAGAGAGAGAGTGAGCAAAAGAGAGAGAGAGCGCAAAAAAGAGAGAGCGCAAAAGAGAGAGAGAGCGCAAAAGAGAGAGAGAGAGTGCAAAATAGAGAGAGAGTGCAAAAGAGAGAGAGCGCAAGAGAGAGAGCGCAAAAGAGAGAGTGCAAGAGAGAGAGAGAGCAAAAGAGAGAGAGGCAAAAGAGAGAGCGCAAAAGAGAGAGCGCAAAAGAGCGAAAGAGAGAGAGAGAGCGCAACCCAAGAAGAGAGGCATGACCCAGAGAAGGAGAGGCAAGAGAGCAAGAGAGTGTGCAAAAGAGAGAGAGAGAGAGTGAGTGCACAAGAGAGAGAGGCAAAAGAGAGAGAGCGCAAAAGAGAACGAGAGCGCAAGAGAGAGAGCGCAAAAGAGAGAGCTCAAAAGAGAGAGAGGCGAAAGAGAGAGAGCGCAAAAGAGAGAGAGAGCGCAAAAGAGAGAGAGAGCGCACCAGAGAGAGAGGAAAGAGAGAGAGAGAGAGCGCAAAAGAGAGAGAGCGCAAAAGAGAGAGAGCGCAAAAGAGAGAGAGAGAGCAAAAGAGAGAGAGCGCAAAAGAGAGAGAGAGAGTGCAAAATAGAGAGAGAGCGCAAAGAGAGAGAGCGCAAGAGAGAGAGCGCAAAAGAGAGAGTGCAAGAGAGAGAGAGAGCAAAAGAGAGAGAGGCAAAAGAGAGAGCGCAAAAGAGAGAGCGCAAGAGCGAAAGAGAGAGAGAGAGCGCAACCCAAGAAGAGAGGCATGACCCAGAGAAGGAGAGGCAAGAGAGCAAGAGAGTGTGCAAAAGAGAGAGAGAGAGTGAGTGCACAAGAGAGAGAGGCAAAAGAGAGAGAGCGCAAAAGAGAACGAGAGCGCAAGAGAGAGAGCGCAAAAGAGAGAGAGCTCAAAAGAGAGAGGCGAAAGAGAGAGAGCGCAAAAGAGAGAGAGAGCGCAAAAGAGAGAGAGAGCACCAGAGAGAGGAAAGAGAGAGAGAGCGCAAAAGAGAGAGAGGTGAAAGAGAGAGAGAGAGAGTGCAAAAGAGAGAGAGGGGAAAGAGAGAGAGAGAGCGCAAAAGAAAGAGAGAGAGAGCGCAAAAGAGAGAGGAAAAAGAGAGAGAGAGAGAGCGCAAAAGAGAGTGTGTGTGTGTGTGTGTGTGTGTGTGTGTGTGTGTGTGTGTGTGTGTGTGTGTGTGTGTGTGTGTGTGTGTGTGTGTGTGTGTGTGTGTGTGTGTGTGTGTGTGTGTGTGTGTGTGTGCATGTGTGTGTGTGTGCGCGCATCCCGAGTAAGGCAACATGTGGTGGGATATTAGAAAATAACTTCAAAACCACATGCTGGCTATAACTCCCCAGTGGGTGTGTTTGTGTGAGTTGAATAATATAGAGGTTGGCTGTAACACCACCTCTGTGTATGAAGGACTAGTGCAGTGCAGTGTGTGCTGTATTTAAGTTCAGATCCAGCGTCCATACAATAATATTATCCTCCATTTCCTCTCCTCCATTCCTATCCCATTCTCTCCTCTCCATCTCCTTCCTGTCACATTCTGCAAATGTGACTGTGGGAGAGGAAGAGAGGGAGAGAATAATAGCTTTACAGTCTGATCAGTAATCCGTTCTGATCCGTGTCAAACAGCCACGTTCTACAACTTTCTATGCTGATGAGAAGAGACCTACGGACAGAGAGAGTGTGTTGGCCGGTCGGCCATATTGTTTTGACGTGTATTATTAATCAAACTAAAGAGGTCCGTCTCTATATAAAGATGGTGTTACATCAACGCTGTATCCCACCACAAGTCATGTCGTCATAATCTGACGTGACATGGATGGGATCATCCATAAGAGATCAAATAAGACCCCGACTCACAGCTCCCCTCCTAGGATCAGATCTACTGTAGGATCAGCTTCCCCTTCCTCAAATCCTCTTAACCTTAATCATTAAAACACTAAACTGACCTTAGATCAGCGTCAACAGGAACCTCCTCTACATTGCCCCCAGCAGGGCTTCCAGACACTAAAGATGTTATAGTGTGTAATAAAAGGCCCTTAATCTTCTTCCCCAGAGTCAGATGAACTCGTGGAAACCATCTTCGTGTCTCTGAATGCAGTTTGAAGGAAGTAGCTAGCTAACGCTAGCGCAATTGATAACTAGCATTAGCACAATTACTGGAAGTCTATGGGTGTCTGCTAGAAACATTGGCTCACGAAACTACCTCTAACTTCCTTCTTACTGGACAGAGAGACATACAAATGGTATCGCCGAGCTCCTCTGAAGTATTCCCTTTAATTGATCAGTCGTCCTCCGCTATCCCAGTGCTGCCCTGCAGCACCACAGAAATTGTTGAGCAGGTATCCCCCATTAACATCCAGATTAAATATCCACCACTCTGTTCTGAGCCTCACCTTAACTAAGGACTTTTATTACAGACCAGTGTTATTTCGCACACAAACACACGGCAAATGCAAACGCACAACCACGCAGGCACACACATATATGTTTAGACGCACACAAATATGCAATCAGGATGTAGAATATCAGACACGGAATGAAACAAACAAACAGAGAACAGCAAATGGAATGCTCAAAAAAACTGTCACCACTGATAAATCCACCATAATTGAGAATTTCAATAAGCATTTTTCTACGGCTGACCATGCTTTCCACCTGGCTACTCCTACCCCGGTCAACAGCACTGCACCCTCACAGCAACTCGCCCAAGCCTTCCCCATTTCTCCTTCTCCCAAATCAGTTCAGCTGATGTTCTGAAAGAGCTGCAAAATCTGGACCCCTATAAATCAGCCGGACTAGACAATCTGGACCCTTTCTTTCTAAAATTATCTGCCGAAATTGTTGCCACCCCTATTACTAGCCTGTTCAACCTCTCTTTCGTGTCGTCTGAGATTCCCAAAGATTGGAAAGCAGCTGCAGTCATCCCCCTCTTCAAAGGGGGGGACACTCTTGACCCAAACTGTTACAGACCTATATCTATCCTACCATGCCTTTCTAAGGTCTTCGAAAGCCAAGTCAACAAACAGATTACCGAACATTTCGAATCTCACCATACCTTCTCTGCTATGCAATCTGGTTTCAGAGCTGGTCATGGGTGCACCTCAGCCACGCTCAAAGTCCTAAACGATATCTTAACAGCCATCGATAAGAAACATTACTGTGCAGCCGTATTCATTGATCTGGCCAAGGCTTTCGACTCTGTCAATCACTACATCCTCATCGGCAGACTCGACAGCCTTGGTTTCTCAAATGATTGCCTCGCCTGGTTCACCAACTACTTCTCTGATAGCTTCAATGCCATATACAACTCTCCTTCCGTGGCCTCCAATTGCTCTTAAATACAAGTAAAACTAAATGCATGCTCTTCAACCGATCGCTACCTGCACCTGCCCGCCAGTCCAACATCACTACTCTGGACGGCTCTGACTTAGAATACGTGGACAACTACAAATACTTAGGTGTCTGGTTAGACTGTAAACTCTCCTTCCAGACCCATATCAAACATCTCCAATCCAAAGTTAAATCTAGAATTGGCTTCCTTTTTCGCAACAAAGCATCCTTCACTCATGCTGCCAAGCATACCCTTGTAAAACTGACCATCCTACCAATCCTCAACTTCTGCGATGTCATTTACAAAATAGCCTCCAATACCCTACTCAACAAATTGGATGAAGTCTATCACAGTGCAATCCATTTTGTCACCAAAGCCCCATATGCTACCCACCATTGCGACATGTACGCTCTCGTTGGCTGGCCCTCGCTTCATACTCGTCGCCAAACCCACTGGCTCCATGTCATCTACAAGACCCTGCTAGGTAAAGTCCCCCCTTATCTCAGCTCGCTGGTCACCATAGCATCTCCCACCTGTAGCACACGCTCCAGCAGGTATATCTCTCTAGTCACCCCCAAAACCAATTATTTCTTTGGCCGCCTCTCCTTCCAGTTCTCTGCTGCCAATGATTGGAAGGAACTACAAAAATCTCTGAAACTGGAAACACTTATCTCCCTCACTAGCTTAAAGCACCAACTGTCAGAGCAGCTCAAAGATTACTGCACCTGTACCTAGCCCACCTATAATTTAGCCCAAACAACTACCTCTTTCCCTACTGTATTTAATGTATTTATTTATTTATTTTGCTCCTTTGCACCCCATTATTTTTATTTCTACTTTGCACATTCTTCCACTGCAAATCTACCATTCCAGTGTTTTACTTGCTATTTTGTATTTACTTTGCCACCATGGCCTTTTTTGCCTTTATCTCCCTTATCTCACCTCATTTGCTCACATCGTATATAGACTTGTTTATACTGTATTATTGACTGTATGTTTGTTTTACTCCATATGTAACTGTGTCGTTGTTTGTGTCGAACTGCTTTGCTTTATCTTGGCCAGGTCGCAATTGTAAATGAGAACTTGTTCTCAACTTGCCTACCTGGTTAAATAAAGGTGAAATAAAATTTTAAAAATACAAAAAATGAAATGCTCAAAGACAAATGGAACGCTCAAAGTTGGTCAATGTCTTCTATAGAAAACTGGGAGAGATGAGCAGCACCGCTCAGACATGTCTGTCTGTCTGAGCAGCTATACCACCACGCAGTCCGATCTCTCTGCAGTCACACTCACGCTGCCACCACTGATATATCATTCATCGTCATGGCAACACAGCATGGGTCCACCAGAGAGGAACAGAGGAGAGAGAAAGAGTTGAGCCTTACAAAGAGCGAGTGTAGTAAAAGGTAGGACAGGACCTGATATTCTTTCTACATCAAAGGAGGTCCATTTCTATTACAGGAGGTGAAGGAATGAGAAACAAGACTCACTAATGGCAAACAGACAGAAAGGAAACAGCACATAACATCAATATCAATGTAGACCTGCTATAAACACCAGGCATGACTTAGATGGACAGAACTGCAAAGAGGCAAACATCAAGTCCTTTGTTTTAACTGTAAAGTCTAGATGAATAAAACACTTAATCCCACACTGCCCCCTCACATACACTCTGCCCCTAAAGAATGGCAGCTAGGTTTTACACCACCCCCTCTCTTCACAGGGGCTCAGCCCCAGGGAGAGGGAGCAGAGACAGGAATAGATTGCCTTTAGCCCTCTGCCAGGTTAGCATTGGCGCTAACACAGAGCTGAAATTTCCCTTTCATCACTAGCTGCCGCTAACGCCTGACCACAGCCTGGCACCTGGAATAAAGTGAATAAATGTCACACTAAACCCAACCAAGCCTCTATAAAGCTTCTGCACTCCTCTCCTCCACTGGTTACTGAACTAAAGTAATTGAAGTGGATTTACACCCGGTAACAAAATTACATAATGGTTCCCTGATCTGTACTACACATAAATGCATAATTATGGATATGAATGTCTCATGTTTTACACGTTTGGACATCACAGGGCAGAGCACAGTAGAGTGCAGTACAGTACAATACAGACCAGCACAGAAGAGCAGAGCAGGACAGAGTTCAGTACAGTGTAATACAGTAGAGTACAAGCGAGTTCAGTACAGTATAGTACAGTACAATACTTTACTGTACCACAGTATTGTATTGACTGTACTATCCAAACTTGTGAAACGTACACTACCGTTTAACAGTTTGGAATCACTTAGAAATGTCCTTGTTTTCCATGAAAACATACTTGAAAGTAGTTGAAATTTGGTCAGTCCACCCCGGCCTTGATGTTAACGTCCACAGACGGACTGGACTGGACCAAGTCGGAACCTATTCTAGACTACCATTCAAAAGTTTGGGGTCACTTAGAAATGTCCAGTTTTTTTGGGTCCATTTTAAAATGACATCATTGATCAGAAATACAGTGTAGACATTGTTGTGCTTTGGTGGTGGTACATTTTGAGATTTGTACAGGGTAGAAGGGATCTTGAAGAAGGAAGGCTATCACTCCATTTTGCAACGCCATGCCCTGTGGACGGCGCTTAATTGGAGGCAATATCCTCCTACAACAGGACAATGGCCCAAAGCACAGCTCCAAACTACGTAAGAACTATTTAGGGAAGAAGCAGTCAGCTGGTATTCTGTCTGTAATGGAGTAGCCAGCACAGTCACCGGATCGCAACCCTATTGAGCTGTTGTGGAAGCAGCTTGACCGCATGGTATGTAAGAAGTGCCCATCAAGCCAATGCAACTTGTGGGAGGTGCTTCAGGAAGCATGGGGTGAAATCTCTTCAGATTACCTCAACAAATTGACAACTAGAATGCCAAAGGTCTGCAAGGCTGTAATTGCTGCAAATGGAGGATTCTTTTACATTATTTATAACCTTGTCAAAGTCTTGACTATATTTCCTAGAGGTTGACCGATTATGATTTTTCAACGCCGATACCGATACCGAGGGGGGGGCAATAAAAGCCAATGCCGATGTATTTGTAATACATTTTACAACAATACTGGATGAACACTTATTTTAACTTAATATAGTACATCAATAAAAATAACATTTGCCTCAAATAAATAATGAAACATGTTCAATTTGGTTTAAATAATGCAAAAACAAAGTGTTGGAAAAGAAAGTAAAAGTGCAATATATGCCATGTAAGCTAACGTTTAAGTTCCTTGCTCAGAACATGAGAACATATGAAAGCTGGTGGTTCCTTTTAACATGAGTCTTCAATATTCCCAGGTAAGAAGTTTTAGGTTGTAGTTATTAAAGGACTATCACTCTCCATACCATTTGTATTTCATTGACCTTTGATGATTGGATGTTCTTATAGGCACTTTAGTATTGCCAGTGTAACAGTATTGCTTCCGTCCCTCTCCTCGCTCCTACCTGGGCTCGAACCAGGAACACATCAACAACAGCCACCCTCGAAGCAGCGTTACCCATGCAGAGCAAGGGGAACAACTACTCCAAGTCTCAGAGTGAGTGACGTTTGAAAAGCTATTAGGGCGCACCCCACTAACTAGCTAGCCATTTCACATCGGTTACACCAGCCTAATCTCGGGGGTTGATAAGCTTGATTTCATAAACAGCAGAGCTGCTGGCAAAACACACGAAAGTGCTGTTTGAATGAATGCTTATGAGCCTGCTGGTGCCCACCATCGCTCAGTCAGACTGTTCTATCAAATCATAGACTTAATTATAACATAATAACACAGAGAAATATGAGCCTTAGGTCATTAATATGGTCGAATCCAGAAACTATCATCTCGAAAACAAAACATTTATTCTTTCAGTGAAATACCGTATTTTATCTAACGGGTGGCATCCATCAGTCTAAATATTCCGGTTACATTGCACAACCTTCAATGTTATGTCATAATTATGTAAAATTCTGGCAAATTAGTTTGCAATGAGCCAGATGGCCCAAACTGTTGCATATACCCTGACTCTGCATGCAATGAACGCAAGAGAAGTGACACAATTACACCTGTATAACATTGCCTGCTAACCTGGATTTCTTTGAGCTAAATATGCAGGTTTAAAAATATATACTTCTGTGTATTGATTTTAAGAAAGGCATTGATGTTTATGGTTAGGTACACGTTGGAGCAACGACAGTCCTTTTTTGCAAATGCGCACTGCATCGATTATATGCAACGCAGGACATGCTAGATAAACTAGTGATATCATCAACCATGTGTAGTTATAACTAGTGATTATGATTGATTAAGTTTAATGCTAGCTAGCAACTTACCTTGACTTCTTACTTCATTCGCGTAACAGGCAGGCACCTCGTGAGGCAGGTGGTTAGAGTGTTGGACTAGTTAACCGTAAGGTTGCAAGATTGAATCCCTGAGCTGACAAGGTAAAAATCTGTCGTTCTGCCCCTGAACAAGGCAGTTAACCCACCGTTCCTAGGCCGTCATTGAAAATAAGAATGTGTTCTTAACTGACTTGCCTATTTAAATAAAGATGAAATAAAAGGTGTAAAAAAATTAAGATATATAAATAAAAGAATCGGCGTCCAAAATTACCGATTTCCGATTGTTATGAAAACTTGAAATCGGCCCTAATTAATCGGCCACCCCGATTAATCGGTCGACCTCTACTTTCAATGTCCATGGACGTCCAGAGTCGGTCGGAGCTCAGTGGATGAGGATGCTGGTTACAGTAAATTGAAAGAGAGGGGGCTCATGGGTAGGTGTCAGTAAGAGCTGGGAGAGATGACATTAACTACAGTCATTGCCAAAAGTTTAGAGAATGACACAAATATTAATTTTCACAAAGTCTGCTGCCTCAGTTTGTATGATGGCAATTTGCATATGCTCCAGAATATTATGGAGAGTGATCGGATGAATTGCTATTAATTGCAAAGTCCCTCTTTGCCATGCAAATTAAGTGAACCCCAAAAAAAACATTTCCACTGCATTTCAGCCCTGCCACAAAAGGACCAGCTGACATCATGTCAGTGATTCTCTCGTTAACACAAGTGTGAGTGTTGACGAGGACAAGGCTGGAGATCACTCTGTCATGCTGATTGAGTTCGAATAACAGACTGAAAGCTTCAAAAGGAGGGTGGTGCTTGGAATCATTGTTCTTCCTCTGTCAACCATGGTTACCTGCAAGGAAACACGTGCCGTCATGATTGCTTTGCACAAAAAGGGCTTCACAGGCAAGGATATTGCTGCCAGTAAGATTGCACCTAAATCAACCATTTACCGGATCATCAAGAACTTCAAGGAGAGCGGTTCAATTGTTGTGAAGAAGGCTTCAGGGCGCCCACGAAAATCCAGCAATCGCGAGGACCGTCTCTTAAAGTTGGTTTAGCTGCGGGATCGGGGCACCACCAGTACAAAGCTTGCTCAGGAATGGCAGCAGGCAGGAGTGAGTGCATCTGCACACACAGTGAGGTGAAGACTTTTGGAGGATGGCCAGGTGTCAAGAAGGGCAGCAAAGAAGCCACTTCTCTCCAGGAAAAACATCAGGGACAGACTGATATTCTGCAAAAGGTACAGGGATTGGACTACTGAGGACTGGGGTAAAATAATTCTCAAATGAATCCCCTTTCCGATTGTTTAGGACATCCGGAAAAAAGTGAGCGCTACCATCAGTCCTGTGTCATGCCAACAGTAAAGCACCCTAAGACCATTCATATGTGGGGTTGCTTCTCAGCCAAGGGAGTGGGCTCACTCACAATTTTCCTTAAAACACAGCCATGAATAAAGAATGGTACCAACACATCCTCTGATAGCAACTTCTCCCAACCATCCAGGAACAGTTTGGTGATGGCGCACCTTGACATAAGGCAAAAGTGATAACTAAGTGGCTCGGGGAACAAAACATCGATATTTTGGGTCCATGGCCAGGAAACTCCCCAGACCTTAATCCCATTGAGAACTTGTGGTCAATCCCCAAGAGGCGGGTGGACAAACAAAAACCCACAAATTCTGACAAACTCCAAGCATTGATTATGCAAGAATGGCCCAGAAGTTAATTGACAGCATGCCAGGGCAGATTGCAGAGGTCTTGAAAAAGAAGGGTCAACACTGCAAATATTAACTCTGCATCAACTTCATGTAATTGTCAATAAAAGCCTTTGACACACATTGAAATGCTTGTAAATATACTTCCGTATTCCATAGTAACATCTGACAAAAATATCTATACACTGAAGCAGCAAACTTGGTGGAAATTAATATTTGTGTCATTCTCAAAACTTGGCCACGACTGTAGAGAGAGAGAGAGAGAGAAAGGCCAAGAAAGAGAGATGGAAAGAGGGAGAGATAGGGAGGGGTTGTCCAGACAGAGTGAATCCCAAATCACTCCCTTCCCCTCGCCCCTCCATTTGCACGTTCACGCACACCTCTGCCATATGCACAATTGCCACTCTGAAGTCACCCTCTGCGTTTTGTCAGCAACACGTAGGGGCGAGGAGGGGTGATTGGGATTCACCGTCAACTGTCTTGGTTTGACCACCAGACAACAGAAAGACAAAGAAAACAGTTATGAGCTGAACATAACAGTATGCCAGTGGAAGGGAGGACACTAGCAGGTGACTGTGGTGAGTGATTTTTATGATTTCCCATTGTAGCCAATTCAGATTCAGTAATTCCGTTACAGATTTTTTGGTTACCAATTTTGTAATGGAATTCCAAGTTTTAATCACTTAATAATTAGTAAACAAAATTGACATCAGTAAAATCAAAATAACTAATTGGTAGGTCTACCATTAATTGTTACTTCTATTAACTTGTATTGTCCTCCCTCATGAGGGAGAGATGTTAGAAAATATCTTACACCTAAGTGGAGTTATGGTAACAGAATTACAAGGCACAATGCAATGTTTCATAAACTTATAGAAGGCATTTGCACTGGTGAAAGACAATGCTGCGAACATGAAGGCTGCTTGGTCTAAAGTGGAGGAGTCCTACCCTCACATCACACCCATTGGCTGTGCTGCTCATGCATTAAGCTGCTCCTCAAGGATATCATGGCACTGAAAACAGTGGATACGCTCCGCCCAGCAACACCCGTTGGGGTGGTGTTGTCATCATGTTTGACAGTCTCCTGGAGGGGAAAGATTCTCTCCAAGAAATGGCCATATCAGTCTGCCGATATGGACAGCCCCATCAAGAGGATCCTCCAGGATGATATATTTTGGGAGAGAGTGGTAAACAGCTTGAAACTCCTGAAACCTATAGCAGTAGCCATTGCAAGGATTGAGGGAGACAATGACATCCTGTCTGATGTTCAGACTCTGCTTGTAGATGTAAGAGAAGAAATCTGTACTGCCCTGGCCACTTCACTGTTGCTCCAAGCAGAGGAAACTGCAGTTCTGAAATACATCAAAGAGCATGAAGACTTCTGACTGAAGCCCATACACGCCACAGCGTACATGTTGGACCCCAAGTATGCTAGCAAGAGCATCCTGTCTGGGTCAGAGATCAACAAGGCCTATGGTTTCATCACTCACTACAGTGTCTCGCCACCTTGGCCTGGATGAGGGCAAGGTTCTTGGCAGTCTGGAGAAGTACACATCCAAGCAAGGGATTTGGGATGGAGATGCAATATGGCAGTCGTGCCAACACAACTCATCAGCCACCAGGTGGAAGGGACTTTGTGGATCTGAGGCTCTTTCCCCTGTTGCCTCCATCATCCTCCAAATCCCACCATCATCAGCCGCCGCTTTTTGAGCCTGACAACAAGCCATCCTCAACAAGGTTGGAAAGTGACAGTGAAGATGAGGCCTCAGTCTGATGTTCAAGAGGTGGACATTGAGGAGGTCCAGAGAGAAGACATTGAAGCCTGAGAGGAAGACCACCAAAGCTTTAATTTATAGACTATCATTTTACAGATCTATGTTGAAAATGTTTTGGGGAGATGCGATGGATCATTGGGGATCATTCAATATTGCCTTTCTTTTGTTGTTCAGTGAAATCATCCCATGTGAAGAGTCAACTCATTTAATTAAAGTTCAATTCATAACTAAATTGTATTTTTGATTTCTATTGGAAGGATTTCATCCTTTGCAATTATGTCTACTTATGATAAGTTAAAAGGTTTATGTTTCCGACTCCATATGATATAGTAAATATATCCAATGCAAAAAACATCTACATTTAAAAATGGTATTAATATTCATTTGCATATATTTCCCATATATTCCCGTTAATTCCCATATATTTCCACCTCTGAATATTCCCCAAAATGTGCAACCCTATTTCTGGTACCTTTTAAAACTTTTTCCTGGTCGATGTTTCCTAAGACCCCTTTTCCATCTGTTTAGACTCTTAGCTTTCATTTGACACCCAATTTGATATGCTCCTATAAAAATCATGTTGGTGCTCATGGGTCCTTTTACATGGAAATGCCCAAAACTACAGTGGCAGGGAGCCAAGTCGTTAAGAGCATTGGGCCAGTAACCGAAAGTTCACTGGTTTTGAATCCCCGAGCCAACCTCGTGAAAAACATCTGATGATGCGGCCTTGAGCAAGGCACTTAACCCTGATTACTCCTGTAAGTTGCTCTTGTAACGGCGTTCTTCGTTTGTAGAAAGAGAGTCGGACCGAAATGGTGGTTACTCATGTCTTTAATGAAGAAAAACGGAACGATACATGAAATAACTAATAAATACAAAAACAACAAACGGAACGTGAAACCTATTACAGCCTATCTGGTGAACACTACACAGAGACAGGAACAATCACCCACGAAATACAAAGCGAAACCCAGGCTACCTAAATACGGTTCCCAATCAGAGACAACGAGAATCACCTGACTCTGATTGAGAACCGCCTCAGGCAGCCAACCTATGCTACACCCCTACTCAGCCGCAATCCCAATACCTACAAAACCCCCAATACGAAACACAGCATTAAACCCATGTCACACCCTGGCCTGACCAAATATATAACGAAAACACAAAACACTATGACCAAGGCGTGACAGCTCTGGGTAAGAGCATCTGCTACATGACAATAATGTAAAACATCAATAAGTTAACAAGACATAGTAAACAACTAGCCGTACAGTCTCTAGTTGACCTTTAAATCTTCTTAGGGCTGCAATCCCATTAACGGGATTGATATGACAACAGCATATGAAAGACCAGAGCGCCAAATTCAAACAACAGAAATCTCATAATTAAAATTCCTCAAACATTCATGTATCTTATAGCATTTTAAAGGTAATTTTGTTGTTAATCCTACCAAAGTGTCCGATTTCAAATAGGATTGTTAGGTCACCGTTCATGTTACACAATACATATATGTTTTGTTTGATAAAGTGCATATTTATATAAAACAATCTCAGTATACATTGGCGCGTTGTTCACAAGTTCACAAATATCCGGTGATTGTGCAGAGAGCCACATCTATTTACAGAAATACTCATTATAAATGTTAATGACAATACAACTGTTGTACATGGAATTAGAGATAAACTTCTCCTTAATGCAACCGCTGTGTCAGATTTCTTTTTTTTTTACGGAAAAAGCAAACCATGCAATAATCTGAGTACAGCTTTCAGACAACAAAGCAGCCAAAAAGATATCCACCATTTTGGGTAGTCAACATTAGTCATAAATAGCATTATACATATTCATTATAGATCTTCATCAGAATGCACTCCCAGGAATCCCAGTTCCACATTAAATGTTTGATTTAGTTCGATAATGTCCATCATTTATGTCCAAAGAGCTACTTTTGTTAGCACGTTTGGTAAACAAATCCATAGTCATGAAGCGCGTTCCCTAGTTGCAGACGAAATGTCAAAAAGTTTGTAGAAACATGTCAAACGATGTATGGAATCAATCTTTAGGATGTTTTTAACATAAAACTTCAATAATATTCCAACCGGAGAATTCCTTTGTGTTCAGAAAGGCAAAGGAACGGGAGATACCTCTCATGTGAAATGCACGTGACCAGCGCATGACTGCTGGCAGACCTCTGACTCATTCCTCTCTCTCATTCTGTCCTACTTCACAATACAATCCTCAAAGAAGTTTCTAAAGACGATTGACATCTAGTGGAAGCCTTAGGAAGTGCAACATAACCAATATCCCACTGTGTATTCAATAGGTGATGGGCTGAAAATCGACCAACCTCAGATTTCCCACTTCCTGTTTGGATTTCTTCTCAGGTTTTGCCTGCCATATGAGTTCTGTATACTCACAGACATCATTCAAACAGTTTTACATTTACATTTACATTTAAGTCATTTTAGAAACTTCAGAGTGTTTTCTATCCAAAATGAATAATAATATGCATATATTAGCAACTGGGACTGAGGAGCAGGCAGTTTACTCTGGGCACCTCTGGGCACCTTTCATCCAAGCTACTCAATACTGCCCCTGCAGCCATAAGAAGTTATTAACACCTACCTAGAGTGTATACCTGTAGCCTAGGAGAACAAGCTAAGAGAAGAATGGATGGATGGATCACCACTTCAACTTCATGTTGCCATGGTGATATAAAACTGAAGAGAGGGAGAGGGGGCAGGGTGAGGGATGAAGTGAGGGATGAGAGGTGAGCTCTGTGACCTCCTCTCACTAGTGAATCTTATTTCCCCTGACATCACACCCAGCAGGGCATCAGTCAAGCTGCCGTCCACACACACACTCTACAAAACAAAGATAGACACCCAGTGTAGGCAGGTTTTAATGGAGGTTGCACTGTATGTTCAGAGAGCCTGAGAGGTCAGCCTCCTATCACTGTTCCCTTCTCTCATTAGGACCATATCTAGTAGAGGTCGACCGATTATGATTTTTCAACGCCGATACCGATACCGATTATTGGAGGACCAAAAAAGCCGCTGCCGATTTTTATTTATTTATTTGTAATAATGACAATTACAAGAATACTGAATGAACACTTATTTTAACTTAATATAATACATCAATAAAAATCTATTTAGCCTCAAATAAATAATGAAACATATTCAATTTGGTTTAAATAATGCAAAAACAAAGTGTTGGAAAAGTAAAAGTGCTAACGTTTGAGTTCCTTGCTCAGAACATGAGAACATATGAAAGTTGGTGGTTCCTTTTAACATGAGACTTCAATATTCCAATGTAAGAGGTTTTTGGTTGTAGTTAATATAGTATTTATAGGAATATTTATCTCTATACCATTTTTATTTCATATACCTTTGACTATTGGATGTTCTTATAGGCACTTTAGTATTGTCAGTGTAACAGTATAGCTTCCGTCCCGCTCCTTGCTCCTACCTGGGCTCGAACCAGGAACACATTGACAACAGCCACACTCGAAGCAGCGTTACCAACCGCTCCACAAAAGCCGCGGCCCTTGCAGAGCAACGGGAATAACTACTCCAAGTCTCAGAGCGAGTGACGTTTGAAACACTATTAGCGCGCACCCCGCTAACTAGCTAGCCATTTCACATCGGTTACACCAGCCATTAGGCTTGAAGTCAAAAACAGCGCTGTGCTTGCGAAGAGCTGCTGGCAAAATGCACAACAAGTGCTGTTTGAATGAATGCTTACGAGCCTGCTGCTGCCTACCATCGCTCAGTCAGACTGCTCTATCAAATCATAGACTTAATTATAACATAGCACACAGAAATACAAACCTTAGGTCATTAATATGGTGAAATACGGAAACTATCATTTCGAAAACAATTTTTTTTTTCTTTCAGTGAAACACGGAACCATTCCATATTTCATCTAACGGGTGGCATCCCTAAGTCTAAATATTGCTGTTACATTGCACAACCTTCAATGTTATGTCATAATTACGTAAAATTCTGCCGAATTTGTTCGCAATGAGCCAGGCTGCCCAAACTCAAATCAAATCAAATTTTATTTGTCACATACACATGGTTAGCAGATGTTAATGCGAGTGTAGCGAAATGCTTGTGCTTCTAGTTCCGACAATGCAGTAATAACCAACAAGTAATCTAACTAACAATTCCAAAACTACTGTCTTATACACAGTGTAAGGGGATAAAGAATATGTACATAAAGATATATGAATGAGTGATGGTACAGAGCAGCATAGGCAAGATACAGTAGATGGTATCGACTACAGTATATACATATGAGATGAGTATGTAAACAAAGTGGCATAGTTAAAGTGACTAATGATACATGTATTACATAAGGATGCAGTAGATGATATAGAGTACAGTATATACGTATGCATATGAGATGAATAATGTAGGGTATGTAAACATTATATTAGGTAGCATTGTTTAAAGTGGCTAGTGATATATTCTACATAATTTCCCATCAATTCCCATTATTAAAGTAGCTGGAGTTGAGTCAGTGTCAGTGAGTTGGCAGCAGCCACTCAATGTTAGTGGTGGCTGTTTAACAGTCTGAAGGCCTTGAGATAGAAGCTGTTTTTCAGTCTCTCGGTCCCAGCTTTGATGCACCTGTACTGACCTCGCCTTCTGGATGATAGCGGGGTGAACAGGCAGTGGCTTGGGTGGTTGTTGTCCTTGATGATTTTTATGGCCTTCCTGTAACATCGGGTGGTGTAGGTGTCCTGGAGGGCAGGTAGTTTGCCCCCGGTGATGCATTGTGCAGACCTCACTACCCTCTGGAGAGCCTTACTGTTGTGGGCGGAGCAGTTGCCGTACCAGGCGGCGATACAGCCCGCCAGGATGCTCTCGATTGTGCATCTGTAGAAGTTTGTGAGTGCTTTTGGTGACAAGCCGAATTTCTTCAGCCTCCTGAGGTTGAAGAGGCGCTGCTGCGCCTTCTTCACGATGCTGTCTGTGTGAGTGGACCAATTCAGTTTGCCTATACCCTGACTCTGCGTGCAATGAACGCAAGAGAAGTGACACAATTTCACCTGGTCAATATTGCCTGCTAACCTGGATTTCGTTTTAGCTAAATATGCAGGTTTAAAAATATATACTTCTGTGTATTGATTTTAAAAAGGCATTGGTGTTAATAATGGTTAGGTACAGTCGTCCAACGATTGTGCTTTTTTTCGCAAATGCGCTTTTGTTAAATCATCCCCCAGCATTGCATTGATTATATGCAATGCAGGACACGCTAGATAAACTAGTAATATCATCAACCATTTGTAGTTATAACTAGTGATTATGATTGATTGATTGTTTTTTATAAGCTAAGTTTAATGCTAGCTAGCAACTTACCTTGGCTTCTACTGCATTCGCGTAACAGGCAGGCTCCTCGTGGAGTGCAATGTAATCAGGTGGTTAGTGCGTTAGACTAGTTAACTGTAAGGTTCCAAGATTGGATCCACCGTGCTGACAAGTTGAAAATCTGTCGTTCTGCCCCTGAACAAGGTAGTTAACCCACCGTTCCTAGGCCGTAATTGAAAATAAGAATGTGTTCTTAACTGACATGCCTCGTTAAATAAAGTTATTTAAAATATATATATACAGTGGGGCAAAAAAGTATTTAGTCAGCCACCAATTGTGCAATCTTCTTCTGGATCATCCAAATGCTATCTAGCAAACTTCAGACAGGCCTGGACATATACTGGCTTAAACAGGGGGACACGTCTGGCACTGCAGGATTTGAGTCCCTGGCAGCGTAGTGTGTTACTGATGGTAGGCTTTGTTACTTTGGTCCCAGCTCTCTGCAGGTCATTCACTAGGTCCCCCCGTGTGGTTCTGGGATTTTTGCTCACCATTCTTGTGATCCTTTTGACCCCACGGGGTGAGATCTTGCGTTTAGCCCCAGATCGAGGGAGATTATCAGTGGTCTTGTATGTCTTCCATTTCCTAATAATTGCTCCCACAGTTGATTTCTTCAAACCAAGCTGCTTACCTATTGCAGATTCAGTCTTCCCAGCCTGGTGTAGGTCTACAATTTTGTTTCTGGTGTCCTTTGACAGCTCTTTGGTCTTGGCCATAGTGGAGTTTGGAGTGTGACTGTTTGAGGTTGTGGACAGGTGTCTTTTATACTGATAACAAGTTCAAACAGGTGCCATTAATATAGGTAACGAGTGGAGGACAGAGGAGCCTCTTAAAGAAGAAGTTACAGGTCTGTGAGAGACAGAAATCTTGCTTGTTTGTAGGTGACCAAATACTCATTTTCCACCATAATTTGCAAATAAATTCATAGAAAATTCTACAATGTGATTTTCTGGATTTATTTTCTCATTTTGTCTGTCATAGTTGAAGTGTACCTATGATGAAAATTACAGGCCTCTCTCATCTTTTTAAGTGGGAGAACTTGCACAATTGGTGGCTGACTAAATACTTTTTTTGCCCCACTGTATATATATATATATATATTTTTTAATCAGCAAAATTGGCGCCCAAAAATACCAATTTCCGATTGTTATGAAAACTTTAAATCGGCCCTAATTAACCGACCATACCGATTAATCGTACAACCTCTAATATCTAGTCTAAACCCTATGCCCTATAGTTCACCGCATAGGCTACTGCATGGCTCTGGTCAGAAGTAGATGCACTATATGATTACTATTTTATCTTTGAACTCTGTAAGAAAATGTCATTTAAAAAAAGGTAGTGTACTGTGTAGGTTATAATTTGAGACAAAGTCAGCGGCCTGCTTCGTATCACGGTTACCCTCTCTCATTAGCGTCCAGCTGCTTCCTTTCTGTGCAGATAGCAGACTGTGTTAATGACAGTGACATTAGTGCTCTTACCGGTAATACTGTAACTCATGGTCATCAACACTCAGCACAGCCATTTCCTGCTCTGCTCCTGTTCAGCCCATTGATTATACATCAAATTGATGTAATTTTCTGTGTGACTTTCCTTCCTGATATCTGCCTCTCTCTCACACACACAAAAGGGTGACTGCACTTCCTGATTTGGCCTTGTTTTAAGGATTGCTCATTAAGAAATGCTAGGGTCCATGACTGAAGCTAAACACAAGAGTTGTCTTCCTTCTGTGGCTCAGTTGGTAGAGCATGGCGCTTGTAACGCCAGGGTAGTGGGTTCAATTCCCGGGACCACCCATACGTAGAATGTATGCACACATGACTGTAAGTCGCTTTGGATAAAAGCGTCAGCTAAATGGCATATATATATATATATATTGTCTTGGGTGTGTTATGTTTGTATATTGTACCCCGACAAGTACAGTTGTTTGTCCCTCCTGAGTCACCTTAGCAACAACACAGTAAAATAATCTGAATTAATGTAATACAAATCAAGAAATCTGTAATAGATTTAGACGTTTATGCTGAGGTCTTAGTGTTGCAATTCTAAATCCAGCTAAGATGTTTGGTGTAGTATTATCTCAAGTAAAAAAATGTGGATGAAAAACTATTCAGTGCACTGCATATAGTCTACTGAGTCAGGAAAGTCTGGCTGCGTGCTCAGGACTGATTCCTGAGAACAATAACATGTCTAAAACGTCATCATCTGCAAGCTGTCAAACTATAAAAAATAAATCACAAGCTACACACTGTTTATCAGTGCCCAAAATCACTTGTTAGCTAGCTAATTTCCAACTCTGTGTTTGTCAGTGAAGCTAGCAAGTAGTAGCTAGCAAGCACATTGAGCAGCCAGGCTGCAGTCATCTTATCAAGTCACCGGCGAGTGGCAACGTGTGTGCTTCAGTGCTGTTAAGATTTTGACAACTTTCTCACTATCTAGTGTGCATCTGTCTGGCAGTGTTTCATAAGGAATCATGCTACAAAACAGGTCACGGTGGGGCATGAGTTGCTCGCGAATGGGTTTTTGAATACTGACAAGTAGCAGTTGGGATACAACTGAGTTTTATTTCTTGGTGACCAACTTTTGATTTACTTTCTCAAGAGAGAAACTCATAGGGGGCGAGGGGGTTACAGGTACAAAAACAATCAAAGAAATGTATACAAAGATAATCCATTACAGCCCCCCCTCCTTAGACCCCATCCACCCACCCACATCCTACCTCTCCACCCAGAAACCATGTTTCCCACCTGCCTGGGTGGGGAGGGGGGGGGGACACACACCTCCCACCCCTTCCAATCCCACCCAGCAACCAAGGTTGCTTATCAGCCCCCAATCAGCCCCTGCGCTCCCCCACAACGACCAGAGTGGAAGAAAAAACATACTCTTGGAGCAAAGATAATCATTTTTAAAAAGTGGAAAAATATGTTTTATTTCAATTGAGCCAATCACACTCACTCAAGTATCTGACATAGGCTTTGGAAAAGCACCAGTGAAAAGGCTACCAGTGCGGCAAGTGCCGCTGGTAAGTTTTTGCCAAAACATGGCTAACCTAAACTAAACAGCTGCTCATAGTGAACATGTGTTTGGAGTTACCTTTCTAGCTAATGTTAGAGTTTTCAATTCCTCTTCCAAATAGTGAAAAACTATCAACCAAATCTATTCATTTTAAAATAATGATTACTTCTACTTGCCATTATCATTCACCTAATGATAACACAAGACAAGAAACAAATATTTTTGCTAACGTATGATGGGGTTAGCTGTGTCACCAGTTTTCCTGGGAGGGGGTCCCTGGACAAGAAAAGGTTGCAGAACCCTGTTGTACCAAACCCTCCAGTAAATTGTGACGAACTCACAAAACTCAGTTTTGGACAAAACACTTTGTAGTCAATTTTGACACTAAAATGTTTGTTTCTGACTCATATTGATGCCTCATAGGCCATTTAAAAGCAGAGCAGTTGGCCTTTAATCATGCTCACTCTTTTAGTTGGTCTCTTTGGTAACTGTCTGTTTCCATGTCAAAATTGTGCATGTGTGTGTGTGTATGTGAAGGAGAGCAAGAGAGAGATAAAGATTACCAGAACCCAATGGATTCTCCAATTACCTTGAATGAACTACAGGACAAAATAAAAACCCTCCATCCCAAAAATGACTGTTGTGTTGATGGTATCCTCAATGAAATGATCAAATATACAGACAACAAATTACAATTGGCTATACTAAAAAAAACTAACATCATCTTTAGCTCTGGCATCTTCCCCAATATTTGGAACCAAGGACTGATCACCCCAAACCACAAAAGTTGAGACAAATTTGACCCCAATAACTACCGTGGGATATGCGCCAACAACAACCTTGGGAAAATCCTCTGCATTTTTATTAACAGCAGACTTGTACATTTGATCAGTGAAAACAATGTACTGAGCAAATGTCAAATTGTCTTTTCACCAAATTATCGTACGACAGACCACGTATTCACCCTGCACACCCTAATTGACCAACAAACAAACCAAAACAAAAGCAAAGTCTTCTCATGCTTTGTTGATTTCAAAAAAGCTTAGACTCAATTTGGCATGAGGGTCTGCTATACAAATTGATGGAAAATGGTGTTGGGGAAAAAGCATACGACATTATAAAATCCATGTACACAAACACCAAGTGTGTGGTTAAAATTTGCAAAAAAAACATGTCTTCCCACAGGGCCATATGTCTTCAACATATATATATCAGCGAATTGGTGAGGGCACTAGAACAGTCTGCAGCACCCGGCCTCACCCGACTAGAATCTGAAGTCAAATGTCTACTGATGATCTGGTGCTTCTGTCACCAACCAAGGAGGACCTACAGCAGCACCTAGATCTTCTGCAAAGATTCTCACACCTGGACCTTCTATGCCATCAAAAGGAACATAACATTTGAAGTACCAATTAGGATCTGGCTAAAAATTATTGAATCAGTTCTAGAACCAATTGCCCTTTGTGGTTGTGATGTCTGCTCACCAACCAAGAATTCACAAAACAGGACAAACACCAAATTGAGACCGCATGCAAGATTCTGCAAAAATATCCTCTGTGTATGACGCAAAACACCAAATAATGCACGCAGAGCAGAATTAGGCCGATACCCGCTAATTATCAAAATCCAGAAAAGAGTTGTTAAATTCTACAACCACCTAAAAAGGAAGCGATTCCCAAACCTTCCATAAAAAAGCAATCACCTATACAGAGAGATGAACCTGGAGAAGAGTCCCCTAAGTAAGCTGGTCCTGGGGCTCTGTTCACAAACACAAACAGATCCCACTGAGCCCCAAGACAACAACACAATTAGACCCAACCAAATCACCAAATCATGAGAAAAAAAAGAGAATTACTTGACATATTGGAAAGAATTAACAAAACAAAAAAAACAGAGTAAACTAGAATGCTATTTGGCCCTAAACAGAGAGTACACAGCGGCAGAAATACCTGACCACTGTGACTGACCCAAACTGACTCACAGTTTGACCCAAAAACACTCACAAACTTTTACAGATGCACAATCGAGAGCATCCTGTCGGGCTGTATCACCGCCTGGTACGGCAATTGCTGCATCCATAACCATAAGGCTCTCCAGAGGGTAGTGAGGTCTGCACAATGCATCACCGGGGGCAAACTACCTGCCCCCCAGGACACCTACACTATCCGATGTCACAGGAAGGCCAAAAAGATCATAGAGGACCACAACCACCCGAGCCACTGCCTGTTCACCCCGCTATCATCCAGAAGGCGAGGTCAGTACAGGTGCATGAAAGCGGGGACCGAGAGACTGAAAAACAGCTTCTATCTCAAGGCCATCAGACTGTTAAACAGCCATCACTAACATTGAGTGGCTGCTGCCAACATACTGACTCAACTCTAGCCACTTTAATAATGGAAAAATTGATGTAATAAATGTATCACTAGTCACTTTAAACAATGCCGCTTTATATAATATTTACATACCCTACATTACTCATCTCATATGTATATACTGTACTCTATACCATCTACTGCATCTTGCCTATGCCGTTCGGCCAACACTCATTCATATATTTTTATGTATATATTCTTATTCATTCCTTTACACTTGTGTATATAAGGTAGTTATTGTGAAATTGTTAGGTTAGATTACTTGTTAGATATTACTGCATGGTTGGAACTAGAGGTACAAGCATTTCGCGACACTCGCATTAACATCTGCTAACCATGTGTATGTGACAAATAAAATTTAATTTGACTTAAGGAAAGCTTTGACTACTGTCTGTACAGACTCAGTGAGCATAGCCTTGCTATTGACAAAGGCCACCATAGGCAGACCTGACTCTCAAGAACAAAACGAGGTGGAAACTGAGCTGCACTTCCTAACCTCCTGCCAAATGTATGACCATATTGGAGACACATGTTTCCCTCAGATCCACAAAGAATTCTTAAACAATCCTGATTTTGATCAACTCATATCTATTGGGTGAAATAGCTAAGTGTGCAATCACAGTAGCAGGATTTGTGACCTGTTGCCACAAGAAAAGGGCA
This sequence comes from Oncorhynchus keta, assembly GCF_023373465.1. Lineage (NCBI taxonomy): Eukaryota > Metazoa > Chordata > Actinopteri > Salmoniformes > Salmonidae > Oncorhynchus > Oncorhynchus keta. The sequence continues at coordinate 21,288,890 of NC_068427.1, read as the reverse complement.
ACCAGTGAACAAACACCATTGTAAATACAACCCATATGTATATATTTATTTTCCCTTTTGTACTTTAGCCATGTGCTCATCATTACAACACTGTGTATATATACATAATATGACATTTGTAATGTCTTTAGTCTAGTTACTGTTCATTTTGATAGTTTATTTCACTTTTGTATATTGTTTCATTTGTGTTGGCAATGTATATGTTCCCATGCCAATAAAGCCTCTTGAACTGATAAATTACTTGAATGGTTTCTTTCTTGCCCTGCACCAACACACCTGGTTTACATAAAGAGTAAGTTGATTAGACAATTATATCAGGTGTGTTGTTTCTGGCCTCTGGGAAAGAAAACGACCAGCCAAGTTGATCTCAATTCCTCACACTCTTCCAATACATCTGGACCTTTCTGGCACTGCCGAAATTCAGCTCGAAAACAAAGTACCGAAGCCTGGCGGGAGTCCATTTCCACTGCCGTTTTGCTGTGACAAACCTTTGATCACATGTTTTCCGGCCTAAACAACCCACGTCTGTGTTTCAAAAAGTGAACAGTGTTGTGATGTTAGTTAATATGTAACGAATATGTAACAGAACGTTAGCTGCAGATGTTACCGGAATACAATGTAACATTGCGGCGTTGATCGATCCTCTACTTACGTATCTGCTGATGAGATTCCGTAGCACGTTAAAATCCATTATTTTGACAGCTCCCCGTTTGCAATTATTTACTGTCCACTTTCCAGTCTCCTTGGATCTTTACCGACGCTACCCAATGTTCATCTCTATCCACTCATCCATCGCTCACGAGCGCTCTGTCTATCCATCTATATGAGCGCGAGAAAGCAGCGGTCTTTCAGTTGGCTGTTTTGATTTTCATGTCATTTTGGACAGCCATGCAACGGAGTAATGTGATGCAGCTATTCTTGCTGCTTATGCTGCGTTCACGCGTTAGTCGGAACTGGGAAACTCTGACATTTTCGACTTGCAACCTGGTTGAACGTGCACATGTAGAAATACAGCCAGTTAACAAGTTCCGACTAGCACATGAACGCGGCAATCGTTTTCGGGAATGTCCCTTTTTTCACAACGAATAAAAGTTTCCTAAACTGATAATTGAAAATGCTTGAAGAGCTTATTTTCACTGGTTACCCTTTGTGTTTTTTCTTCATCTTTTCCTTACTATAAATATATTTTCATATGTCTTTCCCTCCAGTCCCGCTCTCTTTTTGCTCTGTTATGGTGCACATACGAATAGCTGTTTGCCTCCATACGTCAGAATACTGCGCCTGCGTAGTGCAATTTCTTTCACCCCATGCTGATTTCAATGAAAATGAATCTGTATGCGACATAACGGTTTATTCGAGAGAGGAAGAGGCAATTTACTCCACCCAAAATCTGTTCGCGTGAGATAAGACCTTTTTTGTATGGTCTATCGTGTCGAATTATGTGAGGCTTATGTGATCGAAATAGAAGTTTCGTAATGTTTAGGCTGTTACAAAAAAGTGGATGCACGTGGCATTATTCATTGGTGTCGTTAGGTCTGGGCTCCCAGGGCATTAGCCCCAGGTGTTTTTGATCCATCCCCATACCTTTTGATGGTCAACATTTATTTTATAGATTTTATTTTATTTTATTACATTTCAGTCTGATGAGTTTCCATAACCACACATCACTTGCGCTGTGCAATAATTTAAACAATACAGTATACTGCGCTAGGCAATAGCAGTCACTGCAAGAAGCACCTGGAGTGATGTAGTGCCTGCTGTGATTGGTCGAGATTTTACAACTCAGTGGACCACTCAAGTCCCTTGACCCTTCGACCCCTTACAGTACTTTTGTTTGTCAATGGGCATGTTCAAGTGTATCACTGTTTGGTCACCCACAGCCTTCCAAAATGTGTTGCATTATGTGGATACAATTATTTGATTTGTGCCTAGATGTTGACTGCATGAACTTTACAAAAATCATGTGATTGTTTCACCTTTATTTAACTAGGCAAGTCAGTTAAGAATACATTTGTATTTACAATGACCACCCTCCCCTAAGATGGATAATGTTGGACCAATTGTACGCCTCCCTATGAGACTCCCGATCACAGTTTTGATACAGCCCAGGATTGAACCAGGGTCTGTATTGACACCTCTAACACTGTGATGCAGTGCCTTAGACTGCTGCGCCACTTGGGAGATTAAAGGTCAAGACGTTTTGACTTCAGTCGACTGCAAGTTTCTGCACTTGCTCTGCACCAACTTCATACTGCCATCACCTGCATTGTGGGATGTTCTACTGTCAACCAACCATTAGGGAGGTTTGTTTGACCCACACGAATATGACCAAAGACATTGCTAAAACAGGAACAAACTTTGCCCCATTTCATGTATACAGTGGATATGTAGAAATTAATGTGATATTTGAGGCTCTCTCTCTCACCTTCCTAATATTGAGTTGCACCCTCAATTCATTGGGGCATGGACTCTACGAGGTGTCAAAAGCATTCCACAGGGATTCTGGCCCATGTTGACTCCAGCTTCCCACAGTTGTGTCAAGTTGGCTGGATGTCCTTTGGGTGGAGGACCATTCTTGATACACTCGGGAAACTGTTGAGCTTCATTAAATAGTACCCGCAAAACACCAGTCTCAACATCAACCGTGAAGGGGCGACTCCGGGATTCTGGCCTTCTAGACAGAGTTCCTCTGTCCAGTGTCTGTGTTCTTTTGCCCATTTTAATATTTTATTTTTATTGGCCAGTCTGAGATATGTCTTTTTTTTTGCAACTCTGCCTAGAAGGCCAGCATCCCGGAGTCGTCGCTTCACTGTTGACATTGAGACAGGTGTTTTGCGGGTACTATTTAATGAAGCTGCTAGTTGAGGAATTGTGAGGCGTCTGTTTCTCAAACTAGACACTCTAATGTAGACACTCTAACTAGACACTCTAATGTCCTCTTGCTCAGTTGTGCACCGGGGCTTCCTACTCCTATTTATATTCTGGTTAGAGCCAGTTTGCGCTGTTCTGTAAGGGAGTAGTACACAGCGTTGTATAAGATGTTCAGTTTCTTGGCAATTTCTCGCATGGAATAGCCTTCATTTCTCAGCACAAGAATAGACATTTACATTTCATTTACATTTACGTCATTTAGCAGACGCTCTTATCCAGAGCGACTTACAAATTGGTGCATACACCTTATGACAACCAGTGGAACAGCCACTTGCATCTAAATCTTGTTGGGGGGGGTGAGAAGGATTACTTACCCTTACTTACCCTATCCTAGGTATTCCTTGAAGAGGTGGGGTTTCAGGTGTCTCCGGAAGGTGGTGATTGACTCCGCTGTCCTGGCGTCGTGAGGGAGTTTGTTCCACCATTGGGGGGCCAGAGCAGCGAACAGTTTTGACTGGGCTGAGCGGGAACTGTACTTCCTCAGTGGTAGGGAGGCGAGCAGGCCAGAGGTGGATGAACGCAGTGCCCTTGTTTGGGTGTAGGGCCTGATCAGAGCCTGGAGGTACTGAGGTGCCGTTCCCCTCACAGCTCCGTAGGCGAGCACCATGGTCTTGTAGCGGATGCGAGCTTCAACTGGAAGCCAGTGGAGAGAGCGGAGGAGCGGGGTGACGTGAGAGAACTTGGGAAGGTTGAACACCAGACAGGCTGCGGCGTTCTGGATGAGTTGTAGGGGTTTAATGGCACAGGCAGGGAGCCCAGCCAACAGCGAGTTGCAGTAATCAAGACGGGAGATGACAAGTGCCTGGATTAGGACCTGCGCCGCTTCCTGTGTGAGGCAGGGTCGTACTCTGCGGATGTTGTAGAGCATGAACCTACAGGAACGGGACACCGCCTTGATGTTAGTTGAGAACGTCAGGGTGTTGTCCAGGATCACGCCAAGGTTCTTAGCGCTCTGGGAGGAGGACACAATGGAGTTGTCAACCGTGATGGCGAGATCATGGAACGGGCAGTCCTTCCCCGGGAGGAAGAGGAGCTCCGTCTTGCTGAGGTTCAGCTTGAGGTGGTGATCCGTCATCCACACTGATATGTCTGCCAGACATGCAGAGATGCGATTCGCCACCTGGTCATCAGAAGGGGAAAGGAGAAGATTAATTGTGTGTCGTCTGCATAGCAATGATAGGAGAGACCATGTGAGGTTATGACAGAGCCAAGTGACTTGGTGTATAGCGAGAATAAGAGAGGGCCTAGAACAGAGCCCTGGGGGACACCAGTGGTGAGAGCGCGTGGTGAGGAGACAGATTCTCGCCACGCCACCTGGTAGGAGCGACCTGTCAGGTAGGACGCAATCCAAGCGTGGGCCGCGCCGGAGATGCCCAACTCGGAGAGGGTGGAGAGGAGGATCTGATGGTTCACAGTATCGAAGGCAGCCGATAGGTCTAGAAGGATGAGAGCAGAGGAGAGAGAGTTAGCTTTAGCAGTGCGGAGCGCCTCCGTGATACAGAGAAGAGCAGTCTCAGTTGAATGACTAGTCTTGAAACCTGACTGATTTGGATCAAGAAGGTCATTCTGAGAGAGATAGCGGTAGAGCTGGCCAAGGACGGCACGCTCAAGAGTTTTGGAGAGAAAAGAGAGAAGGGATACTGGTCTGTAGTTGTTGACATCGGAGGGATCGAGTGTAGGTTTTTTCAGAAGGGGTGCAACTCTCGCTCTCTTGAAGACGGGAGGGACGTAGCCAGCGGTCAGGGATGAGTTGATGAGCGAGGTAAGGTAAGGGAGAAGGTCTCCGGAAATGGTCTGGAGAAGAGAGGAGGGGATAGGGTCAAGCGGGCAGGTTGTTGGGCGGCCGGCCGTCACAAGACGCGAGATTTCATCTGGAGAGAGAGGGGAGAAAGAGGTCAGAGCATAGGGTAGGGCAGTGTGAGCAGAACCAGCGGTGTCGTTTGACTTAGCAAACGAGGATCGGATGTCATCGACCTTCTTTTCAAAATGGTTGACGAAGTCATCTGCAGAGAGGGAGGAGGGAGGGGGGAGGATTCAGGAGGGAGGAGAAGGTGGCAAAGAGCTTCCTAGGGTTAGAGGCAGATGCTTGGAATTTAGAATGGTAGAAAGTGGCTTTAGCAGCAGAGACAGAGGAGGAAAATGTAGAGAGGAGGGAGTGAAAGGATGCCAGGTCCGCAGGGAGGCGAGTTTTCCTCCATTTCCGCTCGGCTGCCCGGAGCCCTGTTCTGTGAGCTCGCAATGAGTCGTCGAGCCACGGAGCGGGAGGGGAGGACCGAGCCGGCCTGGAGGATAGGGGACATAGGGAGTCAAAGGATGCAGTAAGGGAGGAGAGGAGGGTTGAGGAGGCAGAATCAGGAGATAGGTTGGAGAAAGTTTGAGCAGAGGGAAGAGAAGATAGGATGGAAGAGGAGAGAGTAGCGGGGGAGAGAGAGCGAAGATTGGGACGGCGCGATACCATCCGAGTAGGGGCAGTGTGGGAAGTGTTGGATGAGAGCGAGAGGGAAAAGGATACAAGGTAGTGGTCGGAGACTTGGAGGGGAGTTGCAATGAGGTTAGTGGAAGACTGCAGAGTTTCAGTAGAAAGTTATTTGTTTCTGGCAATTTTGAGTTTGTAATCGAACCCACAAATGCTGATGGTCCAGATACTCAACTAGTCTCAAGAAGGCCAGTTTTATTGCTTCTTTATTAGGAACAACAGTTTTCAGCTGTGCAACATGATTTTCTAATGATTGTTTAGCCTTTTAAAATGGTAATCTTGGATTAGCTAACACAACGTGTCATTGGAACAAAGGTATGATGGTTGCTGATAATGGGCCTCTGTACGCCTATGTAGATATTCCATTTGTAGCGGCGTTCTTCGTTTGTAGAAAGAGAGTCGGACCAAAATGCAGCGTGGTGGTTACTCATGACTTTAATGACAAAAGCGACACATGAAAAAACTAATTACAAAATACAAAACAACAAACGGAACGTGAAATCTAATTACAGCCTATCTGGTGAAACTACACAGAGACAGGAACAATCACCCACGAAATACAAAGCGAAACCAGGCTACCTAAATACGGTTCCCAATCAGAGACAACGAGAATCACCTGACTCTGATTGAGAACCGCCTCAGGCAGCCAAGCCTATACAACACCCCTAATCAGCCGCGATCCCAAATACTACAAACCCCAATACGAAAATACAATAACATAAACCCATGTCACACCCTGGCCTGACCAAATATATAACGAAAACACAAAATACAATGACCAAGGCGTGACACCATTAAATATATTATTCCGTTTCCAGCTACGATAGTCATTTACAACATTAGCAATGTCTACACTGTATTTCTGATCAATTTGATGTTATTTTAATGGACAAAAAAATGTGCTTTTCTTTCAATTTTTCATGTTTATTACTCTTGTTATTCACTTAGCTACTTACTTCCTATTGTTGTTGCATTTTCGAGATGTTAAAGGTGCTACACATAGGATTTATTTTTTGCATTGTAATTTCAGACTATTTCAGAGTAGAGAGTGTTCCAGAGTAGAGAGTGTTCCAGAGTAGAGAGTGTTCCAGACTAGAGAGTGTTCCTGCAATGGTTCCTAGGTGTAACTGCTGAAGAGAGCCAGGTACAGGACAGCAGATATGAGTAATCAAACATACTTTCCTCAAAAATGAGAATATACAAAGTAACAAATACACGCACATCATGACAGACCGAAAATACAAAATAAACAATCACTCACAAAAACCATGAGGGGAACAGAGGGTTAAATAATGAACAGGTGATTGTGGGATTGTAAACAGGTGAGTGAAACAAAGACGAAACAAATGGAAAATGAAAGTGGATCGGCGGTAGCTAGAAAGCCGGTGACGTGAGGTCTCGCGGGTGGCGCAGTGGTTTAGGGTGCTGTACTGCAGCTCCAGCTGTGCCATCAGAGACTCTGGGTTCGCGCCCAGGCTCTGTCGTAACCGGCCGCAACCGGGAGGTCCGTGGGGCGACGCACACCAGCGACTCCTGTGGCGGGCCGGGTGCAGTGCGCGCTAACCAAGGTTGCCAGGTGCACAGTGTTTCCTCCGACACATTGGTGCGGGTTGGATGCGCGCTGTGTTAAGAAGCAGTGCGGCTTGGTTGGGTTGTGTATCGGAGGACGCATGACTTTCAACCTTCGTCTCTCCCAAGCCCGTACGGGAGTTGTAGCGATGAGACAAGATAGTAGATACTAAAAACAATTGGATACCACGAAATTGGGGAGAAAAAGGGGTAAAATAAAAATCAAATATAAAAAATAAGAAAGCCTGGCTTCGGCAGAATTCGTCACAGTTCCAGAGTAGAGAGTGTTCCAGAGTGGAGAGTGTTCCAGAGTAGAGAGTGTTCCAGAGTTTAGAGTTTTCCAGAGTAGAGAGTGTTCCAGAGTTTAGAGTGTTCCAGAGTAGAGAGGGTTCCAGAGTATAGAGTTTTCCAGAGTAGAAAGTGTTCCAAAGTTTAGAGTGTTCCAGAGTAGAGAGTGTTCCAGAGTAGAGTGTGTTCCAGAGTAGAGTGTGTTCCAAAGTAGAGGTTTCCAGAGTAGAGAGGTTTCCAGAGTATAGAGTTTTCCAGAGTAGAAAGTGTTCCAAAGTTTAGAGTGTTCCAGAGTAGAGAGTGTTCCAGAGTAGAGAGTGTTCCAGAGTATAGAGACCCACAATTACAACTTTAATTGAGTACTGGCAGTGTCTGCTGTGGCAGGTGGGAAGGTGCAAGTTACCTCCCAAAAATCTCATCTCTCAATGTTCTAATCGCTCAATGTTCATCTCATGGTGCACCAAATTCATGCATTTAGCTGTTGACATTTGGTCGAAAATGCCCCTACTGGATTTGGGCTAATCCCTGAATGTTTTCAAATCCTAGTAACGCCCCTGGCATTCTGGCAACTTCAGGAAAAAACAACCTATACCCATTTCAGAAGATGTGGTATATTACCTGTAAAAAATACAAGGCAATGTTTATAATGACCCCTTTCAAACAGCAATGTTTATAATGACCCCTTTCAAACAGCAATGTTTATAATTACCCCTTTCAAACAGCAATGTTTATATGACCCCTTTCAAACAGCAATGTTTATAATGACCCCTTTCAAACAGCCCCCTATTTACCACTTTCTTGCAGGTTTACCCCTTTCATATATACAGCATAGAGAGTTAGCATGGCTTCCTAGAGTCAAGGATGAATAGGATTATATATCTGGTGTTTGACTGGCTAAGAGAAATGTTTTAGAGCTTTAAATGGAGTCTACACATGTTTTATGGTTCTCTGTTTGGTGAATGTATTTCACATCTGCTGTTGTTTTCCCAAAGCCACTGTCTCTCACTCTCAAACATATCATCTACAGGTACAATACTATACATGATGTATGTATACTTTGAAGTCTTTCAATGTTAACATCCTGAAACACACACCCACTTCCCCCTTGCTTTGTTTCATTTTCTTCTTTCCTTGGCCCCTGTCGCAACCCTGTCTCTATCTCCTCCCCCTGTTGCTCCACTGTCTCTGGCTCCTCCCTCGCTCCGTCTTTCTCTCCTTCTCCCCAATTTCTCTCTCTACTGTCCCCTGTGTCCGACCCATGTGTGTGTGTGTGTGTGTGTGTGTGTGTGTGTGTGTGTGTGTGTGTGTGTGTGTGTGTGTGTGTGTGTGTGTGTGTGTGTGTGTGTGTGTGTGTGTGTGTGTGTGTGTGTGTGTGTGTGCGTGTATGTGTGAGAATAAGTGTTTTTGTTGTTGAAGTGACCAGGATACTAATATTATATTTCTACGTATGTGTCTTTGCTCCTGGTGGGAATCATCAACTGATACACCTGCTGCCAACCACACCCAATGTAAAAGCCCTGAAGGCTTAATAATGTATTGTTCTGTGTAGATGAAGGGAAGAGAGAGAGGAAGAGATAGGGAGGACAAGGAAGAATGGAAAGTGAAAGGGAGATGAGATGAATGTAAAAGAGACTGAGGGGAGAAGGAGGGAGATATAAAATCAAATCAAATCTAATTTTACTGGTAGCAGATGTTAATGCGAGTGTAGCGAAATGCTTGTGCTTCTATTTCCGATAGTGCAGTAATATCTAACAAGTAATCTAACAATTCCACAACAACTACCTAATACACACAAATCTAAGTAAAGGGATGGAATAAGAATATGTACATATAAATATATGGATAAGCGATGACCAAGCGACATTGGCAAGATGCAATAGATGGTATAGAATACAGTATATACATATGAGATGAGTTATGCAAGAAATGTAAACATTATTAAAGTGACTAGTGATCCATTTATTAAAGTGGCCAATGATTTCGAGTGTATGTAGGCAGCAGCCTCTTTGTGTTAGTAATGGCTGTTTAACAGCCTTGAGATAGAAGCTGTTTATCAGTCTCTCGGTCCCAGCTTTGATGCACCTGTACTGACCTCGCCTTCTGGATGGTAGCGGTGTGAACAGGCAGTGGCTCGGGTGGTTGTTGTCCTTGATGATCTTTTTGGCCTTCCTGTGACATCGGGTGCTGTAGGTGTCCTGGAGGGCACGTAGTTTTCCCCCGGTGATGCGGGGGAAAGGAGAGTCTTTCGGTTGTGGGCGGTGCAGTTGCCGTACCAGGCGGTGATACAGCCCGATAGGATGCTCTGAATTGTACGTTTGTGAGGGTTTTAGGTGACAAGACAAATTTCTTCAGACTCCTGATGTTGAAGAGGCACTGTTGCGCCTGTTGTGCCTTCTTCACCTGCTGTTGTGCCTTCTTCACCAGACTGGCTGTGTGGGTGGACCATTTCAGTTTGTCTGTGATGTGTACGCGGAGGAACTTTCCACCTTCTCCACTGCTGTCCCGTCCTCAGTTGTAGAGGACGGTATGTAGATAGGGACCTCAAGGATGATCAATGGAAACCAGATGCACCTGAGCTCAACTTCCAGTCTCATAGCAAAGGGTCTGAATACTTATTGTATGTGAAGAAGGTATTTCTGTTTTTTTTTGTATATACATTTGCAAAAAATTATAAAAACCTGTTTTCGCTTTGTCATTATGGGGTATTTTAGATTAAAAAGGCAAGGGATCTGTATCAGTGGTAACTGGCAAATCTGGAGGGAGGTGGGGGATGTTGTTAAACCATGGGGGCTGTTTCCAGTTCAAATTCAGGAAGTGTTAAACATTACACGTGTTAATGAAAAACCCATTCGCACAGACCTGATACCTGTATTTTGATATTCTGAGTGATTAGGTCTGTAGGTGTCTTTTATTTCTCCATGTTTTTTACGCCTCTACCCCTTTCAGATATATTCATTAGTAGGATTTTGGTCTGTGTATGAAAGAGATATTAGTTGTGCCTGTTGTTCACACACGTATCTGCCCTCTCATTGGCTAGAATGGTCCCACCTGATTGCGCCTGCCTTCAAACATTGAGGACATTGTTAGAAATACAGTACAGTCTTTGATATAGCCTAAACCCCTTTCCATTTCTGGGAAAGGGAATTCATGCAGTGATTTTCAATCTGCCGGCTGCGGTCTCATAGTCATATTCTATTTGAAGATTTTTTATCAATAATTGATATAGGCCTAAAATCCATCTCTTTCAGGTTTAGTCTACATACATTTTTTATGATATGAATTAGCATTTTGCTGGCTGGGTTGGTTTCCCTTCAGCTGAAGTTTGTGTAAAAAATTGTGTAATTTTAGGAGACATTCCCCTGTGTACTACCACATGCTTCCGTAACCTGCTTTCCAGTGGTGTAAAGTACATAAGTACAAATATTTTGAAGTACTACTTAAGTCGTTTTTTGGGGGTGTCTGTGCTTTACTTTACTATTTATATATTTGACTACTTTCACTTTTACTCCACTACATTCCGAAAGAAAATAATGTACTTTTTACTCCTTTTCCCTGAAACCAAAAAGTACTTGTTACATTTTGAATGCTTAGCAGGACAGGAAAATGGTCTAATTCATGCACTTATCAAGAGAACATCCCCGGTCATCCCTACTGCCTCTGATCTGGCAGACTCACTAAACACAAATGCTTAGTTTGTAAATTATGTCTGAGTGTTGAACTGTGCCCATGGCTGGCCGTAATTTTAAAAAACAAAAAATTGTGGTATCTGATTTGCTTAATATAATACATTTTAAATGTATACTTCTACTTTTGATACATAAGTATATTTAGAAAAAAATAATTTTATACTTTTACCCCAATAAGTATTTTACTGGATAACTTTCACTTTTACTTGAGTCATTTTCTTTTAAGGGATCTTTACTTTTACTCCAGTTTGAAAATGAGGTACTTTTTCCTCCACTGCTGTTTTGAAAATGAAGATTCCCCTACCCCCACGCTCTTTAAACCCCAGCCTCGTGGACACTAATGTTTGGCAAAAAGTCCCCTATGATTTCACCCCATCGATAGATTTACAATAATATGCAATACACTGCAAATGTGGTAATTGTTGGCAACTTAAATGTTAATAATTTCAAGACTGAGAGAGAGAGAGAGAGAGAGAGAGAGAGAGAGAGAGAGAGAGAGCTCTCACATCAACAGACAAAACAATTATGGCCTTAAGTGTAAGAGAGGAAGAGAGGCTATCACGCATTATTTCATCCATAAGTAAACATAACAATGCATGTATTAGGCCTGTCATTGAGATAGTACATTTGAATTGCTCTAGTCTAGCGTACAGCCTGACATAACACATTGCTTGCCAGGATTACTCAGAGTGTAAACAAGAACTCAATTCTCACCTTACTCCCATGACTATGTATTTGTTGAGCTGAGCATATGGAAAGACAAATTAAAAATAGCCTCTTCTCCCATCAGAATAAGATTCATTGGCTGCAGAATACCAGGGTGTCTGATTGTCTGCTCCAGACATTTCATTTGTGGAGTTAAGACTTTCAATTAGCATCGATGCTATTAATAATGCATAGGGATCCAGCACTTCCAGCGCTTATGTGCTAGCACTGGCTGTCGCTGTTAATTATTAATCGAGTATTAATCGAGTATTACAAGTCACATAGGCTATGTTGTGTTGTGGTTTTGAAATGTATTGCTGCCATTGTTTTGTGTTGAATGTATAACTGAGGGCGGGTTACCATTCATTCATTTGTCCCCAGAGCACCAAGATTAACTCATGCTAAAACCAGTTCCCCAACTGAGTTCTAGGTTTGGACTGCAAGGTGGCCAGATAGAATGGAATGGTTTGGTCTCATGTTTGGCCCAATGAATAGCAAGGAGGAGTGTTTGTACTTTTGGTTGTTGCCTTGGTTATCTCATAGATGACTGCTCACCATAGCTCCAGTTGACTGGAGGAAATGGGTCAGCGCTAATGCTCCTCTGCCCGCTAGCTGTCTAATTGAGGGGGTGCAGGTCACAGCGCATGAGAGACCAGCAGTAAATAGGCCACTGGGTAACCAACATCACAGGAAGTGATAGCAATGGCTTCTGTGGGTAGTTCAGGGTAGGTTACTCTGGTCTGGTGGAGCAATGGCTTCTGTGGGTAGTTCAGGGTAGGTTACTCTGGTCTGGTGGAGCAGTGGCTTCTGTGGGTAGTTCAGGGTAGGTTACTCTGGTCTGGTGGAGCAGTGGCTTCTGTGGGTAGTTCAGGGTAGGTTACTATGGTCTGGTGGAGCAGTGGCTTCTGTGGGTAGTTCAGGGTAGGTTACTCTGGTCTGGTGGAGCAGTGGCTTCTGTGGGTAGTTCAGGGTAGGTTACTCTGGTCTGGTGTAGCAGTGGCTGCTGTGGGTAGTTCAGGGTAGGTTACTCTGGTCTGGTGGAGCAGTGGCTTCTGTGGGTAGTTCAGGGTAGGTTACTCTGGTCTGGTGGAGCAGTGGCTTCTGTGGGTAGTTCAGGGTAGGTTACTCTGGTCTGGTGGAGCAGTGGCTGCTGTGGGTAGTTCAGGGTAGGTTACTCTGGTCTGGTGGAGCAGTGGCTTCTGTGGGTAGTTCAGGGTAGGTTACTCTGGTCTGGTGGAGCAGTGGCTTCTGTGGGTAGTTCAGGGTAGGTTACTCTGGTCTGGTGGAGCAGTGGCTTCTGTGGGTAGTTCAGGGTAGGTTACTCTGGTCTGGTGGAGCAGTGGCTTCTGTGGGTAGTTCAGGGTAGGTTACTCTGGTCTGGTGGAGCAGTGGCTTCTGTGGGTAGTTCAGGGTAGGTTACTCTGTTCTGGTAGAGCAGTGGCTGCTGTGGGTAGTTCAGGGTAGGTTACTCTGTTCTGGTGGAGCAGTGGCTGCTGTGGGTAGTTCAGGGTAGGTTACTCTGGTCTGGTGGAGCAGTGGCTTCTGTGGGTAGTTCAGGGTAGGTTACTCTGGTCTGGTGGAGCAGTGGCTTCTGTGGGTAGTTCAGGGTAGGTTACTCTGGTCTGGTGGAGCAGTGGCTTCTGTGGGTAGTTCAGGGTAGGTTACTCTGGTCTGGTAGAGCAGTGGCTGCTGTGGGTAGTTCAGGGTAGGTTACTCTGTTCTGGTGGAGCAGTGGCTGCTGTGGGTAGTTCAGGGTAGGTTACTCTGGTCTGCTTCACTCCTACATTTCAGATTGGTGTTTACTTTCCCATGACTGAATCTATCTGAGAGAGAGGAAATGTGAAGGCAACAGTGATAGAAGCTGTTTTGTATAACAGATCTAACATCAGATTAACCTAACCCCAATCCAAACCTTAATCTAGGGAAATTGAAATATATCTGACGCTGTATCAGTGTTTTAGCTTATTCCCAACATGTAGGCTAAGCCACTAGGTCACTAGCCCAACCATACATTGTTTTGATTCACAGTGGAAATAAGATGGTAGTGGGATCTAAAACGATTTTTCCTGTGCTGCGCGTTTTCCACTGGTACTAAATGTAGCCTGGGGTAGTTTAATATCAGTTCATTAGAGAGTAGTGACAGGTGTAGGTCTACTTCCACCACCCCAGGGAGCATATCTGGCTGAGGATGATGAATAAACACTGTGGACAGTGGCCTTGGTAAAAGAGCATGCAGGGACTCACTTGTGTTACCAGACAGTTTAGGGCCAGAAAGGTAGATTGTCACAGGAGGACAGAGGGATAGCACTTCAGCCAATGATGTTCTGCGGTTGACCAAGTTTTTTAAAAAGTAACAATTGTTGGGCATAATCGACTGTAAAAACACCAGGAAATCTGATTTTAATTCAAGAAATATGTTTCCAAGTGTACTAGAGAGACATGTGATCATGTACAAATGTAAGCCAGGTTTGATATGATCATGTTTCAGTCATACATTATATCTGTTTGCACTCCACAAAATATTTGTAATTATTTTTACAATCTTGTCATTTTAGCGGACTGGTGGCCTGACGCTCATAACTGCTAGGCTACCTGTCGACCTGGCCTGTACCTGCCCCCTGACCATCCCCACAAGAAAAAATCGGCCCACGCATGAATCGAGTGGATGATCCCTGCATTAGAGGAATCGTTCAGGATGAAATATGAGTGTGTGCCGTCATCTAGTGGTGTGTTGTTGAACATGCACCCTTCAGATTTTCTAATTCATCGCTCCTTATCGTGGATCCAGCAGTGTTGAAAGTCAGTAAACATCCATCAGAACAAAATACTCAGCCGTGGCACACATAAACTGTCGAGCCGAATCAAATGACTGTATTTAAAATAAACAAAAGAGATGTGAATGAGCGAGTGAGTGTACATGTATGTGCGCGAACCTTGTTGACTTTGTGATTGAGCGAGTGACTTTATGAATGTGGGTTTTAGACACTTTGTGAAACTTAGTGATTATGTGAATGAGGTCATGTGTAAGTGTACATGGAAAGAGCATGTAGCAGCGTAATGATAATAGGTGTGTGTCTGTGTCGTTGGCGGTGGTTCTGGGCGCCCCGTCTCTCTCCTCTCCAAGCCCAGTGTGGGAGCCAGGAGAGGGGCTTAAAGCTGCGTTTGGAGACCGGAGCTGTGGAGATCCCAGGGAGAGAATGCCTGGCACTGCCAAATAGGATTTGGGAAGGAGCGATGAAGCGAGAGGGAGACTCTGCCAAGTACTCTCTACGGCTTTGGTGCCCCCCTCACCCTTCCAACACGCACATGCATTCACGCACACACATGCTTGGTAGCATAATGAGAAGGACACTGTGACATAAACAACTTATACAACACGCTAATCCTGCCGGGTCTATAGCAGGTGCCGTGTGCGTGTGCGTGTGTGTGTGAGCGACTGTGCGTCTGTGCATGCGTTTGTGTGTTAGCGTCACATACAGCTGGTGACAGATATAAGAGCCAATGGCAGACAGAGAGAGAGAGAGAGAGAGAGAGAGAGAGAGAGAGAGAGAGAGAGAGAGAGAGACGACAGAGACAGAGACAGAGACAGAGGGAAAGACAGAGACAGAGAGAGAAAGACAGAGAGAAAGACAGAGAGAGAAAGACAGACAGAGAGAGAGACAGAGACAGAGTGACAGAGACAGAGAGAGAGAGAGACAGAGGAAGACAAAGAGAGACAGAGAGAAAGACAAAGGTAGACAGAGAAAGAAAGACAGAGAGAGAGAGAAAGACAGAGAGAGAGACAGAGAGAGAGACAGAGAGAGAGAGAGAGAGAGAGAGAGAGACAGAGAGAGAGAGAGAGACAGAGAGAGAGAGAGAGAGAGAAAGACAGAGAGAGACAGAGAGAGAGACAGAGAGAAAGACAGAGAGACAGAGAGAGAGAGAAAGACAGAGAGAGAGAGAGAGAAAGACAGAGAGAGAGAGAGAGAGATAAAGACAGAGAGAGAGACAGAGAGAGACAGAGAGAAAGACAGAGAGACAGAGAGAGAGAGAAAGACAGAGAGAGAGAGAGAGAGAGAAAGACAGAGAGAGAGATAGAGAGAGAGACAGAGAGAAAGATAGAGAGACAGAGAGAGAGAGAAAGACAGAGAGAGAGAGAGAGACAGAGAGAAAGACAGAGACAGAGAGAGAGAAAGACAGAGAGAGAAAGACAGAGAGAGAGACAGAGAGAGAAAGACAGAGAGAGAGACAGAGAGAAAGACAGAGATACAGAGAGAGAGAGAAAGACAGAGAGAGAGAGACAGAGAGAAAGACAGAGAGAAAGACAGAGAGAGAGAGACAGAGAGAGAGAGAGAGACAGAGAGAGAGAGAGAGAGAGAGAGAGAGAGAGAGAGAGAGAGAGAGAGAGAGAGAGAGAGAGAGAGAGAGAGAGAGAGAGAGAGAGAGAGAGAGAGAGAGACAGAGAGGGAGAGAAAGACAGAGAGAGAGAGAGAGAAAGACAGAAAGACAGAGAGAGAGAGAGATTGCCAATGACAGTCTTCTAGTATCACTTACATGGCTGTCAATTGAGGTGATTGATTTTCCGCCTCCCCTTATCAAGGGTGACAGCCACTACCCCGTAACACACTCACACGCACACGCACACACACACACACACACACACACACACACACACACACACACACACACACACACACACACACACACACACACACACACACACACACACACACACACACACACACACACACACACACACACACACACACACACACACAATGGGGGGTGAAGGGTGAATAAATCTGTCTTGGAAATGATGCAGGGGATGAATGAGAGGGGATGAGTTGTGAAGATCTGAGTCTTATAAAAAGCGAGGAATCTTTCCCCTCAGCAGATGCTTGGCTTTGAAGCATTTCAATTTCTTCCCACATCTGTCTTTTTATCTGAGTGTGCAGTGCTGATCTAAGATCAGCTAGTCCTGTTTCTCAGAAAACCCCCTAGGAGAGGAGCAGAGAGTCTCAGTGAGTGGTCCTGTACATTTGAGTCCAAAGTAAATTATCCTTGAGTTCTGAACAGGAGAGAATGTCTTGATGTCCATCAGATCTGGTCATATACATGCGTATTTGCATATGTGCTTTTGTTTATGTATCTATGGTGCATTCAGAAAGTATTCAGACCCCTTAAATTTTCCTCATTTTCTTACATTACAGCCTTGTTCTAAAATTGATTAAATAAATAAAAATATTCATCAATCTACACACAATATCCCATAATGACAAAACGAAAACAGATTTTTAGAAATGTTTGCTAATTTATTAAAAATAAAAAACAGAAATACCTTATTTACATAAGTATTCAGAGCCTTTGCTATGAGACTCGAAATTGAGCTCAGGTGCATCCTGTTCCCATTGATCATCCTTGAGATGTTTATACAACTTGATTGGAGTCCACCTGTGGTAAATTCAATTGATTGGACATGATTTGGAAAGGCACAAACCTGTCTATATAAGGTCCCACAGTTGATAGTGCAAATTTTCCAAAACTTCTGAAAATGTATATATTGCATTTTTGAATAAAACTCTTCATATCCACCTTCAATATCTGTACACTGAGTAGATATACGAATACATGAGAACCAGACATCCCTACTCTTGATATTGCTCTGTCTGTCTATTCATTTCATCTTTTGCTCAATTTATTCAACAACAAGACGGAGTACAGCGCCTTTCCCTCTCAGACTTGTTGTAGCCACACTGTCTTTGTGGTGGAGACAGAACAATTAAAACCTCTTAAGATTTGACACAATGGCAGGAGGGTACAGAGGATTGTAATTATATTTCCTTAATTCACGTTCACTCACCTTATCCTTACACTCAGGTACTTCGAAATAACACGGCAGAACTTTTGCTTTTAAACAAGTTCTGTGTAAGAAAGTTTGTGACAGGAAGTGTGAACAAGTACAACAGTGTGGAGAAAGCAGAGGGTTGACATGCACCTTCTGTTTTCATGCCTGACCCGTGTGTGTGCGCGTGCGTGTGTGTGTATGTGTGTGTGCGTGCTTGTGAGAACATAATTACCTGTGATTGATAGAGTTGAATATGAAACCATGCACTGTGCCGTCCTCTGGGCAACATATTGTAAGTGGAGAAGACTGGAACCTGATACAACCTGTATAACCTGGAGAATTATACCGGTGTTAACATCACGCCATGTCAATTGAACAGGCATCATAACAGACAAATACTGCACACACTCACATACAGTGCATTCAGAAAGTATTCAGACCACTTGAATTTTTCCACATTTTGTTAGGTTACAGCCTTATCCTAAAATGAATTAAACTGTGTTTTTTCCCTCATCAATCTACACAAAATACCCCATAACGACAAAGCAAGAACAGGTTTTTAGAAATGTTTGCAAATGTATTAAATAAAAAACTGAAATATCACATTTATGTACGTATTCAGACCCTTTATTCAGTACTTTGTTGAAGCACCTTTGTCAGCGATTACAGCCTCGAGTCTTGGTTATGACGCTACAAGCTTGGCACACCTGTTTCAAAAAGTAACACTTGTCCCACAAGCTTTCATAGTATTCTACAATGTAGAACATAGTAAAATTAAAGAAATAAGCTTGAATGAGTAGGTGTGTCCAAACTTTTGACTGGTATTGTATATATATATATATATATATATATATAAAGTGTTCAACTAATGAAAATATTTTATATTTATAGATTTAATATTTCATATTTTTTAAGTAGCCACCCTTTGCTTTGATAACAGCTTTGCACACTCTTGGCATTCTCTCAACCAGCTCCATGAGGTAGTCACCTGGAATGCATTTCAATTAACAGGTGTGCCTTGTTAAAAGTTCATTTGTGTAAGTTTTTGTGGAACTTTCTTAATGCGTTTAAGCCAATCAGTTGTGTTGTGACAAGGTGGGGGTGTTATACAGAAAATACCTCTATTTGATAAATGTCTATATTATGGTAAGAACAGCTCAAATAAGCAAAGAGAAATGGCAGGCAGTCTACCATTACTTTAAGACATGAAGGTCAGGCAATCCAAATTTGACATTTTTGGTTCCAACCCGCTGTGTATTTGTGAGAAGCAGAGAAGGTGAATGGATGATCTCTGCATGTGTGGTTCCCACCGTGAAGCATGGAGGAGGAGGTGTGATGGGGTGGGGGTGCTTTGCTGGTGAATTCAATACACGCTTAACCAGCATGGCTACCACGGCATTCTGCAGCGATATGTTATACCATCTGGTTTGCGCTTAGGGGTACTTTCATTTGTTTTCAACAGGACAATGACCCATCACACCTCCAGGCGGTGTAAGGGCTATTTGACCAAGAAGGAAAGTGATGGAGTGCTGCTGCAGATGACCTGAACTCAAGTCAATTGAGATGGTTTGGGATGAGTTGGACCGCAGAGTGAAGGAAAAGAAGTGAAGTGCTCAGCATATGTGGGAACTCCTTCAAGGCTGTTGGAAAAGCATTCCAGGTGAAGCTGGTTGAGAGAATTACAAGAGTATGCAAAGCAGTCATCAAGGCAAAGGGTGGCTACTTTGAAGAAATTAAAATGTAAAATACATTTTGATTTGTTGAACACTTTTTTGGTTACTACATGATTCCATATGTTATTTCATTGTTTGGATGTCTTCACTATTATTCTTCAATGTAGAAAATAGTACAAATAAAGAAAACCCTTGAATGAGTAGGTCAAATCAAATCAAACTTTATTTGCCAGATGTGCCGAATACAACAAGTGTAGAAATGCTTACTTACAAGCCATTAACCAACAGTGCAGCTCAAGAAGAAGACAATATTTACCAGGTAGGCTAAAACAAAAAGTAAGGATAAAAAGTAACACAATAACAAGGCTATATACAGGGGGCACCGGTACCGAGTCAGTGTGCAGGTACAGGCTAGTTGAGGTAATCTGTACATGTAGGTGGGGGAGAAGTGTCTGTGCATAGGTAACAAACAAACAGTGAGTAGCAACAGTATACAAGGGGGGTCAATGTAAATTGAACGGTGGCAATTTTTATTATTTGTTCAGCAGTCTAATGGCTTGGTGGTAGAAGCTGTTGAGGAGCCTTTTGGTCCTAGACAACGGTACCGTTATATAGGTCCTGGATGCAGGAAGCTTGGCCCCATTTACTGGGCCGTTCGCACTACCCTCTGTAGCACCTTACGGTCAGATACAGAGCAGTTTCCATAACAGGCGGTGATGCATCCGGTCAGGATGCTCTCGATGGTGCAGCTGTAGAACCTTTTGAGGATCTGGGGGCCCATGCCAAATCTTTTCAGTCTCCTGAGGGGGAAAAGGTTTTGTCGTGCCCTCTTCACGACTGTCCCGTTGATGTTAATGGGGGCCTGTTCGGCACGCCTTTTCCTGTAGTCTACGATCAGCTCCTTTGTCTTGCTCACATTGAGGGAGAGATTGTTGTCCTTGCACCACACGTCCAGGTCTCTGACCTCCTCCCTATAGGCTGTCTCATCGTTGTCGGTGATCAGGCCTATCTATCACTGTTGTGTCGTCAGCAAACTTAATGATGGTGTTGGAGTTGTGTTTGGCCATGCAGTCGTGGGTGAACAGGGAATGCAGGAGGGGACTAAGTACACACTCCTGAGGGGCCCCAGTGTTAAGGATCAGCGTGGCAGACATGTTATTGCCTACTCTTACTACCTGGGGGCGGCCCGTCAGGAAGTCCAGGATCCAGTTGCAAAGAGAGTCCCAGAGTCCTTAGCTTAGTGATGAGCTTCGTGGGCACTATGGTGTTGAACGCTGAGCTGTAGTCGATGAACAGCATTCTGACATAGGTGTTCCGTTTGTCCAGGTGAGAAAGGGCAGTGTGGAGTGCGATTGAGATTGCGTCATCTGTGGATCTGTTGGGGCGGTATGCGAATAGGGATGGCTATAGGGTGTCCGGCAGGATGCTGTTGATGTGAGCCATGACCAGCCTTTCAAAGCACTTCATGGCTACCGACATCAGTGCTACTGGGCGGTAATTATTTAGGCAGGTTACTTTCGCTTCCTTGGGCACAGGGTCTATGGTGGTCTGCTTGAAACATGTAGGTATTACAGCCTGGGTCAGGGAGAGGTTGAACATGTCGATGAAGACACCTGACAGTTGGTCCACGCTTTGAGGTGCGTCCCAACTTTTGACTGGTATTGTATATATGTATACAACATTATGAATCAATACAGTAATATGAGATCTGTATGGAAAAAATGTACATTTGAGTCAATTAGGAGATTGTCTTATCCACAGTGATTTACAGTTACAAATTCCTCTGAAGATTAAGATAGCTAGGTGTGACAACCACATAGTACAGTCAAATATGAACAGTCCATTCCAGCTAAACAATTTTGCAATCATTTCTGAAGAAAAAACACAAATATGAGAAATTGGCGGATGTAGCATTTTGGAACGAAACTCTTCATATGCAGGAGACAAGTTCTCTGGCTCTCTGGTTTCTACACAAAGGGAAGGCTAAAACTCTGGGCTTGATTATTTCCCCCTGAAAACAAAAGGAGAGCGACAGGCCTCTCTGTCTGCCCAAGGCTGCATAGGTCCCTTAATAAGAGTGAATTGTAGCTTCCCTTTCTCTACCAGAGACAAAGATACAGAGATGTCTGATTCAGGCAAGCACTCAAACACACACATAGACAAAAAGAGCTGCTCTGTAGAACTACATTCCTGGGATACATGCAGGTAGCCTGGTGGTTAAGAGCGTTGTGCCAGTAATTGAAAGGTTTTGGGTGAAAAAACTTCAGATGTGCACTTGAACAAGGCAATAAATGCTAATTGCTCTGCAAGTCACTCTGTATATATATCAGCTAATTCTAGATATTTTGCCACGTCTTATGTCTTTTCATATGATACCAGGGTTCGAGGCTGACAGTTCCTAAATAAAAATAAATAACTGTTTAGTTGGAACCTGCGGCCCGCAACGACTCCGTTCTGGGTCCAGATCCGGACTGCGGTTCGCCTTTTGAGTGTAGGTGCTATACAGTATATTCCACCCCATGTTGACCACTATTTCATTTTTGCATTGGATGCCAACTCTCAGTGGTGAGCCTTCTCCTCAACAAAGAAATCACACATAATCTATTCCACTTTACAATGGCAAATTGTGCCACTCAAAAATGGGTTAAATTCAGAGTGCAAGAACCAGTGTCTTTTTCGGGGAAGTCGTGACATCCATTGTCTTCCTGGGCTGGGACCCCTGCTGGGCACATCTCACTGCAGTTATTCGGAGGGAGACAGTTGTCACTTCACCAACAAAAGACCCCGAGTTCCTCGTAGAAAAAGAACAGCTTTTAACTAGAAACCTAAGCCTGGAGTTGCCCTGGTTGAGGAGAGGTGAAAGGGGGTGGATGGACAGACGGACGGATGAACGGATGAACGTATGGACGGACGGATGGATGGATGAGTACACAACAGTAAAACCAGTCTAATTTCCTCTGGGGTGACAAGAGTGGACAATAGTAAGAACAAGACATGAGCATCACTCTCATGCCCATCCAATGAATTAAACAATCAATAAAGCATATTATAGTGGAGGGGAATTACCTTTCAGACTGATATTGATCATAATCAATGGGGGAGACTGTTGACCAATGCTTCTCTACAGTACCAATCAATTAACACAATAACAAAGCTCTTAGAAAATTCAAACCTCCAACTGAAAATACATGGACACGTCACAAGTATCATTGGTAATTTTGATGAAATCATGCTGATTATTCTGGTTGTCTTCAATGGACCCAAAGAGTTGGAGATTTTTCAGAGTGCTCATTAGTACCTATAGTCCTATAGAGTCAAAGGTCTGGATACTCTTGTGCTGACTGAAAGATTATTATGGGATTAGAGGTGTCTCTGTTACCACAGTGAGCTGATAATCACAGAGATTAGGGTGTCAATCACAATGTCACTATGGCAACAAAGAGCGGGGATCCTCAGATATGTGTGTGTTTGTGTGTTACCTTGCCTTCTCAAAGGATTTATGTCATCAGGATAGGTGTGTATAATGTGTCTGCCTGTGTTTGTTTTTGGGTGTGGAAGAAAATGTATGATCGGGTGGACATAAGAGAGTTGTGTGTCTACCTATTTCTCTTTCTCTCTCCTCCAGATGGTCCCTGTGGAGGCAGACAGAGAGACAGAGCAGGGTGATTATGTGGCCCATGAGAGTGTGGTTACCTGAGACTGTTGAAGTTGGGTGGGCAGTGTGGTGCCATGCCAATCACAAAGTCCCCAGGAGCCTGAAAAACAATCCCCACTCTCTCACCTATCCCACCATAGGCTAGACTTACCCCCCCCTCCGGGATTGACTTACCTCCATCCGACAGGGTTTGGCCTTAAACACTAGAATATCTGGACCGATGTGTGTGTGTGTGTGTGTGTGTGTGTGTGTGTGTGTGTGTGTGTGTGTGTGTGTGTGTGTGTGTGTGTGTGTGTGTGTGTGTGTGTGTGTGTGTGTGTGTGTGTGTGTGTGTGTGTGGTGTTAGCTCTTGGCAAAAGAGTATGTTATTCTTCAATTTCCCATCACCCTTCATGAGAATAAATAACCAACACTGTCAATAAAGCTTCCCTACTTTTGATTTGCAATCTTTCCTCATCCCTCTCTCCTTCCATGTCTTAACCCTCACTCCTTCTCCTTCCATCTCTTATCCCTCTCTCCTTCTCCTTCCATCTCTTATCCCTCTCTCCTTCTCCTTCCATCTCTTATCCCTCTCTCCTTCTCCTTCCGTGACTTATCCCTCTCTCTTTCTCCTTCCATCTCTTATCCCTCTCTCCTTCTCCTTCCGTGACTTATCCCTCTCTCTTTCTCCTTCTATCTCTTATCCCTCTCTCTTTCTCCTTCTATCTCTTATCCCTCTCTCCTTCTCCTTCCATCTCTTATCCCTCTCTCTTTCTCCTTCTATCTCTTATCCCTCTCTCCTTCTCCTTCCGTGACTTATCCCTCTCTCTTTCTCCCTCTATCGCTATCTCTCTTCATCCAGTCAGCTAATTAGCACAGTCTACAGTTTCACCTCCCTTCTCCTAGTCATGTGTGATATGACTTCATCAGACCTATCCATCAGACTGCCAGGATCAGTGAACAAAGCTGTATGTTTGTTTGTTTGTTTGTGTTGTGTATGTATGTATGTATGTATGTATGTATGTATGTATGTATGTATGTATGTATGTATGTATGTATGTATGTATGTATGTATGTATGTATGTATGTACGTATGTACATACGTGTGTGTGTGTGTGTGTGTGTGTGTGTGTGTGTGTGTGTGTGTGTGTGTGTGTGTGTGTGTGTGTGTGTGTGTGTGTGTGTGTGTGTGTGTGTGTGTGTGTGTGTGTGTGTGTGTAGTCAGAGAGAGGTAACAGGTGACCAGGGTAACGGATCAGAACCAAAACAGGTAACACCTGAGCCGCTGGCGGTTTGGCTTCCTGTTCAGAGATAATAGTTCTGATAAAAAAGAGGGAGGGTGGCAGAGGAGGATGGAGGAATCAGGAGGGCAGGCTTGATGGTTAGTTCAGTGTTAGGTCCTCCCGCCACTCTCAGGAGCACTCACATGCATGGCCATGCTCCTTTTGGAACACTGGCATGATGGTCGGAGGGATAGCAGATAGACAGGGAGAAGGTGATAAGAGCCGGTGGTAAAACCACAACAAGCCTCTGTTGCAAGCCCATTTTCTTATGGAATGCGTCAGGAGGTGTCAATTCTGCAGGTACCAGACTAGTTTTGGACCTGGCTAAATGTGTAGGCCATACCGTCCACTAGAGGCAACGTCAACACCTATTACCATCTAGTAGGCTTGCTGCTTGCTAGCAGTTGTGGGTGGGAGTTAAGCCGAAGACACTGGCTTCAAGGGTCTGTGTTCAATCCCAGTGCCATGCACTCATTTTTGTTGTTATTGTTTTTTTACCCAATCCCTAACATAACCCTAACCCTAACCTTAACCCTAACCCTAACCCTAACCTTAACCCTAACCTTAACCCTAACCTTAACCTTAACCTTAACCCTAACCTTAATCCTAACCCTAACCTTAACCTTAACCTTAACCCTAACCTTAACCTTAACCCTAACCTTAACCTTAACCTTAACCCTAACCTTAACCTTAACCTTAACCCTAACCTTAACCCTAACCTTAACCTTAACCTTAACCCTAACCTTAATCCTAACCCTAACCTTAACCCTAACCTTAACCCTAACCTTAACCCTAACCCTAACCCTAACCCTAACCTTAACCCTAACCTTAACCCTAACCCTAACCCTAACCCTAACCTTAACCTTAACCCTAACCTTAACCCTAACCCTAACCCTAACCTTAACCTTAACCCTAACCTTAACCCTAACCCTAGCCCTAACCTTAACCCTAACCTTAACCTTAACCTTAATCCTAACCTTAACCCTAACCCTAACCCTAACCCTAACCCTAACCCTAACCCTAACCCTAACCCTAACCCTAACCCTAACCTTAACCCTAACCCTAACCCTAACCCTAACCCTAACCCTAACCCTAACCTTAAACTTAACCTTAACCCTAACCTTAATCCTAACCCTAACCTTAACCTTAACCTTATCCTTAACCTTAACCCTAACCTTAATCCTAAACTTAACCTTAACCCTAACCTTAACCTTAACCTTAACCCTAACCTTAACCCTAACCGTAATGAATGAAGTTTTAGTTTCACATTTGTGGAGTTTGACTGACAGCTAAGATACGGAACCATATGGCGTAATTAAAACGTTAACCCATGGGGTAATTCTGTTGTTGCAGTGACACCACGGGTTGGTGTTTTATATGGACCTTGGGTTGGTTACTACTGCCTACTTACTGTCCTCTACCCATGTTTGTTTACATTGTACACTGGGAACTATGAACTGTGCTACTTTTAACTCTCTGTCTCTCTCAAATGATTTCTGATTCTACAGTTCATTGGCGATGCAGTGCAGTAGATTCTCACTCTCTCTCTCTCTCTCTCTCTCTTTCTCTCTCTCTCTCTCGCACACACACTGGGATTTAGGAGTTATCAGAGCTGAGTCAGTATTTCTGTAAATGAGGCTCAGGAGTGTGTTTGTTTGTCTATATGAGTATTGTGAGTCTATCTGATGACAGAGAGTTGTCCCTGGGAGCTAGTTGCTCTGTGCTCAGAATAAGTAACATTGTTTTCTTTGAGAGCCAAACAAACAGCCTGCAGACAGAAACTAATCAAGTATGATGCAAGTCAGAAGCAGGTCTAACAGAATAAAGATGAAAACAAAGCAGGGGTGAAATAAGTACATTTCATCATGCCACGTTCAAAAGGAGTTCAACATGCTGCTAAATGAGATGACCTGGGGTCAGGTTATAGAGAAAATCAGTGTTCTACTTGGGACAAAACAAAGTAAGAAGCCCATCAACAAATTTACACCCAATGGCTGACCACAATGTCTTGATTTCAGAGAGCGTAGCAGAACTCAATTATGCTAAATTGACCAATTATCTTTATTTGGAACAGGTGTCACACAGAGTGTGGAGGTAGAGAGGTTGATTGACCTGGCTTAGGGTGGGCTCTTACCATGTTATTATCACAGTGGACTGTACCTGACCAATGCTTACCTATTCACCGGAGTTTGATGTTGTTTTATGGCCTTGATGATGTGGCCTTTGCTTCACTCTCTGATTTGTGTGTGTGTGTGTGTGTGTGTGTGTGTGTGTGTGTGTGTGTGTGTGTGTGTGTGTGTGTGTGTGTGTGTGTGTGTGTGTGTGTGTGTGTGTGTGTGTGTGTGTGTGTGTGTGTGTGTGTGTGTGTGTGTGTGTGTGTGTGTGTGTGTGTGTGTGTGTGCGTGCGTGTGTGTGCGTGCGCACGTGTGCGCGTGTGTGCTTGAGTGCCTGCATGCGTATGTGTGTGTTTGAGAGAGTCTGTTCCTTCAAAGTGTGCATCAGTGTGTTTGCTCCTCTCTAAGTGTGTGGCACAGTGAGCAGCACTTTCTTCAAGCGTGTCAGTCCTCAGTCAATGGCCGCAGCAAAGGTCAGCTCAGTGGAAATGTTACTGGGTCCAGGGTCCTGTACTTAGAACACACCCTGGGGGGAACCGGGATTGGCCTGGTCAACAATTCCAGGGGGGACAGAATAATGTGTTGATCCTCCGAGTGGTGCAAGGTGAGGGTTGTGAGGATTGAAGGCAATCTGGGGGGAAAGGAAGACAGTGAGAGGTTGAAAGAAGATAGAAATAAAGACAGAGGCAGAGATAGAGAAATAGGAAGAAAGAGAGAGAGAAAGAGAGAGAAAGAGAGAGAAAGAGAGAGAAAGAGAGGGAGAAGGAGAAAGAGAGAGAGAGGGAGAAGGAGAGAGAGAAGGAGAGGGAGAAGGAGAGAGAGAACGAGAGGGAGAAAGAGAAAGAGAAAGAGAGAGAAAGAGGGAGAAGAGAGAGAGAGAGAGGGAGAAAGAGAGAGAGAGAGAGAGAGAGAGAGAGAGAGAGAGAGAGAGAGAGAGAGAGAGAGAGAGAGAGAGAGAGAGAGAGAGAGAGAGAGAGAGAGAGAGAGAGAGAGAGAGAGAGAGAGAGAGAGAGAGAGAGAGAGAGAGAGAAAGCAAGAGAGAGAGAGAGAGAGCGAAAGAGAGAGAGAGAGAGAGATCAGCGCCACAGGTAACTTCCACAAAGCTGTGAACGATCTGAGAGACAAGGCAAGACAAGGCAAGAAGGGCCTTCTATGCAATCAAAACAAACATAAAATTCAACAAACCAAATTAGGATCTGGCAAAAAATACTTGAATCAGTTATAGAACCCCTTGCCATTTATGGTTCTGAGTACTGAACCACTTACCAACCAAGAATTCACAAAATAGGACAAACACCAAATTGAGACTCTTCATGCATAATTCTGTAAAAATATCCTCTGTGTACAACTTTAAACACCAAATAATGCATGCCGATATCCGCTAATGATCAAAATACAGAAAAGAGCTGTTAAATTCTACAACCACCTAAAAGGAAGCGATTCCCAAACCTTCCTTAACAAAGCAATCACCTACAGAGAGATGAACCTGGAGAAGAGGCCCCTAAGCAAGCTGGTCCTGGGGTTCTGTGGGTCTGTGTTTGTGAACAGAGCCCCAGGACCAGCTTGCTTCGGGGCCTGCATCACAATTAGACCAAACCAAATCATGAGAAAACAAAAAGATAATTACTTGACACATGGGAAGAAGAATGAACAAAAATACAAAGCAAACTAGAATCCTATTTGGCCCTTAACAGAGAGTACACAGTGTCAGAATAGCTGACCACTGTGTGTAACCAAGATGAAGGATAGCTTTGATGTACAGACTCAATGAGCACAGCCTTGCTGTTGAGAGGTGCCACCGTAGGCAGACATGGCTCTCAAGAGAAGACAGGCTATCTGCACACTGCCCACAAAATGAGGTGGAAACTGAGCTGCACTTCCTAACCTCCTGCCGAATGTATGACCATATTAGAGACACATATTTCCCTCAGATTACACAGACCCACAAATAATTTGAAAACAAGTCCAATTTTGATAAACTCCCATATCTATTGGGTGAAATACCGCAGTGTGCCATCACAAGATGTGTGACCTGTTGCCGCAAGAAAAGGGCAACCAGTGGAGAACAAACCCCATTGTAAATACAACCCATATTTATGTTTAATTATTTTCCCTTTTGTACTTTAACTATTTGCATATCGTTACAACACTGTATATAGACATAAAATGACATTTGAAATGTCTTTATTCCTTTGGAACTTTTGGGAGTGTAATGTTTATTGTTAATCTTTTATTGTTTATTTTACTTTGGCTTATTATCTATTTCACTTGTTTTGTCAATTTAAACATATGTTTCCCATACCAATAAAACCCAAAGAATTTAATTGAGAGAGAGAGAGAGAATGGGAGGGAGGGAGGCAGAGACAGCTTGGGTGAGCCTGGGGGCTATAGTTAGAGTGTGACTGACTTGCGAGTGAGTGAGTGATGAAAACTAGAGATGCCAGCACCACTCCACCTCCTCTACCCTGCACACAGAACTCCGTGGCTCCCTCTCTTCCTCCTCCTGCCCTGCCCACAGCATTGTGTCTAAGGGGGTCTGTAACTAACCATTTGACCTCCAGGGTGGGGTGGAGTGACCCTGGCAGCCGTGGAGCTAGAGATGGGCAGGCAGGCAGGCAGGCAGGCAGGGCTTTATCAGATGAGTACTTCTGGCGATCAGTGGTTGAAAGGCAGCCTCCTCCACACCTCAGCTCACCCAATCAGAATACACTGCGAGCCCAGCCCACATACACCTGAGAGTAGCTCACCTGTCTGACTCACATACTCCCTCCTATACACACACACACACACACACACACACACACACACACACACACACACACACACACACACACACACACACACACACACACACACACACACACACACACACACACACACACACACACACACACACACACACACACACACACACACACACACATACACAGATACAAGCGAACACATACACTCACACACACACCTGAGAGTAACTTACCTGCCTCCCACTTCTCAGGGAAACAGTGAGGGAGGGGATGAGGTGTAACCTGAAACAGTCAGGTGGGGGGATGGAGGGATGGAGGGGGGAGAGCATGGGGGAGAAGGAGATGAGATGCAGCTCTGGCCCTCAGTCAAGTACTTTGTGTTCCACGACCAGGAGGCATCTAGTTACAGTGCTCCTGAAATGAGACGCCCGAGAAGGGGATTCAAACAGACACGTGTAAGTCTCTCTGTCTCTCTCTCTGGAAATCCTGCCTGGGCTGTTCAAAGCGAAGTCCAGACAACCACAACAACAACTACTACTACTACTACAGTGACATCAACAACAACTACTACTACTACTACAGTGACATCAACAACATCAACAACTACGACTAAAATTACTACAGTGACATCAACAACTACTACTATAGTGACATCAACAACATCAACAACTACGACTAAAATTACTACAGTGACATCAACAACTACTACTACTACGACAGTGACATCAACAACTACTACTACTACTACAGTGACATCAACAACTACTACTACTACTACTACAGTGACATCAACAACATCAACAACTACTACGACAGTGACATCAACAACTACTACTACTACTACAGTGACATCAACAACTACTACTACTACTACAGTGACATCAACAACTACTACTACTACTACAGTGACATCAACAACTACTACTACTACTACTACAGTGACATCAACAACATCAACAACTACTACTAAAGTGACATCAACAACATCAACAACTACTACTATAGTGACATCAGCAACATCAATAACTCTTACTACAGTGACATCAACTACTACTACAGTGACATCAACAACATCAACAAGTACTACTATAGTGACATCAGCAACATCAATAACTACTACTACAGTGACATCAACTACTACTATAGTGACATCAGCAACATCAATAACTCTTACTACAGTGACATCAACTACTACTATAGTGACATCAGCAACATCAATAACTCTTACTACAGTGACATCAACTACTACTACAGTGACATCAACTACTACTATAGTGACATCAGCAACATCAATAACTCTTACTACAGTGACATCAACAACTACTACAGTAACATCAACAACAACTACTACGACAGTGACATCAACAACTACTACTACAGTGACATCAACAACATCAACAACTACTACTAAAGTGACATCAACAACATCAACAACTACTACTATAGTGACATCAGCAACATC
The DNA here is from genome assembly GCF_023373465.1 of Oncorhynchus keta. Lineage (NCBI taxonomy): Eukaryota > Metazoa > Chordata > Actinopteri > Salmoniformes > Salmonidae > Oncorhynchus > Oncorhynchus keta. Next base: position 21,258,501 of record NC_068427.1, on the reverse strand, counting down.
AATAACTCTTACTACAGTGACATCAACTACTACTACAGTGACATCAACAACATCAACAAGTACTACTACAGTGACATCACCAACATCAACAACTACCACTATAGTGACATCAGCAACATAAACAACTACTACTACAGTGACATCAACAACTACCACTATAGTGACATCAGCAACATCAACAACTACTACTACAGTGACATCAACAACTACCACTATAGTGACATCAGCAACATCAACAACTACCACTACAGTGACATCAACAACATCAACAACTACTACTACAGTGACATCAACTACTACTATAGTGACATCAGCAACATCAACAACTACTACGACAGTGACATCAACAACTACTACTACAGTGACATCAACAACATCAACAACTACTACTAAAGTGACATCAACAACATCAACAACTACTACTACAGTGACATCAACAACATCAACAACTACTACTACTACTACACTGACATCAACAACTACTACCACTACTACAGTGACATCAACAACTACTACTACTACTACAGTGACATCAACAACATCAACAACTACTACTACAGTGACATCAACAACTACTACTACTTCTACAGTGACATCAACAACATCAACAACTACTACTACAGTGACATCAACAACATCATCAACTACTACTACAGTGACATCAACAACTACTACTACAGTGACATCACCAACATCAACAACTACCACTATAGTGACATCAGCAACATAAACAACTACTACTACAGTGACATCAACAACTACCACTATAGTGACATCAGCAACATCAACAACTACTACTACAGTGACATCAACAACATCATCAACTACTACTACAGTGACATCAACAACTACTACTACAGTGACATCACCAACATCAACAACTACCACTATAGTGACATCAGCAACATAAACAACTACTACTACAGTGACATCAACAACTACCACTATAGTGACATCAGCAACATCAACAACTACTACTACAGTGACATCAACAACATCAACAACTCTTACTACAGTGACATCAACTACTACTATAGTGACATCAGCAACATCAACAACTACTACGACAGTGACATCAACAACTACTACTACAGTGACATCAACAACATCAACAACTACTACTATAGTGACATCAGCAACATTAACGACTCTTACTACAGTGACATCACCAACTACTACTATAGTGACATCAACAACATCAACAACTACTACGACAGTGACATCAACAACTACTACTATAGTGACATCAGCAACATCAACAACTCTTACTACAGTGACATCAACAACTACTACTAAAGTGACATCAACAACTACTACTACTGTGACATCAACAACTACCACTACAGTAACGTCAACAACTACTACGGTGACATCAACATCAACTACTACTAGTACAGTGACATCAACAACATCAACAACTACTACGACAGTGACATCAACAACTACTACTATAGTGACATCAGCAACATCAACAACTCTTACTACAGTGACATCAACAACATCAACAACTACTACTACAGTGACATCAACAACATCAACAACTACTACGACAGTGACATCAACAACTACTACTACAGTGACATCAACAACATCAACAACTACTACTATAGTGACATCAACATCAACTACTACTACTACAGTGACATCAACAACATCAACAACTACTACTAAAGTGACATCAACAACATCAACAACTACTACTACAGTGACATCAACAACATCAACAACTACTACTATAGTGACATCAACATCAACTACTACTAGTACAGTGACATCAACAACATCAACAACTACCACTACAGTAACGTCAACAACTACTACGGTGACATCAACATCAACTACTACTACTACAGTGACATCAACATCAACTACTACTAGTACAGTGACATCAACAACATCAACAACTACTACTATAGTGACATCAGCAACATCAACAACTGCTACTACAGTGACATCAACAACATCTACACCTAATACTACAGTGACATCAACAACATGAACAAATACTACTACAGTGACATAAACAACTACTACTATAGTGACATCAACAACATCAACAACTACTACTACAGTGACATCAACAACATCAACAACTACTACTACAGTGACATCAACAACATCAACAACTACTACTAGAGTGACATCAGCAACATCAACAACTCTTACTACAGTGACATCAGCTACTACTAAAGTGACATCAACAACTACTACTACTGTGACATCAACAACTACCACTACAGTGACATCAACATCAACTACTACTACTACAGTGACATCAACATCAACTACTACTAGTACAGTGACATCAACAACATCAACAACTACTACTATAGTGACATCAGCAACATCAACAACTGCTACTACAGTGACATCAACAACATCTACACCTAATACTACAGTGACATCAACAACATGAACAAATACTACTACAGTGACATCAACAACATCAACAACTGCTACTACAGTGACATCAACAACTACTGCAGTGATATCAACTACTACTACAGTGACATCAACTACTACTGCAGTGACATGAACTACTACTACAGTGACATCAACACTACTACAGTGACATCAACTACTACTACAGTGACATAAACATCAACAACAACTACTACTAGGGTGACATCAACTACTAGTACTACTACTACAGTGACATCAACACTACTACAGTGACATCAACTACTACTACAGTGACATAAACATCAACAACAACTACTACTAGGGTGACATCAACTACTACTACAGTGACATCAACAACATCAACGTCTACTACTGCTACTACAGTGACATCAACAACTACTACTACAGTAATGTCAACAACTACTACAGTGACATCAACAACTACTACTACAGTAACATCAACAACAACTACTACTACAGTAACATCAACAACTACTACTATAGTAACATCAACAACATCAACAACTACTACTACAGTAACATCAACAACATCAACAACTACTACTACAGTAACATCAACAACTACTACTATAGTAACATCAACAACATCAACAACTACTACTACAGTAACATCAACAACATCAACAACTACTACTACAGTAACATCAACAACAACTACTACTACAGTAACATCAACAACATCAACAACTACTACAACAGTGACATCAACAACATCAACAACTGCTACTACAGTGACAACAACAACTACTACAGTGACATCAACAACTACTCCTACAGTGACATCAACAACATCAACAACTACTACTATAGTGACATCAGCAACATCAACAACTACTACAACAGTGACATAAACAACTACTACTATAGTGACATCAACAACATCAAAAACTACTACTACAGTGACATCAACTACTACTGCAGTGACATGAACTACTACTACAGTGACATCAACACTACTACAGTGACATCAACTACTACTACAGTGACATAAACATCAACAACAACTACTACTAGGGTGACATCAACTACTAGTACTACTACTACAGTGACATCAACACTACTACAGTGACATCAACTACTACTACAGTGACATAAACATCAACAACAACTACTACTAGGGTGACATCAACTACTACTACAGTGACATCAACAACATCAACGTCTACTACTGCTACTACAGTGACATCAACAACTACTACTACAGTAATGTCAACAACTACTACAGTGACATCAACAACTACTACTACAGTAACATCAACAACAACTACTACTACAGTAACATCAACAACTACTACTATAGTAACATCAACAACATCAACAACTACTACTACAGTAACATCAACAACATCAACAACTACTACTACAGTAACATCAACAACTACTACTATAGTAACATCAACAACATCAACAACTACTACTACAGTAACATCAACAACATCAACAACTACTACTACAGTAACATCAACAACAACTACTACTACAGTAACATCAACAACATCAACAACTACTACAACAGTGACATCAACAACATCAACAACTGCTACTACAGTGACAACAACAACTACTACAGTGACATCAACAACTACTCCTACAGTGACATCAACAACATCAACAACTACTACTATAGTGACATCAGCAACATCAACAACTACTACAACAGTGACATAAACAACTACTACTATAGTGACATCAACAACATCAAAAACTACTACTACAGTGACATCAACAACATCAACAACTACTACTACAGTGACAACAACAACATCAACAACTACTACTATAGTGACATCAGCAACATCAACAACTCTTACTACAGTGACATCAACTACAACTACAGTGACATCAACAACTACTTCTACTGTGACATCAACAACTACCACTACAGTAACGTCAACAACTACTACAGTGACATCAACATCAACTACTACTACAACAGTGACATCAACATCAACAACTACTACTACAGTGACATCAACAACTACTATTACAGTAACGTCAACAACTACTACAGTGACATCAACAACTACTACAGTGACATCAACAACTACTACTACAGTGACATCAACAACATCAACAACTACCACTACAGTGACATCAACAACATCTACACCTAATACTGCATTGACATCAACAACATCAACAACTGCTACTACAGTGACATCAACAACTACTGCAGTGATATCAACTACTACTACAGTGACATAAACTACTACTGCAGTGACATGAACTACTACTACAGTGACATCAACACTACAACAGTGACATCAACTACTACTACAGTGACATAAACATCAACAACAACTACTACTAGGGTGACATCAACTACTACTACAGTGACATCAACAACATCAACAACTACTACTGCTACTACAGTGACATCAACAACAACTACTACAGTAACATCAACTACTACTACAGTGACATCAACAACATCAACAACTACTACTGCTACTACAGTGACATCAACAACAACTACTACAGTGACATCAACTACTACTACAGTGACATCAACAACATCAACAACTACTACTGCTACTACAGTGACATCAACAACAACTACTACAGTAACATCAACAACAACTACTACTACAGTAACATCAACAACTACTACTACAGTGACATCAACAACATCAACAACTCTTACTACAGTGACACCAACTACTACTAAAGTGACATCAACAACTACTACTACTGTGACATCAACTACTACTACTGCAGTGACATCAACATCAACAACTACTACAACAGTGACATCAACATCAAAGACTACTTCAGCGACATCAACAACTACCACTACAGTGACATCAACAACATCTACACCTAATACTACAGTGACATCAACAACATGAACAAGTACTACTACAGTGACATCAACAACTACTACAGTGACATCAACAACTACTACTACAGTGACATCAACAACATCAACAACTACCACTACAGTGACATCAACAACATCTACACCTAATACTGCATTGACATCAACAACATCAACAACTGCTACTACAGTGACATCAACAACTACTGCAGTGATATCAACTACTACTACAGTGACATAAACTACTACTGCAGTGTCATGAACTACTACTACAGTGACATCAACACTACAACAGTGACATCAACTACTACTACAGTGACATAAACATCAACAACAACTACTACTAGGTGACATCAACTACTACTACAGTGACATCAACAACATCAACAACTACTACAGTAACATCAACAACAACAACTACTACAGTAACATCAACAACTACTACTACAGTGACATCAACAACATTAACAACTCTTACTACAGTGACATCAACTACTACTAAAGTGACATCAACAACTACTACTACTGTGACATCAACATCAACTACTACTACTGCAGTGACATCAACATCAACAACTACTACAACAGTGACATCAACATCAAAGACTACTTCAGCGACATCAACAACATCAACAACTACCACTACAGTGACATCAACAACTACTACTACAGTGACATCAACATCAAAGACTACTTCAGCGACATCAACAACATCAACAACTACCACTACAGTGACATCAACAACATCTACACCTAATACTACAGTGACATCAACAACTACTACAGTGACATCAACAACTACTACTACAGTGACATCAACAGTGCAGTGATATCAACTACTACTACAGTGACATCAACTACTACTGCAGTGACATCAACTACTACTACAGTGACATCAACACTACTACAGTGACATCAACTACTACTACAGTGACACAAACATCAACAACAACTACTACTAGGGTGACATCAACTACTACTACAGTGACATCAACATCAACTACTACTACAACAGTGACATCAACATCAACAACTACATTTACATTTACATTTAAGTCATTTACATTGACATCAACATCAACTACTACTACTACAGTGACATCAACAACTACTATTACAGTAACGTCAACAACTACTACAGTAACATCAACAACTACTACAGTGACATCAACAACTACTACTACAGTGACATCAACAACATCAACAACTACTACTACAGTGACATCAACAACATCAACAACTACTAGTATAGTGACATCAGCAACATCAACAACTCTTACTACAGTGACATCAACTACTACTACAGTGACATCAACAACATCTACACCTAATACTACAGTGACACCAACAACATGAACAAATACTACTACAGTGACATCAACAACATCAACAACTCTTACTACAGTGACATCAACTACCACTACTGTGACATCAACAACAACTACTACTACTGCAGTGACATCAACATCAACAACTACTACAACAGTGACATCAACATCAAAGACTACTTCAGCGACATCAACAACTACCACTACAGTGACATCAACAACATCTACACCTAATACTACAGTGACATCAACAACTACTACAGTGACATCAACAACTACTACTACAGTGACATCAACAACATCAACAACTACCACTACAGTGACATCAACAACATCTACACCTAATACTGCATTGACATCAACAACATCAACAACTGCTACTACAGTGACATCAACAACTACTGCAGTGATATCAACTACTACTACAGTGACATAAACTACTACTGCAGTGACATGAACTACTACTACAGTGACATCAACACTACAACAGTGACATCAACTACTACTACAGTGACATAAACATCAACAACAACTACTACTAGGGTGACATCAACTACTACTACAGTGACATCAACAACATCAACAACTACTACTGCTACTACAGTGACATCAACAACAACTACTACAGTAACATCAACTACTACTACAGTGACATCAACAACATCAACAACTACTACTGCTACTACAGTGACATCAACAACAACTACTACAGTGACATCAACTACTACTACAGTGACATCAACAACATCAACAACTACTACTGCTACTACAGTGACATCAACAACAACTACTACAGTAACATCAACAACAACTACTACTACAGTAACATCAACTACTATTACTGCAGTGACATCAACAACATCAACAACTCTTACTACAGTGACACCAACTACTACTAAAGTGACATCAACAACTACTACTACTGTGACATCAACTACTACTACTGCAGTGACATCAACATCAACAACTACTACAACAGTGACATCAACATCAAAGACTACTTCAGCGACATCAACAACTACCACTACAGTGACATCAACAACATCTACACCTAATACTACAGTGACATCAACAACATGAACAAGTACTACTACAGTGACATCAACAACTACTACAGTGACATCAACAACTACTACTACAGTGACATCAACAACATCAACAACTACCACTACAGTGACATCAACAACATCTACACCTAATACTGCATTGACATCAACAACATCAACAACTGCTACTACAGTGACATCAACAACTACTGCAGTGATATCAACTACTACTACAGTGACATAAACTACTACTGCAGTGTCATGAACTACTACTACAGTGACATCAACACTACAACAGTGACATCAACTACTACTACAGTGACATAAACATCAACAACAACTACTACTAGGGTGACATCAACTACTACTACAGTGACATCAACAACATCAACAACTACTACAGTAACATCAACAACAACAACTACTACAGTAACATCAACAACTACTACTACAGTGACATCAACAACATTAACAACTCTTACTACAGTGACATCAACTACTACTAAAGTGACATCAACAACTACTACTACTGTGACATCAACATCAACTACTACTACTGCAGTGACATCAACATCAACAACTACTACAACAGTGACATCAACATCAAAGACTACTTCAGCGACATCAACAACATCAACAACTACCACTACAGTGACATCAACAACTACTACTACAGTGACATCAACATCAAAGACTACTTCAGAGACATCAACAACATCAACAACTACCACTACAGTGACATCAACAACATCTACACCTAATACTACAGTGACATCAACAACTACTACAGTGACATCAACAACTACTACTACAGTGACATCAACAGTGCAGTGATATCAACTACTACTACAGTGACATCAACTACTACTGCAGTGACATCAACTACTACTACAGTGACATCAACACTACTACAGTGACATCAACTACTACTACAGTGACACAAACATCAACAACAACTACTACTAGGGTGACATCAACTACTACTACAGTGACATCAACATCAACTACTACTACAACAGTGACATCAACATCAACAACTACATTTACATTTACATTTAAGTCATTTACATTGACATCAACATCAACTACTACTACTACAGTGACATCAACAACTACTATTACAGTAACGTCAACAACTACTACAGTAACATCAACAACTACTACAGTGACATCAACAACTACTACTACAGTGACATCAACAACATCAACAACTACTACTACAGTGACATCAACAACATCAACAACTACTAGTATAGTGACATCAGCAACATCAACAACTCTTACTACAGTGACATCAACTACTACTACAGTGACATCAACAACATCTACACCTAATACTACAGTGACACCAACAACATGAACAAATACTACTACAGTGACATCAACAACATCAACAACTCTTACTACAGTGACATCAACTACCACTACTGTGACATCAACAACAACTACTACTACTGCAGTGACATCAACATCTACACCTAATACTACAGTGACATCAACAACTACTACAGTGACATCAACAACTACTACTACAGTGACATCAACAACATCAACAACTACCACTACAGTGACATCAACAACATCTACACCTAATACTGCATTGACATCAACAACATCAACAACTGCTACTACAGTGACATCAACAACTACTGCAGTGATATCAACTACTACTACAGTGACATAAACTACTACTGCAGTGTCATGAACTACTACTACAGTGACATCAACACTACAACAGTGACATCAACTACTACTACAGTGACATAAACATCAACAACAACTACTACTAGGGTGACATCAACTACTACTACAGTGACATCAACAACATCAACAACTACTACTGCTACTACAGTGACATCAACAACAACTACTACAGTAACATCAACAACAACTACTACTACAGTAACATCAACAACTACTACTACAGTGACATCAACAACATCAACAACTCTTACTACAGTGACACCAACTACTACTAAAGTGACATCAACAACTACTACTACTGTGACATCAACATCAACTAATACTACTGCAGTGACATCAACATCAACAACTACTACAACAGTGACATCAACATCAAAGACTACTTCAGCGACATCAACAACATCAACAACTACCACTACAGTGACATCAACAACATCTACACCTAATACTACAGTGACATCAACAACATGAACAAATACTACAGTGACATCAACAACTGCTACTACAGTGACATCAACATCAAAGACTACTTCAGCGACATCAACAACATCAACAACTACCACTACAGTGACATCAACAACTACTACTACAGTGACATCAACATCAAAGACTACTTCAGCGACATCAACAACATCAACAACTACCACTACAGTGACATCAACAACATCTACACCTAATACTACAGTGACATCAACAACTACTACAGTGACATCAACAACTACTACTACAGTGACATCAACAACATCAACAACTACCACTACAGTGACATCAACAACATCTACACCTAATACTGCATTGACATCAACAACATCAACAACTGCTACTACAGTGACATCAACAACTACTGCAGTGATATCAACTACTACTACAGTGACATAAACTACTACTGCAGTGTCATGAACTACTACTACAGTGACATCAACACTACAACAGTGACATCAACTACTACTACAGTGACATAAACATCAACAACAACTACTACTAGGGTGACATCAACTACTACTACAGTGACATCAACAACATCAACAACTACTACTGCTACTACAGTGACATCAACAACAACTACTACAGTAACATCAACAACAACTACTACTACAGTAACATCAACAACTACTACTACAGTGACATCAACAACATCAACAACTCTTACTACAGTGACACCAACTACTACTACAGTAACATCAACAACAACTACTACTACAGTAACATCAACTACTATTACTGCAGTGACATCAACATCAACAACTACTACAACAGTGACATCAACATCAAAGACTACTTCAGCGACATCAACAACATCAACAACTACCACTACAGTGACATCAACAACATCTACACCTAATACTACAGTGACATCAACAACATCTACACCTAATACTACAGTGACATCAACAACATGAACAAATACTACAGTGACATCAACAACTGCTACTACAGTGACATCAACATCAAAGACTACTTCAGCGACATCAACAACATCAACAACTACCACTACAGTGACATCAACAACATGAACAAATACTACAGTGACATCAACAACTGCTACTACAGTGACATCAACAACTACTACTACAGTGACATCAACAACATCAACAACTGCTACTACAGTGACATCAACAGTGCAGTGATATCAACTACTACTACAGTGACATCAACTACTACTGCAGTGACATCAACTACTACTACAGTGACATCAACACTACTACAGTGACATCAACTACTACTACAGTGACACAAACATCAACAACAACTACTACTAGGGTGACATCAACTACTACTACAGTGACATCAACATCAACTACTACTACAACAGTGACATCAACATCAACAACTACATTTACATTTACATTTAAGTCATTTACATTGACATCAACATCAACTACTACTACTACAGTGACATCAACAACTACTATTACAGTAACGTCAACAACTACTACAGTAACATCAACAACTACTACAGTGACATCAACGACTACTACTACAGTGACATCAACAACATCAACAACTACTACTACAGTGACATCAACAACATCAACAACTACTAGTATAGTGACATCAGCAACATCAACAACTCTTACTACAGTGACATCAACTACTACTACAGTGACATCAACAACATCTACATCTAATACTACAGTGACACCAACAACATGAACAAATACTACTACAGTGACATCAACAACATCAACAACTCTTACTACAGTGACATCAACTACCACTACTGTGACATCAACAACAACTACTACTACTGCAGTGACATCAACATCAACAACTACTACAACAGTGACATCAACATCAAAGACTACTTCAGTGACATCAACAACATCAACAACTCTTTTACAGTGACATCAACTACTACTACAGTGACATCAACAACATCTACACCTAATACTACAGTGACATCAACAACATGAACAAATACTATTACAGTGACATCAACAACTGCTACTACAGTGACATCAACAACTACTGCAGTGATATCAACTACTACTACAGTGACATCAACACTACTACAGTGACATCAACTACTACTACAGTGACATAAACATCAACAACAACTACTACTACAGTGACACAAACATCAACAACAACTACTACTAGGGTGACATCAACTACTACTACAGTGACATCAACAACATCAACGTCTACTACTGCTACTACAGTGACATCAACAACTACTACTACAGTAACATCAACAACAACTACTACTACAGTGACATCAACAACATCTACACATAATACGACAGTGACATCAGCATCATCAACAACTCTTACTAAAGTGACATCAACAACTACTAGTACTGTGACATCAACAACTACCATTACAGTAACGTCAACAACTACTGCAGTGACATCAACATCAAAGACTACTTCAGTGACATCAACAACATCAACAACTACCACTACAGTGACATCAACAACATGAACAAACACTACTACAGTGACATCAACAACTGCTACTACAGTGACATCAACTACTACTGCAGTGACATGAACTACTACTACAGTGACATCAACACTACAACAGTGACATCAACTACTACTACAGTGACATAAACATCAACAACAACTACTACTAGGGTGACATCAACTACTAATACAGTGACATCAACAACATCAACAACTACTACTGCTACTACAGTGACATCAACAACTACTACTACAGTAACATCAACAACTACCACTACAGTGACATCAACAACATGAACAAATACTACTACAGTGACATCAACAACTGCTACTACAGTGACATCAACTACTACTGCAGTGACATGAACTACTACTACAGTGACATCAACACTACAACAGTGACATCAACTACTACTACAGTGACATAAACATCAACAACAACTACTACTAGGGTGACATCAACTACTAATACAGTGACATCAACAACATCAACAACTACTACTGCTACTACAGTGACATCAACAACTACTACTACAGTAACATCAACAACTACTACTACAGTAACATCAACTACTACAACAGTGACATCAACATCAAAGACCACTTCAGTGACATCAACAACATCAACAACTACCACTACAGTGACATCAACAACATCTACACCTAATACTACAGTGACATCAACAACATGAACAAATACTACTACAGTGACATCAACAACTGCTACTACAGTGACATCAACAACTACTGCAGTGACATGAACTACTACTACAGTGACATCAACACTACAACAGTGATATCAACTACTACTACAGTGACATCAACAACATCAATGTCTACTACTGCTACTACAGTGACATCAACAACTACTACTACAGTAATGTCAACAACTACTACAGTGACATCAACATCAACTACTACTACAACAGTGACATCAACATCAACAACTACTACTACAGTGACATCAACAACATCAACAACTACTAGTATAGTGACATCAGCAACATCAACAACTCTTACTACAGTGACATCAACAACATCAACAACTACCACTATAGTGACATCAACAACATCTACACCTAATACTACAGTGACATCAACAACATCAACAACTACCACTACAGTGACATCAACAACATCTACACCTAATACTACAGTGACATCAACAACATGAACAAATACTACTACAGTGACATCAACAACATCAACAACTGCTACTACAGTGATATCAACTACTACTACAGTGACATAAACATCAACAACAACTACTACTAGGGTGACATCAACTACTACTACAGTAACATCAACAACTACTACTAGGGTGACATCAACTACTACTACAGTGACATCAACAACATCAACAACTCTTACTACAGTGACATGAACTACTACTGCAGTGACATGAACTACTACTACAGTGACATCAACACTACAACAGTGACATCAATTACTACTACAGTGACATAAACATCAACAACAACTACTACTAGGGTGACATCAACTACTACTACAGTGACATCAACAACTACTACTACAGTAACATCAACAACTACTACTACAGTAACATCAACAACAACTACTACTACAGTGACATCAACAACATCTACACATAATACGACAGTGACATCAGCAACATCAACAACTCTTACTACAGTGACATCAACTACTACTAAAGTGACATCAACAACTACTACTACTGTGACATCAACAACTACCACTACAGTAACGTCAACAACTACTGCAGTGACATCAACATCAACTACTATTACTGCAGTGACATCAACATCAACAACTACTACAACAGTGACATCAACATCAAAGACTACTTCAGTGACATCAACAACTACCACTACAGTGACATCAACAACATCTACACCTAATACTACAGTGACATCAACAACATGAACAAATACTACTACAGTGACATCAACAACTGCTACTACAGTGACATCAACAACTACTGCCGTGATACGACACTGCCTCACACAGGAAGCGGCGCAGGTCCTAATCCAGGCACTTGTCATCTCCCGTCTGGATTACTGCAACTCGCTGTTGGCTGGGCTCCCTGCATGTGCCATTAAACCCCTACAACTCATCCAGAACGCCGCAGCCCGTCTGGTGTTCAACCTTCCCAAGTTCTCTCACGTCACCCCGCTCCTCCGCTCTCTCCACTGGCTTCCAGTTGAAGCTCGCATCCGCTACAAGACCATGGTGCTCGCCACGGAGCTGTGAGGGGAACGGCACCTCAATACCTCCAGGCTCTGATCAGGCCCTACACCCAAACAAGGGCACTGCGTTCATCCACCTCTGGCCTGCTCGCCTCCCTACCACTGAGGAAGTACAGTTCCCGCTCAGCCCAGTCAAAACTGTTCGCTGCTCTGGCCCCCAATGGTGGAACAAACTCCCTCACGACGCCAGGACAGCGGAGTCAATCACCACCTTCCGGAGACACCTGAAACCCCACCTCTTTAAGGAATACCTAGGATAGGATAAAGTAATCCTTCTCACCCCCCTTAAAAGATTTAGATGCACTATTGTAAAGTGGCTGTTCCACTGGATGTAATAAGGTGAATGCACCAATTTGTAAGTCGCTCTGGATAAGAGCGTCTGCTAAATGACTTAAATGTAATGTAATGTAATGTACTGCAGTAACATGAACTACTACTACAGTGACATCAACACTACTATAGTGACATAAACAACATCAACAACTACTACTACAGTGACATCAAAAACATCAACAACTACTACTACAGTGACATCAACAACATCAACAACTACTACTACAGTGACATCAACAACATCAACAACTACTACTACAGTGACATCAACAACATCAACAACTACTACTATAGTGACATCAGCAACATCAACAACTCTTACTACAGTGACATCAACTACTACTACAGTGACATCAACAACATCAACAACAACTACTATAGTGACATCAGCAACATCAACAACTCTTACTACAGTGACATCAATAACAACTACTACAGTGACATCAGTAACATCAACAAGGACTACTAGGGTGACATCAACATCTACTACTTCAGTAACATGAACAACAACTACAACTACAGTGACATCAACAAACTACTACTACAGTGACATCAACATCAACAACTACTTCTACAGTGACATCAACATCAAAAACTCCTTCGACAGTGACATCAACATGTACTACGACAGTAACATCAACAACAACTACTACAGTAACATCAACAACAACTACTACTACTACAGTGAAATCAACAACTACTACTACAGTGACATCAACATGTACTACGACAGTAACATCAACAACAACTACTACTACAGTGACATCAACATCAACAACTACTACTACAGTAACATCAACAACAACTACTACTACTACAGTGACATCAACATAAAAAATTACTACTACAGTGACATCAAATTCAAAAACTACTTCAGTGACATCAACAAATATCAACACCTACCACTACAGTGACATTAACAACATCAACAACTACCACTACAGTGACATCAACAACATCAACAACTACTACTACAGTGACATCAACATCAACAGCTACTACTACAGTGACATAAACTACTACTACAGTGACATCAACTACTACTACAGTGACATAAACATCAACAACAACTACTACAATGACATCAATAACATCAACAAGGACTACTCGGGTGACATCAACTACTAGTTCAGTCACATCAATATCTACTACTACAGTAACATGAACAACTACTACTACAGTGACATCAACAACTACTACTACAGTGACATCAACATCAACTACTACTACTACAGTGACACCAACATCAACAACAACTACTACAATGACATCAATAACATCAACAAGGACTACTTGGGTGACATCAACTACTAGTACAGTGACATCAACATCAACTACTACTGGTACAGTGACATCAACAATTACTACTACATTGACATCAACAACTACTACTACAGTGACATCAACAACATAAACAACTACCAATACATTGACATCAACAACATTAACATCTACTACTACAGTGACCACAACAACATCAACATCTAATCAAATCAAATCAAATGAAATCAATTGTATTTATATACCCCTTCGTACATCAGCTGATGTCTCAAAGTGCTGTACAGAAACCCAGCCTAAAACCCCAGACAGCAAGCAATGCAGGTGTTGAAGCATGTTGGCTAGGAAAAACTCCCTTGAAAGGACAAAACCTCGGAAGAAACCTAGAGAGGAACCAGGCTATGGGGGGTGGCCCGTCCTCTTCTGGCTGTGCCAGGTGGAGATTATAACAGAACATGGCCAAGATGTTAAAATGTTCATAAATGACCAGCATGGTCAAATAATAGGTCTGGGACAGGTAGCATGTCCGGTGAACAGGTCAGGATTCCATAGCCGCAGGCAGAACAGTTGAAACTGGAGCAGCAGCAGGGCCAGGTGGACTGGGAACAGCAAGGAGTCATCATGCCAGGTAGTCCTGAGGCATGGTCCTATGGCTCAGGTCCTTCGAGAGAGAGAAAGAAAGAGAAAAAGAGAGAATTAGAGAGAGCATACTTAAATTCACACTGGACACCGGATAAGACAGGAGAAGTACTCCAGATATAACAAACTGACACTAGCCCCCCGACACATAAACTACTGCAGCATAAATACTGGAGGCTGAGACAGGAGGGGTCAGGAGACACTGTGTCCCCATCTGATGATACCCCCAGACAGAGCCAAACAGGAAGGATATAACCCCACCCACTTTTCCAAAGCACAGCCCCCACACCACTAGAGGGATATCTTCAACCACCAACTTACCATCCTGAGACATGGCCGAGTATAGCCCACAAAGATCTCCGCCACGGCACAACCCAAGGTGGGGGCGCCAACCCAGACAGGGGTTAGAGGCAGAGAATCCCAGTGGAAAGAGGGGAACTGGCAAGGCAAAGACAGCAAGGGCAGTTCGTTGCTCCAGAGCCTTCACACTCCTGGGCCAGACTGCACTCAATCATATGACCCACTGAAGAGATGGGTCTTCAGTAAAGACTTAAAGGTTGAGACCAAGTTTGCATCTCTCACATGGGTAGGCAGACCATTCCATAAAAATGGAGCTCTATAGGAGAAATCCCTGCCTCCAGCTGTTTGCTTAGAAATTCTAGGGACAATTAGGAGGCCTGCGTCTTGTGACCGTAGCATACGTGTAGGTATGTACGGCAGGACCAAATCAGAGAGATAGGTAGGAGCAAGCCCATGTAATGCTTTGTAGGTTAGCAGTAAAACATTGAAATCAGCCCTTGCCTTGACAGGAGTAGGGAGGCTAGTACTGTAGTAATATGATTTTAAAAATTGGTTCTAGTCAGGATTCTAGCAGCCATATTTAGCACTAACTGAAGTTTATTTAGTGCTTTATCCCGGGTAGCCGGAAAGTAGAGCATTGCAGTAGTCTAACCTAGAAGTAACAAAAGCATGGATTATTTTTTCTGCATTATTTTTGGACAGAAAGTTTCTGATTTTTGCAATGTTACGTAGATGGAAAAAAATCTGTCCTTGAAACAGTCTTGATATGTTCGTCAAAAGAGAGATCAGGGTCCAGAGTAAAGCCGAGGTCCTTCACAGTTTTATTTGAGACGACTGTACAACCATTAAGAGTAATTGTCAGATTCAACAGAAGATCTCTTTGTTTCTTGGGACCTAGAACAAGCATCTCTGTTTTGTCCGAGTTTAAAAGTAGAAAGTTTGCAGCCTCCCACTTCCCAATGTCTGAAACACAGGCTTCTATCGAGGGCAATTTTGGGGCTTCACCATGTATCATTGAAATGTACAGCTGTGTGTCATCCACATATTAGTGAAAGTTAACATTATGTTTTCGAATGACATCCCCAAGAGGTAAAATATAGAGTGAAAACAATAGTGGTTCTAAAACGGAACCTTGAGGAACACCGAAATTTACAGTTGATTTGTCAGAGGACAAACCATTCACAGAGACAAACTGTTATCTTTCTGGCAGATAAGATCTAAACCAGGCCAGAACTTGTCCGTGTAGACCAATTTGGGTTTCCAATCTCTCCAAAAGAATGTGGTGATCGATGGTATCAAAAGCACCACTAAGGTCTAGGAGCACGAGGACAGATGCAGAGCCACGGTCTGGTGCCATTAAAAGGTCATTTACCACCTTCACAAGTTCAGTCTCAGTGCTATGATGGGGTCTAAAACCAGACTGAAACATTTGGTATACATTGTTTGTCTTCAGGAAGGCAGTGAGTTGCTGCGCAACAGCCTTTTCTAAAAATGTTGAGAGGAATGGAAGATTCGATATAGGCCGATAGTTTTTTATATTTTCTGGGTCAAGGTTTGGCTTTTTCAAGAGAGGCTTTATTACTGTCACTTTTAGTGAGTTTGGTACACATCCAGTGGATAGAGAGCCATTTATTATGTTCAACATAGGATGGCCAAGCACAGGAAGCAGCTCTTTCAGTAGTTTAGTTGGAATAGGGTCCAGTATGCAGCTTGCAGGTTTAGAAACCATGATTATTTTCATCATTGTGTCAAGAAATATAGTACTAAAACACTTGAGTGTCTATCTTGATCCTAGGTCCTGGCAAAGTTGTGCAGACTCAGGACAACTGAGCTTTGAAGGAATATGCAGATTTAATGAGGAGTCCGTAATTTGCTTTCTAATAATCATGATCTTTTCCACTGCTGAAGTGAAAGCCATCCTCACTTGAGGAATGCTGCTTTTTAGTTCGCTTTGCGACAGTATTAAAAATATATTTCGGATTTTTCTTATTTTCCTCAATTAAGTTGGAAAAATAGGATGATCGAGCAGCAGTAAGGGCTCTTCGATACTGCATGGTACTGTCTTTCCAAGCTAGTCGGAAGACTTCCAGTTTGGTGTGGCGCCATTTCCGTTCCAATTTTCTGGAAGCTTGCTTCAGAGCTCGGGTATTTTCTGTATACCAGGGAGCTAGTTTCTTATGAGAAATGTTTTTAGTTTTTAGGGGTGCAACTGCATCTAGGGTATTGCGCAAGGTTAAGTTAGGTGGTTAACTGATTTTTGTCCTCTGGCGTCCTTGGGTAGGCAGAGGACGTCTGGAAGGGCATCAAGGAATCTTTGTGTTGTCTGTGAATTTATAGCACGACTTTTGATGCTCCTTGGTTGGGGTCTGAGCAGATTATTTGTTACAATTGCAATCGTAATGAAATGGTGGTCCGATAGTCCAGGATTATGAGGAAAAACATTAAGATCCACAACATTTATTCCATGGGACAAAACTAGGTCCAGAGTATGACTGTGACAGTGAGTAGGTCCAGAGACATATTGGACAAAAACCCACTGAGTCGATGATGTCTCCGAAAGCCTTTTGGAGTGGGTCTGTGTACTTTTCCATGTGAATATTAAAGTCACCAAAAATTACAATATTATCTGCTATGACTACAAGGTCCGATAGGAATTCAGGGAACTCAATGAGGAACGCTGTATATGGCCCAGGAGGCCTGTAAACAGTAGCAATAAAAAGTGATTGAGTAGGCTGCATAGATTTCATGACTAGAAGCTCAAAAGACAAAAACGTAGAGGTTTTTTTTGTAAATTGAAATTTGCTATCGTAAATGTTAGCAACACCTCCGCCTTTGCAGGATGCACGGGGGATATGGTCACTAGTGTAACCAGGAAGTGAGGCCTCATTTAACACAGTAAATTCATCAGGCTTAAGCCATGTTTCAGTCAGGCCAATCACATCAAGATGATGATCACTGATTAGTTAATTGACTATAATTGCCTTTGAAGTTAGGGATCTAACATTAAGTAGCACAATTATGAAAAGTGAGGTATCACGATCTCTTTCAATAATGACAGGAATGGAGGAGCTCTTTATCCTAGTGACATTGCTAAGGCGAACACCGCCATGTTTAGTTTTGCCCAACCCAGGTCGAGGCACAGACACGGTCTCAATGGGGATAGCTGAGCTGACGACACTGACTGTGCTAGTGGCAGACTCCACTAATCTGGCCGGCTGGCTAACAGCCTGCTGCCTGTCCTGCACCCTATTTCATTGTGGAGCTAGAGGATATACCCAACATCAACAACTATTACTACTCCAGTGACATCAACTACTACTACAGTGACATCAACTTCTACTACAGTGACATAAACATCAACAACAACTACTACAGTGACATGAACAACATCAACAACTACTACTACAGTGACATCAACTGCTAATACAGTGACATCAACTACTACTTCAGTGACATCAATAACATCAACAACTACTACTACAGTGACATCAACTGCTAATACAGTGACATCAACTACTACTTCAGTGACATCAATAACATCAACAACTACTACTACAGTGACATCAACTACTACTGCAGTGAAATCAACATCAACAACTACTACTACAGTGACATCAACTACTACTACAGTGACATCAACTGCTAATACAGTGACATCAACTACTACTTCAGTGACATCAATAACATCAACAACTACTACTACAGTGATATCAACTACTACTGCAGTGAAATCAACATCAACAACTACTACTACAGTGACATCAACTACTACTACAGTGACATCAACTGCTAATACAGTGACATCAACTACTACTTCAGTGACATCAATAACATCAACAACTACTACTACAGTGACATCAACTACTACTGCAGTGAAATCAACATCAACAACTACTACTACAGTGACATCAACTACTACTGCAGTGAAATCAACATCAACAACTACTACTACAGTGACATCAACAACTACTACAGTGACATCAGCAAAATCAACAACATCAACAACTACTACTACAGTGACATCAATAGCAACCATGACAACAACTACAACAACTGGAAACAACAAAATCATCAAAAACTAATATTTGATAACTATTTGATAACATGATACATTAATATCATCATAGTTTTGTTGGTAAGTATAGAACCCACAACTATTGTTTTGCCATTGCCATGGCCCAACCATGAGGGCCTCTCTATGGGAATGGGGCTGGCATGAGTAGTAGGCCATGCCATTGTGGTTTGTCTCACGAATTGCCCTTTGGGGATAATAAAGTTGCTATTGAAATAGTACACCACAGTCACATGATCATGGGTTGTGGAAATATACAGCACTTCAAGATATACTGAGTTTATGCCTCTCTCCAGTCCAGGCTAATAAGTTATCAAAATCTACAATATTCTGTATTCATATGAGTCACTTCACATGTAATTGGTTTTTATTCACATAAAACTCCAAATGGATTGACAGGATCAGAGTAGGTCCCTGAGGTATTTCTGAACGACTTGGTAATTAGTAAACATTCAGATTCTTCACGGCTTCTCTCTGCCGATGCTACTCCACACAGAGAAGGAAGAGAGAGTGAGGGAGAGAGAGAGAGAGCGAGAGAGAGGGAAGAAGTAAGAAAGAGAAGAAAATAAGAGGGAGACAGAGTGAGAGAGGAGAGGAAAAGTGTCACCAAGGACACTCAGAGATACGTAAACCCGAGACGCAGAGCACCAGTTCGCTTCAGGCACCATCAGTATGACCAGAGCAGTACTGCTGTTTGAAGTCATGACAGAGGAGAGACAAAAGAGCTTGGAACTGAACTGTCACCTTCTGGGAATGGGGGAGAGAGAGAGAGAGATCTAAACAGAGGGTGGAGTAGAGCGAAGAGGAGCAGAAAAGGGGAGAGAGACAGTCCTCTCTCCAGTATCAGTGTGAAAGTGTAAACCGCCTCCTTTCGGACAAGTATAGCTTGGATTCAAATGCCAAAAGCGTTCCTCTCCATATTTCCTTCCCTCTCTCCTTTCTTCCCCCAGTCATCTCTTCTACCTCTTTACCTCTCTCAAGTCATCATGTTTACACAAGCTGTTATGACCGTTTCCCTGTTGTCCTTTTCCGCATTTTCTTCCTCCTTCCCCTCTTTCTTTGTCTTTTTCTTGCTGGTAGGAAATCTGCAAGGCTTGCTCATCGACGCCAGCCAACATTAGTTAATCCTCTTCCAAAGCACCTTAGCAATGCTGGGAATTTAGAGATGGTAAAAACACACAATTGACAACAACGACAACAACTGTTCTTAACACTGGGCTCACTGTTGGCAAGAGTGGCCACATCTTGAGATGTGTGTTTTCCATAAGTAGTTCAGAACAATCTGCAGGGGTGTGATAACCAAGGATCTCTCCGGAATATGTGTGTGTGTGTGTGTGTGTGTGTGTGTGTGTGTGTGTGTGTGTGTGTGTGTGTGTGTGTGTGTGTGTGTGTGTGTGTGTGTGTGTGTGTGTGTGTGTGTGTGTGTGTGTGTGTGTGTGTGTGTGTGTGTGTGTGTGTGTGTGTGTGTGTGTGTGTGTGCAAAGGGAGAGGAACAGTGCCTAGTTGGACAGTAACATGCTGGTAATGACTTTGTATAGTCACTGGAGTTGCCTATTATCCTGTTCCTGTACACAGTCTGTCTGGGTCAGAAGAACACACCTGCATATTAACATCCCACAGAGTAGGACACCATGGACCTAACTACCAACATCAAACTGCTGCTAAGAGCCTTCAATTCTGTGTGTGTGTGTGTGTGTGTGTGTGTGTGTGTGTGTGTGTGTGTGTGTGTGTGTGTGTGTGTGTGTGTGTGTGTGTGTGTGTGTGTGTGTGTGTGTGTGTGTGTGTGTGTGTGTGTGTGTGTGTGTGTGTGTGTGTGTGTGTGTGTGTGTGTGTGTGTGTGTGTTTCCAATCGTTTGTAATTAGAGGTTGATACCACGTTGATGCACATAATACATGAGTCTGTGTTTATGTGTCTGTTTGGGTACACGTACACACAATAGGGTGTTGGGACACACAATAAACAGATAACTCTTTATTTTGCATTGCATTTTATTTCTAATGCAAGGGACAGGTTTTCAGTCAATCCTCAAAATGTACAGAAGCAAAAATCATTTCGATTTCAACTTGATACGTTGATATAAAATCAATAATACAAGACCATAAAGACGAATGCTTGATTAAGTCAATGTTGATGCACATTGAATGCTTCATTGATTTACCCATTAATTTTTTAGATTGCCTCATTCATAACTTCTGCCCAGTATTTCCATACCACAGATCTAACCCTCTCTCCCAATGCTTCAAGCAGCTTCTAGATCAATGGCAGGAATTTTAAAAATCCCACAGGCTGGAGGAACAGAATTCAAATAAATAAAAAACGATTTCAATGAGTGATTATATGTAATATAGTTAGATTGTGGTCTCGCAGAAAGTTTTCCTCACCTTTCCTCCTTGTACTCTACAATTACCCTTCCTTTTAATTTCCTATGTAATGAAACTGAGATGTTCTCCTGTGTCGCCAATGAGAGGCGACAGGAAGCCATTTTAATGTGTTTATTTCGTTTTGTGGTATCATTCAAGGCAGCAGAGCTCTGAATAGCACCAACATGAACTTGACACTGTGTCTGGGCCCGGAGAGGAGAAGGATGACTGTTAAGACTTTACTAGAGAGATACCTTGGAACAGATTTCCTAAACGTTTGCACTGTGTGTACGTTTGCAGAAAAAAAACACTTAAAGAAAGAGAAAATAATTACTGAAACCTTTTTCACTTACACATGATCTCAATGTCATATTCCTTATATTTTCTCCTTATCTTACTAGGTGCCAACTAGCCCGGGGGTCAGTCAGTTTGCCAGGCATTGGCTGGTCTTGTTGTCAGTGTCCTGCCAAACTGCAATAAACTGCTGTAATATGTGTGAGGCACTTACTCTAGTCAGGGTGCCTGTGAGAGTGCCAGTCTGTCTCAGAACTGGCCACACGTGACGTTCTAGCTAGCTGTCTGGCATGCAGGGCAGACTGGCTGTTCACAATAGACTGAAGGCAAGAAAATACTTCTTTCTCACAATTTGAGGAATTTTGAAATGTTAACATGCAGAGTGCTGCTGGGCAATAGGCCAATAGAGGGAGACAGGGTATTAATATAGGAGGCTGGCTGAAGTGCATGGGGGGTGACGGGGGGGTGACGGGTGGATGTGTGGGGCGGATGACGCACATAAGGAGTGAGGTACTGTGGTGGTTGGATGAGGTGTGAGGCTGTTGGGTGATACATAGGGGTTGGGGTGAAATATGTGAGGGATGGGTGAGCCATGTGGGGGTTTGGGTGAGGCGAGTTGAGTTGTTGGACGAATTATACAGGGGTAGAGTGCTTTGTGTGCATGTGGTTTGTAAATGAGTGTAAATGAAGTATGTGAAGCTGTGTTGATGGTACCGAGGGTCTGGATGATGAGCATGGGCATTAGCTGACATTAGGTGAGGTACTTGGGGGAGGGGAGTCTGTCTGGGGCTCTGATGGTCGTTGACATTTCCCGTGCGGTCCTGTCGCCAGCATAGCAAATCTGCTCCTGCTCATCGTAATGACGGCCTGCCAGCCAGCCAGACGGGGGCTAGTGCCTGTCTGTCAATCACAGGTCTCCACGGTGATCCATGGACAGTCCACCATGGCAGTCATCATACTGGACACCCTGGGGAGGGAGGGGGGATAGGGAGAGAGAAGGGGAAAGAGAGAGAGAGAGAGACGATGGACTTAGTGAGACAGACATCTAAAGGTCAGCAGTCAGTCAGTTCAGACACCACAACAATATTTATCTCTTCTGATCACACAGATATGGAGCTTTCTTGGAAACTGGCAGACTAGGGGGAAAGAACAGGTAGGTCCTAGACCACATCCACATGAAGTCTGGTCTCCAACCATACAGTATAATCTTTATTTTTCTTATCCATGATTGACCAGGTAGAGTTATTATTTACAGTAATTGTACCACAGGAGGCTGGTGAGGGGAGGACATGGTAACCATGTGTTTGATATAATTCCATTGTTTATATTCCAGCAATTACTATGAGCCTGTCCTCCAGCCACCTGTGAATTGTACCTACCATGCTTAAAACTAACATCCACACACACACACACACACACACACACACACACACACACACACACACACACACACACACACACACACACACACACACACACACACACACACACACACACACACACACACACACACACACACACACATGATGTAAATGTAGGCCAAAAGTTGAATTTCCTTAAGACCAGTAAGGTTATCAGCACACTTATAAATGAATCAAATTAATCCCATTTCACCGAGCTCTGCTAAATTGTCTGATAGTTTAAAACAATCTAATGGCCTTGGAAACAATTAGAGTAGCGTTATCATAATCATTAAAGGCAATTTACACCTCCTCCACTGAGGGATTGGTGTGAAGTGCACATCCCTTACAGGCTATAATCTGACCCCATCTAAACGACCACGGTTGTTGATCACTTGACCTCACAAAGGTCAGAGTTCAGGGAGTTCAAACAGCTATCAGCGTGGTGCAGGGCTGCAGTATCAGGAAATAAAAACAATGTTTCTTAGCCCGACTCGTTGAGCTCCCATTAACCCCTTCCACGCCACTTTGGAAATAATCACCTGGCACTGAGCTATCAGAAATCCTTTACAGCCTGGTGTGTGTTTGTGTGTGTGTGACTGTAAGATAGAGAATTGTGTGTGTGTGTGTGTGTGTGTGTGTGTGTGTGTGTGTGTGTGTGTGTGTGTGTGTGTGTGTGTGTGTGTGTGTGTGTGTGTGTGTGTGTGTGTGTGTGTGTGTGTGTGTGTGTGTGTGTGTGTGTGTGTGTGTGTGTGTGTGTGTGTGTGTGTGTGTGTGTGTGTGTGTGTGTGTGTGATTGCACTAAAAGGATTAGCTGTCTTGGCAGCAGTAAGCACTGTGCTTCATACTGTTAGCGACATCAGTCTCTCTTCACTGGCTGATGTTATTGTGAATGTTAAAGATGTGGAGGAGAACACATGGAGGACAGCTGAGTCAACTGGACCTGATACAAAACATTCAGACCAGCAAGACACCTTTGCTCTAAACCACATATGTTGATGTAAAAATGGTTTCAAACATACATCTGATTAATTTATTGATTGATCACTATTATCACAATCCATAGACTGATTATTACAGTGTCATAGGGACATAACTCATTTATGACCTTATAGTCCTACATAAGCATTCATAGAGAAACATAGAAATGAAAGGAAAACTTCAACAAAATATTATGATCTCTCTCTCTCTCTCTCGCTCTCTGTGTGTGTGTGTGTGTGTGTGTGTGTGTGTGTGTGTGTGTGTGTGTGAGAGAGAAAGAGATAGAGAAAATACATTCAAAAATTCAAAAAGAAAGATCTTGCGGATGTGGCTCTGTGAAGGGAGTAGATGGTTGGGAGGAAGGAGTGAGCAGGCTGGGGAGACTGACAAGCTCAGAGCACCATGCCACCACCAAACTCTAATTTCACAGCGACATGGTCTTTAAGTAATAACGAGCTGTAGGGGGTGTCATTACCGCCAAACTACCCTGCTCCCTCTGCCACCATTTCCTCGCGTCTCCAGGCATGAACACCGGATCACATGCTGTCATCGACCGTCCAAGCGAAAGGGAATTGTGCGCGCTCCCGCGGCCGCGCCAACCCTCCTAGCAGTCCCCCAACCCCCGCTGTCTGTTTACAATGAGTCAGTCATCAAAATAACAAACAAACAAACAAACCGCTTCAAAGACCCGCGCAAGATCAATGAGCGATCCATAAACATCAAGTATTTTCGTTCTCTTCTCTCCTGTTATTGTCAGCTCGTAGATGATAGCTTTGGACTGAAGCGGCTCAGCCTCAATCAGCGGTATAAGTTCGCCCCTACACAAAACAGCAAGCAACCATTGGAGGGAAAACAAAAACAATTCCAGGCGGTGTTTTGTCCTTTCACAGGGTGTTGTTGTCTGGTTGACTCCGGGAGAGGGGTCAAATATAGGCTGTGAAGTACAGTACCAATCAAAAGTTTGGACACACCTAATTACTCAAGATTTTTTCTTTACTTTTACTATTTTCTACATTGTAGAATAATAGTGAAGACATCAAAACTATGAAATAACATCATGTAGTAAGCAAAAAAGTGTTAAACAAATCAGAATATATTTCCGATTTTCGATTCTTCAATGTAGCCTCCCTTTGCCTTGATGACAGTTTTGCACACTCTTGGGATTCTCTCAACCAGCTTCACGAGGTAGTCACCTGGAATGAATTTCAATTAACAGGTGGCCTTGTTAAAAGTTCATTGTGGAAATGATTTCCTTCTTAATGAGTTTGAGCCAATCAGTTGTGTGACAAGGTAGGGGTTGGTATACAGAACATACCCCTATTTGGCAAAAGACCAAGTCCATAAAAGACCAACTCCACAATCACCTGACCTCAACCCAATTGAGATCGTTTGGGATGAGTTGGACCGCAGAGTGAAGGTGTCACGCCTGCGCCCGCTCCCCCTCTCTGGCACTTGAGGGCGCCAGGCTGCCCATCATTACACACACCTGTCACCATTGTTACATGCACCAGCGCTTCATTTTACTCACCTGGACTCCATCACATATTGATTACCTCACCTATATTTATTTATTCCTCAGTTTCATCCCGGTGTCTGCATTCATGTTGTTTTGTTTCCCCTGTCCAGACGCTATCCATATTCTGTTTCATGTCTGTTATTTATTAAATGTTCACTCCCTGTACTTGCTTCTCGTTTCCCAGCGTTTGTCCTTACAGAAGGAAAGCAGCCAACGAGTGCTAAGCATATGTGGGAACTCCTTCAAGACTGTTGGAAAAGCATTCCTCATGAATCTGGTTGAAAGAATGCCATGAGTTTGCAAAGCTGTCATCAACACAAAGGGTGGATACTTTGAAGAATTTGTTCAACACTTTTTACAAAAACTTTTTACATGTGCTATGCCATAGTTTTGTTGATGTCTTCACTATTATTTTATAATTTAGAATGTAGCAAAAATAAAGAAAAACCCTTGAATGAGTAGGTGTGTCCAAACTTTTGACTGGTACTGTAAGTATGGAATTTAGGTAACCCATTGCGTTTTCAAGCGTACAACTTTTGGAAATGATTCACCACATCTAGAATTTGTCTACTGTGGTGTTATTAATTTATTCTATTGTCCCTCAATTTGATTGAATTCAATCAACTTTAGTATAGGAGATCATGCACTTCACTTCTTCAGTTGCCTACATTTGACATTTTTGTAATTTAGCAGATGCTCTTATCCAGAGCGTCTTACAGAAGTAGTTAGTGTTAAGTGCCTTGCTCATGTCGATTACTGGCCCAACGCTCTTAAAGGCAATGCTTCCTGCCACCCTGATAAATCATCCAGTTTGGCCTAATCCAATAGCCTATACTTTTTTTACAATACATTTTTCAGCAGAGAGTCTACACACTGTTGGCTTTTTCACGCACGACTCGAGGAGGTGCTGAAATGACGTGATTTCAGTCGCTGTCATTTCAGCACTGGACAGCTCTCGTCCGGATTGAATGGTATAAAGTGAAGCACGCAGGAATGATCAACGTTTCTAATCTTGTAGTATTTGACAGTGCTTTACACAGGCTACAGCAGGGGCAGATAGAAAGAGAGGCATTGGATCATATTAACGATATAGAATAACGTTCAAGTTATAGTCAGAAGTCCTTTCAGCTTTGCCTGAAGTTAGGCACAACTCCCTTTCTGAACGTGGTCAAACTGCAGGTATACATACTTTAAATTGGCGATTACAGAGTATACTCTGGCCGTGTCATGCATTGGCTTGGATCTGAAAGTATCGCAGCATTGCTAGCATTGCTTTGCAGCTGTGTATTTCGTGAAATCATGAACAATCGGAATCTCTGTTCGCCCCGCTTTGCCTCTCTGGGTCAGGAACATTAGCATAGTCCGCTCTGCTTGACTGACCACCGCTGCCGGTGCCGAGGACCGCTTTTGTCCCCCACTCACCCCTGTGGGTAGCACTCAGGTGAGGGCAGGGAAGAGCGGAGTGGTCCGATTACACAAGACCCCCATGGCGTCCACGCATGGAAATTAGAGGCACGCACGCACACACACCAAAAAGGTGAAAATGTTGTGCACCTACTTACAGAATTCCCTTTCCATAGGCCTATAATAAGGAAACTCTTCCAAAGATGCTACAAACGAGGTGTTCTTAACAAACAAAAAGTACGTTTCGTTTTTGTAAATTTAATTCACAGACTCTAGCTGTTGAGTGTCACAGAGGAATGAATACTGTGTCTTGTATTTGGTCGCCAAACAGTGAGTGACAGTTATTTTTCTGCGCTGGGCTGATTCTCATGCGGTCCTGCGCGCCTCCATTATGTTTCAGTGGTGGGAAATGAGAGGTCCGCGAGCTGCTGGCGTGCTGATTACCGCTCCTTAGGGATCCTCTGTTTCTCCTCGGTAACTGATAGTTAGGCGCTGCTCTAATCAAATATACCGTCTGTCTCCACGATACAGACAGACCTATAGCCAGCCAAAAACACACGCTTGGGCGCATTGCAACGCAGTTAACCTCTGTGCACCATTTATTCTGCTACCAATCGAGGAAGAATTAGAGGAGATTTTTTCTTGCAGACTACTTTTCGCTTTTTTATACGATTTTTTTTGTAAGTGGCATTTCAATTATTTGGTCAAATATCGATATTTCGGCTAAGCCGAAATAAGTATATTCTTTTCAAATCAACAATCAGGGCATTGCTGACTTGAAAATGTGTCTAAGAAATGTGTTTCTCTCACTAAATTGGACGATTTCTCTTCCTTTCATTCACTGGGCAGACAGACAAGCCTGTTCTAAAGCACCCCAAAACGTTATCCTCATCAAACTTATTATTTTCATTCTACCCCCGACCCCTTCCAAAAAAATCCCTGCTACCCGCGGTGCGTTAGGTTTTGTGTGGTCCCGGCACTGTCCCGTTTTTGACACTTCTCTGACGGGTTCCCCCGGTTCCCTCGCACCTGCGTCGCTACCGGGTCCCTTCAGGAATGCACTGGGGCTTGTAATCGCCTTTGTTGGGGCATTGAGTTGTACGGCTGAGTGAAACTTCCCAACCTCACAGTGCGCGGGTCGCTGAATGGGGCTCAGCGTGGGGCGGCTCTCCAAACCGCGGCCGCTGCCAAATTCCAACAGTGGCGCTCACAATCACTCCCACACAGGCCCCGCTACCACCAAGCAGGAGGGATGGAGGGAGAGGAGGGAAGTTAAGGGGGGTGGGGGTGAAGGAGGAAAGAGTGAAGGAGGAAAGAGGAGAGAGGGGAAAAGAGTCAAAACGAACTCTAAACAAATGGTCAAGGCTAAATATTGCTCAACATCACTCTTCGCGATGGACGGTGAAATACGGTTTAGGCCTTAATCAATTACATTTTATTTAGCTTGGCAAGTCAGTTAAGAACAAATTATTATTTACAATGACAGCCTACACCGGCCCAACCCGAACGACGATGGGTCAATTGTGCGCCGCACTATGGGACTCCAAATCACGGCCGGTTATGATACAGCCTGGATTCGAACCAGGGTGTCTGTAGTGACGCCTCTAGCACTGAGATGCAGCTACACTCCCGAGCCCTATATTCCCAACATTATCAACCATTTTCACAGGGTCCCCGTTCATAGGTTAAAAATCCTCAAATAAAACCATACTACAGAGAAGTATTCAAAATGTGGATGATTAAACTTCAAAGTTTAATCCTCATTAAACTTATTATTTCCATTCAACTTCAAAGTTTAATCATCAATAGAATAATTTCCCCGGCTGATTGCTTAGACACTGTCTAATTGAAAATCTTCTGACAAACAGTGCAGAAGGATAGGCTACAGAACATCATCCTCAAAATTGCTCGTGTTGTGAGGAAACAGCATTGCAAGAGAGCAAGAAACAACAAGAGTAAAAGTTTGCAAATGTGTGAAAAAATAATAAACTTTCCCTGTGTGTGTGTCAGCAGCCTGTGTGCCACCACGTGTCGGTGCTTTGGGGCCTGTTCTCCAGTGTATGGTGCTGGACAGAGCAGCAGCAACAGCAGCATCGCAGCGCGCCTGGAAGAGCGCGGGATTAAGAGGCAGCAAGATTGTTAAACATGTCAACGTGTAATTGCACGATAAGGCCCTCGCGAGGAATTCATTGGCCCAGTTGCTTTCTCTATTCCCCGCTAATCTTGCCTGGCACATTCGTTCTGTGCAATCTGTCTCCGTAATCTTCTGTGACAGAGCGGGCACCGAGAGCAGGCAAGCTCGGCTGGGTTTTTTTGGGGAGGGGGGCGTTGGGGATGGAGGGAACGCGGAGAAAATATGCAGAGGCGTGATAAAGTGACGCTAATTATCCCCATTTAGGACAGCGAGTGCAAGGGATCGGGGCTTTACCAGCGCCGAGTGTGCGCCAGCGCTGATGGCTTCCTAGCGTAGAATATATCGGTGGCTACAAGATAAGAGTATCGCATGCTGGAGAGATTTATTGGTCAGAGATTTACTGCTGCTGTTCCCCTCCCTCTTCCTCTCTTCCATTCCCCAACCTCCACATCGCCACCTTTGCCCCAAACCCCGTTCCCAATCACTTCCCCTCCCTTCCACTTTCCCCTCTGTGGTCGAGTAGTAAATTATTCGGGTTCAATTTACCAGAACACTCCTCTTTTAACCTAGCGATGTGCCGTGACGCGCCCCGCCTCTCTGTTTTTTCAGTGTTAATCTGTGTCGCTTTACATCTGCAGATAAAATACAAATAACCTCCAAGCGGGCAATGCGATGCGCTCCTCCGCTGCGTAGGAGGGGAGCTCTGCAGACGCTCTGTTTAGGATCCACACCAAACTCAGTTTTCAGCCGTTTGTTTTATTGAATTCAGCAGTTTGTTTTATTGAATTCAATGGTCTCCACCTGTATCTTGGGCAGGCGGGTCTCTGATAGGTGCTGTAGGCGGCCGTAGGTGCGGTATGGTCCTCTGAACTTCTAAAGTTGGTACCAGTGGAGGCTGGTGGGAGGAGCTATTGGAGGACGGGCTAGTTGTTACGTCTAAATGGAAGCCACATGTTCGACTCCATTCCATGGATTACATTACAGCCATTACAATGAGCCCGTCCTCATATAGCTCATCCCACCAGCCTCCACTGGTATACACCATAGTTAACCAATTTTAAATAAGGCAGTACACCTACCTATAGGCAGATAGATGTGTATAGGCCTACAGTACAAGATGTATCATCAGTTTTCTAAATGGTGGAACAGTTTGATATTCCTGATTGGGGCAAAACTGGTGGTGAAAGTTTCTATATTCCTATATTTCTATATTTCTTGCATTGTTGCATGTGAAAACTGAAAGAAGAAAGACATAGTGATCTTCTTTCAGAAGACTGAAATAAAAGGTAGGATCATGTGGACATCATAGGAAAGCAAAGCCACTATGAATTATTCATGCAGTGAATTTCAGAAAAATAGATGCACGATTTACTTTTGTTCAGTGCAAATTAAGTTTGATTTTAGTTGAATGATGATATAATGATTGGAAAGTTTTAGGATATTATTTGGGGAAAGAAATATGATGGATCTAGTGATGACAGCTCTTTAAAATGATTTTTGTGGTAGTTGAAGAAATAGGTAGAATATGTTCACATGTAGACCTACTGATAGCTAGCTACCTGTAGCTCGATCTAATAAATAAATGATTTAGGCTAACAGCATAGCTACGGGAAGTAGCTGCTGCACCACCTAAAAAATAATAATACAAATAATAATACAAATGTAAAATAATATTTTTTCAGTGGACCGATATAGCCGTCTGCAGCACGGGTGAAGCATTTTTTCTAGCAAACTAAATGAAATAAGTTATAGTAGTGGTAGTGTCTGCAGTAGTAATGGTGGTGACTGGTTGTAGTTGAAAAAGTAGTTAGATTAAAATATTGATTGATTTGTTGGGTAATTGTTAGGAAATTACGGGGTATGATAGCCTGAACATGTGAAGTTGGTTTGGTGTCTCTAGCTTGAACGGTTCAATAGTTACAATTATTGTTGGTGGGTATTATATGCTAATTTATTCACATTTAAGTAGTTATAATAGTAGTTATAATTTATAGTGCAGACCAGAGCAAGTGCAAACCTTAGCTAGCTTGCTACACCCAGGACCAGAGCTGGACCAGAGCTAGTGCCAACCTGAGCAGTAGTTGTGGTCAGTAGTTGTGGGGTGCGCCTTTTTTGTGGTCAGTAGTTGTGTGGTTCAGTATGTTTGTGGTCAGTGGTTGTGGTCAGTGGTTCTGGTCAGTAGTTGTGTGGTTGTGGTCAGTAGTGGTGGACAGTAGTTGTGGTCAGGAGTTGCGTGGTTCATTTTTGTCATCGTTAGTTGTGCTCAGTAGTTGTGCTCAGTAGCGGTCAGTAGTTTTGGTAAGTAGTTGTGTGGTTCATTAGTTGTGTGGTTGTGGTCAGTAATTGTGATCAGTAGTTGTTTTCAGTAGTGGTCAGTAGTTTTGGTCAGTAGTTTTGGTAAGTAGTTGTGTGGTTCAGCAGTTGTGGTCAGGAGTTGTGTTGTTGTGGACATTAGTTGTGTGGTCCAGAAGTTTTGTGGTCAGTAGTTGTGGTTAGTAGTCTTGTGGTTGTGTTAGTCGTTTTGGTTTAGTCGTTGTGGTCAGTAGTTGTGTGGCTTTGGTCAGAAGCTGTGGTTAGTAGTTGTTGTCGGTAGTTGTGTGGTTGTTTACAATATTTGTGGTTCAGTAGAAGTTGGCCAGTAGTTGTGTGGTTATGGTCAGTAGGTTGTGGTCAGTAGTTCTGAACTATCTAAACTACAATTGTTGCGTGAAAACTGAAAGGTGTGCGATGAGAAGTGATCGGGTTAAATATGAAAGGAGTGAATGGAGACAGCTTCGCTCTATCCAATCAGTAGTGCTGAGCGATTAACTGGAATGTCAGTTATTTTTCATTTATTAAACAACTAATTGACCAACGTCATATAAATTATTTTAATTCCATTTTGTTATTTTTTTTCTGTGAGCTCAACGCACACATTGGAAAGTTTCTCTAGAGATAAATCAGATCAAACCTGAACTGTGCAATGTAGTAGGAAGTTGAGGTATATATTTCTACATAGTTTAGTGCAGAAAACATGGTAATTAATTCCAATGACCATAATCAATTGCACTTCTACTTGTCTGGTCTGCTACTAAAATAGTGATTTTGTCATACAGCATAGGCAGCAGCTCTATGAGATGATTACTTCGGAGTAAATTAAATTAAATGAATGATTAATGTCATCAAATAAAACCAAAGTAATATACACAACTGAAATATATTATTAAAGTAAAGTATGTGAATAAATGATGGCTAAGCAGTAAGGGGCAGTCACTACCATCATGGGACTTGTATTCATTGTTTTATTCGGTGTTGTTAAAGCATTCAACCCACATAATGCATAGTGCACTTAATGTTAAACAAAACAATCAAAACCGAAATCGAAAACCATTATTATTTTTTAATAATCGTACCGAAACCAAACCGGTCTGAAAAAGCATTTAATGCTCAGCACTACCAATCAGAGCAGCGGGATTAGCAGTTGAGTTATTTAGAGCACGAGGCTCGATCCTAAGGAGGACGATGCGATGTTGCATTGTCTGCCTCATTGTCGCTACTTTCTTGGTGTTCACAATTGTTCTAAATGCAATCACCCCATTCACACTACTCGTAATTTTTGCTTGTGCGACTCTACGTCTGTGAGTATCGATAGCAACGGCTCTGTTTGGGATTCTCAATGATGAGATATGAGAAAGCTGTTAGCTGACGTTAGCTAGTTACTTTTTGTCACTCTAAACTCAGAACAACATCTGTAGCGCTTGATTGGTATGAGATAATTCTGTTCCGAGTCCGGATTTGAATAGCAGAGAATTAGACTATGATGTTAGATCCTCTAAGTGTTTGTCTATACTGT
This sequence comes from Oncorhynchus keta, assembly GCF_023373465.1. Lineage (NCBI taxonomy): Eukaryota > Metazoa > Chordata > Actinopteri > Salmoniformes > Salmonidae > Oncorhynchus > Oncorhynchus keta. The sequence continues at coordinate 21,223,499 of NC_068427.1, read as the reverse complement.
TGTGGGAGTGGTCAAAACGGCAGTTGTTTTATAAAGTTACGGGAAAAAGTAGTTGATGTGGTTACTAAAATAACTGTACCGTTTGATTGGAATAAGATATTTTCGTTCTGAGCTCAGATTTAAATAGCAGAGAAGTAGAGGAATATTTCATGCACTAACTTTTTTTTATTTTTTTTACTAGGCAAGTCAGTTAAGAACAAATTCTTATTTTACAATGACGGCCTACCACGGCCAAACCCTCCCCTAACCCGGACGACGCTGGGCCAATTGTGCGCCGCCCTATGGGACTCCCAATCACGGCCGGTTGTGATACAGCCCGGGAACAAACCAGGGTCTGTAGTGAAACCCGTAGCACTGAGATGCGCCACTTGGCAGCCTTATTGGCTAAGTTGTTGGTAAAGTGGTCAAAGTAGCTTATTTGTGTCAAAAGTCGCACTGTTGCAATTACAGTGAATGGAATGTTGGAAGTGATGATGTCACAATGGAGCCTTTAGAACGTTGAGGACATTCCATTAAAGTGGATGGAGGTAAGAAAGAAGAACAAAAAACGTAATAGTTTAAAAAGTATAAAAGATATCAAAAAGTTGTATGTATGTAACTCAATCCAGACCAGTATGCACATTTTAAAGTTTGAATGACGTTTCTAGTTTAAACAGTGTAAGAGCAGAAGAGTTTCAAATAATAATAATAAGTATTATAATGCCTTTTGGGGCCTGATTTGGACTAACTGTCGACACAATAGCCTGAAACAGGATGTAACTGTCCTCATAAGTCACAACAGAAAATACCATCTCATACTTTTTTTCCAAGCTCTATGAGGCACAGAAAGGCTCCGAAAGGTCTTGAAATGTGTCATGCAACCCCCATAGAGGGAATGGACTACAAAGGGAACTCCCTCTGCTCTAATCCATGCGTACTCCCATACTGTTCCACCCATAAGAGGGATAGAGCAAGTGCCCACTTTGGGGAGAAGGTTGTGGAATCATAGCACAGCATGAGAGAGAAGTTCCCTTAGGTCAGAGGTCATGTCACTTGTTTCTGCGTACAGGTTTAGCAATGACTATAGGGCGGGGAGTTTCTCCTCTCCATGTTCCCTGACCAAAACCTCCTGCCCCAGCAATGATATTGCATTGGAGTATTTGAACAGGAGATAAGAACAGCAACTATGTATCATGCACATATAAAGCTGCTCCCAAAGAGGAAATCACTGTCAATTCAATACGCGTGCGCATCATGATTTGTTGTGCTCTTATGGATTGTTCGTAACACCATATTTTTATTACATTTTTTATTTTATTTAACTAGGCAAGTCAGTTAAGAACAAATTCTTATTTACAATGACAGCCTACTCCGATGACATATGAGTCTCTCCGTTTTGATAAAGTAATTTATAACTAACTGTCCAGTTGAAACTGAAAGACACAAGAGATCCCCATAACCTACTTCTGCCAACGTATTAATAAGACATCTAAATTGTGTGTAATTGTTTATTTCATCATGTTAGCCATGCCTATGTGTTTCAGTGTCTGTGACTGCCATGTGGGTATTACAACACTTCCACTTCAAACACCTAGTGAACAGCTCACACTTCCTTGTTTCCTAATGTCTACAGATGATCTGCTCTGATTCAAAACGAATCACAAAAAAACTGTCACACACACTTATCACCCTCTTCAACACATTTTAGATCTCCCTCTCCAGCACGGTGATTTCATCTAGTCTCCATTCATCATGGCACAGAGGAAAGGAATCTAACATCCCATACACACTAACCATCATCTCAGAATCTCCAAAGGGTAAAACTTCCAAAACACACAGTGGTAATAAGATCAAATGAGTTGAAGGTACTATGTCGTCTGTAATACAACCATAGCTTAAATAAAGAACTTGATCTACTTGGATGATACTGCCATCCAGAATCTATTCCCTGGAAGTGCAATATGTATTCAACCATTATTGGGGGAAATCTAAGTTCAATAGAAAAGTGGTTATTGATCATTCAAATCCAAGTGCCTGTCACACACTATAGGGCCAAACCGAGCCAAGTCTAGCGAGCCAAGCCGAGCTGTACTGAATTGTCCCTATATTGTTGGGACATTGTTCTGGCATTGCAGCCTTCATAAGTATACTTGCTGTAGTAGGCCTATGGCAGGGATGCAGAGTGTGTCAATCACTGACTAATGTGGTTTCTTTGTAACCATACTGCTTCCTATTCAGGGGTACAGGCTTTGTTAAGGGATCAAGGAAACAGCCTGAACTTTGACCCCTACTCACATAACAAGAAAACAGCAAAGTTTCCACTTTTCTCCCAAATAGACCATTAAAAAGCCTTCAGCTCATACTTATCAGGATTATCTACTCACAGCGTAGTCAATGTATTCAATACTGGGAGATAGTCAGTCACAAGTAAAATGTGAGATGAGGTCAATTCAATACTAAACTATTCTAAAGTAATCAAATGAAGTTTGCTATGTATGTATACAACCTAATTCTGGTTTATACAACTCCTTATCTGAATTATAACAAGTTTTTAATAATTTAAGTGGAATAATTTAGGACAATATGCTATGAAGTAAAATAATATTAGGCTAACTTACTGAAAGCAGTAGGCCTATTATACCGTTCATGATAACAATAAAAGGGGTAGACCTAAATTCGCCAATAACAAAAAGGTCAAACATCCTACACATTTATTAAGTTTAAAAACATAATTTTAGTGATAAAATATAGCCTAGGATATTTGAGTGAGCCTGTATAATCGTTCTACATTTACTAATTGCATTTGGTGATCGCCATTTGCAATCATAGCGTTATTGTCCAAATAGGCCTGCATGGTTCATCCCTTCAGCGCTTGCAAGAAAATATGTATTTCAAAAATCCACAAAAGTCACCCAACTCGAGAAGCTTTGCTCTTGTTTTCTATGGGCTATAGGATATATTAATGTATTTTTGGTCAAGTTACTACATAAATATATCATATTATGCTATTTTAATCATCTATTGTACATTATCACAACATAAAATCAAGTTAGTAAGTGCTATAAGCCTATTGTATAATCAATACCTGCGGAACAGGTCTAGTCTACGTTTGTAATCAAAATAATAATCAAAATAAAACAAACCATAGGCCTAATGCATGTAGTAGCCTAATTGCGTTCAAATTATCATGGGAAAGAAAAAACATGAAAAGATTCCAAATACAACTTATAAATCGAATCAAGAACAAAAATAGCATAATTAATTATAAAAATATATTGCAAGTGAAACGTTGCCACGCATATATCCGAAATGTAGTCTATATTCTGAAGGACGAATGTGAATACTGTGCTTCTCTCTGTTCTATCGTGACAACTTGCTAGTAACGTTAACTTTACAGAAACGATTACAGACCCATAAGGGTAAACCCTGAGAATGGTTTGGGTGTACTTAATACAATGGCCAAAAAATAAGTTGACTTATATTAAATATTACGCATTGTAACTATTTGTTTCATGTTACGGGTTTGCCAGAGACACTCTCCCATTTAAAAAAATGTTTTTGCCGTATAGTAGCTTTACCTCAGACTCAAAGTTTCGTGGCCTTCAAATGAAATATAACTCATTACCATTTGCAACTGAAGATAGTGAACAATAATCAAGCTAACACTTTTTTTGTAGAATCAGAGCAACATATGTGTGAAATTTATTTAAATTGTAATTCAGCCCAATATCAGAACCTCTCTCTAGCAGAAATGCATTTCGTAAATTATACAATAGCAGTTGCGCGTCAGTCTTTTAAAATATTCAAATTATTCACAATTTACAATAATTATTACAATAAGAAGAGATAATTATGATCATGAATAGACAGTGTAAACGGAAATGTTTACAATCTTTAAAACCATCTTTCATGATTATGGAAAACATGTTCTTATTTTTCAATAACTTACAGTGAACCAAAAATAATTCGATTATAGTTAAGCAAATGTGTTCATTAATTTGGTTGGCATCGCCCTCAACCACAAGTGTGGTTAATAAAAAAATTACAAAATGATAACACAACAACCAGTATCTGAACTCATATCCTGTTCGTAAGAGAGTGTATACTCCAAAAGGGGAAAGGATAGGCTAATTTACTTTTCATTTACAAGAACACCATAAACATTCTGAACAAAATGCAGGTAGTTCAGTGATCATTTAAAAAATAAGTAAATATTTGGTTATGGGTTTTTGTATTCTGTCTGCAGTTTCCATAGTCATATAAATAATCTATATATGCGTTAATGGAACCGTTCCGTTCACCCCAGCCGTCGCACTCTGGTAATGCTGCGGCAATGCGTGGAGTCTACTTTGCACCGACGGGTCCCCGGGCTCTCCGGTCGGTAAATACATGCTTATCATCTCTCTCAAGTCTCCGGGGCAAGGGCCCCTGGAGTGAGTGCTAACGGGAGGGCTTACGCTCGGCTCTGACTTCACCAGCGACCCTAACGTGCCCATGGCAGCCGAGGAGGAGACGCCAGAGCTCTGGTGCTGCGTGTAGGGGATCCCGCCATAGCCGGACGGAGATGCGCTCATGTAGCCCTCAGAGTTCGAGATGGGGCTGTACTGGAGTGCCGACATGTCGTAGCGGTGCATGGGCTGGGGGTTGTGCGGGTGGTGGTGGTGGTGTGAGTGGTGGTGATGCCCGCTGCCCGGGTGCTGGCTGTAAGCTAACTGTGCCTCTTGCATCATCGCCGCCGCGGCAGCAGCTGCAGCCATCTGCCCCGTGTACGCACCGTTCGCCCAGCCATTCATGTGAGCGTAGCCTGAGCTGGCGGAGCCCCCGTGGCCCCCGGTGCTCTCTAACCTCTGGCCGACGCCGGATGAACCCATTCCGACACCCAGACCCATTCCACCGCCGCCGGCCCCAGAGAGCAGGCCACCGGCCAGAGAGTATTTGTCCTTTTTCAGCAGCGTCTTGGTCTTCCGTCTCGGTCTGTACTTGTAATCCGGGTGTTCCTTCATGTGCATTGCTCGTAACCGCTTCGCTTCGTCGATGAAGGGTCTCTTCTCCGCCTCGGACATGACCTTCCACTCGGCTCCCAGCCGCTTGCTGATCTCAGAGTTGTGCATCTTGGGGTTTTCCTGGGCCATCTTTCTCCGCTGCCCGCGGGACCACACCATGAACGCGTTCATCGGACGCTTCACCCGGTCCTGATTCGCTTTGGACCCACTGTTCGGCCCCGTTTGCCCCAAATGTGTGTTCGTTTGGGGTCCAGGGGACTGGAGGTCCGTCTCCATCATCATGCTATACATTCACCTTGTTTTCAAACTTTCAACCAACAGATGAAACAAAGTCTGGTTCAGTCGGCGCGCGAGTCCGGCAGAGCAGGTGCACACGAGGGAACGACAATCCTACACCTCAAAAATAATTAAATGCAAACTTAATTAATAATCCAATACATAGAGTGTCAGAGAAATGTTCTCCCCGTGGATGCTTTATCTCCTCTTCGGTTGTTGGTTCACATCCACGCTGACAGAAGGCGCATTTGAGCCACTTTCCCTGTCGGAGTTGAGAAGTTAGTTAAAGCGGCAGCCATATGAAGCGCCTTGACAGCGGTTAAATGAGCAACGAGCGGCCAATAGCGTTCTAGAAGCAAAGCGATTTGCATGGCGCTCAGTCAGGTGACGCAGAACCAGTGAAAGAGGAACATACGAGCAGGGGGGTGAGAGGTGGGTCACCCTCGCTAAGTTACATGGTGAGTAAAATTGCGGGAATTACATATAAATCCGTTTGCCACTTTCAAGACTAGACTTCTAGCCTAAAAGTTATTCAACCACATAGTCATTAAGCATTTGAAACAAGCTTTCACCGTCTCACTGCAGAATTAGACATTCATCCAATTTCGAGTGTTTTTGTTGCTCCTGTGCTGCTCTGTGTCGTTCCATTTCTTCAAACGTCAAATTTCAAAGTTAAGGGTTAAGTTTAGGCACTCGGTCCGAATGATTAAGGTAAGGATTATGGTTTGGGATAGGGTAAAAAAATATATATAAAAAAATGTGTCCATGATGTCTTCAGGACATGGATAGGCATCCCATTTCGAATTCAGTCTTGAACGACCTAGCTGTCTAGGACTATATTTTTTCAAAATTACATACATTATAACAGTCAGTAAGTAGTTCATAAGCTACTTCTGTTGAATACATTTTGAGTAAAATAGTGAGTATAGTCTGAAAATATATATATATAAAGGAACCAAATAGACAATTACAGATTGTTGGCTTGTTGAAGATGTTGGCCACGCATTGGCCTACACACACACACGCTCGCACGCACACACACTGTTTTGCGTCACTAACCACAACCTAGCCGTGCGTCAAAGTGTGGCATTATCAGATGTCATACTTCTACAAACAAGCTAATGGGGTTTTGGACCGCGGGAAGACATGTTACTTATTCTAATCAGCTGTTAAGGAGGCTGTTATAATGTAGTCACTGGGGCAGACTTGAGATAGACTGTCATCGCCGTCTGCTGGAGGGGAACAGCATGGGAGCGTGCCTTGCGTGCGCCATGGTGTTCCCATTGGCGTTTGTGTTGCCATAAGAACCTATAGCATACACTTCACACCTGGTTATTACGCTACCCAAAGTCAAAAACATTTTGTAAAAAGATATGAGCACCAAAGTGAATAATTATGTGACACATTTTATAGGCTTGATGATAGAAAGTAAACCAAAATTCGATATATTTTTTAAGATGCGGAAAAACCACGCATGCTATTCCAATGCTGTCTTTTTAACCAATAATAACGTGGGGTTAATATATTTAGGTCTATGCCTATCCACACAGAAAATAAAACAAATTCACTTCATTTTAAACTGGCAAGGCTGAGTGTTATGGTGTCAGATCTCAACTGGCACATGATCGCGCGCACATGCATCAAATTTCACAGCTGACCTCCCCTGAAAAACCCAATCAGCGGCTAATTGAAAGGCAAAAAAACATATTCCTTCCCCGCCGCGAGGCTAACGATTTAATCATTGTATCATGGTTTGTTGCTTTTAATTAGGCTCATATATCCTTCAATACGGGAGCTGGAGGAGCATTCAGGCGGAAGCCTATCTATCCCTCTGCGACCGGTAGAGTTAAGGGATCTCACAATGGTCAGTAACATCCTCGTAACCCACGTCTCGTGGTTTATGGCTCGAGGATTAGATATTTTTTGGGGGTTGTGACACACCGAGAATGGGCTACTGACACACTTGCGTGCGCAAACCACCGAGAGAGAGCGCACTGATACCACTCTTCCCAGATCAAATCGCAATAAATATGAGCCCCTTTTTTGACTTCAAATCACAACTGTTGCCCACTACAACTAAATGATTACTAGGCCGAATATAATAGGACAATTGTAATAATAACAAGTAAGTAACATCATAATAATAGGCCTATATTATAGTCTATAATAATACAATATCACAGGCCCATGTTATTATACTAATGTAGGTCTATATATAATGTCGATGAATAAGAAAATCACACAATCCACAATATGTTTCAGAGAGAGGCTTGTCATTATAGCATCATCTTTAAATTGTGATTACACAAACAAGCCATTGAAATACTGTAACTTCAAAGGCCTATAAGATAATAGATTTAAATGATTATTGCAATTTAAAATATTCTGAAAGTCTGAAAATATTTTTTGAAAAATGTGTATTTTGACTGGAAGTTGGTTTTGCGATCCATTAAAATAGCCAACAATATGAGTCGATTTTTTTGGGGGGGGTCTAAGGTGTGTGAACATACCATGTTTTTTAACAGCATATTTGAACATATTAGTGCCTTTAATAATAACTAAAGATAAAGGTTTTCTAGGGCATATCGTTATGAAATTGCATCAAATGGTATTGAGCGTTCAAAGTGGATAATGGCTGATGACCTAGGCCTATATAATTATTATTAATATCGACAAATGTTTCTGGAACATGTAGGCCTACTAAAACGTTTATTTAATGTAGGCTAATTTCGATGATTTCTGATTCCTTTATTTAGCCATATGTAGCTTACCTTGTATTTCTTTAGGGAGATTGTTTGCTAAATTATGATGATGAGGGTGATCATTATGAAGGAAATGATTGGTATTATAATAATTAGACTTGTATTTCAGATTATTCTCATAATTATTAAATATTACAAAATTATAGGCCAATAATTTTATCCTCTTTAACATAATCTCAAAATGCCTATATTTTCAACAACAAAAAATCTGCCACAATTCAAACAGCCTGAAACCAAAGTGGAACCGGTGTTCAACGTCATCAGCGAGGAATTAGCTTTTGCAAACGCACTGCAACCAATCTTGGGCCAGATTTACTTTCCCTGTCATTCTCGATCACTCGCCTCAAGCTTAGAATTCTCCCCGCTTCTTTGTGCGCAGTCTGCGAAACGCTGCACACGCGTTGCTGCAGGTGCACGCGCGGGGCAAGGGTCACACCACTTATCCAGCCCCCTCAACCAGCCTAGAACAATATTCGTTATTTTTTATTTTTTTTATTTTTGGTTTAAATTTAATTTTGATTAACGAGTGGTTTTAGCGGACCATCAGCCATTGAATTTAGACTAAACTACCACCTTTACCCAAGGAAATTAACCAAAATTAGGCCTACCTATTAGGCCGCTCTATCATGCGTTTGACATAAATGCCTCTGAATTTTCAATTGAAGCCATCGAGGTAGAAGGACAGAGCCGTTTCCAGCGGTCCCTAGAGCAGGGTCATTACTTTCATCCCCTTCCACGTTATTATAGTTATTTTCTGGCGCTCTGGCACTACTTTATATGCAGATTTCAACGGGGGAAATGCCTTAATCCGGAGGATGCAGGTTGGAAATGGTAATCATAGGGATCCGAAAGATTTGACATTTTTACCGTGTGAACATTAAAATGTTATTTTTTTTTCATATATCCTCGGGGCCTAATTCGTTTCTATAATTTGATAGTAATCAATCAAAACAAAATTGGGCTTCAGGTCAGGCTACTTGTATGTTTAAAACAGTTCATTTGGCGCCACTCAAACTCGTTTCACCCAAGTGTGTGTGTGTGTGTGTGTGTGTGTGTGTGTGTGTGTGTGTGTGTGTGTGTGTGTGTGTGTGTGTGTGTGTGTGTGTGTGTGTGTGTGTGTGTGTGTGTGTGTGTGTGTGTGTGTGTGTGTGTGTGTGGATGGGATGGGATGGGATGGAGGAAGGGCAAGAAGGCATAGTGTAACATTATGATGATAACCCTGCACAGCATTTTGAACCAGCCTGCACACAAATTCGATTTATCGACTATAGTCTGTCTATGCTTCTTTGAGATAAATATGTAGACCTATAGGCTAAATGTCAATAGCCTGTACAGAAATAGCTATTTATAGCCACACCACGCACACATGCATGCATGCACAAAAACAATCTTGTACAGCTAACCTTCTATGGACACAGAATTCAGTCCCATTCACAATCCTATTTTCCCTAACAGTAACCCTAACCCGTACCCTTACCTTAACCCTAGCTCCTAACCCTAAACCTAATTCTAACCCTATTATAACATTGACCCTAAACCCCTTAGAAATAGCATTTGACCTTGTGAGGACCAATAAAATGTCCCCAGTTGGTGGTCCCACAAGAATAATTAAACATGTCCACACACACACACACACACACACACACACACACACACACACACACACACACACACACACACACACACACACACACACACACACACACACACACACACACACACACACACACACACACACACACACACACACACACACACACACACTCTCTCTCTCTCTCTCTCTCTCTGGCCAGGTCACCTGTGATACAAGTCCATATTCGACATCCATCCATGTCTGTGAAAGTGGAAACCGGCCACTAGGAGCAACAGGGAGTGCTCTTACCTAAGAACGTTATCTGCCTCTGAGTTCAAAGATTGCAAGTTCGAATACTGGATAGAACATAGTTTTGATATTTATGTTTTAAGCTTATCGGAAACATTAACCCTTACCTTAACCCTGCAGAGGTTCACACATGTTGCTACTCTGGTTGTTATCTATTCTGATACTTTTCACACATGTTGCTACTCTGGTTGTTATCTATTCTGATACTTTTCACACATGTTGCTACTCTGGTTGTTATCTATTCTGATACTCTTCACACATGTTGCTACTCTGGTTGTTATCTATTCTGATACTTTTCACACATGTTGCTACTCTGGTTGTTATCTATTCTGATACTCTTCACACATGCTGCTACTCTGGTTGTTATCTATTCTGATACTCTTCACACATGCTGCTACTCTGGTTGTTATCTATTCTGATACTCTTCACACATGTTGCTACTCTGGTTGTTATCTATTCTGATACTCTTCACACATGCTGCTACTCTGGTTGTTATCTATTCTGATACTCTTCACACATGCTGCTACTCTGGTTGTTATCTATTCTGATACTTTTCACACATGTTGCTACTCTGATTGTTATCTATTCTGATACTCTTCACACATGTTGCTACTCTGGTTGTTATCTATTCTGATACTCTTCACACATGTTGCTACTCTGGTTGTTATCTATTCTGATACTCTTCACACATGTTGCTACTCTGGTTGTTATCTATTCTGATACTCTTCACACATGTTGCTACTCTGGTTGTTATCTATTCTGATACTCTTCACACATGTTGCTACTCTGGTTGTTATCTATTCTGATACTCTTCACACATGTTGCTACTCTGGTTGTTATCTATTCTGATACTCTTCACACATGTTGCTACTCTGGTTGTTATCTATTCTGATACTCTTCACACATGTTGCTACTCTGGTTGTTATCTATTCTGATACTCTTCACACATGTTTCTACTCTGGTTGTTATCTATTCTGATACTCTTCACACATGTTGCTACTCTGGTTGTTATCTATTCTGATACTCTTCACACATGCCGCTACTCTGGTTGTTATCTATTCTGATACTCTTCACACATGTTGCTACTCTGGTTGTTATCTATTCTGATACTCTTCACACATGCTGCTACTCTGGTTGTTATCTATTCTGATACTCTTCACACATGCTGCTACTCTGGTTGTTATCTATTCTGATACTCTTCATACATGTTGCTACTCTGGTTGTTATGTATTCTGATACTCTTCACACATGTTGCTACTCTGGTTGTTATCTATTCTGATTGCCTAGTCACTGTTACCTTTAGGTGAAAAAGTGACAAGGCAATCAGGATAGATAATAAACAGAGTAGTATCAGCAGCATGTGTGAAGAGTATCAGGATAGATAATGAACAGAGTAGCAGCTGATGTGTGTGAAGTGTATCAGGATAGATAATGAACAGAGTAGAAGCTGATGTGTGTGAAGCGTATCAGGATAGATAATGAACAGAGTAGCAGTGGATGTGTGTGAAGTGTATCAGGACAGATAATGAACAGAGTAGCAGCGGATGTGTGTGAAGTGTATCAGGACAGATAATGAACAGAGTAGAAGCTGATGTGTGTGAAGTGTATCAGGATAGATAATGAACAGAGTAGCAGCTGATGTGTGTGAAGCGTATCAGGATAGATAATGAACAGAGTAGCAGCTGATGTGTGTGAAGTGTATCAGGATAGATAATGAACAGAGTAGAAGCTGATGTGTGTGAAGCGTATCAGGATAGATAATGAACAGAGTAGCAGCTGATGTGTGTGAAGCGTATCAGGATAGATAATGAACAGAGTAGCAGCTGATGTGTGTGAAGTGTATCAGGATAGATAATGAACAGAGTAGCAGCTGATGTGTGTGAAGTGTATCAGGATAGATAATGAACAGAGTAGCAGCGGATGTGTGTGAAGTGTATCAGGATAGATAATGAACAGAGTAGCAGCGGATGTGTGTGAAGTGTATCAGGATAGATAATGAACAGAGTAGAAGCTGATGTGCGTGAAGTGTATCAGGATAGATAATGAACAGAGTAGCAGCGGATGTGTGTGAAGCGTATCAGGATAGATAATGAACAGAGTAGCAGCGGATGTGTGTGAAGCGTATCAGGATAGATAATGAACAGAGTAGCAGCTGATGTGTGTGAAGCGTATCAGGATAGATAATGAACAGAGTAGCAGCTGATGTGTGTGAAGCGTATCAGGATAGATAATGAACAGAGTAGCAGCTGATGTGTGTGAAGGGTATCAGGATATATCATGAACAGAGTAGCAGCGGATGTGTGTGAAGTGTATCAGGATAGATAATGAACAGTCTAGCAGCTGATGTGTGTGAAGTGTATCAGGATAGATAATGAACAGAGTAGCAGCGGATGTGTGTGAAGTGTATCAGGATAGATAATGAACAGAGTAGCAGCGGATGTGTGTGAAGTGTATCAGGATAGATAATGAACAGAGTAGCAGCGGATGTGTGTGAAGCGTATCAGGATAGATAATGAACAGAGTAGCAGCTGATGTGTGTGAAGCGTATCAGGATAGATAATGAACAGAGTAGCAGCTGATGTGTGTGAAGCGTATCAGGATAGATAATGAACAGAGTAGCAGCGGATGTGTGTGAAGTGTATCAGGATAGATAATGAACAGAGTAGCAGCGGATGTGTGTGAAGTGTATCAGGATAGATAATGAACAGAGTAGCAGCGGATGTGTGTGAAGCGTATCAGGATAGATAATGAACAGAGTAGCAGCTGATGTGTGTGAAGCGTATCAGGATAGATAATGAACAGAGTAGCAGCTGATGTGTGTGAAGCGTATCAGGACAGATAATGAACAGAGTAGCAGCGGATGTGTGTGAAGTGTATCAGGATAGATAATGAACAGAGTAGAAGCTGATGTGTGTGAAGTGTATCAGGATAGATAATGAACAGAGTAGCAGCGGATGTGTGTGAAGTGTATCAGGATAGATAATGAACAGAGTAGCAGCGGATGTGTGTGAAGCGTATCAGGATAGATAATGAACAGAGTAGCAGCTGATGTGTGTGAAGTGTATCAGGATAGATAATGAACAGAGTAGCAGCGGATGTGTGTGAAGCGTATCAGGATAGATAATGAACAGAGTAGCAGCTGATGTGTGTGAAGTGTATCAGGATAGATAATGAACAGAGTAGCAGCGGATGTGTGTGAAGCGTATCAGGATAGATAATGAACAGAGTAGCAGCTGATGTGTGTGAAGTGTATCAGGATGTTTTACTTTTTAACTCTGCATTGTTGGGAAACGGCTCATAAGTATGCGTTTTACGGTAAAGTCTACACCTGTTGTTTTCGTCGCAAGTGACAATAAAAAAAAGAGTTGATATAGCCTATATGCTATATATGGTTGTTTATCGGGCATGACATGGTCAACGATAGTCTGTTTTTGTCCTTATAGCCCAGTTAAAGGCAATGGCTGCACTGGCACAAAAATAAAATCTTTAAAGTCACGACTTGGACGAGTCAATTAACCGACCCGGATATCATGTGAAAACGACAGCGACAGAGATCAGGCGAGCTGCTCTATCTGTTGACCTGCCTCCCTACGTGGAGGGAAGTCAACAAAGTCTAAACGGCATCCCTGGGACGTCCCAAGTCTGTCCTCTTAGTCGTTGAATTTTAAAAGGGGGTAAGACAAGGTTTGGGTAAGGGTAGGGGTTAGGATTAAGGGTATGGACGTCCCAAGGAGCCGTATGGGTTCAAGGAACGAATCTGCATCCGGTGCCCGGCAAAACAACCACATCAACATCCATAAATAGGCTAGTCGCTAGTGACTTTTTTCCATTCAGGTAAAAAAATATAATACAAAAAGAGGGACGTTATGAGAAAAGGGAGTAATGGGGGGGAATATTTGTCTAAAATAAATTGAGGGCATAGCCTAATTGTTAAATTGTTTATAAGGTAACACGACAATTACAAGTTTCAATCAAAAAAAGCAATCTCTTTATTGAAGAACATAGGCAAAATACAGTTAGCAGTAATTCAACAAATAGCATGTGGTTCAAAATTGCAGAGGTGATAGCGCGTAGCATATGCGTTATTGTGGTAGATATTTATTACGCACTCTAATTCCAAGACTCGCCAAAGCATTGAGACAAGCATTTGCGTCCAATTCAATTGAACTATTCACACAAATACAATGTATTATAGTTTATCTGCGTTGAATTAAGGGACGACGGAGCACATGCACTGATGAACCCAAAGTTGACATTTATTCTATTTAACTATCGCAACTTGTCATAAAAACTCTTGTTACACACCCACTAATAGTTTTCAAACATAAATTATTTCAGTTCTGCATAATATATATCTATTACAACAACAGCCACCAGAAAATAAAGACGTGACAAGGGAAAGATAGACTAACCAACCTCCTTGTGCATAAAATAGCTGAGGTTATGCAAACTTACGCACGTCTCCCTGATCCTCTATCGTAGTCAGTGAAGTAGGAATAGATTTTCTCCCCATCCTCCTCCTAAAGCCGTCCTAAACACACCAAAGCTTCCTGTAAGACCGCCATTGCCCCTAAACTCTAACCGCTGTGTGCCATCCGTGCCCGCTGCCCAAACCCACCATTCAACACACACTGAGGCGAGAGACAAGAAGAAATTACATTTATTATACACTCTAAAAGACAATTTCAAGTTATTGTTTCTCTCAGTGAAAGGGGTTTGCTTCTTACATAATGAAGCGTCTGTTGTGTGGCGCTGAACAATACAAAACAAGTATTCTAATAAATAGCCACTTTTTGTTTGCTCTCAGGATGAAGGGGCTCGAGCGGTTGGGTTCTGAAAAGCAGCTGTGTCATATTCAGTGGAGAGTGGGGCGGAGACTTGGCTGTGCGCCGCCTGCGGCTTCCCTCATGGATATGGCCTCACATTGATCACAAAAGCTGGTCCCGAAGCACCCGCAAACAGAAAGAACAGGTAGAGAGAGAGGAGAAGGAGAGAGAGGAGAGCAGAGCAGAGGAGGAGAGGACATAGGAGTTGGGAGAGAAGAGTGGAGGAGAGGACAGAATAGAGAAAGAGAGAATTGAGGAGTGGAGAACAGAGGATTACATTTTGGTACCCCTTTATTTTAAGATATAATTAAGAGTTCCCACATCAGGCGTGCACAGTGCACTTATAGAGTTTAGTGTCTACAAGTGTATTAGCATACCTATATGGAGTGAGATGTGTTTCTTTATTTACAGAATAAAGAGACAAATCTCTCTCAATAGACCTAAACAGCTTGCTTCCCCATCAAGTTTCAAGGTTTAATGTCATGGGCACAAGTACAGTGAAATGCCTTTCATGCAAACTCCAAACCCCACAATGCAGTAATCAATATCAATGTGGCACTAAAAATATCATAAGGTAGAACCAGAACACACAAGACATTTTAAATGAGAAATAAGAAGAACACGAGAAGGTAAGAAGCTGTACAGTGCAATCGGAAGGTATTCAGACGCCTTGACTTTTTCCACATTTTTTTAGTTTACAGCCTTATTCTAAAAATGGATTCAATATTTTTTTCCTTATCAATCTTCACACAATACCCAATAATGACAAAGCAAAAAAAGGTTTTTAGAATTTTTGCTAATTTATTTTAAAAAATCATAACCGTATGTATGTAAGTATTCAGATCCTTTGCTATGAGACTCAAAATTGAGCTCAGGTGCATCCTGCTTCCATTAATCATCCTTGAGATGTTTCAACAACTTGATTGGAGACAACCTGTAGTAAATTAAATTAATTGGATATGATTTGGAAATGCACACACCTGTCTATATAAGGTCCCACAGTTAACAGTGCATGTCAGAGCAAAAACCAAGCCATGAGGTTGAAGGAATTGTCCAAAGAGTTCCGAGACAGAATCATGTCGAGGCACAGATCTGGGGAAGGGTACCAAAAAAATGTCTGCAGCATTGAAGGTCCCCAAGAACAGTGGCCTCCATCATTCTTAAACGGAAGACGTTTGGAACCACCAATACTCTTCCTAGAGCTGGCTGCCTGGCTAAACTGAGCAAACGGGGAAGAGGGGCCTTGGTCAGGGAGGTGACCAAGAACCAGATGGTCACTCTGACTGACCTCCAGAGTTCCTCTGTGGAGATGAGAGAACCTTCCAGAAGGACAACCATCTCTACAGTACTCCACCAATCAGGCTTGTATGGTAAAGGCACGTGGCAGCCCGCTTGGAGTTTGCCAAAAAGCACCAAAAGGACTCTCAGACCATGATAAACAAGATTCTCTGGTCTGATGAAACCAAGATTGAATGCCAAGCATCACGTCTGGAGGAAACCAGGCACCGGTCATCACCTGGCCAATACCATCCCTACGGTGAAGCATGGGAGTGGCAGTATCATGCTGTGGGGATGTTTTTCAGCCACAGGGGCTGGAAGACTAGTCAGAATCGAGGGAAAGATGATCCAGTGAAAGAGTACAGAGAGATCCTTGATGAAAACCTGCTCCAGAGTGCTCAGGACCTCAGACTGGGGCAAAGATTCACCTTCCAAAAGGACAACGACCCTAAGCACACAGCCAAGACAACGCAGGTGTGGCTTCAGGACAAGTCTCTGAATGTCCTTTAGTGGCCCAGCCAGAGCCTGAACTTGAACCCGATTGAACATCTCTGGAGAGACCTGAAAATAGCTGTGCAGCAACACTCCCCACCCAACCTGACAGAGCTTGAGAGGATTTCAGAGAAGAATAGGAGAAAAGCCCCAAATGCAGGTGTGCCAAGCTTGTAGCGTCATACACAAGAAGACTTGTGACTGTAATCGCTGCCAAAGGTGCTTCAATAAAGTATAAACAAAAAGTAATGTACAACAAAAAGTATTGGGTCTGAATACATGTAAATGTGATATTTCAGTTATTTTATTTGTAATAAATTGGCAAAAATGTTATAACTTATTTTTGCTTTGTCATTATGAGGTATTGTGATGTCATTATGGGGTATTGTGATGTCATTATGGGGTATTGTGATGTCATTATGGGGTATTGTGATGTCTTTATGGGGTATAGTGTGTAGATTGATGAGGGGGGAAAACATTTAATACATTTTAGAATAAGGCTGTAACGTAACTAAATGTGTAAAAAAGTCAAGGGGTCTGACTACTTTCTCACTGCACTGTATACAGGGTCAGTTCCAGTACAATATTTACAATGTGCAGGGATACTGCAATGATAGAGGTAGATATGTATGTATAGGGGTAAGGTGACTAGGCATCAGGATATATGAAAAACAGAGTAGGAGCAGCATAAAGTATGATTGTATGTGAGTGTGTGTATTTGTGTGTTGGATTCAGTATAAATATGTGTGCATGTTATGTGTGTTGCAGTGTCATTGTGAGTGTGTAGAGTCCTGTAAGTGTGCAAAGTGACAGTGAAAAAATATAAATTAAAATACAAGGATCAACTCAGTCCTTGTGGACATTCTGTTAGCTATTTGCAGTCTTATGGTTTGGGGATAGAAGCTGTTCAGGAGCCTGTTGGTGTCAGACTTGATGCACCGGTACCACTTGCCGAGCTGACCCAGAAAGGACAGCCTATGGCTTGGGTGGCTGGAGTTTTTAACAATTTTCCAGGCCTTCCTTTCACTCCGCCTGATATAGAGGTCCTGGATGGCAGGGAACTTGGCCACAATGATGTACTGGACTGTGCACACTGCCCTCTGTAGCGCCATGCGATAGAGGGCAGTGGTGTTGCCGTACCAAGTAGTGAATCAGCCAGTCAAGATACTCTCAATGGTGCAGCTGTAGAACTTTTTGAGGATTTGAGGGCCCATGTCAAATCTTTTCACATGGCTCTGACAGGCAGGCTGTAACACCTAGCATCATGATAGAGACTGGCACACATGCACACGCACACACGCACGCACGCACGCACACACACACACACACACACACACACACACACACACACACACACACACACACACACACACACACACACACACACACACACACACACACACACACACACACACACACACACACACAAAATCTCAATTATGTAGCGAGGATTCAGAGAGGCAAGTACATTTAAGGCTCTGGGCTCTGGGATTCCCCTTCTCTATTAGCATGTAATTCCAGCCCTGCAGGCAGGTGTGGGCCCTGTCTGATGTTTATTAACAGGCCAATCTATCAGCCAAATCTGTCTGTGTGAAGGCAACATGAAGCTCATATGGTGCTGACTCCCAGCTGACTCCCAGCGGACTCCCAGCTGACTCCCAGCTGACTCCCAGCGGACTCCCAGGTTACTCCCAGCTGACTCCCATCTGACTCCCAGCGGACTCCCAGCTGACTCCCGGCTCTCATCGTCACCAGTCTGGTGCTGTACATTTACATTTACATTTAAGTCATTTAGCAGACGCTCTTATCCAGAGCGACTTACAAATTGGTGCATACACCTTATGACAACCAGTGGAACAGCCACTTGCATCTAAATCTTGTTGGGGGTGAGAAGCTAGTCAAACACTTGCAATCAATGGCTTGGTTTATGTTGCGTGTTAATGTAAAAACGGTGCTTTGCAGATAGTTGTTATTAATGGTTATAAACTGTATTTAAACAGTAATCAACTTTTTAAGCTGTTGAGGCTCAATAATATCATCCCGGGGAAATTAATACTTCAAAACTGCTGCAAATGCTTAGTTAATTTACCCAAGACCCAAGAGATGAATATAAGTTGGGTAGGTTGGGTTGTGTTTCGGGGGACGCGTGGGTCTCGACCTTCGCCTCTCCCGAGTCCGTACGAGAGTCCGTATGGGAGTTGCAGCGATGAGACAAGACTGTAACTACTACCAATTGGATACCACAAAATTGGGGATTTTTTTTTACAATTAAATAATAACAATGCCTTTAAATGGCTGCATAGCCAGAAAGGTTCAATCGGATTTAGTCTCAGTGTACCAGGGCCAATAGGCGTGGAGCATGGTGGCACCAACAGGCCGACGGCTCTGTTATTCATTATGTTTGACACCTCTATAAAACGTTGAATACACCAGACATTCTCATCCTTTCCAAAGCACCCTTTTCAGAGGCAGTTGGGATGCAGATTGTCCTTTGTAACTCTCTGATTTGTGCGTGTCTACAGTGGTGTCTAGAACACCCCGTTGGGTCAAGTGATTGCCTTCATGAGAATACCTTGGACTTCTTTGTTTTCGTTGTGATCGCTATGGGAAGTTTTTACTATCGAACTCCACAAAGTGACGTCCTTCCAAGAGCAGTCAGTACAGCAAAACTGAATCAGGCCACCTTCGCCCCAGTCTGAGGTCCTGAGCGCTCTGGAGGAGGTTTTCATCAAGGATCTCTCTGTACATTTCTCAATTCATTTTTCCCTGGATCCTGACTAGTCTCCCAGCGGCAGGGGCTGAAAAACATTCCCACAGCATGATGTTGCCAACACCATGCTTCACCGTAGGGATGTTATTGGTCAGGTGATGACTGGTGCCTGGTTTCCTCCAGACGTGACGCTTGACATTCAGGCCAAATATTTCCACTTTGGTTTCATCAGACCAGATAATCTTGTTTCTCATGGTCTGTGAGTCCTTTTGGTGCCTTTTGGAAAACTCCAAGTGGCCTGTCAAGTGCCTTTTACTGAGGAGTGGCTTCCGTCTGGCCACTCTACTATAAAGGCCTGATTGGTAGAGTGCTGCAGAGATGGTTGTCCTTCTGGAAGGTTCTCCCATCTCCACAGAGGAACTCTAGAGCTCAGTCAGAGTGACCATCAGGTTCTTGGTCACCTCCCTGACCAAGGCCCAACTACCCCAATTTTCTTCAGTTTGGCCAGGCACCAGCAGTTCAAAACTTCTTCCATGTAAGAATGATGGAGGCCACTGTGTTCTTGGGGACTTTCGTTGCTGCAGAAATGTTTTGGTACCCTTCCCCAGATCTGTTCTTCGACACAATCCTGACAATTCCTTTGACCTCATGGCTTGGTTATTGCTCTGACATGCACTGTCAACTGTGGGACGTTATAAAGACCGGTGTGTGCTTTTCCAAATCATGTCCAATCAACTGAATTTACCACAGATGGACTCCAATCAAGTTGTAGAAACACCTCAAGGATGATCAATGGAAACAGGATGCACCTGAGCTCAAGTTTGTCTCATAGCAAATGGTCTGAATACTTATGTAAATAAGGTATTTCTGTATTTGTATATTCAGCTCAAACCACTGAGAAGTTCTAGGTCAGAGGTCCTTTGTGCCTTAAGAAGAATATAGCCACTAATACACAGCCTGATCACATTTACCATGACTTACCATATACAGTGGGGAGAACAAGTATTTGATACACTGCCAATTTTGCAGGTTTTCCTACTTACAAAGCATGTAGAGGTCTGTATTTATTTAATCATAGGTACACATCAACTGTGAGAGACGGAATCTAAAACAAAAATCCAGAAAATCACATTGTATGATTTTTAAGTAATTCATTAGCATTTTATTGCATGACATAAGTATTTGATCACCTACCAACCAGTAAGAATTCCGGGTCTCACAGACCTGTTACTTTTTCTTTAAGAATCCCTCCTGTTCTCCACTCATTACCTGTATTAACTGCACCTGTTTGAACTCGTTACCTGTATAAAAGACACCTGTCCACACACTCAATCAAACAGACTCCAATTTCTCCACAATGGCCAAGAACAGAGAGCTGTGTAAGGACATCAGGGTTAAATTGGAGACCTGCACAAGGCTGGGATGGGCTACAGGACAATAGGCAAGCATCTTGGTGAGAAGGCAACAACTGTTGGCGCAATTATTAGAAAATGGAAGAAGTTCAAGATGACGGTCAATCACCCTCGGTCTGGGGCTCCATGCAAGATCTCAACTCGTGGGGCATCAAGGATCATGAGGAAGGTGAGGGATCAGCCCAGAACTACACGGCAGGACCTGGTCAATGACATGAAGAGAGCTGGGACCACAGTCTCAAAGAAAACCATTCGTAACACACTACGTCGTCATGGATTAAAATCCTGCAGCGCACGCAAGGTTCCCCTGCTCAAGCCAGCGCATGTTCAGGCCAGTCTGAAGTTTGCCAATGACCATCTGGATGATCCAGAGGAGGAATGGGAGAAGGTCATGTGGTCTGATGAGACAGAAATAGAGCTTTTTGGTCTAAACTCCACTCTCCGTGTTTGGAGGAAGAAGAAGGATGAGTACAACCCCAGGAACACCATCCCAACCGTGAAGCGTGGAGGTGGAAACATCATTCTTTGGGGATGCTTTTCTGCAAAGGGGACAGGACGACTGCACCGTATTGAGGGGAGGATGGATAGGACCATGTATCGCGAGATCTTGACCAACAACCTCCTTCCCTCAGTAAGATCATTGAAGATGGGTTGTGGCTGGGTCTTCCAGCATGACAACGACCCGAAACACACAGCCAGGGTAACTAAGGAGTGGCTCCGTAAGAAGCATCTCATGGTCCTGGAGTGGCCTAGCCAGTCTCCAGACCTGAACCCAATAGAAATTCTTTGGAGGGAGCTGAAAGTCCGTATTGCCCAGCGATAGCCCCGAAACCTAAAGGATCTGGAGAAGGTCTGTTTGGAGGAGTGGGCCAAAATCCCTGCTGCAGTGTGTGCAAACCTGGTCAAGAACTACAGGAAACGTATGATCTCTGTAATTGCAAACAAAGGTTTCTGTACCAAATATTAAGTTCTGCTTTTCTGATGTATCAAATACTTATGTCAATAAAATGCAAATGAATTACTTAAAAATCATACAATGTGATTTTCTGGATTTTTGTTTTAGATTCCATCTCTCACAGTTGAAGTGTACCTATGATAAAAAAAATTACAGACCTCTACATGCTTTGTAAGTAGGAAAACCTGCAAAATCGGCAGTGTATCAAATACTTGTTCTCCCCACTGTATCCAACGTCAATTGTCTGTTTTTTTTTTAAAGACAAAAAACAGAGTAAAGAACAAACAGAGAAGTAGAAAAGGCACAAGGAAAAAAAGACTTGACAGCACAAAACGACAGAAAGTGGTCATGAGGAAGGGGAGTAAAAAAAGGGGATTGTAGTAGGATGAGTAGAGAGGGGCCAGAAAGAGAAAAGGGTTAAGAGAGAAAGAGATGGAGTACATGGAAAGTAGTAGGGTCAGGCCTAAAAGACTGAAGAGAGGAGATAGGAAATGATGTACAAGCAGAGAGGGGTCACACAGGTCTGGTCTCTGACTGACAGAAATACCCACAGGCAACCAACCCCTTCACTAGAGACACAGTTCACAGAGAGAGGGGGGCTTAACATCTAAAACACACACGCAAGCACAACACTCAACTCCCATCGCATCCCATCTCATCAGACGACATTGTAAGAGTGGTGCTCTTAGATCTTAAATGAAACACAGGGTGTATAGATAACTAACACCATGCATGTGGTGGCTATGATGAGTTGTGATCGTATGATTGGTCCTGTTTTCTTCACTTTCCTTGAGGGTTTGTGTGGAGGAAAGATTGTCAAATCCCATATATCAGCAAAGTGAGACTGCACAGGATTTCAAAAAATATCTCTATATATAAATGAACAAATGTGAGCATATAGCAATATGCGGAGTCGTCACTTTTGCTAGGGAACAACATTTACAGCAATATCAAGCTTACCTTATTCATAGAGCGAGAAAAAGAGAGATAGAGAGTGAACGAGAGTGTGGGAGAGAGAGAGAGAGAGAGAGAAAGAGAGAGTGTGTGGGAGAGAGAGAGAGAGCGAGGCCCATGGAGGCCTATGTCAATCTCACAGCCAACAGCGGAGGATAAGCTTTGGTCTTTGGGGGAAACAGTGTGTCCATAATGCTATTACCCTGGATTACCTAGTACCTTTACCTCTTCTAACAGAGAGAGTCTTCACACTGTGTCCCACACAGGCCTTCCAGATCATCTCATCCTCTTATCATACATGACATATTATTACCATATAGGAGTCAGGTTTCTTCTTCTTCTTCCATTTCCTTTTTCTTTTTCACTCCAGGAGCAATTATAGAGCAAGATTTTCCTGGGCATTGTTGGGCTTTATCAATTAGCCGTAACACCTTCCCCTCTGATTGGCCTGTAATGAGTGGAATGGTTTTAACAGTCGGCAGACGGAACACTTAGAGCGCCTCTGCTAATGGTGTCGCCACGATTATGGGATTCACAGAAACGGCTCGACGGTGTGACTTGAGAAGGGGTAGGAGGGGCAGAGGCGGGGGGGGCGACGGGAGGAGGTACAGTAAGCTCTAACTCTCTAACACATCTCTAATTAAGGCTCACAGTCAGTCATTACTGCAGTAATAAAGGTGTAGCGCTAATGGCTATCAGACATGCTCCACAAACACAGGGGGAGAGGCAGAGAGAGAGGCAGAGGGAGAGGGAGATAGAGAGGCAGAGGGAGAGAGAGAGGGAGAGGCAGAGAGAAGGAGATAGAGAGAAGCAAATAGAGAGAGAAAAAGGAGGGAGAGAGATATGGAGAGGTGAGAGATGGACGTAATGGAATAGAGGTGGAGTGACAAGGAAGAAGAGAGAGAAAGAGGGAGGTGGAGTGACACACAGGAAGGAGGATATGGGGAGGGAGATGGTTTCCTAGTTAACCACTTTGGCACTTAGGCCTTGTTAGCAATGATGCACTTTGCAGCCCTTATCATTAGAGCTGTTTGCCTTGCTATAGCTCCCAACACTGTAGGCCTACTGTACCACCAAGGGTGACAAGATAGACAGGAGGAAAAAGGGATAGAATGAGATAGGGGAAGAAAGGAAGATAGGGAAGGAGAGAAAAGGGAGGAGTACAAGCATGAACTTAGAATGTAGAGTATGAGGACAGAGAGGAAAGAGAAGCAGAAGCGAGAGAAGACAGAAATGTACAGTGCCAAGAAAAAGTATGTGAACCCTTTGGAATTACCTGGATTTCTGCATAAATCGGTCCTAAAATGTGATCTGATCTTCATCTAAGTCACAACAGTAGACAAACACAGTGTGCTTAAACTAATAACAAACAAATTATTGTATTTAAAAAATATATATTGAATACATCATTTAAACATTCACAGTGTAGGTCTGAAAAAGCATGTGAACCCCATAGGCTAATGACTTCTCCAAAAGCTAATTGGAGTCAGGAGTCAGCTAACCTGGAGTCCAATCAATCAAATGTTGGTTAGAGCTGCCTAGCCCTATAAAAAACACTCACCAAATTTTTGTTTGCTATTCACAAGAGGCATTGCCTGATGTGAACCATGCCTCGGACAAAAGAGATCTCAGAAGACCTAATATTAAGAATTGTTGACTTGCATAAAGCTGGAAAGGATTACAAAAGTATCTCTAAAAGCCTTGATGTTCACCAAGTTCACAGTAAGACAAATTGTCTATAAATGGAGAAAGTTCAGTACTGACTCTACTCTCCCTGAGTGGCCGTCCTGCAAAGATGACTGCAAGAGCACAGTGCCGAATGCTCATTGAGGTTAAGAAGACTTCTAGAGTGTCAGCTAAAGACTTACAGAAATCTCTGGAACATGCTAACATCTGAGCCAACTCAGCGTAGTACTGGTCAGGCACCGTGTTATGCGGTGAAGCGCAAGGTGTCGCCAGTGCGCGCTCATAGCCCGGAGCGCGATAGGCCAGCCCCCCGCAAGTGCCATGCGAGAGTAGACATCCAGCCATGGCGGATTGTGCCAGCCCAGCGTGTTTGGTCTCCGGTGCCCGTTTCGGCCCAGGGTATCCTGTGCCGGCTCTGCGTACCGTGTCTCCGGGGTGCTGGGAGGTGCTGTTCGTCTTATGCCTGCGCTCCGCACTCTGGAGGGGCCAGGCTAAAGTGGGCATTCAGCCTGGCGGAGTGGTGCCAAGGCTGCGCACCAGAGCTCCAGTGCTCCCCCACAGCCCATTTATCCAGTGCCTCCTCTACGCACCAGGCCCCCTGTAGGTCTCCCCAGCCTGGTGGGCCCTGTGGCAGCCCAACTCACCAGGCTGTCTCTGCGTCTTCTCCTTACAGAGTCTCCCTCCAGTCCGGACCCTCCAGAGTCTCCCTCCTGTCCGGAGCCGCCAGAGCCGCCCATCAGTCCGGAGCCGCCAGAGCCACCCGTCAGTCCGGTGCCGCCAAAGCCGCCGTCAGTCCGGAGCCGCCAGAGCTGCCCGCCAGTCCGGAGCCGCCAGGGTCGCCGTCAGTCCGGAGCCACCAGAGCCGCCGTCAGTCCGGAGCCGCCAGAGCAGAGCCGTCCATCAGTCCAGAGCCGCCAGAGTCTCCCGCCTGTCCGGCGCCGCCAGAGTCTCCCTCCTGTCATGCGCCGCCAGAGTCGCCCTCCTATTCGGGGCCCACTCCCCAGTCCGGGGTTGGCGGCGAGGATCTCCACGCCAAAGGCGCCACCTAAGTGGGCCAAGACTAAGGTGGAGTGCGGTCCACGTCCCAAGCCAGAGCCGCCACCGCGGATAGATGCCCACCCAGACCCTCCCCTATGGGTTTAGGTTTTGCGGCCGGAGTCCGCACCTTTGGGGGTACTGTCACGCCCTTACCATAGTTCCTTTTTTAATTGTCTCATTTTTGGTTTGGTCGGGGCGTGAGTTGGGGTGGGCATTCTATGTTGTTTTTCTATGTTTTCTATGTGTTTGGCCTGGTATGGTTCCCAATCAGAGGCAGCTGTCTATCGTTGTCTCTGATTGAGAACCATACTTAGGTAGCCTGTTCCAACCTGGTGTTTGTGGGTAGTTGCTTCCTGTTTTGTGTTGTGTCACCTTTCAAGACTGTTTCGATTTTCGTTGTTTCACTTGGTTATTTTGTATTTCGTGTTCAGTTATATTATCAAATCAAATTTTATTTATATAGCCCTTCGTACATCAGCTGATATCTCAAAGTGCTGTACAGAAACCCAGCCTAAAACCCCAAACAGCAAACAATGCAGGTGTAGAAGCACGGTGGCTAGGAAAAACTCCCTAGAAAGGCCAAAACCTAGGAAGAAACCTAGAAAGGAACCAGGCTATGTGGGGTGGCCAGTCCTCTTCTGGCTGTGCCGGGTGGAGATTATAACAGAACATGGCCAAGATGTTAAAATGTTCATAAATGACCAGCATGGTCGAATAATAATAAGGCAGAACAGTTGAAACTGGAGCAGCAGCATGGCCAGGTGGACTGAGGACAGCAAGGAGTCATCATGTCAGGTAGTCCTGGGGCACGGTCCTAGGGCTCAGGTCCTCCGAGAGAGAGAAAGAAAGAAAGAGAGAATTAGAGAGAGCATATGTGGGGTGGCCAGTCCTCTTCTGGCTGTGCCGGTTGGAGATTATAACAGAACATGGCCAAGATGTTCAAATGTTCATAAATGACCAGCATGGTCGAATAATAGTAAGGCAGAACAGTTGAAACTGGAGCAGCAGCATGGCCAGGTGGACTGGGGACTGCAAGGAGTCATCATGTCAGGTAGTCCTGGGGCATGGTCCTAGGGCTCAGGTCAGTTGAAACTGGAGCAGCAGCATGGCCAGGTGGACTGGGGACAGCAAGGAGTCATCATGTCAGGTAGTCCTGGGACATGGTCCTAGGGCTCAGGTCCTCCGAGAGAGAGAAAGAAAGAAGGAGAGAAATAGAGAACGCACACTTAGATTCACACAGGACACCGCATAGGACAGGGGAAGTACTCCAGATATAACAAACTGACCCCAGCCCCCCGACACAAACTACTGCAGCATAAATACTGGAGGCTGAGACAGGAGGGGTTAGGAGACACTGGGGCCCCATCCGAGGACACCCCCGGACAGGGCCAAACAGGAAGGATATAACCCCACCCACTTTGCCAAAGCACAGCCCCCACACCACTAGAGGGATATCTTCAACCACCAACTTACCATCCTGAGACAAGGCTGAGTATAGCCCACAAAGATCTCCGCCACGGCACAACCCAAGGGGGGGGGTGCCAACCCAGACAGGATGACCACAACAGTGAATCAACCCACCCAGGTGACGCACCCCCTGCAGGGACGGCATGAGAGAGCCCCAGTAAGCCAGTGACTCAGCCCCTGTAATAGGGTTAGAGGCAGAGAATCCCAGTGGAAGGAGGGGAACCGGCCAGGCAGAGACAGCAAGGGCGGTTCCTTGCTCCAGAGCCTTTCCGTTCACCTTCCCACTCCTGGGCCAGACTACACTCAATCATATGACCCACTGAAGAGATGAGTCTTCAGTAAAGACTTAAAGGTTGAGACCGAGTTTGCGTCTCTGACATGGGTAGGCAGACCGTTCCATAAAAATGGAGCTCTATAGGAGAAATCCCTGCCTCCATCTGTTTGCTTAGAAATTCTAGGGACAATTAGGAGGCCTGCGTCTTTTGACCGTAGCGTACGTGTAGGTATGTACAGCAGGACCAAATCAGAGAGATAGGTAGGAGCAAGCCCATGTAATGCTTTGTAGGTTAGCAGTAAAACCTTGAAATCAGCCCTTGCTTTGACAGGAAGCCAGTGTAGAGAGGCTAGCACTGGAGTAATATGATCAAATTTTTTGGTTCTAGTCAGGATTCTAGCAGCCGTATTTAGCACTAACTGAAGTTTATTTAGTGCTTTATCCGGGTAGCCGGAAAGTAGAGCATTGCAGTAGTCTAACCTAGAAGTGACAAAAGCATGGATTAATTTTCTGCATCATTTTTGGACAGAAAGTTTCTGATTTTTGCAATATCACGTAGATGGAAAAATATTAAAATATTATATTAACATGGACACTTACAACGCTGCGTTTTGGTCCGATCTTTCCTGTTCCTCAGATGAAGAAGATCGTTACACACAGCGCTACTGGCAAAATATTCTGTGGACAGATGAAACTACAGTTGCATTGTTTGGAAGGAACAAACAACACTATGTGTGGAGAAGACAAGGCACAGCACCTCAACTTCAAAACCTCATCCCAACTGTAAAGTATGGTGGAGGGAGCATCATGGTTTGGGACTGCTTTGCTGCCTCAGGGCCTGGACAGCTTACTATCATCGACGGAAAAATAAATTCCCAAGTTAATCAAGACATTTTGCAAGAGAATGTAAGGCTATCTGTCTCCAATTGAAGCTCAACAGAAGTTGGGTGATGCAACAAGACAACGACCCAAAACACAGAAGTAAATCAACAACAGAATGGCTTCAACAGAAGAAAATACGCCTTCTAGAGTGGCCCAGTCAGAGTCCTGACCTCAAACCGATTGAGATGTTGTGGCATGACCTCAAGAGAGCAGTTCACACCAGACATCCCAAGAATATTGCTGAACTGAAACAGTTTTGTAAAGAGGAATGGTCCAAAAATTCTCCTGACCGTTGTGCAGGTCTGATCTGCAACTACAGAAAATGTTTGGTTGAGGTTATTGCTGCAAAAGGAGGGTCAACCAGTTATTAAATCCAAGGGTTCATATACTCTTCCCACCCTGCACTGTGAATGTTTACACAGTGTGTTCAATAAAAACATGCAAATGTATAATTGTTTGTGTGTTATAAGTTTAAGCAGACTGTGTTTGTCTATTGTTGTGACCTAGATGAAGATCAGATGAAATTTTATGACAATTATTTTGCAGAAATCCAGGTATTTCCAAAGGGTTCACATACTTTTTCTTGCCACTGTATGTATTTGTATGTATTGATGTGTATTGTTAGATATTGCTGCACTGTTGGAGCTAGGAACACAAGCATTTCTCTACACCCACAATAACATCTGCTAAACATCTGTATGCAAACAATAACATTTGATTTGATTTGTAGAACAAAACAAACAAAGAGAGAATGGTAGTTGAGAGAGAAAAGGGGGAAGAGATGAGAAGGATGGAACTGAAAGTGTGGAGGATAGGGATTGGACTCAGGGGTGTTTCTGATAAATGAAGAAATATTTTAGCGTAGGGTTAATCCCTCCCTCTACTCCTCTAATCCTCACCTCCCCCCTCCTCTAATCCCTCTCTCTCTCCTCCCTCGCTCATATCACTAATCTCATTAGCCAGATAATAGATCATCTTACATTAATCCAGACCTTCACTCCTACACACACACACACACACACACACACACACACACACACACACACACACACACACACCCACACACACACACACACACACACACACACACACACACACACACACACACACACACACACTAGCGCACACCCACACACAACACACACACACTAGCGCACACACACACACACACACACACACACACACACACACACACACACACACACACACACACACACACACACACACACACACACACACACACACACACACACACACACACACACACACACACACACACATATGCAAATGCACATACTGTATGTACCAAGCACACACACCAAGAGAAAATCAATCATCTTTTTTTGTCTGCAGAGCAATCAGTAATCATGCTAGCAACGCTTGAATGTTCTGAAACTATTCCTCATGGACACACATGCAGGAAGGCAGGCAAGCGCACACACACACAGGCGTGCAAGGGCGAACACACACACACACACACACACACAGGCACATACTCACATCCCAGACAGCCTGTGGCCCTCTATCTCACAAAACATGGTGCAAATTAGATTTGACACATTCTGGACTCAAAACATAAAGCATCCAGGCTCACAATTCTAAACATTCTTAATTATCCTTAACCCCTGTGCCCACTTCATCCATCCTGCCCTAGGTTTGGGTAGAACTCTAGCCCCTGGCTCTTTAGGGCCTCCAGGCTTTAAAGGAACATCTCTCGAACCAAACTTAGAGTGATGGTTATTTTTCTTTTCTGCCTCTACTCTAAGTGGAGAGGAGACGAATGTAAGTGTGTGAGTGTGTGTGTGTGAGTGTGTGTGTGTGTGTGTGTGTGTGTGTGTGAGTGAGTGAGTGAGTGAGTGAGTGAGTGAGTGAGTGAGTGAGTGAGTGAGTGAGTGAGTGAGTGAGTGAATGAGTGAATGAGTGAATGAGTGAATGAGTGAGTGAGTGAGTGAGTGAGTGAGTGAGTGAGTGAGTGAGTGAGTGTGTGTGTGAGCGCCATTTCAGCATGGCGGTCCGGGTCCTTCACCCTCCCAGAATTCTAAATGAGGTCATGCTTCCAGGAAGGCCGGAGTGGTTCAAAGCCTCCCTCCTTCACCTGCCCTTTACCTCGTTCCCCCTCTCCTCTTCTTTCTCCACTTCAGACTTTCTTTCTTTTCTCTGTCCTTCTTCTTCCTGTTTCATTAGTCTTCCCACCAGAACCTCTCAGACTGCCATGTAGAGAGAGAGATAAAGACAGAGCACTCTCACTGAACTGCTCCTCAGACTGCTGTTACCTACATTTGTTCTTTACTTCACCTTTTCTGCTTTTAGAAGGCATGTGCATGCTGAAAAATAACACAGGCCCCCCAATTCTGTGTAATTCAATTGGAAAGAGGCATCTTTTGGATTAACAAAACATTAGACAGTGGCCAAAGGGTTGGCGGTGGTAGATAAGGTAGGTAATCAGTGTATTAAAGCTGGAACTGTCTGTGTTTGTGTGAGCACATGTGTATGTGTATGTGTGTGTGTGTTTTACGAGAGCAGAGAGAGGGTAGACGTGGTATCCAATACGAGGTAGCGTGCTCAGGACAATGACGACTATTCTAATGCTAATCAAGGAGGCCATTAATGTTTACATTTAAAATCAGACCCTTCCAAAGAAATACATTCACTCCCTGCCAAAGCCACATAATTAGTTCGCTCTTAAACCCATATTCCATTAACTCAGGTGAATCCATCTGAATTTCATCACATTTCTGTTTTATTTCGTATGATAATGCAATTTAAAAGCAAATTACATATTCGGACCATAAAAAGGTGATGCGGAAAGAGAATGGTAAATGACTGTGGTGTTAAATAAATATGGATGTTTGTAAAAAATTAATGTTGTCGTACTCTAAATGCAATTATCAACGTTATTTTTGTAGTGTCACTCCCAATGAGACTGGTTTGGGTCCATAAACATAAACAGCTTATTAGAGATTAGCAAGTGACGCTTCCCACCTAATACCTCTCTCTCTCTCCTGCTCTCTCCCTCTCTCTCTCATCTCTCCCTCTCTCTCTCTCTCTCTCTCTCTCTCTCTCTCTCTCTCTCTCTCTCTCTCTCTCTCTCTCTCTCTCTCTCTCTCTCTCTCTCTCTCTCTCTCTCTCTCTCTCTCTCTCTCCCTCTCTCTCTCTCTCTCTCTCCCTCTCTCTCTCTCTCTCTCTCTCTCTCTCTCTCTCTCTCTCTCTCTCTCTCTCTCTCTCTCTCTCCCTCTCCCCATATCTCTCTCTCTCTCTCTCTCTCTCTCTCTCTCTCTCTCTCTCTCTCTCTCTCTCTCTCTCTCTCTCTCTGCTCTCTCTCTCTCTCTCTCTCTCTCTCTCTCTCTCTCTCTCTCTCTCTCTCTCTCTCTCTCTCTCTCTCTCTCTCTCTCTCTCTCTCTCTCTCTCTCTCTCTCTCTCTCTCTCTCTCTCTCTCTCTCTCTCTCTCTCTTACTCCCCTCTCTCCCTCTCCCTCTCTCTCTCTCTCTCTCTCTCTCCCCATCTCCCCCCTCTCTCTCTCTCTCTCTCTCTCTCTCTCTCTCTCTCTCTCTCTCTCTCTCTCTCTCTCTCTCTCTCTCTCTCTCTCTCTCTCTCTCCCCCTCTCTCCCTCTCTCCCTCTCTCTCTCTCTTTCTTGTTCTCCCTGTACATCTATGGTGACTTGTGGGAGTTGTAGCACCCCAAACTGTTAAGCCTTAAACCCCCCCCCATGTACAATACATGTCTCACACGCACACACACACACACACACACACACACACACACACACACACACACACACACACACACACACACACACACACACACACACACACACACACACACACACACACACACACACACACACACACACACACACACACACTCATCACACACAAACTGAGGTCAGGTGTCAACCAATGCCAGTCAGGGCGTTTTTTCCAGAACACACAACCCCCCGTAGGGACGAGAATACAAAAGCTCATGCAGAATACTCCAAATGCGACACACAGCCAATTCAAAAAGAGGGAGAGAGGAGGGAAAGAGGGGAGGGAGAGAGAAAGAAAGGAGGGAGAGAGAAAGAAAGAAAGGAGGGAGAGAGAACGAGAGGAGGGAGAGAGAACGAGAGGAGGGAGAGAGAAAGAAAGGAGGGAGAGAGAACGAGAGGAGGGAGAGAGAAAGAAAGGAGGGAGAGAGAATGAGAGGAGGGAGCATCAGCATAGAAGTAGAAATACATAACAACATATTGTCTCTCTCTCACTGTTTATGATTGTCTGTTTCTCCCCTATAGAGTATGCTATACTATATATACTGTCTCTCTGTAGTATGTTATACTATATATACTGTCTCTCTGTAGTATGTTATACAAGATATACTGTCTCTCTGTAGTATGTTATACAAGATATACTGTCTCTCTGTAGTATGTTATACAAGATATACTGTCTCTCTGTAGTATGTTATACTATATATACTGTCTCTCTGTAGTATGTTATACAAGATATACTGTCTCTCTGTAGTATGTTATACTATATATACTGTCTCTCTGTAGTATGTTATACTATATATACTGTCTCTCTGTAGTATGTTATACTATATATACTGTCTCTCTGTAGTATGTTATACTAGATATACTGTCTCTATGTAGTATGTTATACTATATATACCGTCTCTCTGTAGTATGTTATACAGTACTAGATATACTGTCTCTCTGTAGTATGTTATACTAGATATACCGTCTCTCTGTAGTATGTTATACTAGATATACTGTCTCTCTGTAGTATGTTATACCAGATATACTGTCTCTCTGTAGTATGTTATACTATATATACTGTCTCTCTGTAGTATGTTATACTATATATACTGCCTCTCTGTAGTATGTTTTACCAGATATACTGTCTCTCTGTAGTATGTTATACCAGATATACTGTCTCTCTGTAGTATGTTATACTATATATACTGCCTCTATGTAGTATGTTATACTAGATATACCGTCTCTCTGTAGTATGTTATACTAGATATACTGTCTCTATGTAGTATGTTATACTATATATACTGTCTCTCTGTAGTATGTTATACTATATATACGGTCTCTCTGTAGTATGTTATACTATATATACTGTCTCTCTGTAGTATGTTATACCAGATATACTGTCTCTCTGTAGTAAGTTATACTATATATACTGTCTCTCTGTAGTATGTTATACAGTACTAGATATACTGTCTCTCTGTAGTATGTTATACTAGATATACTGTCTCTATGTAGTATGTTATACTATATATACCGTCTCTCTGTAGTATGTTATACAGTACTAGATATACTGTCTCTCTGTAGTATGTTATACTAGATATACCGTCTCTCTGTAGTATGTTATACTAGATATACTGTCTCTCTGTAGTATGTTATACCAGATATACTGTCTCTCTGTAGTATGTTATACTATATATACTGTCTCTCTGTAGCATGTTATACTATATATACAGTCTCTCTGTAGTATGTTATACTATATATACTGTCTCTCTGTAGTATGTTATACCAGATATACTGTCTCTCTGTAGTAAGTTTTACCAGATATACTGTCTCTCTGTAGTATGTTATACCAGATATACTGTCTCTCTGTAGTATGTTATACTATATATACAGTCTCTCTGTAGTAAGTTATACTATATATACTGTCTCTCTGTAGTATGTTATACAGTACAAGATATACTGTCTCTCTGTAGTATGTTATACTATATATACTGTCTCTCTGTAGTATGCTATACTATATATACTGTCTCTCTGTAGTATGTTATACCAGATATACTGTCTCTCTGTAGTATGTTATACTATATATACTGTCTCTCTGTAGTATGTTATACTATATATACTGTCTCTCTGTAGTATGTTTTACCAGATATACTGTCTCTCTGTAGTATGTTATACCAGATATACTGTCTCTCTGTAGTATGTTATACTATATATACAGTCTCTCTGTAGTATGTTATACTATATATACTGTCTCTCTGTAGTATGTTATACCAGATATACTGTCTCTCTGTAGTATGTTATACCAGATATACTGTCTCTCTGTAGTATGTTATACTATATATACAGTCTCTCTGTAGTAAGTTATACTATATATACTGTCTCTCTGTAGTATGTTATACAGTACTAGATATACTGTCTCTCTGTAGTATGTTATACAGTACTAGATATACTGTCTCTCTGTAGTATGTTATACTAGATATACTGTCTCTATGTAGTATGTTATACTATATATACCGTCTCTCTGTAGTATGTTATACAGTACTAGATATACTGTCTCTCTGTAGTATGTTATACTAGATATACCGTCTCTCTGTAGTATGTTATACTAGATATACTGTCTCTCTGTAGTATGTTATACCAGATATACTGTCTCTCTGTAGTATGTTATACTATATATACTGTCTCTCTGTAGTATGTTATACTATATATACTGTCTCTCTGTAGTATGTTTTACCAGATATACTGTCTCTCTGTAGTATGTTATACCAGATATACTGTCTCTCTGTAGTATGTTATACTATATATACTGTCTCTCTGTAGTATGTTATACTATATATACTGTCTCTCTGTAGTATGTTATACCAGATATACTGTCTCTCTGTAGTATGTTATACTATATATACTGTCTCTCTGTAGTATGTTATACCAGATATACTGTCTCTATGTAGTATGTTATACTATATATACTGTCTCTCTGTAGTATGTTATACTATATATACGGTCTCTCTGTAGTATGTTATACTATATATACTGTCTCTCTGTAGTATGTTATACCAGATATACTGTCTCTATGTAGTATGTTATACTATATATACTGTCTCTCTGTAGTATGTTATACTATATATACCGTCTCTCTGTAGTATGTTATACAGTACTAGATATACTGTCTCTCTGTAGTATGTTATACTAGATATACTGTCTCTATGTAGTATGTTATACTATATATACCGTCTCTCTGTAGTATGTTATACAGTACTAGATATAC
The DNA here is from genome assembly GCF_023373465.1 of Oncorhynchus keta. Taxonomy (NCBI): domain Eukaryota; kingdom Metazoa; phylum Chordata; class Actinopteri; order Salmoniformes; family Salmonidae; genus Oncorhynchus; species Oncorhynchus keta. The sequence goes on along the minus strand of NC_068427.1, from coordinate 21,188,633 downwards.
CGTCTCTCTGTAGTATGTTATACAGTACTAGATATACCGTCTCTTTGTAGTATGTTACACAGTACTAGATATACTGTCTCCCTGTAGTATGTTATACTAGATACACTGTCTCTATGTAGTATGTTATACGAGATATACTGTCAAAGCATTTACTGTACATACATTACTGTGCGCACAAAAGCCTGATTCCCCCCACGCACGCACGCACGCACGCACACACGCACACACACACACACACACACACACACACACACACACACACACACACACACACACACACACACACACACACACACACACGTGCGCACGGGCACACACACACAGAGGGTGTAATAGATAGGGGGTGTGTGAGGGCGTCTGTCAGGGGCGTCTGTTCTAATCAGAGCGCTGGGGAGAGAGATAAAGGAGAAAATAATGAGGGTGGCATCAGGCCTTTCATACAACAACAAAAGACCACAGGATCAGATAGACAAACACAATGTGGAGAGGAGAGGAGGGAGGGAGGGAGGAAGGGAGGGACGGAGGAGGGAGCATGGGGGGGAACGACAGGCCTGCTATCAAATTCAACCTGATCAGTCACTATGTAGGGGGAGGGGGCCAGAAAAATATACAGAAATATATGCCGACATCTCTTCACACATCTCCCCTAAACCGGCCCCCATTAATTTGTAATACTCTAATAAGCAGGTCCCTAAGGAGGCCTGGGACACACAGGTGAGATCATGTACTGTGTAGGTAATGTAGTCCTAGCCTTTTTCTCTCTCTGTTTCCCTCTCATTATATATTTCTATCCCATCTTCCTTCCCTTCCCTCATTGTCCCACCACTCTCTCTTCTTCTCTCTTTCCCTCTCTGTCTCTCCAGCTCTCTCTCTCTTTCACTCCTTCACCCCTCCCTCCCTATCCTCTCTTTCCCTTTCTCACCCCTCTGCTTGCTGATTAGTACTGCTTCATTTGCTGCCAGTTTATTCATTTCCAGTTGTCCTTTGATTATTAATGCCTAATTTACCTATCTTACACTCCTTTGATTATTAATGCCTAATTTAGACTGATGATGACTTGAATCAATTAGGTAGTGCCTAAACTCAGCGCAAACAAGCACCGTGTTGAGTCACTCAACAAAATCATGGAACCTCTTGTACGACTAATTATACCATACACATAAACACATATGGTTGGGTAGTTAAATCAATGCCGGAGGTTCTATTAAAACACTTCCAAAGGTAACATCAAGCTAGGAGTGTTTAGATGAGACAAGGAGCATAAACAGAGCACTTAAATCCCATGCCTGGTCTACTGTAAATAACAAGTGACTTGGTCTATGGGGAAACAAAACTAGACCTAGTACCAGGCCTTGGGGGACACCAGTAGTGAGACCACCTTCATTTCTAGAAGCGTTTGTGGTCATACGCACATTCTTAAAAAACGTAGGTGCTTAGATCCAAGCTGACGAAGATACTTGTAGATGGAGGTGGTTATTGGGAGCATATATTCAGTGTGTGGGCCCTTCTGTTCTTTTCTGTTCTGTTCTTTTCAACTATCTACATTTCTACCAAAATACAACCTCCCATCAAACATGAACAGAAAAAAAATTGTCAGTAATTATAAACTTTAAGCCAGGAGTGGTGAGATGAGTAGGCAGAAACAGTAAATGGTTAAATCCCATTCACAGTCTTAATGAGGTTGTCCAAGCTCAATAATTGATTTCTAATTCCAGGCTGCAGCTGTTGACTGAACTGGGTGGGTATTCATTAGGCACCAAACTGACTGAAACATGGACGGACTTACTCAACTTGGGTTTTGTTTTCTATTACAAAATGTTTTGATACAGTGTGCCCTATATTACAAATCGTAACCGGTGATCGTTTTGGTTGCTTTAAAGTTACTGTCCAGTGTTTTCATAATTATATGAAATATTACCTATAATTAATTACAATATGAGTTAAATACTTTTTAACATACTTAAACGGTAATTAATTAACTTCTTCGAGATCTTTTAATTTTCTCTTTTAATTTTTGGATAAAAAACATTTCTGTTTTAAACAAGATATTTTGTCACGAAAAGATGCTCGACTATGCATGTAATTGACAGCTTTGGAAAGACAAAACTCTGACGTTTCCAAAACTGCAAAGATATTATCTGTGAGTTCCCCAGAACTTATGCTACAGGCGAAACCAAGATGAAATTTCATACAGGAAATGGTCCAGATTTTGAATGCCCTGTGTTCCAATGTCTCCTTATATGGCTGTGAATGCGCCAGGAATGAGCCTGCACTTTCTGTCGTTTCCCCAAGGTGTCCGCAGCATTGTGACGTATTTGTAGGCATATCATTGGAAGATTGACCATAAGAGACTACATTTACCAGGTGTCCGCCCGGTGTCCTCCGTCGAAATTATTGCGTAATCTCCAGGTTTCCATGCGCGTTTCATTTCTTCAGAGGAGAAACCAAACTGCCACGAATGATTTATCATCGATAGATATGTGAAAGACACCTTGATGATTGATTCTAAACAACGTTTGCCATGTTTCTGTTGATATTATGGAGTTAATTTGGAAAAAAGTTTGCGTTGTAATGACTTAATTTTTTGGGTTTTTTCTTACCCAAACATGATGAACAAAACGGAGTGATTTGTCCTATGCTTGTTTAGCTATGGTTCAAAAGCATATTTTGAAAATCTGAGATGACAGTTTTGTTAACAAAAGGCTAAGCTTGAGAGCTAATATATTTATTTCATTTCATTTGCGATTTTCATGAATAGTTAACGTTGCATTATGCTAATGAGCTTTCAGAGATAATTACACTCCTGGATACAGGTTTTTTTCTTAGCCAAACGTGATGAACAAAACGGAGCGATTTGTCCTACACAAATAATATTTTTGGAAAAACTGAACATTTGCTATCTAACTAAGAGTCTCCTCATTGAAAACATCTGAAGTTCTTCAAAGGTAAATTATTTTATTTGAATGCTTTTCTTGTTTTTGTGAAAATGTTGCATGCTGAATGTCAGGCTTAATGCTATGCTAGGCTATCAATACTCTTACACAAATGCTTGTTTAGCTATGGTTCAAAAGCATATTTTGAAAATCTGAGATGACAGTGTTGTTAACAAAAGGCTAAGCTTGAGAGCTAATATATTTATTTCATTTCATTTGCGATTTTCATGAATAGTTAACGTTGTGTTATGGTAATGAGCTTGAGGCTATAAATAGGATCCCGGATACGGGATTGCTCGTCGCAACAGGTTAAGTATGTTAATATGCAGCTTTTCTGTTTTGGAATGGTGTGGGCGTACCCCAACAACAGAATAGTGTGGGCGTACCCCAACAACAGAATGGTGTGGGCGTACCCCAACAACAGAATGGTGTTTTTTTTCAACAACGTTATTTGGGTATGAGTGAACAGAATACTCACTTTTAAAAGGGAGATTTTCACTGGACCATGATAGCTATTACTGTGTACATAAAGATAGCTGAAGATACAATGCTTGTCTTTAAGAATATGAAGTAACTGTTTCAGTGTATATTGTTGTTCGCTAGAGCATATTAGACATAACAGCTCTATTTGTTCCCTGCATATCATTGGATCCAGCTAGAGTCCCAGAGGGTAGTGCAGTAGCACAGAGTACCCTGTGTGAACCACAGCCGCACAGCTTCCATGTAAGATGACCTCACGGAAAATTGGCCTCATTCCTCACAGGCCTGCTATCATATTCAACCTGATCAGTCACTACTGTATGTAGGGGGAGGGAGGGGGCAGAAAAATGTGAATAAATATATAATGACATCTCTTCACACCCCTCCCCTAAACCAGCCCCAATTCATTTGTAATACTCATACATTTGTAATACTAATAAGCAGGTCCCAAAGGAGGCCCGACACACACAGGTTAGTCAAGGGGAGACGGGGGTGTGGGGGGGAGATAAACAGGAGCGGAGATGCATGTTTTTCCATACACGTGTCCAAGTGGATGGATGGATGGATAGATACTGGCCTAAGGCCAAACCACACAACCAACAACATTGGACACTTTATGGAACACAAAGCCTTCCTGGAATATCCAAGGCCTGAGGTCATCTGCCTTTGGCCTAAAGAGCAGGAACCTGGACTTCACCAAAGAAATTGGGAATACAGACATTGTCATCCTGCAAGAAACCTGGTATAGAGGAGACGGACCCACTGGATGCCCTCTAGGTTACAGAGAGCTGGTAGTCCCATCCACCAAACTACCAGGTGTGAAACAGGGAAGGGACTCATGGGGTATGCTAATTTGGTATAGAGCAGACCTAACTCACTCCATTAAATGAATCAAAACAGGAACATTTCACATTTGGCTAGAAATTCAAAAGGAAATGATCTTAACAGAAAAAAATGTCCTCCTATGTGGTACCTATATCCCCCCACTAGAGTCCCCATACTTTAATGAAGACAGCTTCTTCATCCTGGAGGGTGAAATCAATCATTTCCAGGCCCAGGGACATGTACTAGTCTGTGGCGACCTAAATGCCAGAACTGGACAAGAACCTGACACCCTCAGCACACAGGGGGACAAACACCTACCTGCAGGTGACAGCATTCCCTCCCCCATATGCCCCCCTCGGCACAACTATGACAACATAACCAACAAAAACGGGTCACAACTCCTGCAGCTCTGTCGCACGCTGGGTATGTACATAGTCAATGTTAGGCTTCGAGGGGACTCCTATGGTAGGTACACCTATAGCTCATCTCTTGGCAGTAGTACTGTAGACTACTTTATCACTGACCTCAACCCAGAGTCTCTCAGAGCGTTCACAGTCAGCCCACTGACACCCCTATCAGACCACAGCAAAACCACACTCTACTTGAACAAAGCAATACCCAATAATGAGGCATCAAAGCCAAAGGAATTGAGTAACAATAAGAAATACTATAGTTGGAAGGAATGCAGTTTGGAAACCTACCAAAAATCAATATGACAACAACAAATTCAATCCCTTTTGGACAACTTCCTGGGTAAAACATTCCACTATAATAGTGAAGGTATGAACTTGGCAGTAGAAAATCTTAACAGTATATTTGACCTCTCAGCCTCCCTATCAAATCTAAAAATCTCAAATAGAAAACTGAAGAAAATGAACAACAATGACAAATGGTTTGATGAAGAATGCAAAATTCCAAGAAAATCACTAAAGCAATACAGAAATACACTACGGAAAAAGAAACAACAGCACGTCAGAAATCATCTCAATGTAATTGAAGAATCCATAGACTTTAACCACTTCTGGGAAAATTGGAAAACACTAAACTATCAACACAGTCACGTTCTGACCTTTATTTCCTTTGTTTTGTCATTATTTAGTATGGTCAGGGCGTGAGTTGGGGTGGGCAGTCTATGTTTGTTTTTCTATGATTTGGGTATTTCTATGTTTTGGCCTAGTATGGTTCTCAATCAGAGGCAGGTGTCATTAGTTGTCTCTGATTGAGAATCATACTTAGGTAGCCGGGGTTGCACTGTTTGTTTGTGGGTGAATGTCTATGTTGATGGCTTGTTTCAGCGCAGCTCACATTAGCTTCACGGTTGTTATTTTGTTTATTGTTTTTGTATAGTGTTCAGTGTTTTCTTTATTAAAATGTATGATGAACACATCACGCCGCATTTTGGTCTTCCGATCCTTCTCGCCTCTCCTCTTCAGATGAAGAGGAGGACGACCGTGACAAACACAAAGAATTATCTATCCAAAATGGAGATGTATGGATAAACCACTTCCCCAATCATTTTGGCTCTATAACAAAGAACAAACAGCAAAAACCTATACATGATCAAATACAAATCTTAGAATCAATTATTAAAGACTACCAGAACCCAAATGGATTCTCCAATTACCTTGAATGAGCTACAGGAAAAAATAAAAACCCTCCAACCAAAAAAAGGTATGTGGTGTTGATGGTTTGTATCCTCAGTGAAATGATCAAATACACAGACAACAAATTCCAATTGGCTATACAAAAAAAAATTGAACATCCTCCTTGGCTCTGGCATTTTCCCCAATATTTGGAACTACAACTACTGACAAACAAACAAACCAAAACAAAGGCAGTCTTCTCATGCTTTGTTGATTTCAAAAAGGCCTTTGACTCAATTTGGCTTGAGGGTCTGCTATACAAATTGATGGAAAGTGGTGTTGGGGAAAACACAACATAAAATCCATGTACACAAACAAATTGGCAAAAAACACACATTTCTTTCCAGAGGGCCATGGGGTGAGACAAGGATGCAGCTTAAGCCCCACCCTCTTCAACATATATATCAACGAATTGGCGCGGGCACTATGACCAGTCTGCAGCACCTGGCCCCACCCTACTAGAATCTGAAGTCAAATGTCTACTGTTTGCTGATGATCTGGTGCTTCTGTTACCAACCAAGGAGGGCCTACAGCAGCACCTAGATATTCTGCACATTCTGCATAGACCTGGGCCCTGACAGTAAATCTCAGTAAGATCAAAATAATGGTGTTTCAAATTAGGTTGTCGCCAGGACTACAAATACAAATTCCATCTAGACACCGTTGCCCTAGAGCACACAAAAACGATACATACCTTGGCCTAAACATCAGCGACACAGGTAACTTCCACAAAGCTGTGAACGATCTGAGAGACAAGGCAAGAAGGACAACAAAAGGAACATAAAATTCAACATAGTAAATTACAAATGAAGGAAATCTTTGACTATGTACAGACTCAGTGAGCATAGTTTTGCTATTGAGAAAGGCCGCCATAGGCAGACCTGGCTCTCAAGTGAAGACAGGCTATGTGCACACGGCTCACAAAATTAGGTGGAAACTGAGCTGCACTTCCTAACCTCCTGCCCAATGTATAACCATATTGGAGATACATATTTCCCTCCGACTACACAGATCCACAAAGAATTCAAAAACAAACCCGATTCTGATAAACTCCCATATCTACTGGGTGAAATACCACAGTGTGCCATCACTGCAGCAAGATTTGTGACCTGTTGCCACAAGAAAAGGTCAACCAGTGAAGAACAAACACCATTGTAAATACAACCCATATTTATGCTTATTTATTTTCCTTTTGTACTTTAACCATTTGTACATCGTTACAACACTGTATATATACATAATATGACATTTCAGAGCTCGTGCTGCTAGGCGACCTAAACTGGAACATGCTTAACACCACAGCCATCCTACAATCTAAACCTAATGCCCTCAATCTCACACAAATTATCAATGAACCTACCAGGTACCTCCCCAAAGCCTTAAACACGGGCACCCTCATAGATATCATCCTAACCAACTTGCCCTCTAAATACACCTCTGCTGTCTTCAACCAAGATCTCAGCGATCACTGCCTCATTGCCTGCATCCGTAATGGGTCAGCGGTCAAACGACCTCCACTCATCACTGTAAAACGCTCCCTGAAATACTTCAGTGAGCAGGCCTTTTTAATCGACCTGGCTGGGGTATCCTGGAAGGATATTGATCTCATCCCGTCAGTAGAGGATGCCTGGATATTTTTTTTAATGCCTTCCTAACCATCTTAAATAAACATGCCCCATTCAAGAAATTTAGAACCAGGAACAGATATAGCCCTTGGTTTTCCCCAGACCTGATTGCCCTTAACCAACAAAAAAACATCCTATGGCGTTCTGCATTAGCATCGAACAGCCCCCGTGATATGCAGCTGTTCAGGGAAGCTAGAAACCATTATACACAGGCAGTTAGAAAAGCCAAGGCTAGCTTTTTCAAGCAGAAATTTGCTTCCTGCAACACTAACGCAAAAAAGTTCTGGGACACTGTAAAGTCCATGGAGAATAAGAACACCTCCTCCCAGCTGCCCACTGCACTGAAGATAGGAAACACTGTCACCATTGATAAATCCACTATAATTGAGAATTTCAACAAGCATTTTTCTACGGCTGGCCATGCTTTCCACCTGGCTACTCCTACCCCGGTTAACAGCACTGCACCCCCCACAGCAACTCGCCCAAGCCTTCCCCATTTCTCCTTCTCCCAAATCCGTTCAGCTGATGTTCTGAAAGAGCTGCAAAATCTGGACCCCTACAAATCAGCCGGGCTAGACAATCTGGACCCTTTCTTTCTAAAATGATCTGCCGAAATTGTTGCCACCCCTATTACTAGCCTGTTCAACCTCTCTTTCGTGTCGTCTGAGATTCCCAAGGATTGGAAAGCAGCTGCGGTCATCCCCCTTTTCAAAGGGGGGTATATCTATCCTACCATGCCTTTCTAAGGTCTTCGAAAGCCAAGTCAACAAACAGATTACCGACCATTTCGAATGTCACCATACCTTCTCTGCTATGCAATCTGGTTTCAGAGCTGGTCATGGGTGCACCTCAGCCACGCTCAAGGTCCTAAACGATATCTTAACCGCCAGCGATAAGAAACATTACTGTGCAGCCGTATTCATTGATCTGGCCAAGGCTTTCGACTCAGTCAATCACCACATCCTCATCGGCAGACTCGACAGCCTTGGTTTCTCAAATGATTGCCTCGCCTGGTTCACCAACTACGGAGGGTCTGCTGTCCGGACCTCTAGCAGTCTCTATGGGGGTGCCACAGGGTTCAATTCTTGGACTGACTCTCTTCTCTGTATACATCAATGAGGTCGCTCTTGCTGCTGGTGAGTCTCTGATCCACCTCTACGCAGACGACACCATTCTGTATACTTCTGGCCCTTCTTTGGACACTGTGTTAACAACCCTCCAGGCAAGCTTCAATGCCATACAAGTCTCCTTCCGTGGCCTCCAATTGCTCTTAAATACAAGTAAAACTAAATGCATGCTCTTCAACCGATCGCTACCTGCACCTACCCGCCTGTCCAACATCACTACTCTGGACGGCTCTGACTTAGAATACGTGGACAACTACAAATACTTAGGTGTCTGGTAAGACTGTAAACTCTCCTTCCAGACCCTAGTGGTTAGAGCGTTGGACTAGTAACCGGAAGGTTGCGAGTTCAAACCCCCGAGCTGACAAGGTACAAATCTGTCGTTCTGCCCCTGAACAGGCAGTTAACCCACTGTTCCCAGGCCGTCATTGAAAATAAGAATATGTTCTTAACTGACTTGCCTGGTTAAATAAAGGTAAAATAAAAATAAAAAAAATAAAAAAATATCAAACATCTCCAATCCAAAGTTAAATCTAGAATTGGCTTCCTATTTCGCAACAAAGCATCCTTCACTCATGCTGCCAAACATACCCTTGTAAAACTGACCATCCTACCAATCCTCGACTTTGGCGATGTCATTTACAAAATAGCCTCCAATACCCTACTCAACAAATTGGATGCAGTCTATCACAGTGCAATCCATTTTGTCACCAAAGCCCCATATACTACCCACCATTGCAACCTGTACGCTCTCGTTGGCTGGCCCTCACTTCATACTCGTCGCCAAACCCACTGGCTCCATGTCATCTACAAGACCCTGCTAGGTAAAGTCCCCCCTTATCTCAGCTCGCTGGTCACCATAGCATCTCCCACCTGTAGCACACGCTCCAGCAGGTATATCTCTCTAGTCACCCCCAAAACCAATTCTTTCTTTGGCCGCCTCTCCTTCCAGTTCTCTGCTGCCAATGACTGGAACGAACTACAAAAATCTCTGAAACTGGAAACACTTATGTCCCTCACTAGCTTTAAGCACCAACTGTCAGAGCAGCTCACAGATTACTGCACCTGTACATAGCTCACCTATAATTTAGCCCAAACAACTACCTCTTTCCCTACTGTATTTAATTCATTTATTTATTTTGCTCCTTTGCACCCCATTATTTGTATTTCTACTTTGCACATTCTTCCATTGTAAATCTACCATTCCAGTGTTTTACTTGCTATATTGTATTTACTTTGCCACCATGGCCTTTTTTGCCTTTACCTCCCTTATCTCACCTCATTTGCTCACATTGTATATAGACTTGTTTATACTGTATTATTGACTGTATGTTTGTTTATTCCATGTGTAACTCTGTGTCATGTATGTGTCGAACTGCTTTGCTTTATCTTGGCCAGGTCGCAATTGTAAATGAGAACTTGTTCTCAACTTGCCTACCTGGTTAAATAAAGGTGAAATAAAAAATAAAAAACTTTTATTTTTTGTAATATCTTTATTATTTGGAAAATTCTGTGAGTGTAGTGTTTACTTTTACTTTTTTAAAATTGTTTATATCACTTTTGTATATTATCTACCTCACTTGCTTTGGCAATGTTAACATGATAGATAGATAGATAGATAGATAGATAGATAGATAGATAGATAGATAGATAGATAGATAGATAGATAGATAGATAGATGTGGAAGACAGGAGCAATTAATTCCTGCAGCGCGACAGAGAGAGCGAAGGATCATTATATGATTGATTTCAGAGTCATTATCCTGGTTTAGTTCCCAGAGACGGTATTCCGAGGAACACCTGAAAATGAGGCACTCTACACCGAAGATACAGCAGACACTGTTCGTGAGAAAACTTTCCTGATATTCCTCATCTCTCCATCGGTTAAAATACCTGAGTCAGACAGTCATCGTTATCATCATCATAGGAGGCCAAAACCAACAAGGACATTTGTCATGTACAATACATGTCTCTCACACACACACACACACACACACACACACACACACACACACACACACACACACACACACACACACACACACACACACACACACACACACACACACACACACACACACACACACACACACACACACACACACACACACACACACACACACACACACACACACTCTACGTGTATTGTATAATAGGTAGGGACAGTGCATGGTCGGGTCAGTCTCCCTGTGCTCCTGTCTAATAGAGGCTAAAGCTCCAGGCTTGTCCTGCCATGTATAATTAACTAGATCATCTCCCTGTTCCACAACGTGATTTATTAACCCCTTCCTCCAGCCAGATGTGACATTCAGCAAGCTAGGTTTGCATGGGCCAGAGAGGGACAATCACGTCATCCTAAAAGTGGAGCAAGAGTTTACAGGTGTTTGGAACATGGACGACACTGGATTTTGCAACATAGTCTATACATAGACTACACCATGCTACATAGACTATACTGGTTCAATAAATATGAATACAATTGATCAACTTGATAAAGTAAATCAAGTGATGATTACATTACAAGGATGGGTTCGTAGCCTGGGCTGACCAGAATTTAAATAGATTCACACCATCCCAATTCAATCATAGCTAGATCACAACCCCCACCACCTACTCTCTCAAGTCGGAAACGGCTTGATCTGTCGTGGTGAACCCTCAAGTGCACTCCGCTGTTTCAACTACATTCACTCTGCCTCCCTGCTCTCTACTGTCCGTTCACCTCTCCTCTACTCCACTTCCTCTCCGACTCCCCTTTCCTCTCTACTCCTCTTGCCCCTCTCCTCCCTCTCCTCTCTTCCCTGTCGATGCCTTTGAACTGCTGCTTTTCAAAAACGCTGCTTTGAATTAATTAATCATTTTTGCCAGGTGCCGTGGGTGGAGGAAAGGAGAGGGGAAGGAGGGGGGGGGCTAGGTAAGTGTGGAGGCTACCAACCCCTGGTCTAAAGAGGGTGGAGGGTTGTTGTTGGTGGTGGGTGGGGTATGGGGGCTAATAAATACAGAGTGGTGTTCTGAGTAAACCTACCGCTCCCCCATCCCTTCCTCCTCCCCCCTCCTCCCCCTCCCTATGATGAAAGGCCTGGCTCGTCCCTGTACCTTTAATTAAGAGCTGAAAGGGGAAACGAGAGCGGGGGTGAGAAACGAAATGAACGGACGCTTATGAATATGGAGAAAATTGAATGAACGCCGCGTCCCTTTGAATAAATCAGCTGTATAGCTCCAGGCTTAGCAGGAGAGAAGGTTGACCAAGAGCCATGGAGAGAGGGAGGGAGGGGTGTGTGTGTTCTTGCATGTGTGTGTGTGTGTGTGTGTGTGTGTGTGTGTGTGTGTGTGTGTGTGTGTGTGTGTGTGTGTGTGTGTGTGTGTGTGTGTGTGTGTGTGTGTGTGTGTGTGTGTGTGTGTGTGTGTGTGTGTGTCAGCTGTATGTTCATGAGCTTGATAGTTAGTCTAGAGCAGAGGTAGGATATGCCTGCTACCTTTGACTCGGCTACCTCTGAGAAACCATTTGAACAATAACTCTGACTCCATGTCTAACTTTCTCTGTAACCCAACTTGCACTTCCTTCAGCTGTCTCATAGCACTTTGGTTATTGCCTAATCTTCCACTTAATACACTGAGAATAATTATGGTATATGGTATATAGTGTATAATATAGTGTATAACAGTGAGTGATAGGGAACACAAACAAACCAAGTGAATACAACAGACGTTAAGGGGTGGAGGAGAGAGAGAAGAGAGAGGACGGAGAGGAAAGTCACGAGAGAGAGGAGAGTGACGAGAGAGAGGAGAGAGAGGAGAGTGAAGAGAGTGAGGAGAGAGGAGAGAGGGGATAGAGAGGAGAGTGAGGATAGAGAGGAGAGAGAGGAGAGAGGGAGAGAGAAGCAAGAGGAAAGATGACAGAGGGAGAGAGAGGAGAGTGAGGAGAGAGCAGAAAGAGAGGAGAGAGAGGAGAGTGATGAGAGAGGAGTCACGAGAGAGAGAGCGGAGAGGAGAGTGAAGAGAGTGAGGAGAGAGGAGAGTGAGGATAGAGATGAGAGAGAGGAGAGAGAGGAGAGAGAGTGAGGAGAGAGAGGAGAGTGAGGAGAGAGAGGAAATAGAGGAGAGAGAGGAGAGAGAGGAAAGAGGAGATTCATGTAAATAAAATGTACAGATGGGCCTCTGACAGTGCAACACACCCCAACACACCTCAACACAGCATTGCACTGCCCACAATGTACAACCTGTATCAATGATTTCCTTTCATGTATATTCACCTCAAACCTCCCTGGCATAAATGTGTCTGTGAATAAATTAAATGAGATCTATCATAATGCAGCCACCAAAGCAAATGTATGCAAAATAAATAACTCTTCTAATTCGAAACCTCAAAAAGAGAAATGGTTTGATGCAGAATGTAATTTGATAAGGAAAACATTTAGATCTTTATCATGGACAAAATATCACCAACGACAAGACAGAGAAATTGGGCAACAATATTGTGACACATTGAAACAATACAAACAAAACCTAAAATGTAAGAAACAGAAGCATTTTGAGAAGACTGAAAGAGATTGAAGTCTCCATTGATGGAAACTATTTCTGGGAGAAATGGAACAGTTTATATGACAAACAGAGGAATGGAACGGTTTATATGACAAACAGAGGAATGGAACGGTTTATATGACAAACAGAGGAATGGAACGGTTTATATGACAAACAGAGGAATGGAACGGTTTATATGACAAACAGAGGAATGGAACGGTCTAAATGACAAACAGAGGAATGGAACGGTTTATATGACAAACAGAGGAATGGAACGGTCTAAATGACAAACAGAGGAATGGAACGGTTTATATGACAAACAGAGGAATGGAACGGTCTAAATGACAAACAGAGGAATGGAACGGTTTATATGACAAACAGAGGAATGGAACGGTCTAAATGACAAACAGAGGAATGGAACGGTTTATATGACAAACAGAGGAATGGAACGGTTTATATGACAAACAGAGAAATGGAACGGTTTATATGACAAACAGAGAAATGGAACGGTTTATATGACAAACAGAGGAATGGAACGGTTTATATGACAAACAGAGGAATGGAACGGTCTAAATGACAAACAGAGGAATGGAACGGTTTAAATGACAAACAGAGGAATGGAACGGTTTATATGACAAACAGAGGAATGGAACGGTTTAAATGACAAACAGAGGAATGGAACGGTTTATATGACAAACAGAGGAATGGAACGGTTTATATGACAAACAGAGGAATGGAACGGTTTATATGACAAACAGAGGAATGGAACGGTCTAAATGACAAACAGAGGAATGGAACGGTTTATATGACAAACAGAGGAATGGAACGGTTTATATGACAAACAGAGGAATGGAACGGTTTATATGACAAACAGAGGAATGGAACGGTTTATATGACAAACAGAGGAATGGAACGGTTTATATGACAAACAGAGGAATGGAACGGTTTATATGACAAACAGAGGAATGGAACGGTCTAAATGACAAACAGAGGAATGGAACGGTTTATATGACAAACAGAGAAATGGAACAGTTTATATGACAAACAGAGGAATGGAACGGTTTATATGACAAACAGAGGAATGGAACGGTTTATATGACAAACAGAGGAATGGAACGGTTTATATGACAAACAGAGGAATGGAACGGTTTATATGACAAACAGAGGAATGGAACGGTTTATATGACAAACAGAGGAATGGAACGGTTTATATGACAAACAGAGGAATGGAACGGTTTATATGACAAACAGAGGAATGGAACGGTTTATATGACAAACAGAGGAATGGAACGGTTTATATGACAAACAGAGGAATGGAACGGTTTATATGACAAACAGAGGAATGGAACGGTTTATATGACAAACAGAGGAATGGAACGGTTTATATGACAAACAGAGGAATGGAACGGTTTATATGACAAACAGAGGAATGGAACGGTCTAAATGACAAACAGAGGAATGGAACGGTCTAAATGACAAACAGAGGAATGGAACGGTTTATATGACAAACAGAGGAATGGAACGGTTTATATGACAAACAGAGGAATGGAACGGTTTATATGACAAACAGAGGAATGGAACGGTTTATATGACAAACAGAGGAATGGAACGGTTTATATGACAAACAGAGGAATGGAACGGTTTATATGACAAACAGAGGAATGGAACGGTTTATATGACAAACAGAGGAATGGAACGGTTTATATGACAAACAGAGGAATGGAACGGTTTATATGACAAACAGAGGAATGGAACGGTTTATATGACAAACAGAGGAATGGAACGGTTTATATGACAAACAGAGGAATGGATGACAAACAGAGGAATGGAGCGGTTTATATGACAAACAGAGGAATGGAACGGTTTATATGACAAACAGAGGAATGGAACGGTTTATATGACAAACAGAGGAATGGAACGGTTTATATGACAAACAGAGGAATGGAACGGTTTATATGACAAACAGAGGAATGGAACGGTTTATATGACAAACAGAGGAATGGAACGGTCTAAATGACAAACAGAGGAATGGAACGGTCTAAATGACAAACAGAGGAATGGAACGGTTTATATGACAAACAGAGGAATGGAACGGTTTATATGACAAACAGAGGAATGGAACGGTTTATATGACAAACAGAGGAATGGAACGGTTTATATGACAAACAGAGGAATGGAACGGTTTATATGACAAACAGAGGAATGGAACGGTTTATATGACAAACAGAGGAATGGAACGGTCTAAATGACAAACAGAGGAATGGAACGGTTTATATGACAAACAGAGGAATGGAACGGTTTAAATGACAAACAGAGGAATGGAACGGTTTATATGACAAACAGAGGAATGGAACGGTTTATATGACAAACAGAGGAATGGAACGGTTTATATGACAAACAGAGGAATGGAACGGTTTATATGACAAACAGAGGAATGGAACGGTTTATATGACAAACAGAGGAATGGAACGGTTTATATGACAAACAGAGGAATGGAACGGTCTAAATGACAAACAGAGGAATGGAACGGTTTATATGACAAACAGAGGAATGGAACGGTTTATATGACAAACAGAGGAATGGAACGGTTTATATGACAAACAGAGGAATGGAACGGTTTATATGACAAACAGAGGAATGGAACGGTTTATATGACAAACAGAGGAATGGAACGGTCTAAATGACAAACAGAGGAATGGAACGGTTTATATGACAAACAGAGGAATGGAACGGTCTAAATGACAAACAGAGGAATGGAACGGTTTATATGACAAACAGAGGAATGGAACGGTTTATATGACAAACAGAGGAATGGAACGGTTTATATGACAAACAGAGGAATGGAACGGTTTATATGACAAACAGAGGAATGGAACGGTTTATATGACAAACAGAGGAATGGAACGGTCTAAATGACAAACAGAGGAATGGAACGGTTTATATGACAAACAGAGGAATGGAACGGTTTATATGACAAACAGAGGAATGGAACGGTTTATATGACAAACAGAGGAATGGAACGGTTTATATGACAAACAGAGAAATGGAACGGTTTATATGACAAACAGAGAAATGGAACGGTTTATATGACAAACAGAGGAATGGAACGGTTTATATGACAAACAGAGGAATGGAACGGTCTAAATGACAAACAGAGGAATGGAACGGTCTAAATGACAAACAGAGGAATGGAACGGTCTAAATGACAAACAGAGGAATGGAACGGTTTATATGACAAACAGAGGAATGGAACGGTCTAAATGACAAACAGAGGAATGGAACGGTTTATATGACAAACAGAGGAATGGAACGGTCTAAATGACAAACAGAGGAATGGAACGGTTTATATGACAAACAGAGGAATGGAACGGTTTATATGACAAACAGAGGAATGGAACGGTTTATATGACAAACAGAGGAATGGAACGGTTTATATGACAAACAGAGGAATGGAACGGTTTATATGACAAACAGAGGAATGGAACGGTTTATATGACAAACAGAGGAATGGAACGGTTTATATGACAAACAGATGAATGGAACGGTTTATATGACAAACAGAGGAATGGAACGGTTTATATGACAAACAGAGGAATGGAACGGTTTATATGACAAACAGAGGAATGGAACGGTCTAAATGACAAACAGAGGAATGGAACGGTTTATATGACAAACAGAGGAATGGAACGGTTTATATGACAAACAGAGGAATGGAACGGTTTATATGACAAACAGAGGAATGGAACGGTTTATATGACAAACAGAGGAATGGAACGGTTTATATGACAAACAGAGGAATGGAACGGTTTATATGACAAACAGAGGAATGGAACGGTTTATATGACAAACAGAGGAATGGAACGGTTTATATGACAAACAGAGGAATGGAACGGTTTATATGACAAACAGAGGAATGGAACGGTTTATATGACAAACAGAGGAATGGAACGGTCTAAATGACAAACAGAGGAATGGAACGGTTTATATGACAAACAGAGGAATGGAACGGTTTATATGACAAACAGAGGAATGGAACGGTTTATATGACAAACAGAGGAATGGAACGGTTTATATGACAAACAGAGGAATGGAACGGTTTATATGACAAACAGAGGAATGGAACGGTTTATATGACAAACAGAGGAATGGAACGGTTTATATGACAAACAGAGGAATGGAACGGTTTATATGACAAACAGAGGAATGGAACGGTCTAAATGACAAACAGAGGAATGGAACGGTCTAAATGACAAACAGAGGAATGGAACGGTTTATATGACAAACAGAGGAATGGAACGGTCTAAATGACAAACAGAGGAATGGAACGGTCTATATGACAAACAGAGGAATGGAACGGTCTAAATGACAAACAGAGGAATGGAACGGTTTATATGACAAACAGAGGAATGGAACGGTTTATATGACAAACAGAGGAATGGAACGGTCTAAATGACAAACAGAGGAATGGAACGGTCTAAATGACAAACAGAGGAATGGAACGGTCTAAATGACAAACAGAGGAATGGAACGGTCTAAATGACAAACAGAGGAATGGAACGGTCTAAATGACAAACAGAGGAATGGAACGGTCTAAATGACAAACAGAGGAATGGAACGGTTTATATGACAAACAGAGGAATGGAACGGTCTAAATGACAAACAGAGGAATGGAACGGTCTATATGACAAACAGAGGAATGGAACGGTTTATATGACAAACAGAGGAATGGAACGGTCTAAATGACAAACAGAGGAATGGAACGGTCTAAATGACAAACAGAGGAATGGAACGGTTTATATGACAAACAGAGGAATGGAACGGTTTATATGACAAACAGAGGAATGGAACGGTCTAAATGACAAACAGAGGAATGGAACGGTCTAAATGACAAACAGAGGAATGGAACGGTCTAAATGACAAACAGAGGAATGGAACGGTTTATATGACAAACAGAGGAATGGAACGGTTTATATGACAAACAGAGGAATGGAACGGTTTATATGACAAACAGAGGAATGGAACGGTCTAAATGACAAACAGAGGAATGGAACGGTCTAAATGACAAACAGAGGAATGGAACGGTTTATATGACAAACAGAGGAATGGAACGGTCTAAATGACAAACAGAGGAATGGAACGGTTTATATGACAAACAGAGGAATGGAACGGTTTATATGACAAACAGAGAAATGGAACGGTTTATATGACAAACAGAGGAATGGAACGGTTTATATGACAAACAGAGGAATGGAACGGTTTATATGACAAACAGAGAAATGGAACGGTCTAAATGACAAACAGAGGAATGGAACGGTTTATATGACAAACAGAGGAATGGAACGGTTTATATGACAAACAGAGGAATGGAACGGTCTAAATGACAAACAGAGGAATGGAACGGTTTATATGACAAACAGAGGAATGGAACGGTTTATATGACAAACAGAGAAATGGAACGGTTTATATGACAAACAGAGGAATGGAACGGTTTATATGACAAACAGAGGAATGGAACGGTTTATATGACAAACAGAGGAATGGAACGGTTTATATGACAACCAGAGGAATGGAACGGTTTATATGACAAACAGAGAAATGGAACGGTCTAAATGACAAACAGAGGAATGGAACGGTTTATATGACAAACAGAGGAATGGAACGGTTTATATGACAAACAGAGGAATGGAACGGTTTATATGACAAACAGAGGAATGGAACGGTTTATATGACAAACAGAGGAATGGAACGGTTTATATGACAAACAGAGGAATGGAACGGTCTAAATGACAAACAGAGGAATGGAACGGTTTATATGACAAACAGAGGAATGGAACGGTTTATATGACAAACAGAGGAATGGAACGGTCTAAATGACAAACAGAGGAATGGAACGGTTTATATGACAAACAGAGGAATGGAACGGTTTATATGACAAACAGAGGAATGGAACGGTTTATATGACAAACAGAGGAATGGAACGGTTTATATGACAAACAGAGGAATGGAACGGTTTATATGACAAACAGAGGAATGGAACGGTTTATATGACAAACAGAGGAATGGAACGGTTTATATGACAAACAGAGGAATGGAACGGTTTATATGACAAACAGAGGAATGGAACGGTCTAAATGACAAACAGAGGAATGGAACGGTCTAAATGACAAACAGAGGAATGGAACGGTTTATATGACAAACAGAGGAATGGAACGGTTTATATGACAAACAGAGGAATGGAACGGTTTATATGACAAACAGAGGAATGGAACGGTTTATATGACAAACAGAGGAATGGAACGGTTTATATGACAAACAGAGGAATGGAACGGTCTAAATGACAAACAGAGGAATGGAACGGTTTAAATGACAAACAGAGGAATGGAACGGTTTATATGACAAACAGAGGAATGGAACGGTTTATATGACAAACAGAGGAATGGAACGGTTTATATGACAAACAGAGGAATGGAACGGTTTATATGACAAACAGAGGAATGGAACGGTTTATATGACAAACAGAGGAATGGAACGGTTTATATGACAAACAGAGGAATGGAACGGTTTATATGACAAACAGAGGAATGGAACGGTCTAAATGACAAACAGAGGAATGGAACGGTCTAAATGACAAACAGAGGAATGGAACGGTTTATATGACAAACAGAGGAATGGAACGGTTTATATGACAAACAGAGGAATGGAACGGTCTAAATGACAAACAGAGGAATGGAACGGTCTAAATGACAAACAGAGGAATGGAACGGTTTATATGACAAACAGAGGAATGGAACGGTCTAAATGACAAACAGAGGAATGGAACGGTTTATATGACAAACAGAGGAATGGAACGGTTTATATGACAAACAGAGGAATGGAACGGTCTAAATGACAAACAGAGGAATGGAACGGTTTATATGACAAACAGAGGAATGGAACGGTCTAAATGACAAACAGAGGAATGGAACGGTTTATATGACAAACAGAGGAATGGAACGGTTTATATGACAAACAGAGGAATGGAACGGTTTATATGACAAACAGAGGAATGGAACGGTCTAAATGACAAACAGAGGAATGGAACGGTTTATATGACAAACAGAGGAATGGAACGGTTTATATGACAAACAGAGGAATGGAACGGTTTATATGACAAACAGAGGAATGGAACGGTTTATATGACAAACAGAGGAATGGAACGGTTTATATGACAAACAGAGGAATGGAACGGTTTATATGACAAACAGAGGAATGGAACGGTTTATATGACAAACAGAGGAATGGAACGGTTTATATGACAAACAGAGGAATGGAACGGTTTATATGACAAACAGAGGAATGGAACGGTTTATATGACAAACAGAGGAATGGAACGGTCTAAATGACAAACAGAGGAATGGAACGGTCTAAATGACAAACAGAGGAATGGAACGGTCTAAATGACAAACAGAGGAATGGAATTGGTCTAAATGACAAACAGAGGAATGGAACGGTCTAAATGACAAACAGAGGAATGGAATTGGTCTAAATGGCAAACAGAGGAATTGAACGGTCTAAATGACAAACAGAGGAATGGAATTGGTCTAAATGGCAAACAGAGGAATGGAACGGTCTAAATGACAAACAGAGGAATGGAATTGGTCTAAATGGCAAACAGAGGAATTGAACGGTCTAAATGACAAACAGAGGAATGGAACGGTCTAAATGACAAACAGAGGAATGGAATTGGTCTAAATGGCAAACAGAGGAATTGAACGGTCTAAATGACAAACAGAGGAATGGAATTGGTCTAAATGACAAACAGAGGAATGGAACGGTCTAAATGACAAACAGAGGAATGGAACGGTCTAAATGACAAACAGAGGAATGGAATTGGTCTAAATGGCAAACAGAGGAATTGAACGGTCTAAATGACAAACAGAGGAATGGAACGGTCTAAATGACAAACAGAGGAATTGAACGGTCTAAATGACAAACAGAGGAATGGAACGGTCTAAATGACAAACAGAGGGAATGAACAGTCTAAATGACAAACAGAGGAATTGAACGGTCTAAATGACAAACAGAGAAATGGAACGGTAAATATGACCAACAGAGGAATAGGACGGTCTAAATGACAAACAGAGAAATGGAACGGTCTAAATGACAAACAGAGGGAATGAACGGTCTAAATGACAAACAGAGGAATTGAACGGTCTAAATGACAAACAGAGAAATGGAACAGTCTATATGACAAACAGAGGAATGGAACGGTCTAAATTACAAACAGAGGGAATGAACGGTCTAAATGACAAACAGAGTGAATGAACGGTCTAAATGACAAACAGAGGGAATGAACGGTCTAAATGACAAACAGAGAAATGGAACGGTCTAAATGACAAACAGAGGAATTGAACGGTCTAAATGGCAAACAGAGGAATTGAACAGTCTAAATGACAAACAGAGAAATGGAACGGTCTAAATGGCAAACAGAGGAATTGAACGGTCTAAATGACAAACAGAGGAATGGAACGGTCTAAATGACAAACAGAGGAATGGAACGGTCTAAATGACAAACAGAGGAATTGAACGGTCTAAATGGCAAACAGAGGAATTGAACAGTCTAAATGACAACCAGAGAAATGGAACGGTCTGAATGGCAAACAGAGGAATTGAACGGTCTAAATGACAAACAGAGGAATGGAACGGTCTAAATGACAAACAGAGGAATTGAACGGTCTAAATGACAAACAGAGGAATGGAACGGTCTAAATGACAAACAGAGGAATTGAACGGTCTAAATGGCAGAGAAATGGAACGGTCTAAATGACAAACAGAGAAATGCAACGGTCTAAATGGCAAACAGAGGAATGGAACGGTCTAAATGGCAAACAGAGGAATTGAACGGTCTAAATGACAAACAGAGGAATGGAACGGTCTAAATGACAAACAGAGGGAATGGACGGTCTAAATGACAAACAGAGGAATTGAACAGTCTAAATAGCAGAGGACTGGAACGGTCTAAATGACAAACAGAGGAATGGAACGGTCTAAATGACAAACAGAGGAATGGAACGGTCTATATGACAAACAGAGGAATTGAACGGTCTAAATGAAAAACAGAGGAATAGAACGGTCTAAATGACAACCAGAGGAATGGAACGGTCTAAATGGCAAACAGAGGAATTGAACGGTCTAAATGACAAACAGAGGAATGGAACGGTCTAAATGACAAACAGAGGAATTGAACGGTCTAAATGACAAACAGAGGAATGGAACGGTCTAAATGACAAACAGAGGAATTGAACGGTCTAAATGGCAGAGAAATGGAACGGTCTAAATGACAAACAGAGAAATGCAACGGTCTAAATGGCAAACAGAGGAATGGAACGGTCTAAATGGCAAACAGAGGAATTGAACGGTCTAAATGACAAACAGAGGAATGGAACGGTCTAAATGACAAACAGAGGAATTGAACGGTCTAAATGACAAACAGAGGAATGGAACGGTCTAAATGACAAACAGAGGGAATGGACGGTCTAAATGACAAACAGAGGAATTGAACAGTCTAAATAGCAGAGGACTGGAAAGGTCTAAATGACAAACAGAGGAATGGAACGGTCTAAATGACAAACAGAGGAATGGAACGGTCTAAATGACAAGCAGAGGAATGGAACGGTCTAAATGGCAAACAGAGGAATGGAACGTTCTAAATGACAAACAGAGGAATGGAACGGTCTAAATGACAAACAGAGGAATTGAACGGTCTAAATGACAAACAGAGAAATGGAACGGTCTAAATGACGAACAGAGGAATTGAACGGTTTAAATGGCAAACAGAGGAATTGAACGGTCTAAATGACAAACAGAGAAATGGAACGGTCTAAATGACGAACAGAGGAATTGAACGGTCTAAATGGCAAACAGAGGAATTGAACAGTCTGAATGGCAGAGAAGTGGAACGGTCTAAATGACAAACAGAGGAATGGAACGGCCTAAATGACAAACAGAGGATTGGAATGGTCTAAATGACAAACAGAGGAATGGAACGGTCTATATGACAAACAGAGGAATGGAACGGTCTAAATGACAAACAGAGGAATGGAACGGTGTAAATAACAAACAGAGAAATGGAACGGTCTAAATGACAAACAGAGGAATTGAACGGTCTAAATGACAAACAGAGAAATGGAATGGTCTAAATGACAAACAGAGGAATGGAACGGTCTATATGACAAACAGAGGAATGGAACGGTCTAAATGACAAACAGAGGAATTGAACGGTCTAAATGACAAACAGAGAAATGGAATGGTCTAAATGACAAACAGAGGAATGGAACGGTCTATATGACAAACAGAGGAATGGAACGGTCTAAATGACAAACAGAGGAATGGAACGGTGTAAATAACAAACAGAGGAATTGAACGGTCTAAATGACAAACAGAGGAATTGAACGGTCTAAATGACAAACAGAGAAATGGAATGGTCTAAATGACAAACAGAGAAATGGAATGGTCTAAATGACAAACAGAGGAATGGAACGGTCTATATGACAAACAGAGGAATGGAACGGTCTAAATGACAAACAGAGGAATGGAACGGTCTAAATGACAAACAGAGGAATTGAACGGTCTAAATGACAAACAGAGGAATGGAACGGTCTAAATGACAAACAGAGGAATGGAACGGTCTAAATGACAAACAGAGAAATGGAACGGTCTATATGACAAACAGAGGAATGGAACGGTCTAAATGACAAACAGAGAAATGGAACGGTCTAAATGACAAACAGAGGAATTGAACGGTCTAAATGACAAACAGAGGAATTGAACGGTCTAAATAACAAACAGAGAAATTGAACGGTCTAAATGACAAACACAGGGAATGAACGGTCTAAATGACAAACAGAGAAATGGGACGGTCTAAATGGCAGAGAAATGGAACGGTCTAAATGACAAACAGAGGATTGGAACTGCCTAAATGACAAACAGAGGAATTGAACGGTCTAAATGACAAACAGAGAAATGGAATGGTCTAAATGACAAACAGAGGAATGGAACGGTCTAAATGACAAACAGAGGAATGGAACGGTGTAAATAACAAACAGAGAAATGGAACGGTCTAAATGACAAACAGAGGAATTGAACGGTCTAAATGACAAACAGAGGAATGGAACGGTCTAAATGACAAACAGAGAAATGGAACGGTCTATATGACAAACAGAGGAATGGAACGGTCTAAATGACAAACAGAGAAATGGAACGGTCTAAATGACAAACAGAGGAATTGAACGGTCTAAATGACAAACAGAGGAATTGAACGGTCTAAATAACAAACAGAGAAATGGAACGGTCTAAATGACAAACAGAGGGAATGAACGGTCTAAATGACAAACAGAGAAATGGAACGGTCTAAATGACAAACAGAGGAATGGAACGGTCTAAATGACAAACAGAGGAATGGAACGGTCTAAATGACAAACAGAGGAATGGAACGGTCTAAATGACAAACAGAGGAATGGAACGGTCTAAATAACAAACAGAGAAATGGAACGGTCTAAATGACAAACAGAGGAATGGAACGGTCTAAATGACAAACAGAGAAATGGGACGGTCTAAATGGCAGAGAAATGGAACGGTCTAAATGACAAACAGAGGATTGGAACTGCCTAAATGACAAACAGAGGAATTGAACGGTCTAAATGACAAACAGAGAAATGGAATGGTCTAAATGACAAACAGAGGAATGGAACGGTCTATATGACAAACAGAGGAATGGAACGGTCTAAATGACAAACAGAGGAATGGAACGGTCTAAATAACAAACAGAGAAATGGAACGGTCTAAATGACAAACAGAGGAATTGAACGGTCTAAATGACAAACAGAGGAATGGAACGGTCTAAATGACAAACAGAGGAATTGAACGGTCTAAATAACAAACAGAGAAATGGAACGGTCTAAATGACAAACAGAGGGAATGAACGGTCTAAATGACAAACAGAGAAATGGAACGGTCTAAATGACAAACAGAGGAATGGAACGGTGTAAATAACAAACAGAGAAATGGAACGGTCTAAATGACAAACAGAGGAATTGAACGGTCTAAATGACAAACAGAGAAATGGAACGGTCTAAATAACAAACAGAGAAATGGAACGGTCTAAATGACAAACAGAGGGAATGAACGGTCTAAATGACAAACAGAGGAATTGAACGGTCTAAATAACAAACAGAGAAATGGAACGGTCTGAATGACAAACAGAGGGAATGAACGGTCTAAATGACAAACAGAGAAATGGAACGGTCTAAATGACAAACAGAGGAATTGAACGGTCTAAATGACAAACAGAGGAATTGAACGGTCTAAATAACAAACAGAGAAATGGAACGGTCTAAATGACAAACAGAGGAATGGAACGGTCTAAATGACAAACAGAGAAATGTAACGGTCTATATGACAAACAGAGGAATAGGACGGTCTAAATGACAAACAGAGAAATGGAACGGTCTAAATGACAAACAGAGGAATGGAACGGTCTAAATGACAAACAGAGGAATTGAACAGCCTAAATAGCAGAGGACTGGAACGGTCTAAATGACAAACAGAGGAATGGAACGGTCTAAATGACAAACAGAGGAATGGAACGGTCTAAATAGCAGAGGACTGGAACGGTCTAAATGACAACCAGAGGAATGGAACGGTCTAAATGACAAACAGAGGAATGGAACGGTCTAAATGACAAACAGAGGAATGGAACGGTCTAAATGACAAACAGAGGAATTGAACGGTCTAAATGAAAAACAGAGGAATAGAACGGTCTAAATGACAACCAGAGGAATGGAACGGTCTAAATGGCAAACAGAGGAATTGAACGGTCTAAATGACAAACAGAGGAATGGAACGGTCTAAATGCCAAACAGAGGAATTGAACGGTCTAAATGACAAACAGAGGAATGGAACGGTCTAAATGACAAACAGAGGA
This sequence comes from Oncorhynchus keta, assembly GCF_023373465.1. Taxonomy (NCBI): domain Eukaryota; kingdom Metazoa; phylum Chordata; class Actinopteri; order Salmoniformes; family Salmonidae; genus Oncorhynchus; species Oncorhynchus keta. Next base: position 21,162,525 of record NC_068427.1, on the reverse strand, counting down.
ATTGAACGGTCTAAATGACAAGCAGAGGAATGGAACGGTCTAAATGACAAACAGAGGAATTGAACGGTCTAAATGACAAACAGAGGAATGGAACGGTCTAAATGCCAAACAGAGGAATTGAACTGTCTAAATGACAAACAGAGGAATGGAACGGTCTAAATGACAAACAGAGGAATTGAACGGTCTAAATGACAAACAGAGGAATGGAACGGTCTAAATGACAAACAGAGGGAATGAACCGTCTAAATGACAAACAGAGGAATTGAAAAGTCTAAATAGCAGAGGACTGGAACGGTCTAAATGACAAACAGAGGAATGGAACGGTCTAAATGACAAACAGAGGAATGGAACGTTCTAAATGACAAACAGAGGAATGGAACGGTCTAAATGACAAACAGAGGAATTGAACGGTCTAAATGGCAAACAGAGGAATTGAACGGTCTGAATGGCAGAGAAGTGGAACGGTCTAAATGACAAACAGAGGAATGGAACGGTCTAAATGACAAACAGAGAAATGGGACGGTCTAAATGGCAGAGAAATGGAACGGTCTAAATGACAAACAGAGGAATGGAACGGTCTAAATGACAAACAGAGGAATGGAACGGTCTAAATAACAAACAGAGAAATGGAACGGTCTAAATGACAAACAGAGGAATTGAACGGTCTAAATGACAAACAGAGGAATGGAACGGTCTAAATGACAAACAGAGAAATGGAACGGTCTATATGACAAACAGAGGAATAGGACGGTCTAAATGACAAACAGAGAAATGGAACGGTCTAAATGACAAACAGAGGAATTGAACGGTCTAAATGACAAACAGAGGAATTGAACGGTCTAAATGACAAACAGAGAAATGGAACGGTCTATATGACAAACAGAGGAATAGGACGGTCTAAATGACAAACAGAGAAATGGAACGGTCTAAATGACAAACAGAGGAATTGAACGGTCTAAATGACAAACAGAGGGAATGAACCGTCTAAATGACAAACAGAGGAATTGAACAGTCTAAATACCAGAGGAATGGAACGGTCTAAATGGCAAACAGAGGAATTGAACGGTCTAAATGACAAACAGAGGAATGGAACGGTCTAAATGACAAACAGAGGAATTGAACGGTCTAAATGACAAACAGAGGAATGGAACGGTCTAAATGACAAACAGAGGAATTGAACGGTCTAACCAGCTCGGGAGTTTTATTCCTCTGCTGGTAGCGTGACTACAGCTCAAGCTCATTACCATAACGCACAATGCGCAAAAATATTCCTACAAATATTTAACCTCCACACATTAACAAGTAAAATAGCTCAAATGAAAGATAAACAAGTTGTTTATCTAGCCAGCAAGTCAGATTTCTAAAATGTTTTACGGCGAAAACATAGCACATATTTATGTCAAACCACCACCGCAGACATAGCTCATTAGCATAGCCAAGTAGGAAAAAAATGCAATCAACAAACGCAGGATTAAAAGAAAAATCATTTCACTATCCTTTTGAAATCTTCATCAGATGACAGTAATATAACATGTTACACAGTACATTCATTTTTTTCAATAATATGCTATATATATCCATAAATCTCTGTTTACAATGATGCATCGTTCAAAAATGCTACCCAAATGTCCTGAGAAATGACGATAGCCCTGGCAGATAACGTCAGCTAACAAGGAATACACATCATAAACTTTGACTAAATATGCATGTTTTACATATGTATAGCAAGATACACTTCTTCTAAATGCAATTGCATTGTTACATTTAATTTTAACGTTACATTTTGCGTTCACTAGACTATAATATGGAGTCGGCGCTCCCACAGTAGCATAATGACTCCTCTATCTTGGAGTCGACAGAAACCCAAAATTAATACATTAAATATTCCCTTACCTTTGTTATTCTTCCATCAAACGACCTGTAAGGGATTATACTCACCAAATTAGCGTTCAGTTTTCAAGTCTGCGTCTTTCGGTTCTCAAAATAGCCTGATTTTGGTAAAAATGTAGTCAAAATTGAAGTGGTTGCGCACCAAAACTTCGAAAGTATATATAATATGTCGAGTAAACTTGTCAAACTAACTTCATAATCAAGCTTTAACATGTTATAAAGGTGTACAGCAATTTTGAGAACAAACAGAAACACAAGCACTGTTCAATCGATCTTGGAAAAGAGAGAGGACTTGACCATTGCGCACAGGTTTTTTTGAGTGACTGAGAGCTTACCCCGTGCTCAAACTATTTGGGAAGGGTGTTTGCGATGAGGTCAAAGGTGACCCAACTTTTCAGATGAGAAGAGATATTTTGGGAAAATGCAGATTTTGAGAGTTCTGCTATACATAGAGACATAATTTAAACGGTTTTAAAAGCTTTAGAGTGTTTTCTATTCGATAATATTTTTTATTTGCATATATTAGCAACTTTTGACAAAAATGTATCATGTTTTATATGGGTACCCAAATCCTCCAGAAGGGGCAGTAAACCGTGGTATCCTGAACAGGTATTAAAAAGCATCAGGAATGAAATGCTTAAACACAGTACTAATGAGCTGCAGGATGCCTCATTAAAACGATTCAACCTGGTTTTGGAGAGTGGCTGCTTCCCTGTTATTTGTAACCATGTTCATATATGAGGTTCATAAACCCCATATATAAAAAATGTGACAAATTAGACCCTAGTAATATAGTGTCACCAGTAACATGGGGAAACTGTTCTCCTGTACTCTGAATGACTGAATTACAGACCTTCCTCACACAACATAATGCTCTCAGCAAAAAACAAATTGTCTTTCTACCCACAGAACAACAGACGACATACACACATTACACAACAGTAATAAACCAGCATGTTCATCAGAAAAGCAGCGGGAAAGTATTTGCATGTTTTGTTGATTTTAAGAATGCTTTTGATTCCATATGGTATGATGGATTATATTACAAAACCTCCAAAGCGAGGTTGAGGATAAAGTATATGACATCATAAGTGTTTTGCGAGGGGTGCAAGGGGGGAGACAAGGGTGCAGTTTAAGTCCAACCCTGTTCAAAGTCTACATAAACAAACTAGCAGTGTTGTTGGACAAATCTGCAGCCCCTGGAGGTCAGATTCCTGCTCTAACCAGATGTCCTTGTCCTATGGTCACCAACAGAGTAAGGTCTAACCAGATGTCCTTGTCCTATGGTCACCAACAGAGTAAGGTCTAACCAGATGACCTACTGTCACCAACAGAGTAAGGTCTACAGGAACAACTTAACATTCTTTGTGAATTCAGCATCAACTGGGCAATCAACATCGACTTTCAGAAAACGAAATTGCCCGCAAATAATTTTACTCGATAAAAATACAATTCTAAAAAATAAATATTCCTATCCAAATCTAGTGGAAAATATTCACTAGTGTAATTTTACCAATTGCACAATATGGAAGCCAGGTTTGGGTCCCAACCTGTAATACGCACTGGGAGAAAAACTCAACAGAAAATATACATACAGAGTTCTGCAGAATGATCCTAAATATCCAAAAGAAATGACCAAATAATGCATGTAGAGCAAAACTCAGACGATCCCCTTTATTAATTGTAAATATAAAGAAAAGGACACCAAAAAGTTGGCACAATTTGAAATTAAGCCCCAAAGAAAGAAAAGATGGCGCCGAAGAACATGGCTGATGTTTTACAATTGTGCTATTTTGTTCATTTTGTAGCGTTTTGTGGAACTTGTTTTTTAAAACTTATTGTGTACATAATGTTGCTGCTACTGTTTCTTATGACTGAAAATAACTTCTGGACATCAGAACAGCGATTACTCACCTTGGACTGGAAGAAACTTGTTCCTTTAACGAAACCAACGAGAAGGATATCCTGCTTTCACTGGAACATGGTCAGATCCCTGCCTTTTGGGTGAAGAAAAGCCTCAGGAAAAGGGGTCGCAGGTCGGGCAACCTTCTGAGAATCCGTACACGAGCAAGTAAACTCCCACTGCCATCGGTTCTTCTTGCTAACGTGCAATCATTGGAAAATAAAATGGATTATGATTATGCTACCAACAGGACATTAAAAACTCTCCCACCTGGACAAAAGGAACACCTATGTGAGAATGCTGTTCATTGACTACAGCTCAGTGTTCAACACCATAGTGCCCTCAAAGCTCATCACTAAGCTAAGGACTCTGGGACTAAACACCTCCCTCTGCAAATGGATCCTGGACTTCCTGACGGACTGCCCCCAGGTGCCCCCTGCCCCCAGGTGGTAAGGGTAGGCAACAACACGTCTGCCACGCTGATCCTGAACACTGGGTCCCCTCAGGGGTGTGTACTTAGTCCCCTCCTGTATTCCCTGTTCACCCACGACTGCATGGCCAAACACAACTCCAACACCATCATTAAGTTTGCTGACGACACAACAGTGATAGATAGGCCTGATCACCGACAATGATGAAACGACCTATGAAACGGCCTGAAACAGACTGACAACAATGAAATGTCCTGAAACTGACAGTTTTCTCTGTTACCGCACGGCAAGCGGTACCGGAGCGCCAAAAGGCTCCTCAACAGCTTCTACCCCCAAGCCATTAGACTGCTGAACAATTCATCAAATTTACATTGACCCCCCTTGTACACTGTTGCTACTCACTGTTTGTTTGTTACCTATGCACAGACACTTCTCCCCCACCTACATGTACAGATTAACTCAACTAACCTGTACCCCTGCACACTGACTCGGTACCGGTGCCCCCTTTATATAGCCTCATTATTGTTATTCTTATTGTGTAACTTTTAGGACTACTTTTTATTTTAGTCTACTTGGTAAATATTTTCTTAACTCTTCTTGAACTGTACTGTTGGTTAAGGACTTGTAAGTAAGCATTTCACGGTAAAGTCCACACTTGTTGTATTCGGCGCATGTGACAAATAAAGTTTTATTTTATTTTATTTGAAAACCTCCTTACAACTCAAAGCACTGAAAATCCAAGAACTGAACCCTGAAAAGAATCCCCTATGTCTGCTGTTAAGAACACTAAACAACCCTATTCTCCAAACAAACGAGGAAATCCATGAAATTGTTACAGAAATGTACAACTCCTATTTGACAAATATGGAGAAAAAAAAACATAGAATAAACTAAATTGCTATTTGTCCCTCAAAAGAGAATACAAATTGGCAGGATATCTCAAAACAGAAACAGATCCGGACCAAATAATGGCTCAGCGACCACCAATTGGCTATAGAATAAGGGAGACACAAATAGACAGAGATGTACTTTTTCCTCTACTGTGAGAATACTTAGAAATAAGATAATATTTTCCCAGAAAATATCTCAATCAATTCCCAAACCCAGTACATTTACTAACAACACGAAGCTGGGAATTATTCTGAGTGAGGGAGAAACTGCAAATATTACTGCCAGATATGTATATGATTGCCAGAGCCTGAGGGGCATCCGACAACCATTAATTCCCTGAAGTATTTACATTGTATATAACTGACAGTAATACATAGTGTAGCCATCATCCATTAACATTTTGTTGATTATTTATGAACCATTCTTTATTTTTTATAAACAAGACTTTTATTCAATGAAATGTATCAACCGAAGATTACACAATAAAACATGATTAAATGTACTATTATTATTATTACTATTCAAATGAACTGTATTTCATCATCCTCATTGCATTTTACTGTATTTACTGAAATGCTGTACCACATTGGCAATATCTACAAATTATATTTCAAGCCAAAAAAAGCATTTTAAATTTGAATTTGAGAGGAGAGTGAGGAGAGTGAGGAGAGAGAAGAGAGAGGAGAGTGAGGAGAGTGAGGAGAGTGAGGAGAGAGAAGAGAGAGGAGAGTGAGGAGAGTGAAGAGAGAGGAGAGTGAGGAGCGTGAGGAGAGAGAAGAGAGGGGAGAGTGAGGAGAGTGAAAACAGTGAGAAGAAAGAGGAGAGAAAGGAGAGAGAGGAGAGAGGAGAGTGAGGATAGAGAGAAGAGTGAGGAGAGAGCACAGTGAGGAGAGAGAGAGGAGAGAGGAGAGTGAAGAGAAAGGAAAGAGGAGAGAGAGGAGAGTGAAAACAAAAGAGTGAGGAGAGAGAGGAGAGGAAAGAGGCGAGAGAGGAGAGAGGGGAGTGAGGAGAGAGGAGAGAGAGGAGTGAGGAGAGAGGAGAGAGAGGAGATAGAGGAGAGTGAGGAGAGAGAGGAGAGAGAGGAGAGCGAGGACAGAGGAGAGTGAAGAGAAAGGAAAGATGAGAGGAGAGAGGAAAGAGGAGATAGAGGAGTGAAAACAGTGAGGAGAGAGAGGAGAGAAATGCGATAGAGGAGAGAGAGGAGAGTGAGGAGAGAGGAGAGTGAGGAGGGAGGAGAGTGAGGAGGGAGGAGAGTGAGGAGAGAGGAGAGAGAAGAGAGATGAGAGAGAGGAGAGTGAGTAGAATGTGTAGAGTAAGGAGAAAGAGGAGAGAGAGAAGAGAGAGGAGAGTGAGGAGAGTGAGGAGAGCGAGGAGAGAGAGGAGAGAGCACAGTGAGGAGAGAGAGGAGAGAGGAGAAAGAAGAGAGAGAGGAGAGTGGGTAGAGAGGAGAGAGGAGAGAGAAGAGAGGAGAGAGGAGAGTGAAGAGAAAGGAAAGAGGAGAGAGGAAAGAGGAGATAGAGGAGCGTGAAAACAGTGAGGAGAGAGAGAAGAGAGAGGAGAGTGAGGAGAGCGAGGAGAGAGGATATCAAATCATATCAAATGTATTTATATAGCCCTTCGTACATCAGCTGATATCTCAAAGTGCTGTACAGAAACCCAGCCTAAAACCCCAAACAGCAAGCAATGCAAGTGTTGAAGCACGTTGGCTAGGAAAAACTCCATAGAAAGGCCAAAACCAAGGAAGACACCTAGAGAGGAACCAGGCTATGAGGGGTGGCCAGTCCTCTTCTGGCTGTGCCGGGTGGAGATTATAACATGGTCAAATAAAAGGTCTAGGACAGGTAGCACGTCCGGTGAACAGGTCAGGATTCCATAGCCACAGGCAGAACAGTTGAAACTGGAGCAGCAGCAGGGCCAGGTGGACTGGGGACAGCAAGGAGTCACCATGCCAGGTAGTCCTGAGGCATGGTCCTAGGGCTCAGGTCCTCAGAGAGAGAGAAAGAAAGAGAGAAGGAGAGAATTAGAGAGAGCATACATAAATTCACACAGGACACTGGATAAGACAGGAGAAGTACTCCAGATATAAAAAACTGACCCTAGCCGCCCGACACAAACTACTGCAGCATAAATACTGGAGGCTGAGACAGGAGGGGTCAGGAGACACTGTGGCCCCATCCGATGACACCCCCGGACAGGGCCAAACAGGACGGATATAATCCCACCCACTTTGCCAAAGCACACCCCCCACACCACTAGAGGCATAACTTCAACCAACATTTTACCATCCTGAGACAAGGCCGGGTATAGCCCACAAAGATCTATGCCATGGCACAACCCAAGGGGGGTGCCAACCCAGACAGGAAGATCACATCAGTGACTCAACACACTCAAGTGACGCACCCCTCCTAGGAACAGCATGAAAGAGCACCAGTAAGCCAGTGACTCAGCCCCTGTAACAGGGTTAGAGGCAGAAGAGAGGAGAGTGAAGAGAAAGAAAAGAGGAGAGAGGAAAGAGGAGATAGAGGAGAGTGAAAACAGTGAGGAGAGAGAGGAGAGAGGAGAGAGAAGAGAGAGGAGAGTGAGTAGAGTGAGTAGAGTAAGGAGAGAGAGAAGAGAGAGGAGAGCGAGGAGAGAGAGGACAGAGAGGAGAGAGAGGAGAGAAATGAGAGAGAGGAGAGAGAGGAGAGTGAAGAGAAAGAAAAGAGGAGAGAGGAAAGAGAAGATAGAGGAGAGAGAGGAGAGTGAGGAGAGCGAGGAGAGAGAGGAGAGTGAAAACAGTGAGGACAGAGAGGAGAGAAATGAGAGAGGGGGGGGGAGAGAGGAGAGAGAGGAGGGTGAGGATAGTGAGGAGAGAGGATAGAGGAGAGTGAGGAGAGAGAGGAGAGTGACGAGAGAGAGGAGAGAGGAGAGGGAAGAGATAGGAGAGCGAAGAGAGGGAGGAGAGCGAGGAGAGAGAGGTGAGCGAAGAGAGAGGAGAGAGGAGAGAGTGGAGAGACAGGAGAGCAAGAGAGAGAATAGAGAGAGGAGAGGGAAGAGATAGGAGAGTGAGGAGAGCGAGGAGAGAGAGGAAATAGAGGAGAGCGAGGAGAGACAGGAGAGAGAGGAAATAGAGGAGAGACAGGAGAGACAGGAGAGAGAGGAGAGAAATGAGTGAGAGGAGAGAGAGGAGAGTGAAGAGAAAGAAAAGAGGAGAGAGGAAAGAGAAGATAGAGGAGAGAGGGTAGAGTGAGTAGAGTGAGTAGAGTAAGGAGAAAGAGGAGAGAGAGAAGAGAGAGGAGAGCGAGGAGAGCGAGGAGAGAGAGGAAATAGAGGAGAGCGAGGAGAGACAGGAGAGAGAGGAAATAGAGGAGAGGAGAGTGACGAGAGCGAGGAGAGAGAGGAGAGCGAGGAGAGCGAGGAGAGAGAGGGGAGCGGAGAGAGGAGAGAGACGAGAGAGAGGATAGTGAGGAGAGAGCAGAGAGAGGAGAAAGAGGAGAGAGGAGAAAGAGTAGATAGAGGAGAGAGAGGAGAGCGAGGAGAAAGGAGGAAGAGGAGAGAGAGAAGAGAGAAGAGAGAAGAGAGAAGAGAGAGGAGAGAGGAGAGAGGAGAGGGAGAAGAGAGAAGAGAGAAGAGAGAAGAGAGAGGAGAGAGGAGAGAGAGAAGAGAGAAGAGAGAAGAGAGAGGAGAGAGGAGAGAGAGAAGAGAGAAGAGAGAAGAGAGAAGAGAGAGGAGAGAGGAGAGGGAGAAGGAGAGCAGATTAATTGTTGGAAGGAAGGCCTCCCTATTATCTCGAGATCTGCCCAGCCCTGGTCTCTGTCTATTGTGAGTCAGAGGCACAGGAAAAAAATCTCATCAGCACATGTCTCTCTCTGTGTGTGTGTGTGTGTGTGTGTGTGTGTGTGTGTGTGTGTGTGTGTGTGTGTGTGTGTGTGTGTGTGTGTGTGTGTGTGTGTGTGTGTGTGTGTGTGTGTGTGTGTGTGTGTGTGTGTGTGTGTGCATGTGCGCGTGTGTGTGTGTGCAGAGAAACGCCGAGTGGCTGCCTCTCATGAGTTAAACACTAATTGAAGGCATCAGGAGCAGCAGTAGCAGTTTGGACGTGGGCTCTGAGAGGGCTGCAGTCTGAATAGCACGCGTCCTTGGGCTGAGAATGCCACAAAGGAGAGAGCTAACAGCTGTGTGTATAGGTGTGTGTATGGTGTGTGGGTGTGAGGGGAGAGAGTGAGAGAGAGAAAAAGAGACTGCGATACAAACACAGAACCAGAGACAGGGGCTGGCTGGTAGGCAGGGGTCGAGTATCTCCTAGCTAATTCGTTTTAGAGCAGACCTACAAAGAAGCCATTTTACAGCAGAGCCTTCCCTCCATCTATCTATCCATCTATCTCTGACCCTCTCTCAGGGTCCACTGCCCTGGTCTGGTGTCAATACGTAACTGCTCTTCTGACTCATCTCCTTACTCCTCTTCTATCTCCTCCTGCACTACTCCTTCCCCTCATCATCCACACTTCCTTCCTCTCTTGCTCCTTTTCCTTCTCCTTCTTCTCCACTCTTTCTCATATTCCTCTTCCTCCTGCTCATCCTCCTCATCTTCATTATCTTCCTCCTCTAATTGCAGTATTTTATCTCTCCACCGGTGGCCATCTGATACATGTCACACGTGTCCTTCCACATGCTCAGGGGTGTTTCATGACCAGAGAAACAGCTTGATAGGTAGCTATTCTCTGGCCGAATACCTCCATGGTGAATTAAGGAATGCAAACCAATGGTAAATACCAGGGCTGGCAAGGATACAAGAGTGTTTCTCTGTGTGGCAGTTAACTGAGACCAGAACTAGAACCAACTGAGACCAGAACTAGAACCAACTGAGACCAGAACTAGAACCAACTGAGACCAGAACTCTATTGCATTAATCCAGGAACACCAATAATGGGCACCAGTAGAAAACGCAGTTGGCATAGTATTTGATCTCATGTAATCATACAAAGGTACTCACACACACACACACACACACACACACACACACACACACACACACACACACACACACACACACACACACACACACACACACACACACACACACACACACACACACACACACACACACACACACACACACAAAGTGGTGTAGTGGAGTGTATACTCACTCCTTATTCCCCGCGAATAAGGACTGAGTATCCACTGCATCAATGACTAAGATTGATGGAACCGATCAGAATGTTGAGCTTAAAATGTTGATGAACTATGAACTATTTCTTCACATTTTAGGAGTGGCAATGTGCACACGGCGGTAGACCTGCGCACGAATGTTCCAAAACGCAATTTGTGGGTTAAGCCAACGCCATTCTAAAAAGTGCACCGCACATGCGAGCGATTTCATGAGACAGAGATAGGAATATATGTCAGAAATGTAGAAAGAGGGGAGATCTAAAGATGCAACAACTATAATGAGTTGCTGATATATAATGCTTTTGGCTGCTAGACAATGAAAGAGCGTTAAAAGAAAACCAATAGAACATGAGGAAGTCTTTATAAAATAATAGCCTCCAAGTTTCTATGGTGGGATTTTGGCTATAGGCTACTATGAAGCAAGGCGAAACATGCCTCATATGAAGTAAAACATCCAGGTTTCAAACATTTAAAGAACAGGAAAAATATAGTGATGCTAATGATAGGCCTTGCCATCTCTGGTAGGCGGAAAGGCTCTTGCAAACTCCATCTCATGCTACAGAAACACTGATAACCAATCAACAGTGCCAGGTGCCTGCACACTTAAATTAAAGGGTAACTCCACCAAAAAATATACATTTCTTAGATTTTTCCCAGACGTCAAAAGTGGTCTCCTGATGTGGATTAAACATTGTTACGGACTTAGAACACCCACTTTGTTGTTTATCTATAAAAAAAATCTGAAACCTACTAATTTCTGCTAATTTCTGACTCAGTTGACAGCCTAATCTATCATTTTCAATAGTAAGCCTACTATTAGCCTACTAGCCCAGTACAGCTTGGGTTGGCCTGACTGTGAAACACCAATATGGGATTTATCATTTTAGATCATTCAGAGTGTGCCACTGTTTCTCATAGAATGTTTCACACAGGGCACCTTTCCATCGCCCGGCAGGCCGTTGGGGAAGTTTAGGCAAAATTAGAGTATACCCACTTCTCCAGGAAACACTCCACCACTGCCTATAGACACACACCACACTGGGGAAATAAATACTGGATGGATATCGGCTTTGAGTGGAACTTGAGGGGTCTTAAAGTAAGATGGGAACAAAATGCCAATCTCCATTCATCCCTCCTCCCCTATCTGTATCCTCCACCTCTCCCATTCTCTCTCCTTCCCTCATTCTCCATGTCCCTCTCAATCTGCCTTTCCCTCTCTCTACCTCCCATTCTCTCTCCTTCCCTCATTCTCCATCTCCCTCTCAATCTGCCTTTCTCTCTCTCTACCTCCCATTCTTTCTCCTTCCCTCATTCTCCATCTCCCTCTCAATCTGCCTTTCCCTCTCTCTACCTCCCATTCTCTCTCCTTCCCTCCTTCCCTCATTCTCCATCTCCCTCTCAATCTGCCTTTCCCTCTCTCTACCTCCCATTCTCTCTCCTTCCCTCATTCTCCATCTCCCTCTCAATCTGCCTTTCCCTCTCTCTACCTCCCATTCTCTCTCCTTCCCTCATTCTCCATCTCCCTCTCAATCTGCCTTTCCCTCTCTCTACCTCCCATTCTCTCTCCTTCCCTCATTCTCCATCTCCCTCTCAATCTGCCTTTCCCTCTCTCTACCTCCCGCTCTCCCTCTCTCCCTCCCTTTATGCCTCTTCTCCCTTTCCTCAAACAAGCTATAGATTTACATTTTCTTTGGGGTATTGGAATTACATGTTCAGTGTATGAATGGAGACGCTTGTCACAAGGACACACACACACACACATAAGAACACACACCTCTCACTGCTGTGCTAATGAGGGTGTTATTTGCTAGGCAGGACACTTCTTCAGTGGGGAACATCTGCAGCTGACAAAGGCAACAAGACCGTGGCACCAGACTTAATGGCTAAACATGAACAAACAGAAGGCTTCTCTCTCACATTCATTAGTACTGAATAGAATGAATCCCAGCTTCTTTTTGTTGTCGTATTCTGCATGATATTGTCTTTAGATCAGGTTTTTAATCACCTCCTCTGCACTCAAACAAACCCATTCACCTACACCCACACCCACACACAACACACACACACGCACACGCACACGCACACGCACACGCACACAACACACAGAGTAAATGAGATCAGCTAAAGAAGCAATTGTGGTTGGCGTGTCGGGGGTTAACCCTAACAGGACAAGACAGACAGATGTCTCACTCTGCTGGCTTCAGAAGGTAAGTTAAAGCAAACAAGGCATGTAATGTGATTTAGATATAATGCTTCCAGGTCAGGGGTCAGGGATAGACTGCTGGGCAGTGGGAGAGCAGCTGACAGGCGTGTAACTAACCATGACGGATAGGAATTAAATGGACTGCCTACCTAGACACACTGACAGATATTGTGTGTGTGTGTGTGTGTGTGTGTGTGTGTGTGTGTGTGTGTGTGTGTGTGTGTGTGTGTGCATGTCTGTGCCTGCAAGCCTTGTCAAATCAAAGTTTATTCAAAGTTTATTTGTCGCATACAAAAAGTTAGATGCTAAAGCAGGTGATGGGAAATGCTTGTAGCAAATATTGTAAGAAATAACACAAAACAAGCTAAATGTGCCTGTGTGTGTGTGTGTGTCTGTTCCTCCATTCAATCTAGGATCAACTCTACCTACTACCCAGGACAAATCACAACTCAACAATGGATTGACGGATGATAAAAAGATGAGGTGTAATTCTATGGGATGATGATGACAGAACTATAGGAGTTTGTATTTTACATTTTGTGGTCTAACATTGAGGTTCGGGGTTGCAAGTACGATTTGCAAATGTGTAATTTAATTTTGGAAGCTTGATTCATGATGTGTGAAAGATTTAACAGTCGCAAACTTGTAACTTGACATTTGCATACATTCAATTAGTATAATTTATTTTCAGAATCTTTACAAGTATGAATATTCTGCTGTGAATCAAAAATACACTTGCAGATTTTGAATCCGTATGCTCTCGGAGTTCTATCACTGTTGTCACGTTAGCAAGAGATTCGTAAACTTTTGTAGGTTTGTAGACAGAGATTTTCAAGTGCACATGTGATTTACGCTCTGGGGGCAGGACTTTTAACTCCTGGCCAATCAGTTCCCTCTGCCAAAACCACAGCCGCCTAACGATTGACTGGATTGTTCCATCAATCACATCTCAGGAAGTAGTTACCCACATTAGCAAGAGAGGACGAGGTAAATAAAACCAAAACAATCTAATTGAAAGTAACATCTCTTTTATGTGCGTTCATAGATTTTTTTGTTGTTGTAAAAAGGCATGACGGTAGTTTACTTATCATGTGAAATATAGTGGTACATTTTAGACAAACTCCAGACCAACAATTAAACTGACAGCTGCTATTTCGTAAGCTAGCTGGCCTCTGACATTCATCCTAGCTTTACTATCAACTGGCTAGCTTTATCAGGCAGCTTTAGATGGAAGGGGAGAACAAATATATTTTCCAGTTAACCTACTGATTGATTATGAATGCCATTAGTTAGCTACATAACTAGCTATATTGAAACTGCTGGGGGAAGGCTAGCTAGCCTACTCCCACCATCATCACTGCAGTGGAGCTAATGTTAGCTAGGCTTCTATATATCTGCTTGCCATATTTTAAAGAGTCATTACTGACTTTTCAACACTTGTCAAACTACTTCATTCCACTGCCTGTTTGATTAATTGGTTACTGAAAAAGTTGGCAAGAAAAATGCCCCTCATAATTTCACTGCAAATAGACAGTTAGGCTGGTTGGGTATCATTTACATGAATAGATGAATAGAAATGTATTCATTGATTTTAGCCCTTACAAATCATAAGTATTGTCTTGATGGATAAAGTCTGCATGTTGCCAGATGTTTAAGTTACCATAGTAGTTAGTAAAAATGAGAACAGGCTAAGAAACAGTTATTGTAGTTTCTACAAAACTTTATTGAATTTGGTGGTCATCCCCCAAATTTGACCATTTAAAGCCTTGATAGTTGCATCTTTCCTCAGGGAACCGTCGATAGCTGGCAACAGGGTGGCAGGTTTTTTGATGTGCTGCTCTAGAGTTCCATGGCCCAGCAGAATCAGCTGGGAACAGAGGGATGGACACGTTCCTTTTTATACAAGTCTGGGAGACTTTTACAGGGAGACGGTTGCATGTGTTTTGGAGTGAGTACAGTAAATCCAACCAGTGGCCCTGGATAATATGCTATATGTCATCACACAGACACACAGCCATAGTGAAGGGTTACATAGTGAATAAAGTATATTTCCACCAGTGGAGGTTACTTCTTTGTGCTCTGGAGAGTAGTTGGTCTGAAGGCTCTGGAGAGTAGTTGGTCTGAAGGCTCTGGAGAGTAGTTGGTCTGAAGGCTCTGGAGAGTAGTTGGTCTGAAGGCTCTGTAGAGTAGTTGGTCTGAAGGCTCTGAAGAGTAGTTGGTCTGAAGGCTCTGGAGAGTAGTTGGTCTGAAGGCTCTGGAGAGTAGTTGGTCTGAAGGCTCTGGAGAGTAGTTGGTCTGAAGGCTCTGGAGAGTAGTTGGTCTGAAGGCTCTGAAGAGTAGTTGGTCTGAAGGCTCTGGAGAGTAGTTGGTCTGAAGGCTCTGGAGAGTAGTTGGTCTGAAGGCTCTGGAGAGTAGTTGGTCGGAAGGCTCTGAATAGTAGTTGGTCTGAAGGCTCTGGAGAGTAGTTGGTCTGAAGGCTCTGGAGAGTAGTTGGTCTGAAGGCTCTGGAGAGTAGTTGGTCTGAAGGCTCTGGAGAGTAGTTGGTCTGAAGGCTCTGGAGAGTAGTTGGTCTGAAGGCTCTGAAGAGTAGTTGGTCTGAAGGCTCTGGAGAGTAGTTGGTCTGAAGGCTCTGGAGAGTAGTTGGTCTGAAGGCTCTGAATAGTAGTTGGTCTGAAGGCTCTGGAGAGTAGTTGGTCTTATTAAGGCTCTGGAGAGTAGTTGGTCTGAAGGCTCTGGAGAGTAGTTGGTCTGAAGGCTCTGGAGAGTAGTTGGTCTGAAGGCTCTGGAGAGTAGTTGGTCTGAAGGCTCTGGAGGCCCTTTGAATATTCTGTCTCTAGCACCTGGAAAGAGATGGATAAGGTTATTCGGTGGTCCCCATATGAGAACCCTTCATGGTTCCAGGTAGTACCCTTTCTGGTTCCAAGTTGAACCCAAAGCCCAAAAGGTTTCTACCTGGAACCAAAAGGGTTCTTCAAAAGGTCATCCTGTGGGGACAGCTGAAGAACCCGTTTAAGTTCTGAATAGCACCTTTCTTTCTAAGAGTGTACTGAACGCTCTTGAAAGAGAGAGAGAGTAAGAGAGTTAACATTTGCATTGCTGACAATAAGGGTGCCTTCCAATCAGATAAATTAATGCCTTACTTTGTGGTTCAAGTTGTATCTTCATGTCTGTAACTTCACTGTCTCTCCCTCTAACCCCTGAGCCCTCACACCTGACCTCCCATTGGCCAAGGGCCTCTGGTAAAACCCTCTGATCAGTCTCTCTGACAGGGAGTTACTCCACGAGTAGACATGTTTATGGTGCATAGGGCTTCTCCACTCTGCATATGAGTGGAGTATTAGCTGTGTGTGTGTGTATGTATGTATATATATATATATATAAATAAATAAATAAATAAATAAATAATAATACTTATTTTCCACCATAATTTGCAAATATATGTTTTTTAAATCCAACAATGTGATTTTCTGATTTTCTGGGAAAAAAATCTCATTTTGTCTGTCATAGTTGAAGTGTACCTATGATGAGAATTACAGGCCTCTCATCTTTTTAAGTGGGAGAACTTGCACATTTGGTGGCTGACTAAATACTTTTTTGCCCCACTGTATATGCATAACTTACTGACACTGACATGGAGTGCTCCATGTTGCTGCTGGTAGCAGGCCTCAAGCTGGATGCAGGAAATGTCCTATCATGGAGTATGTTTGTATCCATCTCCACCAGGCTCATCATATGACAAACCTCCATAGATTAACAAAAGAAAACGGTAACTGTATTGAGGCAATTGAAGTCATGACAGCCAGTTCTTTACACAGGAGTGAACAGGTTTTTGTTCCAGCACTTCACTAACACCTCATTCAACTAATTGTGGTCTAAATTGAACAAATACATTGCACACAGTTCAGCCCCCTGGGACAGAAATCACCCACATTTATTATTGAATGAGCATGATAGAGAACTCTGCATGATAGAAATAGATCCACACATGTTATTCTCTATCTGACCTTGTGAATAAACTCCAAGAACAAGATGATGATGGCTGGGAGGTTCCCAGCTTCTTCACATCTGTCTGGGTGTTGGGAATGTGCTTCAACCTGAGGAAAAGAGTAGAGGGGGAAGAAATTAACCTCACTGTTCAAATTTCAGTGCTGGTTCAAGTTGCTCAGAACAACAACTACCTTTTAAACAGTTTTACATATTCATAAGCTTGATCAAGTTGTCACCATTTTACTTTTAACTAGTTTATCTATTTGCAGTGAAATTGAGATTGGCATTTTTCTTGCTGCCTGATAAAGCTAGCCAGTTGATAGTAAAGCTAGGGCGAATGTCAGAGGCCAGCTAGCTTACGAAATAGAGGCTGTCAATTTAATGGCTGGTCTGGAGTTTGTCTAAAATGTACCATTATATTTCACATGATAAGCAAACTACTGTCATGCTTTTTCACAAGAAAATGGACACGAGATCATTTGTTTTATTTACCTCGTTCTCTCTTGCTCATGTGGGTAGCTACTTCCTGAGATGTGATTGATGGAACAATCATTATAATCCCATATATTGCACTGTTCTGTAGTTTGATTTGATTTCAAGCAGGAATCTTCAGGTCGTGGGCAACTAATTCAGGTCGTCGCCCTAATCCTTGTGTAGTGTTTTCACTTTGAACTCAAGTACTACACAACCTGCGGATTCCTACTGTAAAAGCTTAGGGATCAACCACATAGAGGGTTTGTAACGTAGACACTGGGAGTCGAGATGCAGGTGGTAAGTTTAATATTTAAAAAAAAATAACATGGAACAATACAGTGTAGGAGCAGCATCTAGACATGAACAACAGAAACAATACAGTGTAGGAGCAGCATCTAGACATGAACAACAGAAACAATACAGTGTAGGAGCAGCATCTAGACATGAACAACAGAAACAATACAGTGTAGGAGCAGCATCTGGACATGAACAACAGAAACAATACAGTGTATGAGCAGCATCTAGACATGAACAACAGAAACAATACAGTGTAGGAGCAGCATCTGGACATGAACAACAGAAACAATACAGTGTAGGAGCAGCATCTGGACATGAACAACAGAAACAATAAAGTGTAGGAGCAGCATCTAGACATGAACAACAGAAACAATACAGTGTAGGAGCAGCATCTAGACATGAACAACAGAAACAATACAGTGTAGGAGCAGCATCTGGACATGAACAACAGAAACAATACAGTGTAGGAGCAGCATCTGGACATGAACAACAGAAACAATACAGTGTAGGAGCAGCATCTAGACATGAACAACAGAAACACTACAGTGTAGGAGCAGCATCTAGACATGAACAACAGAAACAATACAGTGTAGGAGCAGCATCTAGACATGAACAACAGAAACAATACAGTGTAGGAGCAGCATCTGGACATGAACAACAGAAACAATACAGTGTAGGAGCAGCATCTGGACATGAACAACAGAAACAATACAGTGTAGGAGCAGCATCTAGACATGAACAACAGAAACACTACAGTGTAGGAGCAGCATCTAGACATGAACAACAGAAACAATACAGTGTAGGAGCAGCATCTAGACATGAACAACAGAAACAATACAGTGTAGGAGCAGCATCTGGACATGAACAACAGAAACAATACAGTGTAGGAGCAGCATCTGGACATGAACAACAGAAACACTACAGTGTAGGAGCAGCATCTGGACATGAACAACAGAAACAATACAGTGTAGGAGCAGCATCTAGACATGAACAACAGAAACAATACAGTGTAGGAGCAGCATCTGGACATGAACATCAGAAACAATACAGTGTAGGAGCAGCATCTAGACATGAACAACAGAAACAATACAGTGTAGGAGCAGCATCTGGACATGAACAACAGAAACAATACAGTGTAGGAGCAGCATCTAGACATGAACAACAGAAACAATACAGTGTAGGAGCAGCATCTGGACATGAACAACAGAAACAATACAGTGTAGGAGCAGCATCTAGACATGAACAACAGAAACAATAGAGTGTAGGAGCAGCATCTAGACATGAACAACAGAAACAATACAGTGTAGGAGCAGCATCTGGACATGAACAACAGAAACAATACAGTGTAGGAGCAGCATCTGGACATGAACAACAGAAACAATACAGTGTAGGAGCAGCATCTGGACATGAACAACAGAAACAATACAGTGTAGGAGCAGCATCTAGACATGAACAACAGAAACAATACAGTGTAGGAGCAGCATCTACACATGAACAACAGAAACAATACAGTGTAGGAGCAGCATCTGGACATGAACAACAGAAACAATTACAGTGTAGGAGCAGCATCTGGACATGAACAACAGAAACAATACAGTGTAGGAGCAGCATCTAGACATGAACAACAGAAACAATACAGTGTAGGAGCAGCATCTGGACATGAACAACAGAAACAATACAGTGTAGGAGCAGCATCTAGACATGAACAACAGAAACAATACAGTGTAGGAGCAGCATCTAGACATGAACAACAGAAACAATACAGTGTAGGAGCAGCATCTAGACATGAACAACAGAAACAATACAGTGTAGGAGCAGCATCTAGACATGAACAACAGAAACAATACAGTGTAGGAGCAGCATCTGGACATGAACAACAGAAACAATTACAGTGTAGGAGCAGCATCTAGACATGAACAACAGAAACAATACAGTGTAGGAGCAGCATCTAGACATGAACAACAGAAACAATACAGTGTAGGAGCAGCATCTGGACATGAACAACAGAAACAATTACAGTGTAGGAGCAGCATCTGGACATGAACAACAGAAACAATACAGTGTAGGAGCAGCATCTGGACATGAACGACAGAAACAATTACAGTGTAGGAGCAGCATCTAGACATGAACAACAGAAACAATACAGTGTAGGAGCAGCATCTAGACATGAACAACAGAAACAATACAGTGTAGGAGCAGCATCTGGACATGAACAACAGAAACAATACAGTGTAGGAGCAGCATCTAGACATGAACAACAGAAACAATACAGTGTAGGAGCAGCATCTAGACATGAACAACAGAAACAATACAGTGTAGGAGCAGCATCTGGACATGAACAACAGAAACAATACAGTGTAGGAGCAGCATCTGGACATGAACAACAGAAACAATACAGTGTAGGAGCAGCATCTGGACATGAACAACAGAAACAATACAGTGTAGGAGCAGCATCTAGACATGAACAACAGAAACAATACAGTGTAGGAGCAGCATCTACACATGAACAACAGAAACAATACAGTGTAGGAGCAGCATCTGGACATGAACAACAGAAACAATTACAGTGTAGGAGCAGCATCTGGACATGAACAACAGAAACAATACAGTGTAGGAGCAGCATCTAGACATGAACAACAGAAACAATACAGTGTAGGAGCAGCATCTGGACATGAACAACAGAAACAATACAGTGTAGGAGCAGCATCTAGACATGAACAACAGAAACAATACAGTGTAGGAGCAGCATCTAGACATGAACAACAGAAACAATACAGTGTAGGAGCAGCATCTAGACATGAACAACAGAAACAATACAGTGTAGGAGCAGCATCTAGACATGAACAACAGAAACAATACAGTGTAGGAGCAGCATCTGGACATGAACAACAGAAACAATTACAGTGTAGGAGCAGCATCTAGACATGAACAACAGAAACAATACAGTGTAGGAGCAGCATCTAGACATGAACAACAGAAACAATACAGTGTAGGAGCAGCATCTAGACATGAACAACAGAAACAATACAGTGTAGGAGCAGCATCTACACATGAACAACAGAAACAATACAGTGTAGGAGCAGCATCTGGACATGAACACCAGAAACAATACAGTGTAGGAGCAGCATCTAGACATGAACAACAGAAACAATACAGTGTAGGAGCAGCATCTGGACATGAACAACAGAAACAATTACAGTGTAGGAGCAGCATCTGGACATGAACAACAGAAACAATACAGTGTAGGAGCAGCATCTGGACATGAACGACAGAAACAATTACAGTGTAGGAGCAGCATCTAGACATGAACAACAGAAACAATACAGTGTAGGAGCAGCATCTAGACATGAACAACAGAAACAATACAGTGTAGGAGCAGCATCTAGACATGAACAACATAAACAATACAGTGTAGGAGCAGCATCTGGACATGAACAACAGAAACAATACAGTGTAGGAGCAGCATCTAGACATGAACAACAGAAACAATACAGTGTAGGAGCAGCATCTACACATGAACAACAGAAACAATACAGTGTAGGAGCAGCATCTGGACATGAACAACAGAAACAATACAGTGTAGGAGCAGCATCTAGACATGAACAACAGAAACAATACAGTGTAGGAGCAGCATCTAGACATGAACAACAGAAACAATACAGTGTAGGAGCAGCATCTGGACATGAACAACAGAAACAATACAGTGTAGGAGCAGCATCTAGACATGAACAACAGAAACAATACAGTGTAGGAGCAGCATCTAGACATGAACAACATAAACAATACAGTGTAGGAGCAGCATCTGGACATGAACAACAGAAACAATTACAGTGTAGGAGCAGCATCTGGACATGAACAACAGAAACAATACAGTGTAGGAGCAGCATCTAGACATGAACAACAGAAACAATAAAGTGTAGGAGCAGCATCTAGACATGAACAACAGAAACAATACAGTGTAGGAGCAGCATCTAGACATGAACAACAGAAACAATACAGTGTAGGAGCAGCATCTAGACATGAACAACAGAAACAATACAGTGTAGGAGCAGCATCTAGACATGAACAACAGAAACAATACAGTGTAGGAGCAGCATCTAGACATGGTCAACAGAAACAATACAGTGTAGGAGCAGCATCTACACATGAACAACAGAAACAATACAGTGTAGGAGCAGCATCTAGACATGAACAACAGAAACAATACAGTGTAGGAGCAGCATCTAGACATGAACAACAGAAACAATACAGTGTAGGAGCAGCATCTGGACATGAACAACAGAAACAATACAGTGTAGGAGCAGCATCTAGACATGAACAACAGAAACAATACAGTGTAGGAGCAGCATCTAGACATGAACAACAGAAACAATACAGTGTAGGAGCAGCATCTAGACATGAACAACAGAAACAATACAGTGTAGGAGCAGCATCTGGACATGAACAACAGAAACAATACAGTGTATGAGCAGCATCTAGACATGAACAACAGAAACAATACAGTGTAGGAGCAGCATCTGGACATGAACAACAGAAACAATACAGTGTATGAGCAGCATCTAGACATGAACAACAGAAACAATACAGTGTAGGAGCAGCATCTAGACATGAACAACAGAAACAATACAGTGTAGGAGCAGCATCTAGACATGAACAACAGAAACAATACAGTGTAGGAGCAGCATCTAGACATGAACAACAGAAACAATACAGTGTAGGAGCAGCATCTAGACATGAACAACAGAAACAATACAGTGTAGGAGCAGCATCTGGACATGAACAACAGAAACAATACAGTGTAGGAGCAGCATCTGGACATGAACAACAGAAACACTACAGTGTAGGAGCAGCATCTGGACATGAACAACAGAAACAATACAGTGTAGGAGCAGCATCTACACATGAACAACAGAAACAATACAGTGTAGGAGCAGCATCTGGACATGAACAACAGAAACAATACAGTGTAGCAGCAGCATCTAGACATGAACAACAGAAACAATACAGTCTGGGGAAGGAACCTAAGGGAGTGCCAGATAAAGGGGAGATAATGGAGTCCAGGTGTGCTTAATGATGAAGCGCAGGTGCACCATCTTCACTCCTTGACAGGCTGATTTGGTAGCCAAGGAAGGAGACAGCCTGTCACTTCTCAACATTGGCAAACAGTTGGTTAGCCAGGAGACGTTCCAGCACTACTCGGACGTGAGCGATGTGATCCTCCATGGTAGCTGAGTAGACCAGGATGTCCTCGATATACACTAACATCTGGCATCCGAGCATGTCCCAGAACGCCTCGTTGACGAATGCCTGGAACACTGACGGAGCATTGGCTAATCCATAAGGCATCACCAAGTACTCATAGTGACCAGACATCATGCTAAAACCTGTCTTCCATTCATCCCCCTCCTGGATGGGGATGAGATTGTATACACTCCGCAGGTCCAACTTGGTAAAAAACATGGCAGAGGAGCTGTTCGATGGCTGCCGGCACCAACGGGAGAAGGTAAAAGTACTTGGTGGGGATTTCATTGAGTCCTCTGTAAATAATACATGGGCGTAACCCTCCACGAAGAAGAAGGCTGCAGACGCAGGAGAAGTGGTCATGCAGATGAAACCTTGTTGGAGCGCCTCATGGATGTAATCCTCCATGGCCTGGGTTTCAGCCACCATGTGTCTGCGCGGGGGCGCAGAGCCTGCAAGCTGGTCGATGGCACAGTCCCAGGGGCAATGAGGAGGGAGACGGGAGGCGCACGTTTTGGAAAATACCTCCCACAGGTCCTGGTATACCTCCAAGATGTTGGGCTGAAGGGCAACCACAGGACTCTCAACCGACGTGGAACCACAGGGGACGGAGAAGCAGGTCCTCCGGCATTCGGGAAGCCCATTCTGTGATTTTCATCCTCGACCATGAGCTGGTGGGGTTGTGGCGTTGAAGCCAAGGGAGGCCAAGGTGATGAATAAGGGGATGTTCTCCTGATGGATGGACTCCACGGTGAGGGTGAGTAGTTTGGTGATGTGTTTGATGGTCCCGGAACCTAATGGCCATTTATCGACAGCTTGAACCGGGAAAGGAGAGGAGAGCAGGTATGAGGTGATGTTGAGAGAGGAGGCAAGGGTCTGGTCAATAAAGTTCCCCACAGCACCGGAATACACTAATGCTGTAGAAACAGTACATGAGAGGACAGTCAACTAGTGTGATCAACACTAAAAAGGGTTTGGCTGGAAGTGATGAAGAAGGGATACTCACACCTGCCCCAGGAGGTGGAAGATCATGTGACTGTCCCTCTGCTCTCGTGGATACCGAGTTGGGACGTGTCGATTACCGCTAGAGCTGGAGTCCTCCTTGACCACAATAGAGACAGAGCCCCAGCTGTCTCTATCTGCGTGCGTCGCGCCACCGCGGGGAGGCGTGTGACCCCTACCTCGATGGGTTCAGGCTCTGATCCAAAGTGTTCACTGAGGGAGGGAGAGAAGCAATGAGAGTGCCGACACACTAGTAAACCGGCGATGTCGAACGCCGGAGGGGAGGAGCGGAAGTAGGCGTGACAGGGTTCTTGGATTGGCAGAGATAACTGACAGATTTCAAGTGATGTTGGCCGTTAGGTTGGTCTTATGAAAGGATAGCACCTGTTGATGTACTGTGCTGTAGTTTATGTTTTACACCATGGTAGCAGACAGATAGCACACATGCACACACCCTTACAAAAAAAAACGTATGAAAAAATGTAGTGAAAAGAACATGAAATAACTTGGTTTTCGGACACCTGTGAACACACGTATGGACAAATCACGTGAAAAATTGAAAATGTAAAAAATAATACTGACATTAAAAACATTCACAAAACAAATGGTTATCGGACACATGTTAAGTATCACCTGAATTTTTCACATGATTCAGATGTGGTTTCTCAACATTTGACGTGTTTTTGTAACTAGCAGAATTAGAACCCGGGTCCCCCAAGAGGACCAACACTCATTTTAAAGTCCCAGTCGAGGCTACCTGATCACGTGACCATAAGCAACCATAATCAGCTCATGTCCACTACACTTTCACATGTGTATTTTCACATTTTAATGTCAACTAGGGCTGTCAACTTATTTAAAAAAAAATGTAATTGAGTTTATCGCAGGATTTGCTATGATTAATCACAACTAATCGCAGCTTCATAATTTGCTCAAATTGAGCTGTAATTTATGATTTTTTATTACAAAAAGCATTACAAGAGTTTTGGCATCTTGATTTTGTCCAAGATAATGGTTAGCAAAATCAGGTAAATGTATAAACACTTTCTTTAACCTCAAAGTCAACTTTTGATATTACGTTGTTTTTAGGTGTATAGATGATGTATTTCGGTTGTTTTCAGCGTATTTCGAACACTTTCAGACAATGCAAAGAAAAATGGAAAGTTAACCTGAGTTAACTGATTAGTTCCGACAGCGCTAATTGTAACATGTTAAACATGATAAATAAGGAGACACAGAGTGCTATCTTCTCTGTTCTTTTCACTGGGCTTCTTCCAATGGTCAATGACCAACATATGAAGAAGAGAGAAGTGCATCTGCAGCAGTAACACTGAGCCACATGAACACTCACCACATGTGAGCTTGCAATGCCACATGTGAAAGTTAGTTTATTTTACAGTACCAGTTTGGACACACTTACTCATTCAAGTGTTTTTCTTTATTTTGTACTGTTTTCTACATTGTAGAACAATAGTCAAGACATCAAAACTATGAAGTAACACACATGGAATCACATAGTAACCAAGAAAGTGTTAAAAGAAATCTAAATATATTTTATATTTGAGATTCCTCAAAGTAGCCATCCTTTGCCTTGATGACAGCTTCACACACACTTGGCATTCTCTCAACCAGCTTCATGAAGTAGTCACCTGGAATGCATTTCAATTAACAGGTGTGCCTTGTTAAAAGTTAATTTGTGGAATGTCTTTCCTTTCAGTTGTGTTGTGT
Source organism: Oncorhynchus keta (assembly GCF_023373465.1). Classification (NCBI taxonomy): domain Eukaryota; kingdom Metazoa; phylum Chordata; class Actinopteri; order Salmoniformes; family Salmonidae; genus Oncorhynchus; species Oncorhynchus keta. The sequence goes on along the minus strand of NC_068427.1, from coordinate 21,137,333 downwards.
TGTGACAAGGTAGGGGTGGTATACAGAAGATAGCCCTATTTGGTAAACTGGCAAGAACAGCTCAAATAAGCAAAGAGAAACGATAGTCGATCATTACTTCATTACTTTAAGACATGAAGGTTAGTCACTGCGGAATGCAGAATAGGTGAATGGATAATCTCCGAATGTGTGGTTGCCACGGTGAAGCATTAAGGAGGAGGTGTGATGTTGTGGGGTTGCTTTTCTGGTGACACTGTTGTGATTTATTTAGAATTCAAGGCACACTTAACCAGCATGGCTACCACAGCATTCTGCAGCAATACACCAACCCATCTGATTTGTGCTTAGTGGGACTATCATTTGTTTTTCAACAGGACAATGACCCAAAACACACCTCCAGGCTGTGTAAGGGCTATTTGACCAAGAAGGAGAGTGATGGAGTGCTGCATCAGATGACCTGGCCTCCACAATCACCCGACCTCAACCCAATTGAGATGGTTTGGGATGAGTTGGACTGCAGAGTGAAGGAAAAACAGCCAACAAGTGCTCAGCATATGTGGGAACTCCTTCAAGACTGTTGTATAAGCATTCCTCATGAAGCTGGTTGAGAGAATGCCAAGAGTGTGCAAAGCTATCATCAGGGCAAAGGGTGGCTACTTTGAAGAATCTAACATATATTTTGATTTGTTTGACACTTTTCTGGTTAGAACATGATTCCATATGTGTTATTTTATAGTTTTGATGTCTTCACTACAATGTAGAAAATAGTAAAGAAATAAAGAAAAACCCTTGAAGGAGTAAGTGTGTACAATCCTCTGCCTGGATCAACATGTGAGACTGCAAATATGATCTTCACAAGTGATAGTTGTCAACATGTGAAAATGCAATTCCATATGTGAACGTGACATTTTCACGAGAAAGTTTTTCACCTGAAACTGCATACCCACTTTTTCACATGTGAATGTTTTTAACATGGGAAACTGCAAATTTCACACGTGCAACTGCAATTCACATGAGTTGAAAACATGTTTTTTCCTCATGTGAAACGGTGGTGTAAACATGTGAACTGTAAATTAAATACATGTGAAAATATGGTTCCACATGTGAGTTTAAGCTCAACATGTGCAAACAGCAATTTCACATTTGAAAATGCATTTTTCACTTGTCAAATTGCAAATTTGACTTGTATTTTTTGTAAGGCATAGCCACAGTAAGCAACGATGAAAGGTGAGTTGCTAAAAGCTTCATTCTCAAGGACATACTACATAGTGGCAAGTTTCTCCTCAACCAACAACAATGGAAACCCACTTGTCTTGTTTGTCTCTCAAATCACTGTGTCGAAATGTCATGTTTTGGTTATTTTTCCTGAAAGTTGAAAGCATATTCTGCATTTCAGGCGGAGTCAAGATAAATTCTGTTTAAATTATTCACACTCTAATAAATTTACAGTGCCTTGCGAAAGTATTCGGCCCCCTTGAACTTTGCGACCTTTTGCCACATTTCAGGCTTCTCCGTATAAAAGATATAAAACTGTATTTTTTTGTGAAGAATCAACAACAAGTGGGACACAATCATGAAGTGGAACGACATTTATTGGATATTTCAAACTATTTTAACAAATCAAAAACGGAAAAATTGGCCGTGCAAAATTATTCAGCCCCTTTACTTTCAGTGCAGCAAACTCTCTCCAGAAGTTCAGTGAGGATCTCTGAATGATCCAATGTTGACCTAAATGACTAATGATGATAAATACAATCCACCTGTGTGTAATCAAGTCTCCGTATAAATGCACCTGCACTGTGATAGTCTCAGAGGTCCGTTAAAAGCGCAGAGAGCATCATGAAGAACAAGGAACACACCAGGCAGGTCCAAGATACTGTTGTGAAGAAGTTTAAAGCCGGATTTGGATACAAAAAGATTTCCCAAGCTTTAAACATCCCAAGGAGCACTGTGCAAGCGATAATATTGAAATGGAAGGAGTATCAGACCACTGCAAATCTACCAAGACCTGGCCGTCCCTCTAAACTTTCAGCTCATACAAGGAGAAGACTGATCAGAGATGCATCCAAGAGGCCCATGATCACTCTGGATGAACTGCAGAGATCTACAGCTGAGGTGGGAGATTCTGTCCATGGGACAACAATCAGTCAAATCTGGCCTTTATGGAAGAGTGGCAAGAAGAAAGCCATTTCTTAAAGATATCCATAAAAAGTGTTATTTAAAGTTTGCCACAAGCCACCTGGGAGACACACCAAACATGTGGAAGAAGGTGCTCTGGTCAGATGAAACCAAAATTGAACTTTTTGGCAACAATGCAAAACATTATGTTTGGCGTAAAAGCAACACAGCTCATCACACTGAACACACACCATCCCCACTGTCAAACATGGTGGTGGCAGCATCATGGTTTGGGCCTGCTTTTCTTCAGCAGGGACAGGGAAGATGGTTAAAATTGATGGGAAGATGGATGGAGCCAAATACAGGACCATTCTGGAAGAAAACCTGATGGAGTCTGCAAAAGACCTGAGACTGGGACGGAGATTTGTCTTCCAACAAGACAATGATCCAAAACATAAAGCAAAATCTACAATGGAATGGTTCAAAAATAAACATATCCAGGTGTTAGAATGGCCAAGTCAAAGTCCAGACCTGAATCCAATCGAGAATCTGTGGAAAGAACTGAAAACTGCTGTTCACAAATGCTCTCCATCCAACCTCACTGAGCTCGAGCTTTTTTGCAAGGAGGAATGGGAAAAAAATTCAGTCTCTCGATGTGCAAAACTGATAGAGACATACCCCAAGCGACTTACAGCTGTCATCGCAGCAAAAGGTGGCGCTACAAAGTATTAACTTAAGGGGGCTGAATAATTTTGCACGCCCAATTTTTCAGTTTTTGATTTGTTAAAAAAGTTTGAAATATCCAATAAATGTCGTTCCACTTCATGATTGTGTCCCACTTGTTGTTGATTCTTCACAAAAAAATACAGTTTTATATCTTTATGTTTGAAGCCTGAAATGTGGCAAAAGGTCGCAAAGTTCAAGGGGGCCGAATACTTTCGCAAGGCACTGTATCTATTGAAATCCCACCAAAATGTCTAAATCATTACTAGGCTACACTACTGGTTCACTAACTGTATTGTCTCTTTCTCTGTGGCTTTCCTTTTTACTGCAGTGGCCTGAATCAGGGTCACACAGAGTGTTCTTTGTCGTCTTAAACAAATCTACTTTGAAACAAAAGTATACACCTCACACACGGTTATGGGCTTAATAAAAGAAGACACCTGTACCATGTCAGATATAGAGTTGAAATGTATTACATTTTGAGTTAGCATCCCAATATTACACTTTATATACATCACAGAAGACTGAAATATAACAAAACTGTTTGAAATAGAAACACAGGATTTTCATTGTTTTTAAATGTTTGTGAATATTAATTACATTCCACCCATGAGGCCAAAGAGGGTGCTTTTGGTCATTGACTGCAGGAAAGGGTTAAATTAAGCAGTCTGGTAACAACCTACTCTGAGAGAAGGACAAGACAAAAGGAAACGTTTGGAGACTCCATAGAGAAATCGGTTGGGGGTACAGATGGGCATGGGGGGCAGAGAGGAGCTATTCAAAGAGAGAAAGAGAGAGAGAGAGAAGACAGGAGGGAGAGGCGAGGGGTTAAAAATGCTCTGCCTATTATGCTATCACCCCTCTGCGCACCCAGAGAGAAATTAACAGGGGGAATTAGCGAAGCAATTACACATTTTAATTGGACTAATTCTTCTGGTCTTGTCACGGCTGCATCCAGAGGAACACGTTGAGGCTTCGCCTCGTACAGTATGTGTCTCTTTCTCAACAGCCAACTGTGTTATTAATTTCTCTCATTTGCATCGGCCCCCTCTTTCACCCCTCTGACACCTGAGTCACGGAGCGCGAGCTGCTGTCAGCTAATGCACAGATTATTATCCTCTCTTTCTCTTTCTAGAACACTCACTTTATCTCTCTCTCCATCATCCCGCACCTCCTCTTTTTCTTTCTATCTATCTCTGCCCTCTTGATGTTCCCATTGTTCGTACAGTACACAGCTCACACAGACTCGGCTGACAGGAGGGAATTATGGTAGGACATCATTGCTGAAGAAAGGAAGATGGCAGCAGTCAACAAATGAACTCAAATTATGTGTAAGCGAGCTTGATCTTTCCAACTAATAGGCTCATCACTGTCCTACCTCTTACCAAGGTTGGGCTCTTAGGTTGCTAAGAGTCCTACACTGTATAGACAATATATAAAATATGGAGATGTGTAAGTGTAGAATATTGATTGTCGTGTGAATTCTGTCTTAATTTTGAGTCTGTCTCAATTGGTTTAACCAATGGCGTCATTGTGCTTCTCCCAATCTCCCCACTCTACCCCTCTTCTCTTCTCCCCCTCTCCCTGGTAACCGTTGCTTTATTCACTGTGTTAAGAGGTTGGAGCGAGATACCTAATTCACATAAGATTAGCGGTATGTTGCCTGAAAAAAGGATTGTGCAATGTTTATATGATTCCCATTCCAAACAGACAAATTTTCCCCACATTCTTGTCGGCATTCACCTTTTATATTGCCATTGCTTGCTGCAACTGAGCAAGAGACATTCAACTTTGACCCCGTTGTTGCGACCGTTGTCATGGTAACCTGATGTGAGAGCAAGCTAAATCTGACAGAAATGCCCTGCTTTCATTTCATCACATTCACAACAGTATGTTAGCAGCTTGGCATAGGGGGGAGTGGGGTAATTTGAACAATGTTTTACATTCAGCATCACTCCGTCAAGGGAAATAGGGTATTTTTTCTACCAAAATTATCTACATATATTTCAGGATGTTGTGTATTTCTGGAAATAATCAGAATTCATGTAAACATGACATTTTTGAAAAATATAGCTTGTCCAAAAAAAAGTGGCCTCTCCACACAACTTACCCTGGGTATGGGGTAAATTAAGCCCCCTACATATTTCTGTACTGAATTAAATATTGCCACTACCTTTATAAACCATGTCCATCTTTATTCCCCAAACACAATTCAACACAATCACACTCACTTTTTTGTATTTTAATAATTTTAAGCATCTTTTAACACAAGCTTCACAACTAACAAACCATTTGTACTTTTTAAAAACACATAGCCCAGGCCTTGTTGTTACCTCATATCCCAGTGAAAATGCCTTGAATTACACCTGGGAAGAAAAAACGTACATTTGCTCAACTTGCCATTGGCTCAACCAATAGCTTAACCCATGGCCATTGGCTCAAATGACCCCATAGCAAACATTTTGACTATATTAGCCCAAAACAGCTACAATGATGCACTTTTATGTTAGGTTTAGGACCTCATATTGAAGCTTCTAGAGACCCCAACTGATGTATAGAACAATCTTTAAATGATCTACTTTGATTTAGATACAAGCATCATGAAGCCTCTAACACAAAAAAATCAATTAGGTCAATAAATGAATTTGGACTTATTGAAAATATATTTTTGTGACTTAACTTGACAGACTCAATTAAATGATGACCTCTTCCTAAGCATTTGAATAAATTATACATTTTGTGTATACTGTAGTGTCCAAGAAACAAGGGTGGCTCAACTTACCCCACTCTCACCTACTTCTAAATCATTTGTAAATAATTACCTTGTACTGTGTTCATTTTCCTGTTACGGTGAATCAAATAATGGCTAAGGTAAACCCAAAACGTAGTCAGATATGTTCTGTTAATTATATGAGCTGGCTATTGCAGCTAGATAGCTAACAAGCTAACGTTAGTTGCCTGGCTTGCTAGATTGACATATTCTAAATACATTTTAAAACAGTTGGGTTTTTTTGGTGAAAGAAATAGAGCAGGTAACATTGCCATTTGGACAAGGCTGCTTCGATGTCACGCAGACTGTCCTTTTGGTGTTCATACCAGGTTTATACTTGCCATAATGACAAGGATAAAATTGATGTCAGACAACAACAATAGAATGTTCATGAATTAATTTGTGCCAAAGGCGGTAAGATGTAAAGTGACGTTTATATTGGGGGGTTGGTGGGACTTCTAAATACATTACCACTATCATGACTAGGTCGGATGGTGGGACTTCTAAATACATTACCACAATCATGACTAGGTCGGATGGTGGGACTTCTAAATACATTACCACTATCATGACTAGGTCGGTTGGTGGGACTTCTAAATACATTACCACTATCATGACTAGGTCGGTTGGTGGGACTTCTAAATACATTACCACTATCATGACTAGGTCGGATGGTGGGACTTCTAAATACATTACCACTATCATGACTAGGTCGGTTGGTGGGACTTCTAAATACATTACCACTATCATGACTAGGTCGGTTGGTGGGACTTCTAAATACATTACCACTATCATGACTAGGTCGGTTGGTGGGACTTCTAAATACATTACCACTATCATGACTAGGTCGGTTGGTGGGACTTCTAAATACATTACCACTATCATGACTAGGTCGGTTGGTGGGACTTCTAAATTTCATTACCATTATCATGACTAGGTCGGTTGGTGGGACTTCCAAATACATTACCACTATCATGACTAGGTCGGTTGGTGGGACTTCCAAATACATTACCACTATCATGACTATTACATTACCACTATCATGACATTATCATGACTAGGTCGGTTGGTGGGACTTCCAAATACATTACCACTATCATGACTAGGTCGGTTGGTGGGACTTCTAAATACATTACCATTATCATGACTAGGTCGGTTGGTGGGACTTCTAAATACATTACCACTATCATGACTAGGTCGGTTGGTGGGACTTCTAAATACATTACCACTATCATGACTAGGTCGGTTGGTGGGACTTCTAAATACATTACCACTATCATGACTAGGTCGGTTGGTGGGACTTCTAAATACATTACCACTATCATGACTAGGTCGGTTGGTGGGACTTCTAAATACATTACCACAATCATGACTAGGTCGGTTGGTGGGACTTCTAAATACATTACCACTATCATGACTAGGTCGGTTGGTGGGACTTCTAAATGCATTACCACAATCATGACTAGGTCGGTTGGTGGGACTTCTAAATGCATTACCACAATCATGACTAGGTCGGTTGGTGGGACTTCTAAATACATTACCACTATCATGACTAGGTCGGTTGCAGGAAATAAAAGTACATGCTTTGTTGCTGGAAATATCTTTCAGATATTAAGAAAAGTTAGCAAAATGTTGTCGGGATGCTGACAGAGAGAGAGTCCCCATCAACTGTTGCTCAGCATTATTGACGGACTGATCAATGGATTAGTTATTGATCCAGGACCGTTTGACATGTAGAGGGAGCTAATTGTATTTCCAAGAAGGATGGGAGGTGGGCCAGGATCATCTTTGACTTATTTGACTCTATCCTGATAGGGAGAGATAGGTGTCTCATTTGACACTTCAGCGATCTCCTACAATGTAATACCTGAGCTGGGAGCTGACAATCCCCAGTGTGTGTGTGAGTGTGTGTTCCCCAGAGAATATCTGTCCTCTGATGGGGATCGGAGTGGATCAATAAGCAATGATAGACTTCTGCCTTCCATTCAGCTAATCCTGTTAGTGATAGCAGTGGATGTAATCGAATGGTGACACACACACAGAGACAAGGTAGATGTGTGGACACACACACCCAGACAAGATAGATGTGTGGACACACACAGAGACAAGATAGATGTGTGGACACACACACAGAGACAAGATAGATGTGTGGACACACACACAGAGACAAGATAGATGTGTGGAAACACACACAGAGACAAGAAAGATGTGTGGACACACACAGAGACAAGATAGATGTGTGGACACACACAGAGACAAGATAGATGTGTGGACACACACACACAGAGACAAGGTAGATGTGTGGACACACACAGAGACAAGATAGATGTGTGGACACACACACAGAGACAAGGTAGATGTGTGGACACACACACAGCACGCACAGAGGCAGGCAGGCACACAAGCATGTACATACACACATATTATGATCATTAAACACAGGAACCTTTGATATGTAGATCAGTAAAACTATGGGAGGCACTGCAGAAAGGGACACCCTTGAAATAGCACATCTTGACACATGTATCAGTGATAACCACGTGCAGCCTATGAGTCTCACACATATCTGTAATGATTCCGGATTCAAATTTTGATCTCCATTTTGAAGAGGGGGACATAATAAAAGTGAACACCAACTGTTCCTGTATGAAGGTACATCAAGGGAACACTTCTGATATGACATAATCCTCTCCTCTCCACGTCTCTCCTCCTTAATCTCTCTCTTCCTTACCTTCCGCCTGAGAGACTCAAAGCTCCCTTCATCTTCTCCTGGGGGTTGATGGGAGCTGGAGAGGAGACCACATGCTGTAAGAGAGGAAAGAGAGAGGTATTAGAAAGTGATGATTGAATTAACTGTGATGCAGATGTCCTTTTTCTCTCCTGCGTGTGCCTCATCATCGTTCTCCCAGTCAGTCAGCCAATTATGGACTGTGTGTACGCGTGCGTGCATGAGTGTGTGGTAATATTTCCTTGAAATTCACTGTGCATGCCAGCTTCAAACTCATCTGTGTGTGATCCATTACTTGTGGTGTTGACCAACGCGTGGATGTCTGAGATGCTACCTTTTGTGAATAACATCCTCTTACCCCCCCCCCATCACCACCACCACCCCAACCTTCTCCAACCCTCCCAGGCACTCTCCATCCCTTCTCCCTCTCCCTCCTCTCCGCCTTCCAGATAAACAGTGATCCTGGTAGGAACATTTTAATTAAATAACTCAGCCTTCTCTATACTGTGAGGTTTGCCAAACTCCCGCCTGAGCCCTCTGACGTTCAGAAACAATTGATGTTTTCCCATTCTCTCCCTTTTTCTATCTGAGTCATGCAGAAGCCACGTGGACACGTTGGCTCCCTAAATGCATTGCGGTTTCTAGGCCTCGTCCTCTGGATAAAACAACAATGGTGAAGTTTGTTCTGTTCAACAAACTTTCCCAGAAACCCAGTGGAACCCGGTGCAGATTAAATTAATTAAATTATATCTATTGAGGCTATAATTAATCACCTTCTATTGTGTCTATATCTTTATTATAAAGGTGCTTAGTAGACATTCTAATTCATACATTTTTTCCCATAGACTGGATGGATCTGTACAATGTGTCCCCATTAGAAGGAAATAGTATCTCATGCTTCACAAAGGTGTTCATTCCATTAATAAGGTATGTAAGGAAAGAGAGCATTACATGTACTGTATAATCTAAATTAATGTAACTTTAAAAAAAACTGTAACTATTAAAATTTTCGGTCAGGTCAAGAACAGCGGCTGCATTTGGGACAGCCTCAAAAACGTCCACACACACTTGGTTTCATCTCTCTCTCTCAAGACATTTCTAATGCATGCTGTTTTTCCCTTGGTGCTGTCAGGATGGACATAATCATAGGTGTGTGTGTGTGTGTGTGTGTGTGTGTGTGTGTGTGTGTGTGTGTGTGTGTGTGTGTGTGTGTGTGTGTGTGTGTGTGTGTGTGTGTGTGTGTGTGTGTGTGTGTGTGTGTGTGTGTGTGTGTGTGTGTGTGTGTGTGTGTGTGTGTGTGTGTGTGTGAGTCAGGGTGAAGGAGAATAGATGGAGGGTGGATGGAGGGAGGGGGTAGAGCCAATTCGATAGCCCGATAATCAAGCGTTGAAAATGAGAGAGGGGAAATTCTATGCAAACTAATGTGTTCTACACAATTACTCAATTAATAATTATTATTCTATTACCACCACACCACATATACTCTGAGAGGGGGAGAGGGACCAGAGAGAGACATACAGGGGGAGGGAGAGTGATGGAGACGGGACAAACACACCAGGCTAAGAGATCTGCAGTAGTTGTACATTTCCCATTGCCTAGTTAAGGCTGTGAGACTGGGGGTCAGCAAACTTAATTATAGCAGAAGTGGATGGAAATGGCAGAATGATAGAGAGGAACATCCAGCCAGATTGGGAGTGGAAGGTTTAGTACTACTATCTCCTCCTGCTGCCCGCCTGCCAGCTCTCTCCCCACAATGCAGACCAGACCTGCAATCACAGCACGCTACACACCACACACCCCCCAGGACAATAACACTAACACATAGCAATATGACACACTCCATAAAAGGCAAGGCACTTTGCATTAATACTTTTCCAATTTTCCCTATCCTGTGTAATGGTGATGTCGGAGAAACAGTTTACCATTCTGCCGGTCTTCCTGTCTACCTGCCTGCATCTGTCTGTCTGTCACCATGAAGCAGCACTTTTAGGGAATGCTTCCTTTCTATTCATGAACAATCATATGTAGACAACGTGACGGAGCTGATTTGGCGTAGAACTTGGTCACACATTGAAGTTTGAGGTCCCTAACTGGTTAGGTATTCAGACCATGTGTTTCAACTTTCAAGTTGTATTGTCACATGCACACAATACAGCAGATGTAAAACAGTACAGTGAAATGCTTAACTTGCGAGATCTTTCCCAATAATGCACAGCCAGACAGACAATAATCAGTAGGGTGGCCCAATGCCCAGCCAGACAGACAATAATCAGTAGGGTGGCCCAATGCACAGCCAGACAGACAATAATCAGTAGGGTGGCCCAATGCACAGCCAGACAGACAATAATCAGTAGGGTGGCCCAATGCACAGCCAGACAGACAATAATCAGTAGGGTGGCCCAGTGCACAGCCAGACAGACAATAATCAGTAGGGTGGCCCAATGCACAGCCAGACAGACAATAATCAGTAGTGACCCAATGCACAGCCAGACAGACAATAATCAGTAGGGTGGCCCAATGCACAGCCAGACAGACAATAATCAGTAGGGTGGCCCAATGCACAGCCAGACAGACAATAATCAGTAGTGGCCCAATGCACAGCCAGACAGACAATAAACAGTAGTGGCCCAATGCACTGCCAGACAGACAATAATCAGTAGGGTGGCCCAATGCACAGCCAGACAGACAATAATCAGTAGTGGCCCAATGCACAGCCAGACAGACAATAATCAGTAGTGGCCCAATGCACAGCCAGACAGACAATAATCAGTAGTGGCCCAATGCACAGCCAGACAGACAATAATCAGTAGTGGCCCAATGCACAGCCAGACAGACAATAATCAGTAGGGTGGCCCAATGCACAGCCAGACAGACAATAATCAGTAGTGGCCCAATGCACAGCCAGACAGACAATAATCAATAGTGGCCCAATGCACAGCCAGACAGACAGTAATCAGTAGTGGCCCAATGCACAGCCAGACAGACAATAATCAGTAGTGGCCCAATGCACAGCCAGACAGACAATAATCAGTAGTGGCCCAATGCACAGCCAGACAGTCAATAATCAGTATGGCCCAATGCACAGCCAGGCAGACAATAATCAGTAGTGGCCCAATGCACAGCCAGACAGACAATAATCAGTAGTGGCCCAATGCACAGCCAGACAGACAATAATCAGTAGTGGCCCAATGCACAGCCAGACAGTCAATAATCAGTATGGCCCAATGCACAGCCAGGCAGACAATAATCAGTAGTGGCCCAATGCACAGCCAGATAGCACACAGAATTCCATTCTGCATTCCAACTGCTCTGCATGTCATTAGCATATCTCCACCTCATGGACCAAGCCTTTCATTTCCTCCTAGAGATGATAAGGATCTCCTTGTCCCAGATGTGATGACTGGGGGAGGCACAACACACACACACTTCTAATCATGAAAACTTTCACAAAAAAACAAACAATAACACAATAAAAGCCTCATCAGTTATAATGAAACTAATTTAAATCAGCCAGCAGAAAGGCCTACATACAGTATCAGAGGACAACAGGAAGTGAGCAACCTCCCTGCTGCGTACAACCTTCTCTGTCCTGTCCCAGTGATGGAGTGAGACACCCTCATAGGATTAAAGGAGAAGAAGGGAGGGATTATAGCTTGGTGACCTTTCAATCCGCTGTCTGTCTGGGTGTACTAAAGCCACATATGCTTTAGGAGAGCTCATCTCCGTCTCTCTTTTGCTTTCTATTTTTTCACATCCCTCTCTCTTTGTGTCCATACGGGATGTATAATTTCTTTATCCCCCTCCATCCAGATTTACTCCAGAAAATAAACTTTCTATCCTGATCTGATAAGAAGCCAGTCTCTATCCTGGGAAAAGGTCCGGCTGCCTCCAGTTCTCTCGTATTTCTGATAATTCTAAGGGGCGACGGTGACAAAGGCCTGTTTCTGATGGAGACCGTGTCTGTCAGGGAAACAGTATAAAGAGTCTGCACGGTCATAAAGCTCCACCACGCAGCGTTACCTTTATTAATAAACAAACCGTGTTTTGATCCTGCTTAGGATCCTCCTCATGTCATTTCACAGGAAGTGTCCCACGCCCATATTTATAGACACAAGACAAGCAATAATTAGAAACAGTGACACCGAAGCGACAGTGACACTAATTTCCCTGCATTATTTCTCTCTCCCCCATGTACCCTCTATCCCAGGGGTACATGGGGAAGAGCAGTTTGATAGCAGTTTGAAATGTCTGGGCTAAATTGAAATAGAAAGAAATACCCTCTTAAATAATCTGCTATGGTATTCACATATACACACACCAGTGTTTGGTTCGTGTAACAATCACTGTGACAAATGGAGCTGTTTTGCCATTTCCAGTGGATTGATTGACATAAGCTAATTGTGGAAACCTGAGGAAGACGTTGGCATATCTAACTGAAGGTGTAGCAGCTCATCTATCATTGTGTAATTCAACGGACTGCCTACATTATTCTCAGACAGATTATTGTTATAAAGAAAATAGAGGGTTTTTGTCAGGTTAAAGAGGGAAATTGTCGAGAAAAGCACTAAATATTGTGAAAAATATATGCATGGTGGTATAAGCTATTTTTTCTAGGCTAAATAAGGCTTAAAGTTGCATTAAATTAAAAGCTAATATTATAATTGAACTAATTTTAGATTAATGATGAGTCTTATTTTGTTCAACAACGACTTTTATTTGATCTAGCCTAGTTTAGAAAAAGGACAATTTTAAAAAATCGCACAATCATTAGGGTATAGGTGATGTTTAACAATTTCGTCAAATTTGTTGAGAACAAAAAGGCTATGTTGTATATTGTTTAGCCTATAGCTACAGTTCTGCATGCACTCCACTGACAGCACTTTATGCCTCTCTCGTGAACAAAAAGACTGACAGTAAATGAAAAGGAAAGAGAAAAGGATAGTTTTTTTGTGGGGGAGCACCGAGAACCTGTAATTCACAATAAGTGGAAAACAGAGATGCAGTGCTACCCTCTCTTTCACCCTAAATCCTGTGTTGGAAATCATTAAATTGCAGTGCGCACACCGCAGTTGTCCAAGGCCTAGGAGATGAACCCCGCAATAAAATCATCAGACTTACCGACACCAACCCGTAAGTGCTGCTCGTACCTAACCAGCTAGTGTCAGTGCCACTCCACTGGGACTCAGTAGGGATCGTCCTCCATGTTCCCGCAACACGCTATAGATAATCACCGCTTGCGTGCGAGCTCTCCATCCGTTTCATTCTCTCTCTTTTATTCCCCACTCTCTATCCGTCGTTTTTATTCTCTCTCAACATACAATAGTGCAAAGAGCGACAATTGCTTACACAATAACTGACTCATCTTTTCATTGCCTTTATTTAACAAGGCAAGTCAGTTAAGAACAAATTCTCCGTTGATGCCCTAGGAACCTGCCTTGTTCAGGGGCAGAACAGATTTTGACCTTGTCAGCTCTGGGATTCGATCTTTCAACCTTTCGGTTACTAGTTCAACGCGCTAGCCACTAGTTTACCTGCCGCCCCTTTTATGTTGGCATGTGCGCCCAAAATAGCAACCCTCCATATCACCTAAAAGTTTTTAAAAAAGAAAAAGAAATACACATTTAACCCACAAAAAGGATTAGAAAAGACAAAAATGAGTAGGCCTATTTCATATAAAACAAGCTTACATAATGTTTCATTTGATTTGATTTAGGCGAACAAAAAAATGTAGTGTTCTAAGAGCGATAAGAATCTTAGAATATGAGTATCCTGGGGAGACTTAGGTAAAAGCCACTAATTACCCCGTGGACCGCTGTGATAGTGACGGAGATGAAATTAGAGGAACTAAAAAGACGCAAACGCGCATCTGAATAACGAGCCACATTCTCAATAGAATTTTTAATTTGATTTTGTTGCAGGTTTTTTTTCTCTCCTGTGCAGAAGACAGGGAAATTACACAATGAATAATACACTGCAAAACAAAGCAAGCCTCACGCGCACCTATTCACAGGGCGGTTACGCGCACCCATTCACAGGGCGGTTACACGCCTAATTTGGTCCAAAATGATAATAAAAAGAGCTGACAAAACCGACTACAATCAGCCGCACGTGCATGCGTGCGCCCACGGTATCATGACAGGGCCCACGGTATCATAACAGGACTTAGGCTAATTTGACAGGGGCAAAAACACTACAGCAAAAACGGGCACAGAAACGGTGCATGAATATAACGCAGAAACATTATCTTGTGGAACATTTATCAGTGTCCAATAGAAGTTGGTCTGATGTGAGAAACATTATCTTGTGGAACATTGATCAGTGTCCAATAGAAGTTGGTCTGATGTGAGAAACATTATCTTGTGGAACATTTATCAGTGTCCAATAGAAGTTGGTCTGATGTGAGAAACATTATCTTGTGGAACATTTATCAGTGTCCAATAGAAGTTGGTCTGATGTGAGAAACATTATATTGTGGAACATTTATCAGTGTCCAATAGAAGTTGGTCTGATGTGAGAAACAGTCTTTAAAATTAAACTTTAATATCTTTCATTCCTTGATTTTTTTTATTTCAGAAATACACTATGTTTACTAATCATAATTGATCATGATTAATTTACATATGATTCACAATGTAAATAGTTTGTTAAAGAGCTGTTAAATAATTATAATATATTTCATATCTTGAGCTCAAAAGAACACAAACGTTCATTCATGTAAAACAATTTTATCCAGTAATGTACATTTATTTATACGAGCATGCTGGTCATTTATGAACATTTGAACATCTTGGCCATGTTCTGTTATAATCTCCACCCGGCACAGCCAGAAGAGGACTGGTCACCCCTCAGAGCCTGGTTCCTCTCTAGGTTTCTTCCTAGGTTTTGGCCTTTCTAGGGAGTTTTTCCTAGCCACCGTGCTTCTACACCTGCATTGCTTGCTGTTTGGGGTTTTAGGCTGGGTTTTTGTACAGCACTTTGAGATATCAGCTGATGTACGAAGGGCTATATAAATACATTTGATTTGATTTTGATATGATTTAACAATGTTATGATCATCTTTTGAAGAGTGCATGTCTCAAAGAGAACATCAAATTATCAGAATTGAAAAGCATAATTGAAGATATTGAGAGGGGAGGGAGAACAGAGAATAACTTCTCAAGGTAACCCTACATTACTTGTACACTTCATGCTACTTACATAGCCTACCATTCATACAGGATGAGGTGGAGAGTTCAGGACAAACTACACCTGGGAAAACCTCCATGAATGAACCCTCTGCAAACCATCACTGTGTGTTTTTACTGTCTTGCCTCTGATCCTAATCTGTGGATCCAGTGGATGGTGAATATGTCCCACATAGCACAGCTCTTCACCTCCAGTGGCATAGAGTGGATCCCACGTTCTGTACAGCAACACACATATCCAGCATATGGAGAATATCTTTAAAAAATGATGTATTGTATAAGGGAATCAGCTATAACCAAGAATGTCTGAGAGAGGGAGGCCGAGACTATTTCACAATTGAATCTGATCTGTTTCACAATTGAATCGGATCTATTTCACAACAGGGAAGTGTGCGGCGTATTTCAAACATACATTTCAAAGACTGGATCATAGGGACATAAAAGGCGTTAAGGATGTGTGTGATCTTTACCTCAAAGCGCATCCCTGCTCCGTAAACTACATTACAGCTAGAGATGACCATGGTTCCTATAGTTCACAAACAGTAGAACCTGGAATATATGTCAAATACAGTAAATACATCAAATCACGGCATATATCACATCAATTCGCTTTTTTCAAAACCTTCTAAACCACTCAATATTTCAGTAAGAATAGAATCAAACAACGACAAACTATAAGCTCACATTCATTGGGAAATAAATCATATCTGAGAGACGTAGTCAACATGTACCCTAAACGATACAATATGCCATCTCTGGGCAATACACCTATACAACGTGAGAATGAGCCTACCTATGATATTAATATATTGGCATCAGTTAGCGGGAGAGAAGCCATGTTTTCACCTCCAGCCTGTCTGGCCCTACTACAGTCCTCTACATCACTAGCCATGAATAGAACCCCCCCCAAACATGTTCTCCATGTTCCAACATCTTAATCCTTTACCTCTTATAGAGATCTAAAGAGGTTTTAACACTCCGTCACTTTCTCTGTTTGGTTCTCTTCTGTTTCCTGTTCATCTGCAGTCTCAGCCTCAGGCCCTACACTCCCACTTAGGACAGAGAGAGAGAGAGAGAGAGAGAGAGAGAGAGAGAGAGAGAGAGAGAGAGAGAGAGAGAGAGAGAGAGAGAGAGAGAGAGAGAGAGAGAGAGAGAGAGAGAGAGAGAAGATAAAAACATAAAATTCATACTCTTCAGCTTACAACATTTTCAACACATCCACACACAAAGACAGCCCAGATTACCATAGATCAGATTTTTTCTCTGTGATTCCTTACATTGGAGGGAGAGGAAGATGTTTGCATAGACATGTCTCAACTCTTATTGTCTACTGTAAGACTTGAGGCCATGTGGAATAAAACGTGTAGGTACTCTCATATGGACAAGGACACCGGACATGATGCTGAAGATTTGATTGACAGTATGCACATAGTATAGCAGTACAAAAGGAATATTGTCCCACACCCACATATTGTCGCCCCCTCCCTCCCTGTCCCTACTTCTTACCATCTCATTCTGTCAGTATCTGTCTCGATATCTCTCTTTTTCTTTCACACTCCCTCTCGCTCTCCCTCCTTCCCAAGGCCTTACTGCATCTCTCTCTCTGTCGCTCTCTCAGCAAGAGGCCACCACTGACAGCTAATCACCAGGGGATGGGAAAAGAGAGGGGGCTATAGCTGTACACACACACACACCATGATTGACATACAATGGTCATGGAATCTATGGCTGAACTCATCTCCCTCTTCCCCTCCCAACAATCTTCCCTCTCCCTCTCTCTGTGCTGAAAAGACACTGGGAAGAGAGAGGGAGAAAACAGAGCGAGAGAGAGAGAGAGAGAGAGAGAGAGAGAGAGAGAGAGAGAGAGAGAAGCAGTCATCTCTACTAAACCAGAGCCAGTGGACAATGTAAAGATCAGCTTCAATCTTTGCTAATGCTCTCTCTCTCTCTCTCTCTCTCTCTCTCTCTCTCTCTCTCTCTCTCTCTCTCTCTCTCTCTCTCTCTCTCTCTCTCTCTCTCTTAATCCTCCCTCCATCAGGTGCAGGCATGGAAGGGGAGGAGGGAGGGGGGATTGTGATCTGGAGAGAGAGACTCCTCTCATATCATCCCTCCGTTGGCTCCATCCCAATGCTCCCAGCCAGCCACTGATCCTGTTATCATACCACTATAGAGAGAGACAGAGAAGAGTGGAGGAGGAGAGAAACAGAATGAGAGTCATATATTTCTTTGTCGTTTAAACAGGTCTTTGACACCCTCCCCCTATACCCAGACACAGGGATGGTCAGGTCATAGCTTACTATTGACTGGTTTCATTGGGTTAAATGGATAGTCAAACCCCTGTCACCTTGGTGTCATTATACAAATATTATACTATAGTCATTCTCCAAGAGAGGTTTCAACTGGCTGGCTTACACAGTGATGGAAAAAGTACACATACTTGAGGAAAAGTACAGATTCCTTAATTAATTAAGTAGAGTGAATGTCACCCAGAAGAATACTACTTGAGTAAAAGTCTAAAAGTGTCTGGTTTTAAATGTGCTAGAAATCAAATTCCTTATATTAAGCAAACCACATGGCATGATTTTCTTGTTAAAAAAACCCAACTATTTAAGGACTGCCAGGGGCACACTCCAACACTCCAACACTCCAACATAATTTACAAACTCAGTATTTGTGTTGAGTGAGTCTGCAAGATCAAAAGCAAAAGGGATGGCCTCATGTTCTCTCGAAAAGTGTATGAATTTGACCATTTTGCTGTCTGGCCTGAGCATTTTGGTTGTATTTGTTTGCACCTAAGAAGACAAGTGAAAAACAAAACAGTACAGACTAAAAACAAGGTTAAAAAGGTGTGTAGGTGAGGTTGAAAACCCAAAAGGGCTTATATGAAAATATGTAAACGCATTTGAAATGTAATAATGATTTTGGGTTTCAGGGAAAATGTTAAAAAACAGGGAAAGTAAAAAGTACAGATTTTCTTTCGGAATGTAGTGGAGTAAAAGTAAAAGTAGTCAAAAATATAACTATTCAAGTAACGTACCCCAACAAATGATTAAGTAGTATTTTTACTTAGTTAATTTACCCCACTGAAGCCACAGGAGGTTGTAGGGATGGACTGGACAGCACCACAGGCAATAACTCATACACCAATGTATGCACACACACACACACACACACACACACACACACACACACACACACACACACACACACACACACACACACACACACACACACACACACACACACACACACACACACACACACACACACACACACACACTATCACAATATGATCTTCATGTCTAATCTCACTTTTATTTAACAACTTTAATGGCAAAACAAGTGTCAGAAGGATGATTCGAACCCGAGTCTCCATTCATAGACCAGAATATTGCTTTCCAGGAAGGACTTTTACCTTGCGCATTAGACCGCTCGGCCATCCCGACATTTGGGCAAAAACACAAGGTTGACTTGTAAGAAAGTTGTGTTGATTATTAGACGATTGTATATTCTGGATTTGTCAACGGCTTTACTAACAGCCTTCACACTACTTGAGGAAGCTCTCCCCCTGCTGACTGATTTAGTACCTACAACTTTAGTTTCCGTGTGGCTCAGTCGGCAAGAACTCCCAGGATCATGGGTTCAATTCCCTCTGGGGTAGTATACTAAAATGTATCAACTCACTGTACTGTTGTGGATAAAAACTATCTGCTAAATGGCATGTATTATATATATGACCTCTCATGCTACACACCCCGAATTACAGCACACAGCCAGGCATCATACCTCCTCAGCCATTTCTACAGCCACACAGACAACAGATAACCTTACTCCTGTCTGATGAGCCCTTAATTCATTCTCTAAGTTAAGGTGTGATGCTATCTTTCAAAATGTTCAGAGAAATAAGAACCCCCTTACACATTACAAAGTAGTCACATTATTCCTTCTCTAAATGCCAGGGTTATTTCTTAATAGCAACAAAACAACAGACTGTATGCAGAGTAGAGTTAGAAGGACTGCAGAATTAACTAAGCTATAGTCCATTTCCCCTGATCAGTGTGACACGATCCCACCAGTATACTGACAGCTCCTACAGCCCTGTTGGGAAAGCTTGCCACTGTGACAAACATACACGTCGATTCCCTTTCTCCCAGGACAGAGTGGGTGTTCTTTTCTTTTATTCTCTCTCTCTCGCTCCTTTCTTTCAGCTAGCCAATTAACCAGGGAGCAGTCGCCTAATGAGTTGTCTCTGGCGGGGAGACGGACTGGAGGTTGACAAGGGGGGGGGCAAGAGAGGTGAGTGAAGCCATAGAAGAGTAGATGGGTGGAGAGAATGAGGAGAGAGGGCAGGAGAGAGGGGTGAGAGGAGAGGACACAGGGACGAAAGAGGGGTAAGTGGTGAGGGGATAGGGTGAGGGACAGAGGCAGAGGAAGGAGGAGAGGAGAAACAACCATCCCGTCCCGTCTCTCAGCACCTTTCACCAGGACATTGTCAGGGCAGACAAAAGGCTTATCAGCCTCCTATTCACTACAGTCTGATGAACTGGGAGGATGGAGGGAATGGGAGGAAGAGTGGGGGGATTGGGGGGATAGAGAAGGAAAAGGAGGGGAAGGACATGTCGTTCCACTGGCCCACTAAATGTCAGCAACTGGGCCAGGGGAGGAGTGGAACCTTATAGATTACTGACATATAACAATGGGAAAATGCAAGAACTAAAACGTACTTTTGGGTCTCAAAAGGGTTCTTTGACTGTACCCTAGGTCTAGGTAGAACCCTTTGTAAAAAGTATTCTACATGGAACGCAAAAGGTTTCTACCAGGAACCAAAAAGGCTTCTCCAAAGGGTTCTCCTATAGGGACAGCCGAATAACCGTTTTAGGTTCTAGATAGCACCTTTATTTCTGTAGGAGTTAACAGGCGTTTTGTACATAGGATAAAGCGACAGTAAATCATAAATCAATGTTAAGAGTATCTTGCAGACCAGGTCAAAAGTAAATAAATAAACCAGGTAAATCATTTTTAAAAAGGAAAATTCCTGGCAAACTGAATCCGATACATCTCATTGCTCCCGACACATTCTCCGGCCAATTCAAAAGGAGGGTGTTTTTAAAGCAATGCTTGAGGTAACAAGTGGTCATTTTCTTCTTTCCTCCCTCCCTCGTTCTTTTATTTTCAGAAGAAAGGATGCAGTAATTAGAGGGTGGGCCAGGTGGAGGGATGTAGACAACTCAAGAGCGTAACACTACCTCACCTCCCCCCTACTGAGAGAGCGAGAGAGAGAGAGAGAGAGAGAGAGAGAGAGAGAGAGAGAGAGAGAGAGAGAGAGAGAGAGAGAGAGAGAGAGAGAGAGAGAGAGAGAGAGAGAGAGAGAGAGAGGAAGGAAGATGGAAGGAAGGAAGGAAGGAAGGAGAGAGGGAGGGAGGGAGGGAGGGAGGGAGGGAGGGAGGGAGGGAGGGAGGGAGGGAGGGAGGGAGGGAGGGAGGGAGGGAGGGAGGGAGGGAGGGAGGGAGGGAGGGAGGGAGGGGAAAAGGAGTCTGGAGGAAGGAAGAAGAGGGTGAAGGGGGTGTATGGAAGGAGTGAGAGAGCAGGCAGGATGGATGAAGGGTAACAACAGAGAGAGAAGGAGCAGAGAGGATGGATGAAGGGTAACAACAGAAAGAGATTCAGGGAGGATGGATGAAGGGTAACAACAGAGAGAGAAGGAGTAGAGAGGATGGGGGCCAATTGGGTTACAGCAAAAGAAAATGTGTTGTTTAGCCAGAAACGTGGGGGAGGGGGCATTAAATGAGGTGAGGGTCATGGGAGGCGGGTGTGGATGCCCACTGTGAAACTAATGAAGGTCTCCAAGCAGAGGGGCCACCCACAGAACGACAAGCCCAACAAAGATGCTTCTGTCTGGGCTTCCCTTTCCCAGAGACCTCCTTGAGATGCTGGGGGTCCATTAAAAGGCTGCAAGGCCCAGGGTCTATTCAAGCGCACACACAGAGGCATGCATGTACGCACACATAAAGATATGGACACACACACACACATACACACACACACACACACACACACACGCACATACATACAAATAGCAACGTTAATTAATCCTCAGATTACCCAGCCAATTATTACCACACTTGTACTAATTAGAAATTATTTAAAGCATTTCCCAATTAGGGTTTACATGCTCAGCCTGATAGGAGCTTGCGTCGTTAAACCAACTGGTTTACAGTAGGAGAGGACACACACACAAACAAACACACACACACACACACACACACACACACACACACACACACACACACACACACACACACACACACACACACACAAACAAACACACATACCGCTGGATCAAACTGCAGTAATCAGGCAGTCTGAGAGAGTGTCCCTGACAGGAGTAAAGGATGAGAGAGTGTCCCTGACAGGAGTAAAGGATGAGAGAGTGTCCCTGACAGGAGTAAAGAATGAGAGAGTGTCCCTGACAGGAGTAAAGGATGAGAGAGTGTCCCTGACAGGAGTAAAGGATGAGAGAGTGTCCCTGACAGGAGTAAAGGATGAGAGAGTGTCCCTGACAGGAGTAAAGGATGAGAGAGTGTCCCTGACAGGAGTAAAGGATGAGAGAGTGTCCCTGACAGGAGTAAAGGATGAGAGAGTGTCCCTGACAGGAGTAAAGGATGAGAGAGTGTCCCTGACAGGAGTAAAGGATGAGAGAGTGTCCCTGACAGGAGTAAAGGATGAGAGAGTGTCCCTGACAGGAGTGAAGGATGAGAGAGTGTCCCTGACAGGAGTAAAGGATGAGAGAGTGTCCCTGACAGGAGTAAAGGATGAGAGAGTGTCCCTGACAGGAGTAAAGGATGAGAGAGTGTCCCTGACAGGAGTAAAGGATGAGAGAGTGTCCCTGACAGGAGTAAAGGATGAGAGAGTGTCCCTGACAGGAGTAAAGGATGAGAGAGTGTCCCTGACAGGAGTAAAGGATGAGAGAGTGTCCCTGACAGGAGTAAAGGATGAGAGAGTGTCCCTGACAGGAGTAAAGGATGAGAGAGTGTCCCTGACAGGAGTAAAGGATGAGAGAGTGTCCCTGACAGGAGTAAAGGATGAGAGAGTGTCCCTGACAGGAGTAAAGGATGAGAGAGTGTCCCTGACAGGAGTAAAGGATGAGAGAGTGTCCCTGACAGGAGTAAAGGATGAGAGAGTGTCCCTGACAGGAGTAAAGGATGAGAAAAGAAAAGGAGGAGACTAAAGCAACAAAGCTGCCAGTCATCCAGTGCAGTATGGTGGGGCAGTGTTATTAGGCCAGGTAGTGGACTGGACCTTGATTAGGACAGATAAACCAGCCTGGAAACACATGCCAATTAAGTTACCACAAGAACCAGGGCCCCTCATCGCTATGGAAACCCCCACCCTTCTTTTTGAACTCTCTATGACATGTCACCCTCCCTATTCCTCACCCCCCCCTCTCTCCCCCTCCCCTCCCTCTCTCCCCCTCTCTCTCTCCCTCTCTCTCCCCTCTCTCTCTCCCCTCCCTCTCCCCCTCCCTCTCTCCCCCTCTCTCTCTCCCCTCCCTCTCCCCCTCCCTCTCTCCCCCTCTCTCTACCCCCCCCCCTCTCTCTCTGGGTTTGTGTGCTGTCAGTGTTGAGAATGAGGAATGAGGAGACAATAAAGTGAACGTAAGAGAGGAGAGGTGTGTAAACAGATAGATGTTCTTTGTGATGAGCTTATGGTTAAATAAACACATCAAAGTGCCAGTATCGCTTTAATGTGTGTAAGTGCATGTATGGTTGTGATCGTTCACAAGTGTGGGGGAATGTGTGTGAGAACGTGTGTGTTCAGGTATGTGTGTGTGTGTGCTGGAGGGTTCAGACCCAGGGGAGCGTCATTAGAAGACTATTACTGGTTCATCCATGGGTGAAATGTAAGCTATAACACTCAGCATCACAGCTATTTGCTCTCTCTCCCTGCAGCTGTTATCAGGGCTAAATCTGTCAACATACTCATTACTGTACTTTACAGCAACCATAACAACAGTAACAACGACAGCAATGACAACAGACTGGGTGTATAGGCATTAATCCCCGAGCTGACGAGGTAAAAATCGGTCGTTCTTCCCCTGAACAAGGCAGTTAACCCACTGTTCCTAGGCCGTCATTGAAAATAAGAATTTGTTCTTAACTGACTTGCCTAGTAAAATAAAGGTAAACATTTAAAAAAAAGTGCAGACACACGTGTCAATGTATGAATGTCACCAGAAAACCTCTTCCTTTCTCTTCTCTTGTGCCCTGGTCTCATTCAAATACCTTTCCTACTACCCCCTTTTTCCTCCTCCTCTCCTCTCCCTTCCCCTACCTACCCTTTACTCTCCCCTGTCTCTCTACCTCCTCCTCTCCCCTCCCCTCCCATCTCTCTCCACACCCTCCCCTCCCTCTCCACCTCCTCCTCCTCAGGGATCCATGTCATAATTTTAATTAATTTCTAATCAGGCGAGAGTAAACTAATCAGGGGAGGCTTTAAACAATGATGGCTCTGTCTGACTGCTCGGTCTGTTTCACCAACACTGGGACACACACACACACACACACACACACACACACACACACACACACACACACACACACACACACACACACACACACACACACACACACACACACACACACACACACACACACACACACACACACACACACACACGGTGGGATACAAACTAACACTTTTACTGGCTTGATTTTCAAAATGTGTCCTTGTGTGAGTCGTCTGCTTATGGTAAACACTGTGCTGCTGTATATAATGTTTAAGATTGAAAAGAATACATGGGTTAGTGAATAAAGAAGCTAAATATGACTGGATGAATGTGATGGATAGATAAACAGGTAATGAATACATGTGGCAAACCCAGAGTGTATCAGCAGCCATAAACACTGTTAGAATGGAACACACAAAGGCTACAGCTATCTGTAGGGGGGCAGATCCATTCTGCCAAGGCTAAGGTACTGCGACAAGCAGAGAGAGAGAGAGGGAGGGAGAGGAATGGAGAGAGAGGGAGGGAGAGGAATGGAGAGAGATGGAGGGGGAGAGAGAAGACAGAGAGGAAGAGCAATAACATGAGTAATAAGGGTAAGATGAGGTTACAAGACAGCCTTAAGTAACGTTAGCCACACACACACACACACACACACACACACACACACACACACACACACACACACACACACACACACACACACACACACACACACACACACACACACACACACACACACACACACACACACACACACACACACACACACACGCACAGTTAACCTGTAAGCTCCATGGGGGATATGAGGATCTGTCATGAAAGGTCAGGCTTGTGAGTGAATCAGTACTGAGAGAGAGAGCAAGTGTGTGTGTAGATTCTTTCATGTCTGTCTCTCCTCAGGTGTGTAACAGTACCTGCCTCCCCCCATGCTGGCGCCATGGTAACCAGACTCCCAGGTGTCCCCTAAAGTGACAGTTGACCTGGAGACCACAGCCTTCCATTAGATCACATGACAGCATCACACGCATGCACACACACACACACACACACACACACACACACACACACACACACACACACACACACACACACACACACACACACACACATACACACACACACACACACACAAAAGTATGTGGACACCTCTTCAAATGAGTGGATTTGGCTTTTTCAGCCACACCCGTTGCTAACAAGTGTATTAAAATCGAGCACACAGCCATGCAATCTCCATAGACAAATATTGGCCTTACTGAAGAGCTCAGTGACTTTCAACGTGGCACCGTCATAGGATGCCACCTTTTCAACAAGTCAGTTCGTGAAATTTCTGCTCTGCTAGAGCTTCCCCGTTCAACTGTAAGTGCTGTTATTGTGAAGTGGTAACATCTAGGAGCAACAACGGCTCAGCCGCGAAGTGGTAGGCCACACAAGCTCACAGAACGGAACGAGGGTTTATGAACAGAACGGGACCAGGGTTTTGTGTAAATTAGATACAATGACATGTCATCTGCTTTGTATCATTGGAGGAAGTGAGAGCGGAAGAAGGAGAAGCAGAAAGTAGAAGTAGCACAACAGTATTTGAGAGGAGAGATACAGAGAGGGAAATGGTCAAATAGAGCCTTCCTTTCCTTCCTTATTGCCCTCTGTGCCAAGTATTGACAGCCCATGGCAGCCGCTTCACTGGGATGGAATTAGGAATCCGGAGGAGGGAATCTGAAACGCTTCCATGATGTGTCAAACAACACTGGGATCCAAAAAGAGAGAAGGAGAGAAAGAGATGGAGAGAGAGAGATTTTACCAGGAGAAAGAAACTGTCACATCATCAGAATGGTTTGTCTAAACGGGGAGATGTGGGTTGGAGTGGGGGGAGAGGGGGAAGATATGGTTGTGGAATCTGGCAGCTATGTTCGAGGGCGGTATTTCAACAAAAATAAGCAGCCCCCAGGCAATGGAAGAGAGAGAGAGGGAGAGAGGTTAGAATGAAGATTGTAGGGGTGGGAGGGAGAGAGGGGTAGTGGGAGACAGAGGGAGGGAGAGAGAGAGAGGTAGTGGGAGACAGAGGGAGGGAAAGAGGGAAAACGAGAGAGAGAAATTTAAATCTGGGAAGCTGACCAAGGATTTCCTGCTCCTCAGATATGCAGCTGTGGAATTAGAACTGGTTTTAAAAACAGGAGAACAAAAATAAACTTCACACTTCAGAAGCCTATTTTGGGTGATGGGGGTAGGAGGGTGGGCTATGCTGGCACCAAAATCTTAGGCCCAACGGGCAGACATCTTTTCAGCTTATTTCTCCTCCATCCTTAGTTGAAGGTGAGGGGGGCGAGTGAGCTGCCTTGGGTTCCCAGCGGGTTACAATGTGAGCTCATATAGAAACATAACACAACATGCCACTAAAAACCCCACCATAAAACCATTTCTACAGTCTGTGTCCCCTCTAGCACAACGCTCTGAACGGAGACACATTGATTAAAGATCAAGCATGATCGTTACTCATATTGTAGATATACAGTAGTGTAGCATCTCTCCACTCCAGGCCAGGATTAGGTCTTTCTCTCTTCATAGGGGAGTGATGATGCACCATGGTGGAAGTGAACAAAGACCTATCAAAGTCACAAGCAGCCATGACAACAACACAGTGAACAACAAATCAATTACACCTCAATGTGGCTAATTAAATATATTAACGGCAACATCGGTGAATACTGTGACTGAGAACGACGTTGTTTCTGATGACTAGAATATGGCTGGTATATTACTAAGTTGACGAGAGAGAGAAAAGGGTGGTGTACAGTGTGCATTGGTTGGCTCCCACACACACACACATAGGCCTAGAATACATACACACATAGGCCTAGAAACACACACACACACACACACACACACACACACACACACACACCTAGAATACACACACACGATTTATATTTCATTATTCAAATATTGTCATCTTTATTTTTCAGATAAAATACCTCCTTAATTGAAAATATTCCCTTTAATAGAGCAGCAGATGATGGAACACTGAGACAGTGTAAATAGGTCTGTATAGTACAGAGGAGCGTGTTGCAGTGTGGAAGCAACACAATGAACACCCCCAACCCTCTACTGTGGCGATGGAAGAATAGAGTATGTTCTTGGTCATCCATTACAGTTGATGATATCAAGAAATCAAATCAAACTATTCAATAACTGAAAAATGAAGATGACAATATTTGAATGATGATGAGGATTGTGTGTGTGTATGTGTATGTGTATGTGTGTGTGTGTGTGTGTGTGTGTGTGTGTGTGTGTGTGTGTGTGTGTGTGTGTGTGTGTGTGTGTGTGTGTGTGTGTGTGTGTGTGTGTGTGTGTGTGTGTGTGTGCGCACGCGTGTGTGTGTGTGTTTTACTCAGTGCATAACAGTTGATACAGCAGGGGGAGAGAGAAAGGGTTTCTTATCCAGTTAGCAGAGATTGTTTGCGACTCTCATTTCAGTTCTATAGCTAGAATTCTCTCTCTGACATCACACCTCTACCTGAGAAGGCCTCTCCAGAAACAGAGACAGTCTACAGAGCTACAGTCACATACAGTTAGCAGGATTAGGATAAGGAATATCATCCCATTTAAATGTGATCCTCTCCTCTTCTACTCCGTGGCCCACCGCACACACAAGGACAGTAACAAGGAATGTTATGGCAGGAGTGCCTACCCGCCTGTCACTCACACAAATACAAACACGCACACAAAAACACGCACACACACCGCTCCAGCCGCCAGAGCTGCTAAATTGCAGTTTGAGAGACGACAGGGGAGGGAGGGGGGCGGTGGGCTCGAGGGACAACATACAATGGAGCGTGCGGCTGACCAGCGTTCAGGTGAAATTGAATTGGAAATCTTCCATGGCTGGTTAGCATAACAAAGGGGCCCGTGGCTTTAGACAAAGACTGCTTCTCTAATGCCCAAAATCAATCTCTCCCTGGGCCCGCCGCCATTGTTCCCCTCCACCATACAGGTGTTCCTTCAATGGTCCTTAATCAAAAGTGTCAAAACAAAGTTAGGACTTATCTCTGCTCCTCCACAGATGGGAAAGAGAGAGATGGGAAAGAGAGAGAGGGAAGAGAGAGAGAGACTTGAGTGACTACTGGGTATTGGTTTGTGTGTGCCTGTGCACTAGAATGTGCTACAGTGCTACAGTAGGTCTGTGCTACAGTGCTACAGTAGGTCTGTTCTGTGGACCTACTGTACAGTACCCATAGTGTAAGTGTAAAGACCTGTGCAAATCCTTCCTTCCTTCCAAATGTGTATATATATATATATGTGTCTGTCTGTCTGTCTGTCTGTCTGTCTGTCTGTCTGTCTGTCTGTCTGTCAGGTTAACTGTGCGTGTGTGTGTGTGTGTGTGTGTGTGTGTGTGTGTGTGTGTGTGTGTGTGTGTGTGTGTGTGTGTGTGTGTGTGTGTGTGTGTGTGTGTGTGTGTGTGTGTGTGTGTGTGTGTGTGTGCGTGCATGTACGTGCGTGCGTGCGTGCGTGCGTGCGTGTGTGCGTGTGTGTGTGTGACCTCTTGTTAGAGAGGCTGCTCTTAAAGGAGAAGTTTATCCAATATCCAGAAACTCCCAAGTGATTCCATACATTGAACCTAGTTCAGTGGAGTTTTCCCTCTCCCCCTCTCTCTCCCTGTAGTGCTGTACTGAAGCAGCTGCAAAAACCGGCTCACGTGACTCCACTGTTACCGGTGAATTCATGATTCAGAAAAGTGTGGACAAATTCCTTGTTTTATTGAAAGCTTACGGCTGAATTAGCTATTTTTGTCAAAAGTACTATTGGCTTTGAGTCAGGAAATTTGTTTTTTTCCACCTAAAACATTTGCAATCATTTTATATCATTATTTGTATCCGACCACCACAGTAGGGGAGATGGAACAACTGCGCATTTGTGATCTTGTTGCCAGCGTAAAGTACTAATTTCCTGACTCAAAACCGATCTCTGAATCATGAATTCACCGGTAACAGTGCAGAGCGAGGCCTGCATCCAGCAACGTCAGGAGTCACGTGAGCCGGTTTTTGCAGCTGCTTCAGTACAGCACTACAGGGAGAGAGAGGGGGAGAGGGAAAACTCCACTGAACTAGGTTCAATGTATGGGAGTTTCTGGATATTGGATAAAGTTATCTTTTAAAGGTGTTTGTTTTGATAAGGTTGCCCTATTCTATCTCTGCTCTCCCAGCCTCAGAGATTACCATATTAATAATCTCAGCCTGCTAATCCCAAACACTAATGAACAGCTCCATATTCCATCAGCCCTGACATTACCAACCAGCTGACAATTATCCAGCATCACACACAATATATATATACACAAACATTCACAGAAAAAAAAAACATCTGCTTTGTTTTCCTTGTCTCTAATGACTGTGATTATATAAATGACCAGTCATAGGTCAGCCACTCAAGAGCCACTTCGAAATTGGACATCTGTCCAGTTTCCCAGGATGTCAGAAGATGCCTTCAAAACCTACCACTGGGGGCCACGGTGAGCGCTATTACCATCAAATAGGCTATACAGCTAGGCACTTGTTTACATTTTTTTGTCCCAAACGTTAACCCTTAAGCCACGAGCTCAGGCTCCGAGGGTGGCACATTAAATCCCAGTGTTAGACACAATCCTTTTTGTTTGAACCCTATCCAAAACCTTTACCCTTAACTAACCATTAGTAATTCATGCCTAAATGTAATCTTCGTAATTTGACGTTTATGGACAAATGTCGCATTCTGCAGTGAGTCTGTGAGAGTTTGTGGCATAGCTAGGACCAGCAGTTTTTTCTGGTTAGGTCACATGGTCAGGAAAAACTCCCGGGCCTAGATATTAATAGTTTGTGGTCAAGACAAACTGCTAGATTCAGTGTATGTGACAACCCCTCACCCCATCTTTCTGATCCCCCCTCCCCACACCAGCCCAAGGGAAGACTCCCATACAAAGCAGTTGATTAAAAATCACTTAGTGAGACAGACATATAAAGCTGTCAGTCATGGCTTGCCCAGGGGACAAGAGAGAGGAGAAGAAGAGGAGAGGAGGAAGGGAGGAGGGAAGGGGGGGTAGAGGAGGGGAGAAGGAGAGGAGGGGAGGCGAGGAGGGGAAGAGGAAGGGAGGAGTGGAGGAAAGGAGGAGAGAAGGAGAGGTAGTAGTGTTCACCACTAGCTGTAGCTGTCAAACCCACTTGCTCCAGCCTAATCATATAACATGGACTTGACTTCATACACATGGAGCCATTTATAAACCTTTACTTAACCTAAATTAAATAAGAGAGAGGGGGGGGGGTGGAAATCAATTTGTTTTAAATTACATGTGTCACCACATGATGGTAGTTACACATCTGAGCATGGCCCACTGAGACCTCTGACACACACACACACAGCATGGCCCACTGAGACCTCTGACACACACACACACACACACACACACACACACACACACACACACACACACACACACACACACACACACACACACACACACACACACGGCAGCTGCCAGTGGCAGAGGTGAGACAGCATCCCTCTAACGGTCTCCTGCCCATCACAAACAGATGGTGCACCCCCCCCACACACACACACACGCATACAACAAATCCTTCACCAATTTCTCAAATCTACCACAAAGCCTCACTACCTACAATGTATATTACTCTCAGCCCCCTAATTAGAAAAACTTCTGACCCTTGATACAATAGATGTCAGACAGGGGCTATAATATGACAGAGACATCAGAAGGAATATAACATGACAGTGACAGAGATATCATCTCCAAGTAGCCTTTAGCCGTAGGCAAATACAGAACTGACCTTAGTACAGTGTCTGGGGGCCACTGCACATCAACTTCCTCTGAGATATCACTGAGTTATATAATCCACAGGGCAGGCGGTCATATTGTGTGTCTGATCATTTGCTGTTTGAAGATTACTGACAGACCTCTTCAGACACCTCTGAAGATGAAGAGTCTATAGACACTCAGTCAGACAGATCACACCTTAAAGACCCCCTCTCCTTCTGTGACCTTTAACCTTTGATACTTGAGACCCCACCCCCCTCACAATCTCAGCCTACACCAGTTTCTGCCTTTGACTTCTAGTGCAACTCTCACTCTGAAGTGACAGAGTGCTCTCTCGTCCGAGATTTACATGCTACAGTATGAGGAGAATGACAAACTATCAGTGGCAATTTTAGCATGTAAATCTTGGTGGGGAAAACTCCCCAAAATGTTTTTAGATGCATGCCAGCAAAGCCACTACACAACACAAAACTAAACAATACATTTATTGCACTATAACAGTGACAAGCGGTTCTCACAAACTGTTAGGGCCTGGATAAATCTGTCTCAACAGCAGAGTCCCAATATCAGTCCAAACACCTTACCACTGCTTCACCTGGCTATCAGCAGAGTCTTGTCTGGCAGCGAAACAGTTCATTTAGCCTCGTTTACTGCCTTTAAAAAAACATACAGTAGCTGATATGGCTGATTTACTTCAACAAATGTGGTTTCTACTGACAATTGAGATGTGCAAACTATGGCATAAGGGGACGATGAGCGGATAAGAGGCAATCCGTAATTTCACTTAAGACAGTAATAAGCGGGCTAGGATGGACGTAGTCAATAACTATTTGTTTAGCACTTTTGAAATGTACAGTGACAGAATTCAGAACATGATAGTTCTGACATTATTCTCCCTGTTCAACAAGTCAGAACTGTAGGATAAATAAAGGGGGCATATGAGCAGACAATGAAGCTCTTGCAATATTCAATGATGACATTTCTCTAAAACAGGCTATAGGCTATATGTGCACCACCAAGTCAGAACAGTAATTACATTTTTTTGTTAACCTTTATTTAACTAGGCAAGTCAGTTAAGAACAAATACTTATTTACAATGCGGTCACAACCAGTCACAGCTGGTTGTGATACAACCTGAAATCGAACCATGTCTGTAGTGACACCTCTAGCACTGAGATGCAGTGCATTTGACTGCTGCGCCACTCTAGAGTTACAGAGTTCAGTGTGTCAAATCTGAGGGCCTGTTGTCTGGGCCTCTGGCAGTCTCTATGGGGGTGCCACAGGGTTAAATTCTTGAGCCAACTCTTCTCTGTATACATCAATGATGTCGCTCTTGCTGCTGGTGAGTCTCTGATCCACCTCTACGCAGACGACACCATTCTGTATACTTCTGGCCCTTCTTTGGACACTGTGTTAACAACCCTCCAGACGAGCTTCAATGCCATACAACTCTCCTTCCGTGGCCTCCAACTGCTCTTAAATACAAGTAAAACTAAATGCATGCTCTTCAACCGATCGCTGCCTGCGCCTGCCCGCCCGTCCAGCATCACTACTCTGGAGGCTTCTGACTTAGAATATGTGGACAACTACAAATACCTAGGTGTCCGGTTAGGCCGTAAACTCTCCTTCCAGACTCACATAAAACATCTCCAATCCAAGGTTAAATCTAGAATTGGCTTCCTATTTCGCAAACAAAGCATTCTTCACTCATGCTGCCAAACATACCCTCGTAAAACTGACCATCTTACCGATCCTCGACTTTGGTGAGTCATTTACAAAATAGCCTCCAACACCCTACTCAAAAAATTGGATGCAGTCTATCCCAGTGCCATCCATTTTGTCACCAAAGCCCCATATACTACCCACGACTGCAACCTGTACACTCTTGTTGGTTGGCCCTCGCTTCATACTCGTCGCCAAACCCACTGGCTCCAGGTCATCTACAAGACCCTGCTAGGTAAAGTCCCGCCTTATCTCTGCTCGCTGGTCACCATAGCATCTCCCACCCGTAGCACATGTTCCAGCAGGTATATATATCTCACTTGTCACCCACCAAAGCCAATTCCTCATTTGGCCGCCTTCCAGTTCTCTGCTGCCAATGACTGGAACGAACTACAAAAATCTCTGAAACTGGAAACACTTATCTCTCTCACCAGCTTTAAGCACCAGCTTAAAGAGCAGCTCACAAATCACGGCACCTGTACATAGCCCATCTTTAAATAGCCCAAACAACTATCTCTTCCCCTACTGTATTTATTTATTTTGCTCCTTTGCACCCCAGTATTTCTACTTTGCACACTCATCTACTGTCAAATCTACCATTCCAGTGTTTTAATTGCTATATTGTATTTACTTCGCCACCATGGCCTATTTATTTCCTTTACCTACCTTATCTCACCTCATTTGCTCACATTGTATATAGACTTATTATTCTACTGTATTAAATCAAATCAAATCAAATTGTATTTGTCACATGCACATGGTTAGCAGATGTTAATGCGAGTGTAGCGAAATGCTTGTGCTTCTAGTTCCGACAATGCAGTAGTAACCAACGAGTAATCTAACCTAACAATTCCACAACTGCTACCTTATACACACAAGTGTAAAGGGATAACGAATATGTACATAAAGATATATGAATGGGTGATGGTACAGAATGGCATAGGCAAGATGCAGTAGATGGTATCGAGTACAGTATATACATATGAGATGAGTAATGTAGGGTATGTAAACATAAAAGTGGCATAGTTTAAAGTGGCTAGTGATACATGTATTACATCAAGATGGCAAGATGCAGTAGATGGTATAGAGTACAGTATATACATATGAGATGAGTAATGTAGGGTATGTAAACATTATATTAAGTGGCATTGTTTAATGTGGCTAGTGATACATGTATTACATCAAGATGGCAAGATGCAGTAGATGGTATAGAGTACAGTATATACATATGAGATTAATAATGTAGGGTATGTAAACATATTAAGTGGCATTGTTTAAAGTGGCTAGTGATACATTCTTTACATCAATTCCCATCATTAAAG
Organism: Oncorhynchus keta; assembly: GCF_023373465.1. NCBI lineage: Eukaryota > Metazoa > Chordata > Actinopteri > Salmoniformes > Salmonidae > Oncorhynchus > Oncorhynchus keta. Next base: position 21,103,482 of record NC_068427.1, on the reverse strand, counting down.
TGGCTGGAGTTGTGTCAGTATGTTGGCAGCAGCCACTCAATGTTAGTGGTGGCTGTTTAACAGTCTGATGGCCTTGAGATAGAAGCTGTTTTTCAGTCTCTCGGTCCCTGCTTTGATGCACCTGTACTGACCTCGCCTTCTGGTTGATAGCGGTGTGAACTCGGGTGGTTGTTGTCCTTGATGATCTTTATGGCCTTCCTGTGACATCGGGTGGTGTAGGTGTCCTGGAGGGCAGGTAGTTTACCCCCGGTGATACGTTGTGCAGACCTCACTACCATCTGGAGAGCCTTACGGTTGTGGGCAGAGCAGTTGCCGTACCAGGCGGTGATACAGCCCGACAGGATGCTCTCAATTGTGCATCTGTAAAGGTTTATGAGTGCTTTTGGTGACAAGCCGAATTTCTTCAGCCTACTGAGGTTGAAGAGGCGCTGCTGCGCCTTCTTCACAACGCTGTCTGTGTGGGTGGACCAATTCAGTTTGTCCGTGATGTGTACGCCGAGGAACTTAAAACTTACTACCCTCTCCACTACTGTCCCGTCGATGTGGATAGAGCGGGGTTCCCTTTGCTGTTTCCTGAAGTCCACGATCATCTCCTTTATTTTGTTGACGTTGAGTGTGAGGTTATTTTCCTGACACCACACTCCGAGGGCCTTTACCTCCTCCCTGTAGGCCGTTATGTCGTTGTTGGTAATCAAGCCTACCACTGTAGTGTCGTCCACAGTCTTGATGATTTAGTTGGAGGCGTGCATGGCCACACAGTCGTGGGTGAACAGGGAGTACAGGGGAGGGCTCAGAACGCACCCTTGTGGAGCCCCAGTGTTGAGGATCAGCGGGGTGGAGATGTTGTTACCTACTCTCACCACCTGGGGGCGGCCCGTCCAGGAAGTCCAGTACCCAGTTGCAAGGGGCAGGGTCTCGAGCTTGATGACGAGTTTGGAGGGTACTATGGTGTTAAATGCTGAGCTGTAGTCAATGAACAGCATTCTCACGTAAGTATTCCTCTTGTCCAGATGGGTTTGGGCAGTGTGCAGTGTGGTTGTGATTGCGTCGTCTGTGGACCTATTGGGGAGGTAAGCAAATTGGAGTGGGTCTAGGGTGTCAGGTAGGGTGGAGGTGATATGGTCCTTGACTAGTCTCTCAAAACACTTCATGATGACAGAAGTGAGTAGTCGTTTAGCTGTTACCTTAGCTTTCTTGGGAACAGGAACAATGGTGGCCCTCTTGAAGCATGAGGGGACAACAGACTGGGATAAGGATTGATTGAATATGTCCGTAAACACACCAGCCAGCTGGTGTGCACATGCTCTGAGGACGCGGCTGGGGACTGTTTGATTTACTCCATGTGTAACTCTGTGTTGTTATATATGTCGAACTGTTTTGCTTTATCTTGGCCAGGTCGCAGTTGTAAATGAGAACTTGTTCTCAACTTGCCTACCTGGTTGAAAAATAAATATATATCTCCCTGGCATATTACAGCATTTACGCAGCAGCATACAATTACATTTGTTCTGAATTCTGTCGCTGTACATTTCAAAAGTGCTTAACAAAGTTAGAAGTCTGAGTTTCCCAGTTCTGAGTTTCCAGCTTTTTTGAACACAGCAGAAGTCATGCAGGCCAATGTTGATTATTTATCATTTTAAGCTTGGAAAAGAGACCCTTAAACCCAGACCCACTCCACTGAAAAGCAGGCTAGTGATTGATTTGCAATTCTTGCAGTTTCCTTCCAAACCACTCATTGCTGAATTGCAATTTCCAACTTGTTGTGTAATGTTTATGTCCAATGGCCGATGAGCACCGATACGTTTTATCTATCATTTCTCTTCATTAAGACTAGAAAAGGATTTGCCAGTAGATTGTCGACTTGATTCATGATGATGACGGCTAGCTTGCTAGCAAAGATTTAGAAGGTATGATGTTGACATGATCAGTCCAATCAAAGCTACAGTAGATTTAACGTGATTTGACGTAATTTTATCTGTGGCCAATGACCTTGAGCCTTCTTGGATGGGCACTTCTAATGTAACTCTATGGCAGCATCCAAGCGGCTTGAATTTTCGTGCCCTCCCCGTAGATTTTTCAGTGATGTAGTGTCCCCATGAGTGACAAAACACTGAGCCAATCACAGTGCAACTAGAGAACATTACCAACCCCTACACTGCGTATTTTGCGCTGGCTGCCCCACCACCACAGAAAGCAATGAGCTGGGCTGAAAAACATGCCTTTTGGAGATGCCTTACTCAAGTAAGCAAAAAAGAGACATGTTTGTATGGGGCTTTATTAAATCAAAGTTGTTGTATTTTTTTTTTACATTGTTTGCAAACTGATATGTGGCACATTTTAATGCCAAAATAACATGCCAAACAGGCATGTGGGGCGACAGGGTAGCCTAGTGGTTAGAGCGTTGGACTAGTAACCGAAAAGTTGCAAGGCAGGTAACCCACTGTTCCTAGGCTGTCATTGAAAATAAGACTTTGTTCTTAACTGACTTGCCGAGTTAAAAAAAAGGTTAAAAAAAAAACATATATTATAATAGATATATGTAATTTTTTAGCTAAACAGGTGAGGTTGAAAACAGGTGGCTCTGCCCCACCTGCCCTAAATGATGGGTCGCCACTGCAAACAATCACTATGTAAGCCACTTATAGACATGAGCTGTGTTCGAATACTCATACTAACCGCACTAATCATACTATTTGTGATGTAAATTGAGTATGTAGTATGCTTTTTGGTCGTAGTATGGATATAGATTGCATGCCAAAAGATCCCGGATGTCGTACTACATTTGCCAAAATACGAAGTATACAAGCAGTGGACATTATATCTGTGCTGTTAGGACCCATAATGCAATTCTTCAGAAAACGGGCATGGCTTCATAACATTTTCAGATTTGAAGAAAATGTCGGAAAACATACAGCCGAACAAATTCATTGCTATTTTCATGTCTCTCCAGAGATGTTCGATTGTGTTCAAGTCCGGGCTCTGGGTCAGACACTCAAGGACATTTAGAGACTTGTCCCGAAACCAGCCTGCGTTGTCTTGGCTGTGTGCTTGTGTTTGATGTCCTGTTGGAAGGTTAACCTTCACCCCAGTCTAAGGTCCTGAGCACTCTGGAGCAGGTTTTCATCAAGGATCTCTCTGTACTTTTCTCCGTTCATATTTTCCTTGATCCTGACTAGTATCCCAGTCCCTGCCACTGAAAAACATCCCCACAGCATGATGCTGCCCCCACCATGCTTCACCGTAAGGATGGTGCCAGGTTTCCTCCAGACGTGACGCTTGGCATTCAGGCCAAAGAGTTCAATCTTGGTTTCATCAGACCAGAGAACCTTTTTTCTCATGGTCTGAGAGTGTTTAGGTGCCTTTTGGCAAAATCCAAGTGGGTTGTCAAGTGCCTTTTACTGAGGAGTGGCTTCCGTCTGGCCACTTCCATAAAGACCTGATTGGTGAAGAGATGGTTGTCCATCTGGAAGGTTTATCTCACTTTTGTTTATTATCTATTTCACTTGCTTGGCGATATTAACATATGTTCCCCATGCCAATAAAGCCCTTAAAATGAAAATGGAATTGAATTGAGAGAGAGAGGGATAGAGTGCACGAGAGAGATAAGGAGTAGAGAAATTAGAAATGAGAGAGAGAAGAGAGTGGGAGAGAGAGACAGATAGACAGAGGAGAGGGGAGAACAAGCAGAAGCAGGAGAGCATGCACTGCAGTCAGCTTTGCAACATTACCCCGACCCACAACCACCCTGATATAAACCACAAACAAATAGATAAACTATTTAGGCAGTAAAAGTGACTGACAGCTGGAGAGGAGACAAAGTGAAGGAGGGGAGTGAGGAAACAGGAGAAATACAGAGAAAGAGTGAGACAAAGGCAGAAAGAGAGTGAAAGAGAGAGAGACAGCACATTCTATTGTGGGGCAAAAAACAATGAACATGGAGCTCCCCTGGGTCAGCTAGCAATGTCACCTCCCACAGGGTCCTTCAGGGTCAGCTTAGACACACACGGCTGGCCAACACACTGCCTGTCTACAAACCACACACAACAAGGTCACATCTGACCAGAGAAAGGAAGAGGGGGAGAGAGAGTGAGAATGTGAAGCTGGGTCAGAGAGGAAGTAGAGAAAAGCTAAAGGTAGACAGGACAAGGAAGTTAGAGGAGATGCTGAAAGTGAATTGGATAAAGGAACGACTACACACAACATCAAACTCCAAAACATATTCCCCAAATGTATTCAATTTTCCAAGAACACACACACACTCACCCCTTCCCCACAAACACCAGCCACCAGTGTATTTGTCCCACTGATATTTGTCCCACTGTATTGTATTGTGCTGACTTGTGTATGGCGAGGCTTCAGGAGAACGTCAAGCCAATCTCCCAGCTCCCAAACACATAGAATTGAATCACCTCTGAGGTACCCCCCTCCCCCTAGATTTTTACATATGTCTGTAGTTATCTCTGGCCCTCTGTGTGGCCTTACCACATGTAAAATATATGAAATAATTAAACAAGACGATTTTCAAATAAAAAACGATAATGATAATCTGAAGTACCCAAAAGGGCCACTAGATGTCTTGTGATAGATTACATAAAATCCTTGAAAGGTACAGTACCAAAATTCTGGTAGTTTACTGGTAGAATTGGAATGTTTCCAGTAATATACCCTCCCTTTGTAACCATTTTTTAACCCTACACACAGCACATTAACACATTACCACAGTTACACATAAACACACACACACTTCCCGGTTCTCATGAACAAGCTAATTATACAAAACAACTTTATCCAATCATAAACTAATCTGACGCAGAACAACAGAAAAACAGCTGATTGGTTGAGGATTACAGGTGATGATTGTATTTACTCATAATATTTATTCCATCTGCTTTAGTAAAGTAGATTAAGAAACAAAAACATTCTAAGACAACAACATTGTCAAAGGTTCTGGTAATTTTGTTACTTTGTCCATTGTAGAATAGCCATTAAAGTTCTGTGATACCCACACGGATATCATTTAGTATTGGGGCCCTAGAGACCACCGTCAAACCTAATACGTTGTGCCTGTTTTGCATACTATTTTGGCATTAATACATGTCACATATCAGTTTGCAAACTATCACGGCTCAGGAAAATACCCAGATGCAGACAGTTCGAATAACGGACGTTTATTATATAAACAGAGGGCAGGCAAAGAACAGGTCAAGGGCAGGCAGGGGTCAGTAGTCCATGGCAGAGTCCGTGAGGTTCAGAGCGGCAGGCAGGCTCAGGATTCGGTGACAGGCAGAGGTCAGTATATCCAGTGCAGTGGAAAAAGGTAGGTAGAATGATCAAAACCGGGATACCTGTAAAACAGGGGCTCAAGAAAACAGGAGAATGAAAAACACACTGGTAGGCTTGACGAGTCAAGACGAACTGGCAACAGAAACAGAGAACACAGGTATAAATGCACAGGGGATAATGGGGAAGATGGGCAACACCTAGAGGGGGGTGGAGACAAGCACAAAGATAGGTGAAACAGATCAGGGTGTGACACAAACAATGTTTTTGCTTTCTTGAATAAGGCAGCTCCAAAATCCAGGTGTTTCAGCCAAGCTCAGAGCTTTCTGTAGTGGTGGGGCAGCCAGTGGAAAATACACAGCGTAGGGGTTGGTAATGTTCTCCGTGATTGGCTCAGTGTTCTGTCACTCATGGGGACACAACGTCAACGCAAAATCTACGGGGAGAGCTAGAAAATTCAAGTCCCTTGGGTGCTGCCATATTAGAAGTACCCATCCAAGAAAGCTCAAAGTCATTGGCCAGAGGTAAAATTACGTTATATCTACCGTAGCTTTGATTGGACTGATCATGTCAACATCATACTTTCAAAATCTTAACTAGTATGCTAGACAAGCAGTCATCATCATGAATCACATCTACAATCTACTGGCAAATCCTTTTCAATCCTAAAATGTATCGGTGCTAATCGGCCATTGGACATAAACATTACAAAACAAGTTGTAAATCGCAAATTCAACAATGAGTGTTTTAGAAGGAATCAGTGGCTAACTGCAAGCATTGCAAAGAAATCACTAGCCTGCTATTCAGTGGAGTGGGTGTGTGGTCCAACTCTGGGTTTAAGGGTCTCTTTCCAAAATTTAAAAGGATAAACATTCATGCGGTCAATCCAGCATAATTTCTGCCACGTTCAAAACAACTGGAAACTCGTAACTGGGAAATTTCAGACTTCCGCGAGTTCAGGACAACTGGAAACAAAAAAAGAGCCCCCTGACTGGTAAAATACGTTTAGGTCATCGAACTCGAAATTCCAATTCGGGAACTCTGGCCTCTTTTTGAGAGCTACGACCTGAAGATCACTAACATCATGATTCAACCTTGTTGTTGTCCGAGTTCCCAGTTGTCTTGAAAGCACCATAAATCCAGAGAATGCCAGACTTTGATGACAAAATTTGCCCACTAAGGACCACCACGCCACCTTCCTGTTCACTTGAGCACAACACAACAAGGTGAGTCCAAAAATGTCTTGTATGCTACTGCATATATGCATATACAATTGAAGTCGGAAGTTTACATGAATTTAAACTCAGTTTTTCACAATTCCTGACATTTAATCCTCGTAAAAATGACCTGTCTGTCACGCCCTGGTCGAAGTATTTTGTGTTTATGTTCATTTATTTGGTCAGGCCAGGGTGTGACATGGGTTTTTGTATGTGGTGTGTATGTATTGGGATTTGAGCTTAGTGAGGTGTTCTAGTTGGCTATGGCTGTCTATGGCTATGGCTGTCTAAGTCTATGGCTGTCTGAAGTGGTTCTCAATCAGAGGCAGGTGTTTATCGTTGTCTCTGATTGGGAACCATATTTAGGCAGCCATATTCTTTGTGTGTTTGGTGGGTGATTGTCCTTAGTGTCTTTGTTCCTGTCACTGTATTTAGTTGACAAGTATAGGCTGTTTCGGTTTTCGTTACGTTTATTGTTTTTGTAGTGTTTGTGTGATTTTCGTGTTTACGTTTGTTTGATTAAACATGGATCGCAATCTACACGCTGCGTTTTGGTCCGACTCTCCTTCACCACACCTAGAAAACCGTTACAGAATCACCCACCACACCTGGACCAAGCATTGTGGTAACAGGCAGGAGCCGCAGGAGAAGCAACAAAGGCAGCAACAGCGGCGCAATGAGGATTGGACATGGGATGATATATTGGATGGCAAGGGTTGCTACACATGGGAGGAGATCCTGGCGGGAAGGGATCGCCTTCCATGGGAACAGGTGGAGGCAGCAAGGAGAGCAGAGGCAGCCGGAGAGAGGAGCCGGCGATATGAGGGAACACGGTTGGCAAGGAAGCCCGGGAGTCAGCCCCAAAAATGTCTTGGGGGGGGGGGGCACACAGGGAGTATGGCTACGCCAGGTATGAGACCTGCGCAAACTCCCTGTGCTTACCGGGGGGCTAGAGAGACCGGGCAGGCACCGTGTTATGTTGTGGTGCGCACGGTGTCTCCAGTGCGGGTGCATAGCCCGGTGCGGTATATTCCAGCTCCGCGTATCGGCCGGGCTAGATTGAGCGTCGAGCCAAATGCCATAAAGCCGGTTCTACGCATCTGGCCCCCAGTGCTTCTCCTTGGGCCGGCTTACATGGCACCAGCCTTGCGCTCGGTGTCTCCGGTTCGCCTGCATAGCCCAGTGCGGGCTATTCCACCTCGCCGCACTGGCAGGGCGACCAAGAGCATTCAACCGGGTAAGGTTGGGCAGGCTCGGTGCTCAAGAGCTCCAGGCTTCCTGTGCGTGTTCTTGGTCCAGTCCCACCAGTGCCAGCACCACGCATCAGGCCTACAGTGCGCCTCGCCTCTCCAGCGCTGCCGGAGTCTCCCGCCTGTTCAGCGCTGCCAGATCCTTCCTCCTCTACAGCGCTGCTGGAGTCTCCTGCCTGTTCAGCGCAGCCAGTGCTGCCAGCCTGCATGAAGAAGCCAGAGCTGCCAGTCTACATGGAGCTGCCAGTCTGCATGAAGCAGCCAGAGCTGCCAGTCCGCATGGAGCAGCCAGAGCTGCCAGTCCGCATGGAGCAGCCAGAGCTGCCAGTCTGCATGGAGCAGCCAGAGCTGCCAGTCTGCATGGAGCAGCCAGAGCTGCCAGTCTGCATGGAGCAGCCAGAGCTGCCAGTCTGCATGAAGCAGCCAGAGCTGCCAGTCTGCATGGAGCAGCCAGAGCTGCCAGTCTGCAAGGAGCTGCCAGTCTGCAAGGAGCTGCCAGTCTGCACGGAGCTGGAAGTCTGCACAGAGTCGCCAGAGCTGCCAGTCTGTAAGAAGCCGCCAGAGCTGTCAGCCTACATGGAGCAGCCAGAGCCGCCAGTCAGCGTGGAGCAGCCAGACCCGGCAGTCAGCATGGAGCAGCCAGGTCCGTCAGTCTACCAGGATCCGCCAGTCAGCCAGACTCTTCCAGATCTGCCAGTCAGCCAGACTCTTCCAGATCCGCCAGTCAGCCAGACTCTTCCAGATCCGCCAGTCAGCCAGACTCTTCCAGATCCGCCAGTCAGCCAGACTCTTCCAAATCTGCCAGTCAGCCAGACTTTTCCAGATCTGCCAGTCAGCCAGACTCTTCCAGATCCGCCAGTCAACCAGACTCTTCCAGATCCGCCAGTCAACCAGACTCTTCCAGATCCGCCAGTCAACCAGACTCTTCCAGATCCGCCAGTCAGCCGGGATCTGCCAGAACTGCCAGTCGGCCAGGATCTGCCAGATCTGCCAGTCGGCCAGGATCTGCCAGTCGGCCAGGATCTGCCAGTCGGCAGGGATCCGCCAGTCGGCCAGGATCCGCCAGTCAGCCAGGATCTGCCAGATCCGCCAGTCAGCCAGGATCCGCCAGTCAGCCAGGATCCGCCAGTCAGCCAGGATCTGCCGAAACCACCAGCCAGCCAGGATCTGGTAGATCCATCAACCTGCCTGAGCTTCCTCTCACTCCTGAGCTTCCTCTCACTCCTGAGCTTCCTCTCACTCCTGAGCTTCCTCTCACTCCTGAGCTTCCTTTCACTCCTGAGCTTCCTTTCACTCCTGAGCTTCCCCTCAGTCCCGAGCTTCCCCTCAGTCCCGAGCTTCCCCTCAGTCCCGAGCTGCCTCAGTCCCGAGCTGCCCCTCAGTCCCGATCTGCTCCTTGGGGGTTTCCAGGGGGTTTCTGGGTGAGGACTACTAGGCCATGGTCGGCCTAGTAGTCCTCACCCTCGCCGCCATGGTCGGCGGCGAGGGTGGACTATCCAAGGACGCGAGGAGGAGGGACTAAGACAGTGTTTGAGTGGAGTCCACGTCCCGCGCCGGAGCCGCCACCATGGACAGACGCCCGCCCGGACCCTCCCTATTGTTTTGAGGTGCGTTCGGGAGTCCGCACCTTAGGGGGTTCTGTCATGCCCTGGTCGAAGTATTTTGTGTTTATCTTCATTTATTTGGTCAGGCCAGGGTGTGACATGGGTTTTTGTATGTGGTGTGTATGTATTGGGATTTGAGCTTAGTGGGGTGTTCTAGTTAAGTCTATGGCTGTCTGAAGTGGTTCTCAATCAGAGGCAGGTGTTTATCGTTGTCTCTGATTGGGAACCATATTTAGGCAGCCATATTCTTTGTGTGTTTGGTGGGTGATTGTCCTTAGTGTCCTTGTTCCTGTCTATGTATTAGTGTACACAAGTATAGGCTGTTTCGGTTTTCGTTACGTTTATTGTTTTTTGTAGTGTTTGTATTTAGATTCGTGTTACGTTTGTTTATTAAAACATGGATCGCAATCTACACGGTGCATTTTGGTCCGACTCTTCTTCACACCAAGAGAACCGTTACACTGTCTTAGATCAGTTAGGATCACCACTTTATTTGAAGAATGTAAAATGTCAGAATAATAGTAGAGAGAATGATTTATTTCAGCTTTTATTTTATTCATCACATTCACAGTGGGTCAGAAGTTTACATACACTCAATTCGTATTTGGTAGCATTGACTTTAAATTGTTTACCTTGGGTCAAATGTTTTGGGTAGCCTTCCACAAGCTTCCCACAATAAGTTGGGTGAATTTTGGCCCATTCCCATTGAGGTCAGGGCTTTCTGATGGCCACTCCAATACCTTGACTTTGTTGTCCTTAAGCCATTTTGCCACAACTTCGGAAGTATGCTTGGGGTCATTGTCCATTTGGAAGACCCATTTGCGACCAAGCTTTAACTTCCTGACTGATGTTGCTTCAATATATTCACATCATTTTCCAGCCTAATGATGCCATCTATTTTGTGAAGTGCACCAGTCCCTCCTGCAGCACCCCCACAACGTGATGCTGCCACCCCCGTGCTTCACGGTTGAGATGGTGTTCTTCGGCTTGCAAGCCTCACCCTTTTTCCTTCAAACATAATGATGGTCATTATGGCCAAACAGATCTATTTTTGTTTCATCAGACAAGAGGACATTTCTCCCAAAAGTATGATCTTTGTCCCCATGTGCAATTGCAAACCGTAATCTGGCTTTTTTATGTCGGTTTTGGAGCAGTGGCTTCTTCCTTGCTGAGCGGCCTTTCAAGTTATAGGACTTGTTCTATTGTGGATATAGATACTTTTGTACCTGTTTCCTCCAGCATCTTCACAAGGTTCTTTGCTGCTGTTCTGGGATTGATTTGCAATTTTCGCACCAAAGTATGTACATCTCTAGGAGACAGAACTTCCTGAATGGTATGACGGCTGCGTGGTCCCATGGTGTTAATACTTGTGTACTATTGTTTGTACAGATAAGCGTGGTACCTTCAGGCTTTTGGAAATTGCTCCCAAAGATGCTCCCAATTTTTAGAGTTTTTGGCGGATTTCTTTTGATTTTCCCATTATGTCAAGCAAAGAGGTACTGAGTTTACTGAAATACATCCACAGGTACACCTCCAATTGACTAAAATTATGTCAATTAGCCGATTAGTTCTAATTAGCCGATTAGAACTTTCTAAAGCCATGACAGTCAAACGGCACCGCTGGTTCTGCTCACACTGCCCTACCCTGTGCTCTGACCTCTTTCTCCCCTCTCTCTCCAGATGAAATCTCGCGTCTTGTGACGGCCGGCCGCCCAACAACCTGCCCGCTTGACCCTATCCCCTCCTCTCTTCTCCAGACCATTTCCGGAGACCTTCTCCCTTACCTCACCTCGCTCATCAACTCATCCCTGACCGCTGGCTACGTCCCTTCCGTCCTCAAGAGAGCGAGAGTTGCACCCCTTCTGAAAAAACCTACACTCAATCCCTCCGATGTCAACAACTACAGACCAGTATCCCTTCTTTCTTTTCTCTCCAAAACTCTTGAACGTGCCGTCCTTGGCCAGCTCTCCCGCTATCTCTCTCTGAATGACCTTCTTGATCCAAATCAGTCAGGTTTCAGAACTAGTCATTCAACTGAGACTGCTCTTCTCTGTATCACGGAGGCGCTCCGCACCGCTAAAGCTAACTCTCTCTCCTCTGCTCTCATCCTTCTAGACCTATCGGCTGCCTTCGATACTGTGAACCATCAGATCCTCCTCTCCACCCTCTCCGAGTTGGGCATCTCCGGCGCGGCCCACGCTTGGATTGCGTCCTACCTGACAGGTCGCTCCTACCAGGTGGCGTGGCGAGAATCTGTCTCCTCACCACGCGCTCTCACCACTGGTGTCCCCCAGGGCTCTGTTCTAGGCCCTCTCCTATTCTCGCTATACACCAAGTCACTTGGCTCTGTCATAACCTCACATGGTCTCTCCTATCATTGCTATGCAGACGACACACAATTAATCTTCTCCTTTCCCCTTCTGATGACCAGGTGGCGAATCGCATCTCTGCATGTCTGGCAGACATATCAGTGTGGATGACGGATCACCACCTCAAGCTGAACCTCGGCAAGACGGAGCTGCTCTTCCTCCCGGGGAAGGACTGCCCGTTCCATGATCTCGCCATCACGGTTGACAACTCCATTGTGTCCTCCTCCCAGAGCGCTAAGAACCTTGGCGTGATCCTGGACAACACCCTGTCGTTCTCAACTAACATCAAGGCGGTGGCCCGTTCCTGTAGGTTCATGCTCTACAACATCCGCAGAGTACGACCCTGCCTCACACAGGAAGCGGCGCAGGTCCTAATCCAGGCACTTGTCATCTCCCGTCTGGACTACTGCAACTCGCTGTTGGCTGGGCTCCCTGCCTGTGCCATTAAACCCCTACAACTCATCCAGAACGCCGCAGCCCGTCTGGTGTTCAACCTTCCCAAGTTCTCTCACGTCACCCCGCTCCTCCGCTCTCTCCACTGGCTTCCAGTTGAAGCTCGCATCTGCTACAAGACCATGGTGCTTGCCTACCGGAGCTGTGAGGGGAACGGCACCTCAGTACCTCCAGGCTCTGATCAGGCCCTACACCCAAACAAGGGCACTGCGTTCATCCACCTCTGGCCTGCTCGCCTCCCTACCACTGAGGAAGTACAGTTCCCGCTCAGCCCAGTCAAAACTGTTCGCTGCTCTGGCCCCCCAATGGTGGAACAAACTCCCTCACGACGCCAGGACAGCGGAGTCAATCACCACCTTCCGGAGACACCTGAAACCCCACCTCTTTAAGGAATACCTAGGATAGGATAAGTAATCCTTCTCACCCCCCCTTTAAGATTTAGATGCACTATTGTAAAGTGGCTATTCTACTGGATGTCATAAGGTGAATGCACCAATTTGTAAGTCGCTCTGGACAAGAGCGTCTGCTAAATGACTTAAATGTAAATGTAAATGTACATTTCAAACGCGCAAAACAAATAGTTATCCATCCTAGCTCGACCATTTATGTCTAAATCTAAATTACGGATTGCCTCATCCGCTCGTCGTCCCCTTATGCCATAGTTTGTACATCTCAATTGTCAGTAGAAACCACATTTGTTGAAGTAAGTCAGCCATATCAGCTATATTTTTTAAAAGGCAGTAAATGAGGCTGAATTAACTATTTCGCTGCCAGACAAGGCTCTACTGAAAGCCATGTGTAGTGGTGGTAAGATGTTGGGACAGCTTTATGTAGGCCCTAACAGTTTGTGGGCACCGTTTGTCACCGTTAGTGTGCAATTCATGTATTGTTTAGTGTTGTGTAGTGGCTTTGCTGGCATGCATCAAACATGTTTATTTTTTGCCCCACCAAGATTTACATGCTAAAATCGCCACTGCTTCACACTATAGCCCTACCCCAAAACACTAACCAGGGCTGTGTTGAGTTCAGTATATACCATGTAGCCCTACCTCAAAACACTAACCAGGGCTGTGTTGAGTTCAGTATATACCATGTAGCCCTACCTCAAAACACTAACCAGGGCTGTGTTGAGTTCAGTATATACCATGTAGCCCTACCTCAAAACACTAACCAGGGCTGTGTTGAGTTCAGTATATACCATGTAGCCCTACCTCAGAACACTAACCAGGGTTGTGTTGAGTTCAGTATATACCATGTAGCCCTACCTCAGAACACTAACCAGGGCTGTGTTGAGTTCAGTATATACCATGTAGCCCTACCTCAAAACACTAACCAGGGCTGTGTTGAGTTCAGTATATACCATGTAGCCCTACCTCAAAACACTAACCAGGGCTGGTTTGAGTTCAGTATATACCATGTAGCCCTACCTCAGAATGTTAACAGGGTAGTATTGAGTTCAGTATATACGGTAGCAAGTAGCCCTACCTCAGAACGCTAACCAGGGTTATGTTGAGTTCAGTATATAGCAAGTCTGAAAGATGCAGTCTGATCACGCACACCTCTTTATACTGCAGACTGCCTATTGCACCTTGCTCACGCCTTGCCCGCAACACACACACACACACACACACACACACACACACACACACACACACACACACACACACACACACACACACACACACACACACACACACACACACACACACACACCAACCCAGACAAAAAAGATGCCCCGCTGAGAGAGAAAGAGCCCCAGTTCTCCCCGCATCAACAGCAGACTAGATAAACACAATGGATTGAGCATACCACAAAAGACTGAGCACATCCAAATAACCCTCCACCTCAACCATCACTACTGCATTTATGTGCTCATAAACATAGAGATCAATAAATTCTCTTGGAACACACACATTTTCTCATGAAATTACAGCTCTGGGGACAAGAGGCAGCATTATAAGATAGGTCAAATACCCTAACCTCTCCTCTCCATGGCAACAGTTTTTCACTTTAAAAAAAAGATGCTCTCCCCGTATTTGTTTGGTTTGTTGTGTGTGTGTGTATGTGTGTCCTTAACAGTGCGTGTGACAACCTCGCCATCTCAGCGTCTGTATTAGCATAGCCGAGGCACAGCTTTGTTTTACCATGACCTGTATAATCAGTGTCACATTAACAACACAACAAATCAAATACTGGTGTGTCTGCCCTGTAACTCCCCTCACCTCTCACACACACACACACACACACACACACACACACACACACACACACACACACACACACACACACACACACACACACACACACACACACACACACACACACACACACACACACACACACACACACACACACACACACACACACACACACACACACACACACACACACGTGCCCCCAGCTGTCTGCCATGCTGTCAATCTGATGCTAATTAATATGATAACTAATACCTATTACACCACCGAGAGGTTCAGGCTCACTAATTTGATTTGCGTTTAAAAAGGGAGGAGAGGGAGAAGGAGAAATAAATGACAAATGAGGAGGTGCTGTGAGCCAGTACTCAGCTGTAGGTTAGCTTCCCTGTTCCCTCACTCTGTTCCTACCATCATGGCTTCTATCACAACTGTTTAGGATGAGGACTTCTTATGAGTGAAGCCAGAAGGAAGAATATGCACATCGCAATATATGATAAACATTAACTTCCACAAACATAAATACGCACACACCACTTTCTCCCCCTCTCCTTTTTGACACTCCTTCAATGTGGCAATGTTAACTACTTTAGTGTAACGGAGGAAGTCATCATCATGGGCTTGTGTTTCCTTCTCCTGCTGCATCTCAACGAAAAAGAGAGACGACAAAAGGAAGGAAGAAATAGAGAAGAGGGGATCGAAATGAAAAGAAGGGAAGGAAGAGAGAGAAGACTGAGGAGACAGATGGGGAAAATAAACAGAAAGGAAGGAAGGAATGAATGGAGAGAGAGAGAGAGAGAGAGAGAGAGAGAGAGAGAGAGAGAGAGAGAGAGAGAGAGAGAGAGAGAGAGAGAGTAAAAATGAGAGGTGTGTAGTGTAGAAGGCCCAGCTGACATTATAAAGCTGGTGAGTTTATGAGTCGTGGTGATTAGCCAGATC
Organism: Oncorhynchus keta; assembly: GCF_023373465.1. Classification (NCBI taxonomy): domain Eukaryota; kingdom Metazoa; phylum Chordata; class Actinopteri; order Salmoniformes; family Salmonidae; genus Oncorhynchus; species Oncorhynchus keta. The sequence goes on along the minus strand of NC_068427.1, from coordinate 21,088,178 downwards.
TTACCAATCAATGACACATTCACATGGCTGCCTGCTCTGTTGCTAACCCCAATACACACTAATTGGTCTATTCCTGGCTTAACATGGAGACGCTGCCTTCCACTTCAGAGAAAGCTCTCTTTCTCTCTCTCTCTCTCTCTCTCACACACACACACACACACACACACACACACACACACACACACACACACACACACACACACACACACACACACACACACACACACACACACACACACACACACACACACACACACACACACTCTCTGCATGCATACACTCATACATATCTGGTGAAGAGCATGCTGCGTATATTTTCTTAAAAGGTCAAATTGATTCTGATTCAATTTGTGAGTGGCTGAGGACCAATGGATACCGCCACATCTGCACTAACAATAAGGAGAGAATGGGATCCCACTATGGACCAATCACACGACAGAATCTGTACGGGGGAAAAACTCACAAATTTAATTTAAGTTTGTTGAATGTTTAGATAATGCAGCCTAATGTAATGCTGTGCTGTCTGGGTCCAACAGGCTCCACCACATAGCAACAGCGCCACCAACATCTCAGACCAGAAACTGCATGTTTTAACACACTTGTGGTTCAAATCTGCATTACATTAGACCTACAGTATTATTATTAGATTATAAATATTATACATTTGAAATATGATTTAAACATACAGATGTGTCAATATTTGCAGAATTAAAAATATATTTAGGCATTTTGGGGATATAAATAAAAACAAATCAAATGGTCACACTTTATTTGGATTTTCCATCTGTAGAGGCTTTACAGACGGTCGTACTATCAACAAACTATCTGTTGATAAGCAACTGCTTGTTAAAGGTTACGGTTAGGGTTAAGTTTAGAATAAGGTTTAGGATAAGAGTTAGGGTAAGTAGTTAGTTGAAATGTTACTGGTAGTCTGTAGCATCTCCAGATGAACTATCCAAATAGTGTTACCACTACTACTACTACAATACAACAGTTGGAACAAGGATGTGAAATATTACATGAGTATGAGAGTTGCTCATTGGAGAGGACATTTTAGTCATCACACACATACACTTGGCTAGGGTCACCCATAGGGTACATTTCTCTCTCAGTGAGCGCTGGGAGCGAGCAGCACTTCTAGCTGAGAGGAGGACAAGAGGAGAGCTCACTTAAACACATGACCAGTACTACCCAAATATTGTGTGTGTAGGGGTGTGTGTGTGTATGCACACGTGTTGTTTACTGTGAAGCCGTTTGTAGTAAACAACAATATAATTACTCTTTTAACCAGAGAGAGTGAGTGAGCGAGCGAGGCTAGCCTTCGTTCCTGCTGTGACTGTTAGTGAGTCGTCCTCACCAGCTGGAGCTTCCAACACTTTTGACATTAGCAGGCAGATTGCCTTAGTACCTTTGTTCAGAGAGTGAGAGGTTGACTCCTATTTTTTGAGTTTTTGAATGTATAGCCGTAGCATTGAAATGGCCTGAAGAGATATGATGCCTATTACTTCAGTGTAAATGAACTGGTAAAGCCCAAGAGGTTTTGTCAGCGCTACCTCTGGAGGACTGTTTGAATTATGAAGTGGTCAAAGCTACTGTTCTTCGCGCCTATGAGCTTGTGCCTGAGGCATGCCGACAGAGATGTAGGTCTCATAGAATGTCTTCTAGTAAGACTTATGTGGAATTTGCTAGAGACAAGGGAAATCTGTTTGATAAATGGCATGCTGCTAGTAAGGTAACTGATTTCAACTCTCTCCGGGAGTTAATCTTGTTGGAAGAGTTTAAAAATTGCTTACCCGAACGCATTGTAGTTTACCTAAACGAACAGAAAGTATCCTCCCTGTCAGAAGTGTCTGTGTTGGCAGACGAGTTTGTGTTGATGCACAAGAGTGTGTTTTCGGCTCATACTGAGAGTAGAGCCACTGAGTTGCCAACTTTTAGTCCTAGTCGGCCAGCAATGTATCAAGCACAGCAGAAAAATGAGCCACTGCTCATGTTTCTATTGTCATAAGGTGGGACATATGATTGGGCTAATTCGTACGGTTGTGAGGTCTGAAACGAAACAGGTGCCTCAGGGTAACTGCAGTTTGAAAGTCTCAGTCCCCGACCTCAATTATGAACCGTTCATTTTCGAGGGGTTAGTGTCCCTAACGAATGACGAAGCGTCCGGTTAAAATCCTTAGAGATACTGGTGCGGAGCAGTCGTTTATATTGTCTGATGTGTTGCCCTTATCCGACGATACATACTGTGGTTCCAGTGTGTTAGTTCAGGGTATTAAAATGGGTTTTGTCCCAGTGCCATTGCACTTTGTGAGTGTACACTCTGAGTTAATCAGTGGAATATTCAGAGTGGGGGTACGTCCTATGTTGCCAGTAAAAGGTGTGACCTTTATAATGGGTAACGATATTGCCGGAGGAAAGGTTGTACTCGTATTGGGAGTATTGGATACAAGTGACAACTCTCTCTCCAAAGAGCTGGCACAGAGTTAACCACATGTGTTCCCCGCTTGTGCTGTCAGTCGTGCTCAGGCACGACAAGTGGGTGACGTGATAGATTTGTCAAACACTGTTCTGTTCAAAGAGGTTGATCAAGAGGATGGTTTGTGTCCTACCTCTGGGAAGCTGATCACCTCTGACAAACAGCCCAGGGAAGAATTGAAGAATGTTGAATTTACTGCTGATGCAATACAGTTACCAGTCACTTGTGAGCAGCTGATTGCTAACCAAAAGTTTGACAACAAGCTTGCTAAATGTTTCTCTAATGTTGTCTCATTGGAAGATGTAAAGAAGAAGAACGTGGCTTACTTCATTGATGGTAATCTCCTCCTGCATAAATGGACATCCCATGTAGACGTGGACGAAGATTGGAATGCTGTTTACCAAATAGTGATTCCTACAGCCTTTCGACATAATGTGTTATCCCTTGCTCATGATCACCAGTGGTCTGGTCATTTAGGAATCACCAAGACTTATGATCGGATCCTTTAACATTTATTTTGGCCAGGTTTAAAACAAGATGTGACTCAGTTCTGTCGGACATGCCACACATGTCAGATAACAGGAAAACCAAATCAGGTTATTCCTCCCACTCCTCCTTGTCCAATACCTGTCATAGGTGAACCATTCGAACATGTGGTGGTTGATTGCGTTGGACCATTACCGAAGACAAAATCGGGTAACCAGTTTCTGTTAACGGTTATGTGTATGGCAACAAGATACTCAGAGGCCATTCCTCTGAAGAATTACAGCCCCAGTAGTGAGTAAGGCCTTATTAAATTCTTCATGACATCTGGGTTACCTAAGGTGGTACAAAGTGATCAAGGTACTCATTTCCTATCAAAGCTCTTCAAGCAGGTGTTAAAATCCTTATCAATTACGCACCGTGTGGCAATCGCCTATCACCCATAGTCTCAGGGTGCGCTTGAAAGACGGCATCAGACACTGAAGTCTATGCTACATAAATATTGTTTGGAATCTGAGAAAGATTGGGATGACGGAGTCCCTCTAGTTTTGTTTGCTGCTCGTGAAACTGTACAGGGGGCCCTTGGGTTCAGCCCGGCTGAACTAGTGCCTGGTCACACAGTGAGAGGACCAATGAAAGTCCTTAAAACTAGTTAGGGATAGGTGGGACGCAAATGTCTCAACTGGTGAATTGCCATAAAATGCAGAGCCCCAGATTCAAATAAAATACTATAAAATTCAAACTTTCATTAAATTACACATGTAAGATACTCAATTAAAGCTACACTCGTTGTGAATCCAGCCAACATGTCAGATTTTAAAAATGCTTTTCGGCGAAAGCATAAGAAGCTATTATCTGATAGCCTGCACCATCTGCACCAGCAGTAAACAAATGAGTTAGCATATTTCAACCCTGCAGGCGCTACACAAAACGCTGAAATAAAATATAAAACATGCATTACCTTTGACAAGCTTCTTTTGTTGGCACTCCAATATGTCCCATAAATATCACAATTGGTCCTTTTGTTCGATTAATTCCGTCCATATATATCTAAAATGTCCATTTATAAAGCGCGTTTGATCCAGAAAAAAACAGCTTACAAAAAACGCAGCGTCACTACAAAATATTTCAAAAGTTGCCTATAAACTTTGCCAAAATATTTCAAACTACTTTTGTAATACAACTTTAGGCATTTTTAAACATTAATAATCGATCAAATTGTAGACGGGGCAATCTGTGTTCAATACAGGAATGAAAACAAACCAGCTCCACTTTTCACGTCTTGCGCAACTCACAAAAGTGTACCCAGTTCCTAGTTGGCCTACTTCTTCATTGCACAAAGGAATAACCTCAACCAAATTCCAAAGACTGGTGACGTCCAGTGGAAGCGGTAGGAACTGAAAACAAGTTCCTAAGAAATATCCCTTGGCAATAACAAGTCAGGGAACAGAGAGAGGCACAAAAAAAAGATCTGAACAGTTAGTCCTCTGGGTTTTGCCTGCTACATAAGTTCTGTTATATTCACAGACATGATTCAAACAGTTTTAGAAACTTCAGAGTGTTTTCTATCCAAATCTATGAATAATATGCATATCTTATATTCTTGGCTTGAGTAGCAGGAAGTTGAAATTGGCCACGCTATTTGTCCAAAAGTGAAAATTCTGCCCCCTAGCTCCAAGAGGTTTTAACATGTTGAAAGCATACCACACCCGACTCATCACCCAGGTAGATATTTCAAAAACAGCGGATGGCACTGCTGTCTCCTCTGCTTCTGCTGCTATGATAGTGGGCTGTCCTATTGATGATGTTGACGGAGATGGATTAGAGTTGAGCAATACTCAGCAGCAGTGTTAGATCGCCCAACTCAGAAATGCTGCTGTCTCTCCTCTGGTTAATTTAACGGACGGACAGGCCGACGATATTGTGAGGCTACTACACCGTTTTCCACGCCTCTTTAATGACGTTGCTACTCGCACAAACGTGTTGGAACATGACATTCATGTTGGAAATGCTGCCCCTATCAAGCAACACCCATATCGTGGCAATGCTTCTAAGAGGAAGATAATGAGGGATGAGTTGAGATATTTATTGGAGAATGCCCTGGCTACGCCAAGTTCAGGCCCTTGGAGTTCTCCTTGCATTTTGGTTCCTAAACCTGATGGTACGTCCAGGTTATGTACGGATTATCGAAAGGTAAATTCTGTCAAAATGCCAGATTCGTTCCCGTTACCCAGACTGGACGACTGTATCGACACTATTGGTGCTGCCAAGTATGTAACTAAGTTGGACCTCCTAAAATGTTCCTGGCAGGTTCCCTTAACCTCACGTGCTTCTGAGATTTCTGCCTTTGTGCACCAGCCACTTTCCTGTTCACGCCGTATTATCCGTATTATCCGTATTAGCTGGCGTAGTGCAGACCTTGATGATCTAGTGATTTATTCGTCTGAGTGGTCAGATCATGTTGACTCTCTAAGGGTAGTATGTGAACGGTTGGCAGCTGCTTCTCTAACCCTGAACTTGGCAAAGTGCGAGTTTGGGAAGGCTACTGTTACCTATGTCGGCAAAGAGGTCGGCCATGGACAGGTGCACCCTGTTGATGCCAAGGTCATGGCTATAACTACAATCCCAATGCATTCATAACAGTATGCACATGTGTTGTTTACTGTGAAGCCGTTTGTAGTAAACAACAATGCAATTACTCTTTTGCGAGAGGGAGCGCGAGAAATAAGAGGTGTGTAGTGTAGAAGGGCCAGCTGACATTATAAAGCTGGTGAGTTTGTGTCGTGGTGATTAGCCAGATCTTACTAATCAATGACACATTCACAGTACTTGACATGTTGGAAATAACTAACCAAAAAATGTAATACTATTTGGTCCTAAACAGAGTACACAGTGGAAGAATACCTACCACTGTGACTGACCCTAAATGAAGGAACACTTCGACTATGTACAGACTGTGAGAATAGCGTTGCTATTGAGAGAGGCCGCCGTAGGCAGAACTGTCTCTCATGAGAAGACAGGCTATGATGCATACTTCCCACAAAATTAGATGGAAACTGAGCTGCACTTCCTAACCTCCTGCCAAATTCATGACACATTTCAGATTATACAGACCCAAAGAATTTGATAAACTATCTATTAGGTGAAATACCACAGTGTGCCATCACAGCAGCAAGATTTGTGACCTGTTGCCACAAGAAAAGGTCAACCAGTGAAGCACAAACACTATTGTGAATACAAACTCTTATCTGCATTTATTTTCCCTTTCGTGTTACAATACTGTACATAGCCATAATATAACATTTGAAATGTCTCTATTTTGAAACCTTTGTGAGCGTAATGTTTCCTATTCACTGTTGATTTATTTAGTTTATCTACTTCACTTGCTTTGGCAATGTAAACATGTTTCCCATGCCAATAAGGCCCTTTGAGTTGAATTGAGAGGCAGAGCGTGAGATCCACACCCACTGTCTCTCCAGCCACTCATAACACATATTTGCTACATCCACTGAGAATACAAACAACCCTGACAAACACAACCTGACAATCATTCAAATGTCAACGCAAATTGCAGGGTCTGTTTCTTCTGAATGGCTGGCGTTAGCTGGCCGTAATGATGGCAAGGAGAGGGTGTTCAAGAGGAGCCATTTATGTACAGTAAATTTCAATGTCATATTTATTGTAAATAACGTTCTCTACGAAAAATATCTACATACAAAATCTTGGGGGAAAAAAATAGGAGTTAGCACTTTAGTAAACCGTGCACGCACACAGGCTAACAATATTATCATCCCGGATCACTAACTCAGCAGATCTCACTCACGTCACCCCTGATAACACACACACCTCTGTGTGTCCTGTCAATAGGACATGGAGGGGTTTGGCACTAATGGAGATAAGAGAGAAGGGTGAGGATGGTAAAAGACAATGGGGGTGTGGGGAGGGGGGGGTGACACAAAGGAACACAAACAAAAAGGCTGGTCTTTTGTGCCACTGCCAATACCTCACAAGATTAATACTGTCCATCCAGGTACAGTAAGGTACTGGGTCAACTCTAGTTGGAATTGGAACGTAAGGGCTAAATTAAATTCTATTCTGCTGCCCTTCCCTACTCTATTGGTCTAATCTAATTCATACAAAATGGAATGTTCCTGTGTGTAGGTGAAAGGGTCTCCACTATGTTGAATTACTATAATTATAGTACTGTAATGTAACGTCACTGCCTCACTGACTTCCATGCAGCAAAATGGTTCACAATAAGGTAGGAGCCTTTTAAACATGCGCACACCCACACACACACCTAGTAAGTGTATGTGTAGAATATATTGGCTGAACCCCGGTCTGTCTGTGTGTCTGACATTTGGACACCTGTCAATCAAGTCTTTCAATGAGCCAGCGGCGGGAAACGAGGTGCTGGGGGTCAGCGACTCACAGCATCTCCATAGCAACGGCTTCAGGGAAGTTCATAGCCCGCTGGGACGTTGCCATAACCCTGCCGCAGTGTGTGTGTATCTGTGTGTGTGTGTGGTGTCTTGCCTCCATTGTGCTCAGTAAGCCAGGGGTTTTAGGTGAACTATCCTCGTCTCCTCTCTCACTTTGACCCAGGCAGTTTAGCCTCTCTTTCCCTACATCCCTCTCTCCAGCCATCCCTCCCTCCCAACCTCACTCCCCTTACGAAGAGCAGGCCAGGAAAGAGGAAGGACCTGCAGGAAGTCACAGCACCCAGAAAGGTCCACTTAACCCTCTGCACCCTCCCTCCCTCTGTCTCCATCTATCACTACCCCACTCTCTCTATACAATCTTTTTCTGTCTCTAATTATAATACACTTCTCACAGGTTTGTCATTCTTCCCCTCCACTGTTTTCTCCTATCTCCCTCTACTACACCCCCCACTCTAATTGTGCCTCAAACATAGTTGTTAGGAGGATTTTGCAGGCATGAAAATGGGACCTTGTGTACTAAAAGGTGGGGTGTGTGTGAAAGAGGGTGGGGGTGGTAGAACCATAGGGGTACAGGTGCCCAAATTATCCCACACTGGGGTTCACATGGACAGCATGCACTCAACTGCACACAGAAGAGATGAATACACACATACACACACCGTAACCCGGTAACTACAGCTTACACTGTTGGAGATACGTTTATGGCATGAATAGAGAACACATTTAGTATTCTCAGCTAGGGGGTGTGTGTGTGTGGATGTGTCACAGGAGGTTGGTGGCACCTTAATTGGGGAGGACGGGCTTGTGGTAATGGCTGGAGCGGAATAGGTGGAATGTTATCAAAATGACCAAATAGATGGTTTCCAGGTGTTTGATGCCATTCCATTTGTGCCGTTCCAGATATTATTATGAGCCGTCCTCCCCTCACCAGCCTCCTGTGGTGTGTGTGTTGGAGTCCTTCTTGGAGGGATAAGTGGAATATAACAACTCCATGATAAGTGTTCTGTAAGTGTTCAGTAAACAGGTCAGTGTTTGTGGCACATATTATATTCAACACACACAAAACAGGCACAACCAAACACACACACACAGGTAGCTTCGGTGCTCTGTCCCTTTATGAGAGTCTAACTGTATCTCCAGTGTTAGTCAAATCTGCTGCTAATTGCTGTTTGGTTTGGATTAACATGGTTCATTACTCCAATGTACCAACACTGCCAGACTCATTACACACACACACACACACACACACACACACACACACACACACACACACACACACACACACACACACACACACACACACACACACACACACACACACACACACCCCTCCATCTGACTTTCCCTCTCCCCCCTCTTCCCTCCATCCCCATCCATGGACAAGGCCTCTCTCTCCGACTGTTATTCTGGGGATAATTCTAGGGATCATTTTGGGATAATCTCCCACAAACGTCTCGGACTGCTGCCACCCTGTTTGCCCAGTACCTGATTACCAGCCTCCCTGTGCCAACCACTTCTACTGACCGCTGTCACGCACACATGCTTCTAGGCACAAACACACATTTTCAAACCTGCCAACCATTCCTACTGACTGCTACTAAGCAGTCAGCTGCGTTCAAATAAACACACACGCTATGTAGCAAGGAGTCACCAACAGGACGTTTGTGTGGTTTGATTGCCACCTAGTGGTTGAATTTACTACACTCATTCTACACTCGGGGAATGGTTTATATTGAATTCTATGGATTTAATTTATTGACCAACACTGCCATCTAGTGCCAAGATCAGTGTTACTACATGAATGGCTTCAGATACAAATCGAGGATCAGTGCACCCTCCTCAAGTCCTAATCATAACCATTATGACGTGACATGTACAAATGCAGATAAGAGAGTTTGATCTAACTTCATCACACACACACTAGCTGTTTAAAGACATACTCCGATGTCACATGTCACTTACAGGTAGAACCCTTAGAGACTCTTTATTCTGGACCGCAATATGTTCCTCTCCTCTCCTCCAGTAATGAAAGGTAAAGTCACGGGTGTCGCTCCATTTCTTTCAGCTGCACAACACTTTCAAAAAGACTTCTCCTCTCTGCATCCAGGGAGAAAAGGTAGAGTGATCATTCTCTGTAACTAAAGTATGCAGATCTAATAATCTGAAAGCACATCCACAGGTGCAGGGAACACTAAATACCATGGGGGAAATAGAGACATACCTGGAGAATTTGGATGCTCCCATTGCTTCGCTCCCATTTCAATCAAAGAGTCTTTGTCAGATTTAATTCCACCTGATGTTCTTAGTGAGAGAAGTATCCCATCAGTGATTGAGTCATTGAAGCTTCTTGAATTGAGAGAGTCACATTCCAAAGCAAGGAGAAACAGGTCCAGTTACAAGCACCTCACCAGCTCTACTGCCTCTCCCTTTTGCCCTCTCAGTTTGCTCTGACAGACTACACTCAGTCACAGAGCTTACTCTGCCCTAAAGTTGAGCTGGAGAGAGAGAAATGGCATAGAGAAGCAGACAGAGAATGTAACTGCCAGCAAGTAGTGACAAACCACCAGCTCACAAATCTGTAATCCATTGAGCTTTCTGAGTCAAATCTGTCCTTCTGTTATGCCGACTCCTCCACCCTCCTCCTCTAATCCAGCCGCACACCGTCTTCCCTATTTCCCCTCTCTGCTCCACACTTTATATCATCTAGTACTGCACCATTATCCTACTGCATTCCCCACAAATCTTTCAGTCCTCTCTCCTCTCAACTCCTGACTGAGCCAATGTCTGCCCAGAGGCACTCACTCACTGCCCATCCCTCTCTCTGTCCCCATCTTCACCTGTCACTCCTTTCCCCATATTTCATGTCACTCCTAGAATTTCTCTGCCATCTCTTTCCCATTGCTCTTCTTCTCTTCCTATCCTTATATACTCTCCACCAGCGTTCTGCTGCCTTCGCTGCGTCTCCAGCAGACTGCATGTATTATTATCCCCACAATGGCCTCCCAGCTTATTGTTTATGAATTACCAGCGCTGCAGGCCAAACAAAGGCTATTTTCATAAAGAAACCTCCATTTCATTTCAGCTCCAATTAGATAGGAGGCTAAAGAATAGAAGTGGACTGGCCGCGGCCTCTAAGGATGGCAGGCCCCATTCAGAGCCATTCAATGGGGCCTTATTGCTTTCCTTGACAAAGGGAGCTCGTGGATGGGCTTTCAGACTAAAAAACAGAGTAGAAATGACTGGGAAGAGAAGACAGTCTCCTGTACAATAACAAACCTTTAAAGGGAAGGATAGTGTCTTTCGCTTATCCTTCCATCCATCAATTTATCCTTCCGTTTCTTTGCTTTCTTCTTTTTGGTGTGTGTATATTGGCCTGGACATGAATGACAGACAGTTGAAAGAGAAAGGAGGAGAGAATAAGAAAGAGCAGCTCAGTTCTTCACAATACATGTCAACTCTAAATGATCGCTGGCCGTTGAATAGACAGAGAGGAGAGGAAAGTGTGTGTGTTCCCACAGCTGATTGATTTACAGCTTTGAAAATAGAGAAAAAGAAAGAAAGAAGACAAAAGCGAGAGACATCTTGATGCTTTAACAGAACTCTACAATAGTCAAGGGCACATTGTGGCCCTGTCAGTGACAAGATGTCACTTTCTCGCTAAGAAAGCAGAGGGAGACAGAGAGAAAGAAAGAACGGAGAAAAAGAAAGAAAGTGAGAAAGAAAGGAGAGAGAGGACTGTGTCAGGTCAAAGATGAACAATGGGACTAAGACAATTACTTCTTCACAGTTTCTTCCAATGTGTAAACTGTAAATACACTGAACAAAAATATAAATTCAAGATGTAAAGTGAGCTAAAATAAAAGATCCCCGAAATTCTTCATATGCACACAAAGCTTATTTCTCTCAAATTGTGTGCACAAATTTGTTTACATCCCTGCTAGTGAGCATTTCTCCTTTGCCAAAATAATCCATCCACCTGACAGGTGTGGCATCTCAAGAAGCTGATGAAACAGCATCATCATTACACGGGTGCACCTTGTGCTGGAACAATAAAAGGCCACTTTAAAATGTGCAAATTTTGTCACAGAATACAATGCCACAGATGTATCAAGTTTTGAGGGAGCGTGCTATTGGCATGCTGACTGCAGGAATGTCCACCAGAGTTGTTGCCAGATAATTTAATGTTAATTTCTCTACCATAAACTGCCTCCAATGTCGTTTTAGAGAATTTGGCAGTACATCCAACCAGCCTCACAAACGCAGACCACCAGCCCAGGACCTCCACATCCGGGTTCTTCACCTGTGGGATTGTCTGAGACCAGCCACCCGAACAGCTGATAGAACTATGGGTTTGCACAACCAAAGAATTTCTGCACAAACTGTCAGAAATCGTCTCAGGGAAGCTTATCTGTGTGCTAGTCGTCCTCACCAGAGTCTTGACCTGACTGCAGTTAGACATCGTAATCGACGTCAGTGGGCAAATGCTCACCATCGATGGAACACTAGAGAAGCGTGCTCTTCACGGATGAATCCCGGTTACAACGGTACCGGTCAGATGGCAGACAGTGTGTATGGCGGCGTGTGGGCGAGCGGGTTGTTGATGTCAATGTTGTGAACAGAGTGCCCCATGGTGGCAGGTGGGTTATAGTATGGGCAGGCAGGCAGGTATAAGCTACGTACAACGAACACAATTGCATTTTATTGACAACAATCTGAATGCACAGAGATACCTTGACGAGATCCTGAGGCCCATTGTCGTGCCATTCATCCACCATCATCACTCCATGTTTCAGAAACATAATCCACGGCCCCATGTCGCAAGGATCTGTACACAATTCCTGGAAGCTGAAAATGTCTTAGTTCTTCCATGACCTGCATACTTATCAGACATGTCACCTATTGAGCATGTTTGGGATGCTATGGATCGATGTGTACAACACCGTGTTCCAGTTCCCGCCAATATCCAGCAACTTCACACAGCCATTAAAGAGGAGACGGAGAGTAATTCCGAAGGCCACAATCAACAGCCCGATCAACTCTATGCGAAGGAGATGTGTTGTGCTGCTGTAGGCAAATGGTGGTCACACCAGATACCGATCGGTTTTCTGATCTACGCCCTTACCTTTTTTTATGGTATCTGTCATCAACAGATGCATATCTGTATTCCTAATCATGTGAAATCCATAGATTAGGGCCTAATTCATTTATTTCAATTGACTGATTTCCTTATATGAACTGTAACTCTTTTAAATGTTTTCCGTTTGCGTTTATATTTTTGCTCAGTGTAAAATAGAAAGTAAACCTGTCCTGGCTAGCATCAATCTGAGTGTTAGATCTGGGTGTTACAGAGGAAAAATCTAGGTATTATGTTCCCTTGTATTTATGCAGGTATAGTTCAACAGAAGACAAAGTGTGACTTTAGCCAGTACCAATCAGTGAACAAGGTGATGGCGGTACGTTGATAAAGGATGACATTTGAGCCTTTGAGGAGACACCAGCAGAATTAGAGCCTTTTCCTTTAGAAACCAAAGCAGGAGAGTCAGAAAGGTCAAAGGTCTTTGATAGGCTTGTCACATCGATAAGGTGGGATATAATCACACGCACACAACTTACTTGCCAAAGGAGTGAGAGAAAGGAGAAGATATCTTCATCACCCCATGCTTCCCTACTTAAATTGTTGCTAGTGTGTGTGTGTGTGTGTGTGTGTGTGTGTGTGTGTGTGTGTGTGTGTGTGTGTGTGTGTGTGTGTGAGAACCAACCTCCCTTCCTTTGGATCACCATCATGGTTGTTGTTATCATGCTCCCAAGCATTCATATCACGTTGCCTCATAAATACCTGTAGAATGTCATGTCCTGATCTCCCCTTTCAAATGTCATTCTTACCTTTCAACCAGGCAGACTACAGCCCCCCTACACAACATGATCAGATCTCCTAGAGGCCCCTAGCACCCAGCCTGTACTCAGACATGTTAGTTTGTGTTTATCAGAGAAGATTACGTCTCTAATGGCACCCTATTCCTTTTATAGTGCACTACTTTTGACTAGAGCCCAGAGTGCCACTTGGGATGCATGCATACTACATGTGGTCCTGAAGCATCACCCTGGTTCATTACCTGCTTGGTGACTCCTGATAAGCTGGGTGACAGAGAGGCTATGAGACACTGACACTAGTTAGAGATACAGTACACAGACGGATAGCAGCGGATGTACGGTGAGCTTTCTGCCGCAGAGCGGCTAGCGTGGCGTCACCTAGGTGGGTGTTGCAAAATGGTGGTAGATGTGGTGTGAATGTAAAGTGCTTTGAGCACCTGGAAAAGCGCTACGTAAATTCAATTCATCATTATCAGTCTTTCTGCAGTACAAGGACGAGGTTTGGAGTCGCTGAAAACACATTTTATTTCATACCTTAGCAATGTTCATATTTACATCAAAGCGTACCAATACCAGCCAGTATTAATACCAATATGAATACCAGTCAGTACCAATATCAATACCAGTCAGTACCAATATCAATACCAGACCGTACCAATATCAATACCAGTCAGTACCAATATCAATACCAGACAGTACCAATATCAATACCAGACAGTATAAATACCAATATCAATACCAGTCAGTACCAATATCAATACCAGACAGTACCAATATCAATACCAGTCAGTACCAATATCAATACCAGACAGTACCAATATCAATACCAGACAGTATAAATACCAATATCAATACCAGTCAGTACCAATATCAATACCAGCCAGTATTAATACCAATATCAATACCAGTCAGTACCAATATCAATACCAGTCAGTACCAATATCAATACCAGTCAGTACCAATATCAATACCAGACAGTACCAATATCAATACCAGTCAGTACCAATATCAATATCAATCAGTACCAATATCAATACCAGACAGTATAAATACCAATATCAATACCAGTCAGTACCAATATCAATACCAGACAGTATAAATATCAATATCAATACCAGACATTATAAATACCAATATCAATATCAGTCAGTATAAATACCAATATCAATACCAGCCAGTATAAATATCAATATCAATACCAGACAGTATAAATACCAATAGCAATACCAGACAAGTATAAATACCAATATCAATACCAGACAGTATAAATACCAATATCAATACCAGACAAGTATAAATACCAATATCAATACCAGACAGTATAAATACCAATATCAATACCAGTCAGTATAAATACCAATATCAATATCAATACCAGTCAGTACCAATATCAATACCAGTCAGTACCAATACCAGTCAGTACCAATATCAATACCAGCCGGTATAAATATCAATATCAGCCAGTATAAATACCAATATCAATATCAGCCAGGATAAATACCAATATCAATACCAGCCAGTATAAATATCAATATCAATACCAGTCAGTACCAATATCAATACCAGACAGTATAAATACCAATATCAATATCAGTCAGTATAAATACCAATATCAATACCAGCCGGTATCAATATCAATACCAGTCAGTACCAATATCAATACCAGTCAGTACCAATACCAGTCGGTACCAATATCAATACCAGTCAGTACCAATATCAATACCTGCCAGTACCAATATCAATACCAGCCAGTACCAATATCAATAACTGCCAGTACCAATATCAATACCAGTCAGTACCAATACCAATATCAATAACAGTCAGTACCAATATCAATAACAGTCAGTACCAATATCAATATCAATACAAGTCATTACCAATACCAATAGCAATACCAGTCAGTACCAATATCAATACCAATACCAGTCAGTACCAATATCAATACCAGGCAGTACCAATATCAATACCAGTCAGTACCAATATCAATACCAAACAGTACAAATATCAATATCAATACCAGTCAGTACCAATATCAATACCAGTCAGTACAAATATCAATACCAATACCAGTCAGTAACAATATCAATACCAGTCAGTACCAATATCAATACCAGTCAGTACAAATATCAATATCAATACCAGTCAGTACCAATACCAATATCAATACCAGCCAGTACCAATATCAATACCAGACAGTACCAATATCAATAACAGTCAGTACCAATATCAATATCAATACAAGTCATTACCAATACCAATAGCAATACCAGTCAGTACCAATATCAATACCAATACCAGTCAGTACCAATATCAATACCAGGCAGTACCAATATCAATACCAGTCAGTACCAATATCAATACCAAACAGTACAAATATCAATATCAATACCAGTCAGTACCAATATCAATACCAGTCAGTACAAATATCAATACCAATACCAGTCAGTAACAATATCAATACCAGTCAGTACCAATATCAATACCAGTCAGTACAAATATCAATATCAATACCAGTCAGTACCAATACCAATATCAATACCAGCCAGTACCAATATCAATACCAGACAGTATAAATACCAATATCAATATCAGTCAGTATAAATACCAATATCAATACCAGCCGGTATCAATATCAATACCAGTCAGTACCAATATCAATACCAGTCAGTACCAATACCAGTCGGTACCAATATCAATACCAGTCAGTACCAATATCAATACCTGCCAGTACCAATATCAATACCAGCCAGTACCAATATCAATAACTGCCAGTACCAATATCAATACCAGTCAGTACCAATACCAATATCAATAACAGTCAGTACCAATATCAATAACAGTCAGTACCAATATCAATATCAATACAAGTCATTACCAATACCAATAGCAATACCAGTCAGTACCAATATCAATACCAATACCAGTCAGTACCAATATCAATACCAGGCATTACCAATATCAATACCAGTCAGTACCAATATCAATACCAAACAGTACAAATATCAATATCAATACCAGTCAGTACCAATATCAATACCAGTCAGTACAAATATCAATACCAATACCAGTCAGTAACAATATCAATACCAGTCAGTACCAATATCAATACCAGTCAGTACAAATATCAATATCAATACCAGTCAGTACCAATACCAATATCAATACCAGCCAGTACCAATATCAATACCAGACAGTACCAATATCAATACCAGCCAGTACCAATATCAATACCAGTCAGTTCCAATATCAATACCAGTCAGTACCAATACCAATACCAGTCAGTACCAATATCAATACCAGTCAGTACCAATACCAATATCAATACCAGTCAGTACCAATATCAATATCAGTCAGTACCAATATCAATACCAGTCAGTACCAATACCAATACCATTCAGTACCAATGCTTGAAGGTACCAATACCAGTCAATACCAATACCAGTCAGTACCAACACCAGCCAGTCCATTTCTTTACAAATCCCTGCTGACCCACCGATCCATGACAACACAAGGCCCAACCACAAGGCAGGCCGCTACAAGTCCTTACACAGAATACCACAAGACAATGGAAATATAAGACATTAAAACGGATAGATTTCATAGTAATTAAATAACAGTAGAGAAGAGGTGAATGAGGAGTTGTTTTGTACAGTACCATTAGAGCTGTAATGCTTTGCTGAGTATCATTTGTAAACAGAGACGGAGGGAGGGAGAGAGGGAAGACTCCAGGTCCATGTTGGTTTTTGGGAGAGATCCACAGACGTTCCTCATTGTAATTGGTGGAGCCACAACTTTTTCCTAGCCATGTGACCTGACCAGGGAAAACTCAGGGTCCTAGTTACACACACACACACACACACACACACACACACACACACACACACACACACACACACACACACACACACACACACAACCACGTTTCCGCAAACACTCATTCACACTCACACATGTTTCTCCATCACACACTAGCACACCACACACACACACACAATTCACTCTCACACCATCTCAAATGCACACACACACACACTTCATAAGTTAGTCTCGTCCCAGGTGGGGTCGTTCATAGTCTTTAAGACCCTCCTGACCACTTTCTCCAGATCTTTCCGTGCCCTCTGCTCCTCCTCCAGTGACCTCTTCATCTTCTTATTGTCCTGTTGAGGGGTCAAAGGTCAGTTTGAATATTGCCACAAGCATTCAATTGTAGTTTTACTACTTCAGCCGTCATAACAGTGTAATGCCAGGTGTCGTAAGCGGTCATGAGCTGTCATAGAGCCGTTATAAGCCAGTGGGGTGGTGACACAGAGCGGACATTCACCTGTTTGAGCTCCTGTACCTCGTCCCTCAGGGCGTACACTACATCGTCAAGGCTCCTTCAACACAACACACATGGTTAATACCATCCTAGAGGCAAATGCATTACTATATACAGGGTCTTCAGAAAGTATTTAGACCCCTTGACTTTTACACATTTTGTTACATTTTAGAATAAGGCTGTAACGTATCAAATATGTACTTTTTTTATAGAATGATGGACAAAGCAATTAGCAATTTACACACAATACCCCATAATGGCAAAGCGAAAACAGTCAAATGAATTTTAAAAATTCAAAGAGAAATACCGTATTTCAATAAGTATTCAGACCTTTTGCTATGAGACTCGAAACTGAGCTCAGGTGCATCCTGTTTCCGTTGATCATCCTTGAGATGTTTCTACAACATGATTGGAGTCCACCTGTGGTAATTTCAATTGATTGGACATGTCTATATAAGGTCCCACAGTTCACAGTGCATGTCAGAGCAAAAACCAAGCCATGAGGTCAAAGGAATTGTTCATAGAGCTCCGAGACAGGATTGTGCCAAGGCACAGATCTGGGGAAGAATCCCACAAAATGTCTGCAGCATTGAAGGTTCAAGAACACAACCATCTCTGCAGCTCTCTACCAATCAGGCCTTTATGGTAGAGTGGCCAGACAGACGCCACTCCTCACTAAAAGGCACCTAAAGACTCTCAGACCATGAGAAACAAGATTCACTGGCCTGATGTAACCAAGATTAACTCTTTGGCCTGAAAGCCAAGCATCACGTCTGGAGGAAACCTGGCACCATCCCTAAGGTGAAGCATGGTGGTGGCAGCATCATGCTGTAGGGATGTTTTTCAGCAGCAGGGACTGGGATA
The DNA here is from genome assembly GCF_023373465.1 of Oncorhynchus keta. Lineage (NCBI taxonomy): Eukaryota > Metazoa > Chordata > Actinopteri > Salmoniformes > Salmonidae > Oncorhynchus > Oncorhynchus keta. The sequence goes on along the minus strand of NC_068427.1, from coordinate 21,069,724 downwards.
CAAGGATCAAGGCAACGATGAACGGAGCAAAGTACAGAGAGATCCTTGATGAAAACCTGCTCCAGAGCACTCAGGACCTCAGACTGTGGCGAAGGTTCACCTTCCAACAGAACAATGACCCTAAGCACACAGCCAAGACAATGCAGGAGTGGCTTCGGGAAAGTCTCTGAATGTCCTTGAATGGCCCAGCCAGAGCCCGGACTTGAACCTGATCGAACATCTCTGGAGAGACCTAAAAATAGCTGTGCAGAGAAGCTACGTATCCAACCTAGCAGAGCTTGAGAGGATCTACAGAGAAGAATTGGTGAAACTCCCCAAATACAGGTGTGCCAAGCTTGTAGGGTCATACCCAAGAAGACTCAAGGCTGTAATTGCTGCCAAAGGTGCTTCAAGGGTCTGAATACTTATGTAAGTGTGATTTCAGTTTTTTTTATATTTAATAAATTAGCAAAAATGTCTAAAAACCTGTTTTTGCTTTGTCGTTATGGGTAAAGAAAAAAAACAATTTAAGAATTTAGAATAAGGCTGTAACGTAACAAAATTTGGAAAAAGTCAAGGGGTCTGAATATTTTCTGAAGACACTATGTATGCACACAGTACTGCACTAGTCTACATACTAACTAGTACTTAAACGTTCAGAAACAGAAGCATTCTTATGAAAACACCATCCCACTTTCATTTGGGAATTTCCTCCAGCACATGACAACAGAAACTCTCAGAGGTGACCAAGATACTCATCCCTGACCACAATTAAGAGGAAGAGGGGAGGAAGTGTGGGAGAGGAAGTAGGGATCAGGAGGAGGAGGAAGAACAAGAGGGAGAAGAGAAGGAGGACGGAAGGTGGAGGTCTTACTTCTCTCCGACTACAGTCTGTCCGTTGCTCGTGGTCTCCTCCACAATGATCTTCTCCTCTCCAGGGATGATGACTTGCAGCCCTGTGTCCCTCCGCATCGTCCCTGTTCCAAACACAACACAACACGCTAGATACGCTGATCCAAGGTAAGTTTGGACTTCCAACCCCTAATGGCTGAGGTTAGAATTGTGTAATCCTAACTCTGTAACCTGCTCCTAGATCTGTGCTTAAGCCAAGGGCAACGTCTTCCCACAGTTTATCTCACATAAGAGATTGAGTTCCTGATTGGTGCTGATTTGTGATCGCCTACATGGTATCGGAAGCAAGATAGACACGACAGGACACAAACACAGGAGACGGTGGAGAAGCTGTGGGTTAGTTAGGCATACACAGAACCACGAGACACAACGACCGAGGAGGCAGAGGAGCCAAGTTGGAGAGGAAGAGCAGAAGGAAGAAAAGAGAGAGAGAGGCACACTACATCCAGATCATCCTGATCCGTTCACCCCTCATTGGTTTTACCTCACCACACCGCTCTCTGTTGCAGACCAAAAACAACACGGTAACATCAAGCGTATATTCATGAGAGAAAAGACACCATTTTGTTCTCACATTTCCTGTTCCGATGGTTCAGCCTGGAGCCTTGTTGTCAGTGACATCCAACACAGTGAAATAATGTATGCTTCTGACAAAACACCCAAAATACCAACAGCTAACAAATGACAGATTTATTCAAAACTCAATGATACAGCGTTTGGGAACTCTTGTCATATACATCAATCTGTATATATATAACAAATACTCTGTAGGTGCCGTTTGTAGGTAGGTCAATAGGTAAGACATTTTGATCACAGGTGTGGGACGGGTCATATACAGCATTGGAAAGCACAGAGGACACAGTTGGACATCGCAGTCCCCCTGCCTCTCTGTTTTCATTCTTTTATTTTTTTAAACCGCAGTCACAAAGCAGAACACAAAACATGAGGACAGTCCTATTCTTAGCTCAAATACTCATATAACAACTGTTTGGCTTCTTATTTTCTTCCATTTGCATCCACTATGTACAAAAGAGACACGTGTCCATTCTTTTTTTGTTCATGTCCACCTGTCTTGATGAATAAGTACCGCACACGGCTGCTCCCGCAAGACTAGGTTTCTCTTTCCGTTGACACTATCTGAACACGGAAATGGTAGATTTACACAATGGATGAGTTGTACTGTACTGGCACATCTATGGCAAGCATGATAACTAGGCCACACCATACAGTATGATGTCATACACACACACACACTGGGGGTAGTAGGCCGGGAAGGGGGGGTACAGGAACAGAACTGTTCATATTGAACATTTCAATGCTCTGCCACAGAGATTGTGCAAAAATGTATCCCAACAAACCCAAGCTCAATATCCAGTGTAAATTCAACTTTAGTGAAACCAGTTCATCAGAGAGAGAGAGAGAGACACAGAGAGAGAGAGAGAGACACAGAGAGAGAGAGAGAGAGACACAGAGAGAGAGAGACACAGAGAGAGACACAGAGAGAGGGAGAGAGAGAGAGAGACAGAGAGAGAGACACAGAGAGAGACACAGAGAGAGAGACACAGAGAGAGAGAGAGAGAGAGAGACACAGAGAGAGAGAGAGAGAGAGAGACACACAGAGAGAGAGACACAGAGAGAGACACAGAGAGAGGGAGAGAGAGAGAGACAGAGAGAGAGACACAGAGAGAGACACAGAGAGAGAGACACAGAGAGAGAGAGAGAGAGAGAGAGAGAGAGAGAGAGAGAGAGAGAGAGAGAGACTAAGTTCACCCAAATCAGTTGTAAACATTTACATTACACAGTGAAATAAAATAATTTAAAAATCACATACGTTATACAAAATAATTTACGGACCATAAACAAATCATTTTTATAAATATATAAATAACACAAACCAGTATATTCCATATATTGTAACAATAACAGCGGGGAGAGAGGAATCACAAAAATAGCTATTAGCGCACGGAAGACCAAGGCAGGATATGTGGTAAAGGATATTGGTGTTGTTTGAAACAAATGTTTCCTACTTGGGCCACAAGAGACTGCACCTGCCAGGTTTGATGACACTGGCATTGAAGACTGTGAGCCTCTGCTTAGGGCCTGGAGTTTTTACTGGTCCTACAAGACGCTACAGTTGAGTTTTGAACACAGATTTGTGTCCTAGAACACAGAGGCTTGACTGTTTCATTTAAACCACAGAACTCTAATTTCGTCGTCCATTGAGTAGTATGACCAATGGTTACCTTGACTAATTCATTGGGGTTTCTAAAAACAGACTTCCATGTTGGCTTGTAGGCAGTAGATTTTGTTGATACAAACTCTAAACTCTAAACACTCAAGTCTGATGCTCGGGTCTCAGTGAGGTCCGGAACGCATGCTAAAGACAACCCCCTAAAAAAATTTTTTTTTAGCTGTTGAAGGAATATTGTAGTGCATCTCGTAATGGGGAAAAATCTGAGGCTAAGAGTTGAAATCGTCACCCTGGGAATGAACCGTACATGCTGTTTAGAAAGAGTAGAACAGGCATCTCATATCCTATACAATATCCTATTAATACCTATATACTATAAATACTACTGATGATGCTGTATTTGC